>NC_045476.1:85834962-86434962 GCF_009650955.1 Corvus moneduloides
TTTTCATACCTAGAAATTCAGTTTTTCTAAAGCTCTGATGTCTATCTGCTGAGGCAACAATATTGAAGAAGTAACAAAACATCTCAAGAATAGCCATTTACTTTTTTTAAAAAAAGTATTTTAAGAGCCATCAAGATAGACAATGAAACATGAAACTGTTAAAAACATTCATTCCTTTTGGCACAGATCCCTCTTCGCATTCTTTCTCCTCTTTGCAAGATGACTTTTTCCATGTCTACCATTTATGTGAGCTTCAGGCTACAGCATGCAATGTTTTCTTAAAAAACAAAGGAAAATGAATCTATTTTAACCCAAAGAACACAGTAGCTTTAGTGCTAGAAGGAATGGCTAAGACTTTGGTTCTGCATTCAGAGTGCCAAGGTCACTTATAAAAGCTTGGGGGGGTTACTTGTTTTGAAAGATCCCTTCTTCTGGTTCCTCTGGTTCTTCCTCTGGTTCTTACTCTGGTGCCTGTTTAGTAACTTTTATATTGGCTTAATCTGACGTATCTATGGCCAACTGGATTGTTGCACTCATAATATTTTTGCAATTTGCATTAGCAGAGGCTACTTGGAAAAGATTTCCACTGACTCCTTTAAATCTCAGTTGTGCCTCTATGATCATCCAGAGGACAAGGCAAAAATTACCTGATGTTTCTATCCAGTTTACACAGAAGACAAAGATGGAGGAAAAACCTGCTCTGAATGTGTAGAGCAGGGTGCATGAAAATAAGCATCCCTTAGCTATTTTACGAAGAAAACTGATTTAATCTGTTTAACAGCATGCAGTAATGCTGTTCAGTTAAATGTATTTTTGTTAGGCTAAGTTTGAATTCTGATGTCTACTGGTGGCAGGAACTTGAACCTATGATTATTATGCCCTTTAACAGTCCTCAAAAATGGCTCGAGTCTGGCTCCACACTAAGGTGGCTGCACCTCAGCAAAGCTGAGCAGCTGGTGTTGCTGAAATGCAGTGCCAAAGAAGAACAGACCTTACAAAGCTGCCTTGCCTTGTTCTTCTCACCAGGCTACCTCACACAAAGGTGAAAAGGCAGGAAAAAGACACTGGGGCTGACAATCTCTCACCCCTTCATACACTGGTAAAGCTATAGATTTCTGCTGGTAAAGACCTTCCGACCTCACAAAATATATAAATATATATAAAGGTAAATATTGGATACATTAAATGCAAAATTACTACTTTATTTTTGGTTTCAAACTTGAGGCATCCTCACTGAAACACTTTGTCAGCCTTTCTCAGAGCCTGTGCCAAGGGAGTGTACTGTATTTAAATAAAGTTCAATTAACTTTCTTCATGTTTCTGTTCCTACCCCAAATTTCATTCTTCAGTATTTACCTCCTCTGGCCCAACTCTCCCTGCTCAGCCAGTCATACAAACCCACCTCTCTTAACCCCAGTCCCAGTTTCTTTGCTTAAAGTCATTCAATCTCTTATCATCTCAGTCCCAGTCCCCCTTGCCCAGGAAATCTTCATCCTTCTTGTCCCCATTCTCAAAACCCCATCATTCAAGCCTGCCCTGACTTTCCAGGCAGCTTCTATATGATTCAGGTCATTTCCTCCTTCACACTGCCAGAGTGATAAACGCCTCTTAGCTTTGCCAAATCTCAGCCTTGCCAGACTACAAGCTCCAAAAGATCTAAGCATGTCCCTTTTCTCCCTGGTCACAGAGTTGGATGTAACGTAAAGACATGCAATGTAGGCAAATTTAGGTGAAACTTACTGGGAGATAGGAGGACACATTGTTGTCTCAAAGCTGACCTCCTGGCAAGGCTCACGCTTTCACTCTGAAGGCCTTTGAGGAGATGAAGAGCAATGGACCGTTTTCAAAGGAAAGGTCACCTGGAGTTTAACATGAGCAAAATGACATTTCCTCAAGCTTTATTTACAGAACCAGATGAACCATTTCAACTAACATTTTCAAAGCCCAGCATGGGAAGTTTCAGCATGAATAGCTAAACTGACAAAATTATAAAAAACTGAGGGTAGGTAACTTTCCTGGGAAAAGCTTGGGGAAGAGGAGCCATGCACCAACTCTGTCAGAGAACTTTTCCCCTCTAAACTAACACTGGCAGCTGAGGGGTGGCCAGCCTGCAGTCCAAATAATCACTGTGTTTCTTTCTAATAAGAGTTTGGACCTGCTTCAAGCCTAGTGCTAAAATTAGATATTTTACTAGCTTTTTAATTTTTCAGTTCAAGGTCTAGAAGTTTTGAGAAACTACATAAGCCACTACTGAAGGTTTCCGTCTGGACCACGGTTCTGAGTTCAAGACATCCAACAGAAGCTGTTTTGCATTCTGTAGGAAGCCAGATGAGCCCAGCTCAAAGAGGCAAAAGTGTTGCACTTCTCATCAGTTTCATGCTGCTAACAGGAAAAATACAGTTCCACTTTTTATAAAAGCCAAGGGAAGGATGAATACCTGGATGCTGAGTTTTGGCTATAATCACAGTGCATGGTAGTTTAGATGTGCCTTTTCTAAGAGACCCCTCTCTAGAGGACACAAATGATTCCAGAGACATAAACAACATGCCAGTCCAACTGATGTGATTCTTTGCTGCTTTTCTTCGATGAGATCACCATATGCTGTTGCAGAGCAGAAGAAGCCTCAATGCGTGAGCCTGAATTTTATGGTTCAAGAATTACCTATGTTTTCACTCAGGAAATTTATAGTCTTTGCTAACCCTAAACTATATGACACATCAGTCACACATTGCAACCTTTCCAGCAAACTCAGCTCCACATGCACTATTTCAGTTTCTTTTTTGGTTCTGTCATTTTGGAAGTAGACATAGGAAAAAGGTTAAAAGCCAAATCAGGCAAGCTGTATCAATAAGTTCAAATTTTCTTGAAGTAAGTAGCAGTCTCAGAGTACCAACTCAGATCATGTAAGACTATGTACTCAAAAACATTTGGCTTAGAAAAATTACCTTTATTAACTTTCCACCAGTGCCCCCCAGAGTAGGATTTTTAGAGCTTTCAAAAGGCAGCAGTGCTCCAGTAAGGGCTCTACCCTTTCAGTCGTTCCATTTTACTTTTCCCTTTAAATATGTTAACATGCCTTTAAACCAATGCAGAGACCCTCCTGAAATTTTTACACATGTGCTTTTTATATGTTGTTTTTTCTTTTACTTACACTTCCAGCTTCTGATTATGTTTCAGGGTCAAGAAGAACCACATGAGGAAAATCAAATTTTAAAGAGAGAGATAGGCGAGGTCATAATCCATAATAAATTTTTTCCCTCTTTTAATATAGTCATCCACCTACCTAATGGGCTGATATACTCAATCACCTACCTACTTTTCAAGTTCTGCAAGTATTTAATCTTTTCTTTTTTCACCAGCAGTTAATCAGTTAGTGCAAATGATGCTGCATGCTCATCAGTTACCAATATATTGCTTTATTTCTTGGTAGCAAATTAAGGCTTTATAGTGAGATTTGTACAGTACAGGCCAATTTAAACATTAAAAACTTTAAAAAACCATGTAGCAGTATTCACTCCATTTTACATAGCCAGAAAAGTAGCTTTTTTTTTATTATTATTTCAATAAACAATTAAATGTTACTAGTGAGGCCTTATATTTCACGAGTGCAAATGGCTCAAAGTCCCACCATCCTCAGGGCTCAACATTTAAATTGCTTGAGGCCATTTTTAGATAAAGGATAAACAGAGAGTATAGCTGGCTCAGATAAAATATACTGTATTACTTGCTGGAGAAGAATATCTTATTTTAAAAATATGGAAAGGAAAACCCAAATGAAATTAACTGTCCAAGGGATGGTATCACCCCCTATTAGTCACTGACCAGTAACAGTAGCAATGAAAAATTCATTTTCCATGGCCCTCTTCACTTTAGTATAATTTAATTTATAATTCAGAGCTGATGCCATCCTGTATATTAAAAAATCCAAAATTGGAGGAATGTACATAAGTTGCAGGAATTTTTGCAGCAGCAGGACAAGTTTCCTCTCCAGGGACATGTCCAAACCATTGCCCTTTTATTTTATTTTTTTTGTTTTGCGATTTGAGAGAGCATTGTTATAAGTATTTCCTTGGCAGTTACATGTTTTTCTTGAGCATATTGATTTTCACTTCATACCACTGACTTTATTAGTATTGTCTGGAGATGATGGAACTACTGCTTATGGAAACCAGACACAGTGCTTCCCTTCTTATGAGCCACTTACAGCGTTTGAGATGAACGTATGAATTCACCTGTCAGTCAGGCACAGGGGGCCTGCCTGAAAATATCATCACCCCTCACATGTCTGGCTTTCATTGAGCATTGCATGTGAAAATACAGAGAAACAGCTGCCAGAAAATTGAGAAGAAAGTAACCATGAATCAACCACACACTCTGGGGAAGGAGCCAATGAGATGGGGGACTTCCAAAACACTCCTGCTCATACAAGAGCAAGAGTGACCATGAGAGCACCAGGAGCTCCCAGTGTCACAGGGCAACACTGGTGTTTACTTCTTTGTTGAACACAGCTGTATCTCCAGCCTAAGGAAAGACACACAGCCGAAGTCTCAAAAAATTGAAATCTAATGTGAGTAACACTCCAAGCCCCTCTGTCCCCAGGGGTGTTATCTAACATCAGGCTAATGTCTTTGAAGTTTTGAGATCAGCCATCTATCCTTTGAACTGGAAGGCCACAGAAAAGGGTCAGGTTTCCAAGTGTATTAAGGCACATACTGACTTTGCCTCAATGCATGTGCCTGGTTTGCTCAGGGAACATCCACTGCAGCGGTGCCACAGCTGCTGAAAAGGTACAGCAAAGGGACAAAGCCAGAATTTCTGGTGACAGCCGTGCAGCACAGCAACTGGGACTGCCCCGTGCAAGCTGCTCCACAATGTCTCAGAGCCTCCCCGCTGTCCTACAGTACTATCTCAGCTTGTAGCAGAATTACAGCACCTCCTCAGGCTGGTTTGCTGGCTTTTCCTTTTGCCAGGCCACCAATATTCCATTTGTTCTCCTTCACTCATGTGAATACGTCACTGCTTATCAGAGCCAGAAGTCCCTATCTACTACCAGAGGGTGGTACTACACATGCAGGAGAGGACAAATTTATAAATGAAGGCAAGTAGCGACCTGGACGTGGGCTTCCCAAGAGAATCCATGCATGGGCACAATCTCCAGATTCACTCCACAGAAGTGCTCAGCAATGGCCAGCAGGTCTTACTCTGCCTCAAATGAGTATGTTTAAGAACATTACCCAGTATTTCCTGAGGGGTTACAATGGATGACTACCAAAGAGAAACTACGTGGAGACAAGAGGATGCTTTATCAGCCATATTGGAAAAAGTTGGGGAACACAGACACAATATTGCATAGTCAGCTTCATGAGCACAGCTAGAATTCAGATGTATTTGACACATCTTAGTAGCATTTCCAAAGGAGGGATTACGTGCTATTTCCTTTGGAGGCAGCTACTGTAGCCTGGGACAAGATTATGGCTCTTATGGAAATGACACCTCATCAGGGATGCTGAGCACTCATTGCTTTCGCGTTAAGGCAGCCTCTCCACAGAGACCCACGGCACCTTAAAAAGTGATCATACAAAAAGCAAACAAAATAGTCCTCTAGAAAACCCCCTCACCCACAAGGTACAAGAAAAGCTGACTCCCGTGAGCGACAGAAAAGACAGCATTACTGAATATGGGAGCGTGTGTTTATACATCAGTGTTTTTAATACTGCATTGCAATGACAGGTGTGGGGTGTCCCTTTAGAAGAAAGCAGGGTTGGTGTGCTCTATAATACAGCGCTTGCAATGTCGTTTAACAAATCGCAGAGCATCCACAGAGACTTCGCAGTCCTGCACGTTCAACATCTGCAGGTCAAAACAGTTGGCAGCTACAATCTGCAGGCCCTGCCCAGTGATGCTCTCACAGGATTTCAGGCTCAGGCGCTTCAGGTTGAAGCAGTTGAGGGCTAGAAACTCCAGGCCGGTGTCTGAGACCAGAGGGCACTTGCCGATGTCTAGCGATTTGAGTTTTGTGCAATTTTTGGCGAGGTACTCCACGCCGTGGTCCGTGATGCCCTCGCAGCCCCGCGCGTTGAGGTAGCGCAGCTTGCTGCAGTACTTGGCTATGTATCGGATGCCCACGTCAGTGATGCGGCCGCAGTGAGCGATGCTCAGGTATCGGAGGCGCGACTCCAGCTTGGCGATCTCCCGCATGCCGAAGTCGCTGACGAAGCGGCAGTCGCTCACGCTCAGTTCCTTAACGGATGTGCAGTAAATCATCAGGTAGCGCAGACCCTCGTCGGTGATGCGGACGCAGCGGCGCAGGTACAGGTGGGTCAGCTGGGTGCAGTGGGCGGCAATGGTGTGCAGTCCCTCGTCCTCCAGGACAAAGCAGTCTGTCATGTCCAAGTAGCGGATGGAGATCTGCTTCCCATGCAAGGGAGACAGCTTGATGGAGGCTTCGCGAGTCAGACTGATGCACGTTACTTTGGAGCAGCCTAAGTGGAGAAACACAGTGAGTTTAAGCAAGCAGTAAAAACAAATCTCACAGCAGGACCAGAAAGCTGGGTGTGGAATGGTGTGCGGGACGTGATGAAGGTATCTTCACGTTGCAAGAGTGGAATCATCCTGACTGACTACTCTTGGCTGGCTGTGCTGAGTCCCCACACCAGAGGAAATAATAAACTCCAGTGAAGTCAGCGAGGTTGCTTTGAGATTGTGAGCACTGGGAAAGCAACAGACTGATTTTGTCCTTATCCCAAATGTAAAATGATGGTCCTGGTCTATGTGGGGACAGCCTATGATCTGTTACTGCAATATAAACCCTGTGACAGAGAAAATGATACTACGTGACAACAAATGCAGTTTTTTGATCAAAGTCAGTCTCACTGCTGACTGGCTGAATTTGCAAACCAACATCAGAGGCTCTTTCACCATCCAAACTCATTATAGAAAACACAACCCTGCTCCCTTCCCCCCCTCCCCTGCCCCAAGCATTTGGAGAACAGATGTGAATCCAGCCCCAAGCCTGCAATGTGAGAAGGATGCAAAACTATGGCACAACTGTGTGCTTGCAGAAGGGTGGAGATTCGGATAACCTAAGGAGAATAGGGAGAATTGGTAGGAGCCACCAGACTGGTAAGGGCATGCGGGGACACAGCAGACAAAGAAAAGGACTGTGTCCAATGAGAAAGTCTGGCCATGAATGGATGTTACTAGACTAGAGGAGAAACACCAGACCTTGCAGGCAAAGACAAAGAACTCGATTAAAGGGAAAAACACACTCAAAGACTTTCCCCATTTTTAACCTCTACCCAGTGCGCAGTGGAGAGTGAAAGCTTTTTTTGGAAAGTGTGGTTTCTGCTGCGCTGCAAACTGGCAGTCAGGCTTCTTAGGGAAATTCTTAAGCTGTGCCAAGTTCAGCTGGGCACTTTGCATTAGCATAGCTAGGAACAGCTGCAAGAAAGAAGGGAGAGTATACCCATTAGTGATTGAGGCCCAACCGTTTTAGCCATAAATGTCTACTCAGAGAAATTCTGCAGGTTATGCCCAAAAAGGTGCCCCCACATAGAAATAAAAAGACCTTTTCTGTATTGCTGGAACACTGGCTAAGCAGTATGAAGTGACTCATAAAAAGTGATGACCTTAGAGCTCCATGTATCAGAAATCCTGCAGAAATCCTGTAGTGTGGAAGTAAAGAGCAAGATGATGTGACCCAAAGCTATACCACTTGCTATAACAGGTTGTCATCCAGAGGTTTAGTGGGAGGTATGAATACGCTTCAGTTCTTAAAAGCAAAAAGGAAAAAAAATCGCTTGAGATAACCCTGTGGACTCACACAAACGTAAGAATCGTGGGATATGGAGTTGAAACAGTTTGCCACCTGCAACTAGATTTCTACATTCATCAGTTAAATTTATGCTGGCTCTTTAATTTGGGTTTCAAATTTAGTTGAACAGATGCAAATTTTACCTTAGGCCTCAGAAAATTAAATAGGAAAATTGCCCACAGGTCATGCAGAATCAAGACCTTGAAGTAAAACGCTCTATTCAACAAACGTCTTATAACTGAATGCTATTTTCTCTTCAGACTGTGTTTCAGACCCGTCTGTGCTCTGGAGCAATCTCTGGAAATACTTTTGCCTTCAGGTAAGTACTATATACACACTCAGTAACATAAAGGATTTTTCTAAAGAGAAGCAGTACAATACGAATGGTGTAAAAAATTCTCCTCTAGTGTAGTCTTTGAAGTAGGTGATACAAAATACAAAAAAGGAGTTCCACAGAAGAAGCTGGCACCTAGGCAGAGTTCTGCTGCACCTGATGTAGCTGTTGCTGTTGCATTTGGCTGAGGAGGTTGCTGGATTAAGAAGTCAATCTAGATATTTTATAATCTGACCAGAACTCAATTTTAAATCTGGTTTAGTGAGAATGATCCGTCCACGAGGCCAAGGAGAACATTCTGTCTGCTGAGAGTCCAAGAAGCTTTACTGACCGTAATTGGAGAGTGAATGTGTCAGAAGCCTCGCAGCGCGGCTGGAATCGCACACATCAGCGTGTGATCACTGTTTTGACAAGCTCAGTATTGCCTTGTCTAGTTACTTTGGCTACACTGTAAAACATTTCATGGGAAGGGTATTCAAAATGGCTTCACCAGAAAAAAGAGTCCATGCTGATATAGAACTGCCTGATTTTTAGCAAAATGACAGGTTCCTGGGTCCGCAACAATTTTCTGTCCTAAATAATACAAAACGTAAAAATAAAGCTCTTGTAACAGGATTTTCCATAAAGTAAGTATAACTGATTTTTAAAAGGGAGCAGAAACATCCAAACAGACTGAAGAACATGTTGGCTAGTGTGTTAGATAATAACTTGCAGTCAAGCTCAACCAACTTCTAGCAATATCTCAGACCTGCCCACAAAGCGGATGCTGACAGTGACAGAACTTACATTGTGGAAAGCTCCTGAAGTTAATACAAACATCTGGTTTTGACATTAAAGATTTTGGTATGTTTTTGCTGCCAAGTAGCCATCCAAGGGGAAAACAATTCACCTAGCTGTACAACTGTGAACTGGGATTTAATTAACTAGCATCACCCACCAGCACACATCCCCACCTCCTCTTGCTCAGTACGGAACCAAACCAGTGAACCACTTCTGTTCTCAGAATTGCTTGAGTGTGTAGGTGCAAGCCTTGTCCTCATAACTACAGACAGAAGCAGGGGAAAATGGAATCCTCTTCCAAAACATCCTCCAAAATTACCCACATCAGAATGAAAAAAGTGGACTCAAAACAAGAGCCTAGAGATCAATTATCCTCAATTCATATGCAAGTACATGCAGCAAAAGCTATACCTGAACCCAAACACCCTGACTTCTGAGCATGTCCAAAATCAGGAGTTTTCCCTTACATGCTCCAAACAGAAAGAACAGCTTATGAAAAAAAGAAATTAAAATTACTCTTGTATCTCATTGATGAGACAAGATTCAAGGAAGACAGGTATTTTATTTGTTCCCTACATACTTTATACCAAACTGATGAGCTCTTAGGGACAGACATTATCTTCTGGGTCTGAGAGTAAGAGGCTTAGGAAAACCACAAATGAAGATAGACCCCAAAATAACCTGTTTCAATACCTGGTATCATCTTTTCCCTGCTTTTGAAAAAGTCGTCTTCGGTCTATAGCAAACCCATAAAGAAGAGCTGTGGACCAAAGCATTTTCAACAACCTACAAGCCCCCAGGTATGCCAGGGTGTGAGCTTCAAAGCTCTAGCTCTAAATCCCACAGGTACATACATTTTCTCCAGGTACTGGAGATGCTTCAACCTGAATGTGTGATTAGCAATCCAGAACTAATGTCAGTGTGTACCAACAACAAATAATTCATATACAAGGTCACTGTGAATAGACTCCTGTGGAGTTCCATAGACTCCTTATTACCTTACAGTTTTCAGAAAGCAATCACAAAAAGTGCATAATTCTGATTTGTTGGTATTTGTTTTGATGTCTTCCATGACATTCTGCCATCCTAGGAATGGGGTGAGAGAGTTGGATAAATCAGCTTAAAAAAATCAAAAGGCAGAGAAAAGAATGCAAATCAGTGTGCACCAGATAGGCAGCCCTGGAAAAAGCAGCTGATCTGGTACCAGTGACTTGATAGCACCATTTCCTAGCCCCTGTTGTTTAATCCCCTATTTTCATCCAGCTTGTTGCCACTGGTACCTCTGCAATGGCAAATCTGGTTCGGATGATTTATGATGGCATTAGACTGATAACAAATGAGATCACAAAGCAAATGTTGAACAGCGAGTTTGCTTCAGTGCTCTGCTTGGCCACATCCTTTCCATTAAGTGGCAACCTATTTGCAGAGAGTAAATTCTGTGCAGCTGACCTTGGGAAACATCTTGTTTCCCCAGATCAGGCTTGAAGAAAATTGTCTAAAACATTTCTGCTGATCTAAACAGCTGCAACGGCAGCTTTAAAATATAAAAAATAGGGAAGAAAAAAGAGAAAAGTTCAAGCTGGCTAAGTCTTGTTAAAATAGCAATGGAAACAAGGGGACCTTGAAGTTTAACTAGGGATGACAACTGACATTAATACCCAGAAAAAAAGCCTACACTTATTCTGAGCAGCTTCTCAAGTCACTTACCAGGTTACAGATATATTCATTACCTATATATATATATATAGAGGTGTGTGAAAAAGATGAAACAAATCTTGCTGAAGTAACTAGGCTTCACCACATGATGTAGCACTGACTGCAACGTGGGCCCTTCTATGGGTGCTTTGTGCAAAAATCTGTAAAAATTCCTCATGCCATTTCAACAGGCCATCTCTGCTAGCTCACCTCCTTTGGAAGAGGCCTGGCCACTCCAGAGGTGCTGCTGGCATTAGGGGCGTTGAGATTCTAGTGCTGCCTGTCTCACATGTACTGTGTTAGGAGACAGGCATTCCTACTTCAAAAAACAGCACAGAAAGGGTAAGTGTGCAGTTGTGGGGTATGACAAACATGAGAGGCATCTGTATTGGAGCATTCCCTGTTACCTGACACATCCAGGTGTTCCAGGTTTGGGCACAGTGACACGACATCAAAGACTGCCTCATTGGAGATGTTGTAACAGCCAGACACCTCCAGCCTCCTCAGTTCTGGACAGCACTGGGCAATGGTGTAGAGTCCTCTGTCTGTGAGCCGCCTGCAGCCACTAACAATTACCGTCTCCAACATGAGACAGACGTTGGGAGTATCCTGACAAAGCCTCCGGGTCAGCACTTTGAGAGCCCTGTCCACGTTGATTGTCTCTCCAGTCAGGCGAATAGTCCTCCACAGCCGCGGGTCCCAGGCCAGGTTGTACCAGCGGCGGCACACGCGGGCACAGCGGCACAGCTGGTTGGTGGGCAGGAAGGAGAAGATCTGGATCATGGAGTGGTCGGGCAGCCGGTCTATGTTGGCCTGCTCCTTCTGGTGCTTGGATGCCAGCCGGATGAGAGGATGGGTGAGGCGGGTTGGAGGTGGCGAGTGGACCATGGCAACAGTTTCCCCAGTGACTGAGGATGAAGATGTTGACGACCCTCTGCCATTTTGAAACCCAGGGGAATTTGGTGGAAATATTAATGCTGGACTGGGTGTGCTGAGCGTTCGCATGCTCAGGTCGGAATCTGGAAGAGAGAACACAGGATTTCAATAAGCACTGGACAGACACAAAGGTTTCTGCACAGCACAGCACCCTGCTAGCCCATTTGTTTGGGGTTTGTTGGGGGTTAAGCAGTCACTTTTACCAGTGCGAGTGAGAAAATCTATTTCAAAAGCCATGTGAGCAAAGGAGACAATGCAGTTCTGAGCCCTGAAGAGGAGAGAGCAGAGGAAGGGTTTTTTTAAATCCAAGGATTTAAATTCTTTATACTCTTAATTAAACACTGCAAGAAATTAGTATTTTTGAGTCACGGGCTTTTTTTTTTTGCCAGAGAGCAACTGTCCATAACCTTGGCACAGCTGTGGGCTCTTAGGGGAAGAGAATACTGTGGTCCTTCACCTCTCAGCTCCTTCAGCCATTCAGCAGGAGGCCAAAAAAGCTCACAAGGCAAATTCTGCTTCCTTCACCAGATCTGAGCGTATGAGAAAAGCACAAATCCATACACTTATTTTCATTGTGTCATTAGGGAAATTAATTTTTCAATCATGCAAACTGGAACTCAGAAGTTCAATGAAGAGCCCAGTGACTAGTTCTTCATATGCACACAGAAAACACTCCTTTTCAATGGACTAAAGTGAACTTCAGTTGGATTGGAAAACGAAAAGCCCAGAAAAGTAAGTGACAAAGAAACAGCATGCCTGGAAACTTGTTGAATTGTTACACAATATTTACACACTTATTGCTAGGAATATTTGTCACACTGGACGCAGTCAACTCAACTCCCCTCCCCAAAACAATTTGCTACTTCTTTACCTTCTTTAGTTCATTTTAGTGCCAAAAATCAGGCACAAAAATTGAGATAATTGAGATATTTTGCTACTAGGAAAGGTTACCTTTGCTGTAAGATTATTTCAACTGTTTTCCCTTTGTGCTGACATTGCCTACAAGTAATTTCCACTCCCTCTCCCAGTTTCTCCAAGCAAACCAAGTGAAAGACTGGAAGAAAACGAAGATACAACTTTGACAGTCAAGCAAATGCCATGGGCAATTCATTTAGAGACTTTGAGGATATTTTAGTAGTATGCTACACAAGACACAACCAGTGTATGAGAGAGGCATCCTGCTGCTGAGCACACACCCTCCATCTCTGTACTGATCTCAATAGAAATCCTTCATAAAAGAAGGCACCACCCAGAAATGGATACAGTAACCACAATTTAGTGACCAGCAGAAGAATAACAAGTTTCACAGACGGTGTTTTTAGCACACCAAGCTTTTCTCCCCATCGCATCTCCTGCCGTCACACCAATGTTCAGGCGTTTCAGGGAAGTGTACAAAGGCAGCCCCTTAAGTAACACTGACTCTACAGCTCTGTGATTGTGACAGCACAAATTAGGGCTAAGCAAGATACAGCCAGAAATGCATTCAACAAACATGCCCAAACCTGGATTTGGGCAGAGTTTTTTAATTAAGTACATTTTTGATGAATTTGATCGTTACACATAAACATCCCTGTCAAGCTTTTACTCAGCCCAGCACAGGCCTGCTCTGGTCTCACAACCTACAAAATAGCAACCACAGGCCTGTATTTTCCCAGTGTGTCTGCAAGAGAGAGAGGCACAAATGTTTAGCTGAAGAACCCAATAAACAAAGTCTGATGGCTTGCTCAAGATCACCCAGTTGAGCTGCAGAGAGATCAAAACCATCTTCTCACACCATGGAGGAAAAACCTATAGTACCCAGCTCCTTCCGTCTTCCTTTTCTGCATCTTGTTTTACTTAGAAACTCACTATTTCAGCAAATGAAAGCAAAGAACATTTTCCCCAAGGCTTCTGAGTCCGTGCTATGGCTATGTGGTCCTAACACAGGGATTTGTGTATTTATGAGCAAGAACAGTATCTTCATGCTGAGTGGGTTTTGCAGACACCCTGCTCCCTTTGACACCTCCTAACACCCCCCCTGGCAGCTATTGCAAATAATTGCATCGAGGAGTGTTATTTGGTAAGTGTCTGGTATATGCTGGTATTTCATAAATGAGATTTACAGCTGGAGAGAAAAAACCCACAACACCAGCAGCAGCCAGGCTCCTGCAGACAAGCACTGACTCCACAGGCTCTTAGGCAACAGTCCCCGAGATTAATTTTCGCAAGGACTTACCATATGTTTGACCACCCTCACATTATCACCAAAACCAGGGACAGTGCCTGAAGTCAAACATGTGCAGAAGTTGTGGCAAACCCAGAGCCTTTACTTTTTCCTCTTTTTTTTGAGATTTTAATACAAGAATGTTTCTAATATAAAAGAACATACACTTTTTTCCAAGTGCTGGATGCATCTTTTACTATTACATGTATTTGATATTGTCAGTTCCTTTCCTTTTTTTTACTTCTTCATTCCCTTTGGGCTTTTGGTTGGTTGATTGTTGTTTGTTTGTTTTACACAAACCAGAACAAAAAGGAAAACAAAATGATATAAATAAAAAACCAGAACAAACACTTATTTCTATTCCACGAAAGAGAATTAAAATCAAAAGCAAAAAGTTGAAATTATATAACATCTGCTTTAAACAATTTTTAGTCCTGTGGGAATGAGTACCTTCTGTAAGACATAGCATATTTGGAGAACATACATTTTTAGTCAATTATTGTTGAAAACACCTTAAAATTTCTGTAGGGTTACAGTCTTCCTTAGTTTCCATTTCTACTTTAGCATAGAAAAGCTTTTCATACTCCATGATTCTCCTCCCCTTCCCCTGGTGAGCAATACACCAAGCTAATACGGCTAATCTCCACTCCTTTTGGATCAGAAGTGGCATTCCTTCATCACTCCTGGGCACTGTGAATAATCAATACCTTAGGCATTCCATGTGCATAATGAATTACTAATATGTGTTTTTTAACTTAGACCTTGAGTTTAAAAAGGCCTGACCTTCTGTTTTATGTGTATGCTCCGTGCTTTCTTTGTGCTCGCTTAATTCTCTCATTAGTGTAGCAGTTCCAGATGTGCATCCTGTATTTCCTTTCCCTTCAGTCCTGAAGCTACATCACGTGAAACTTGCTCCCTCCATCCTTGGGGCATGGACTTCCAGACAGACACATATACTTACATACACATGCACCGTGCCTCCCCACCACAAAGTATTGTGGAAAAAGACTGTAGTGTTGTCATTGTGTTTAAAAAAGGGAGTCGTGAGCACATTACTGGTCTGCTGAGCCTGTAATGCAATAGGCTCTCAGACAGGAATTTTTCTGGTAGCTCAGCTGAACTCCATACAGAGGTATTCCTGCTTACTGTTTGCTGTACACCCCTAAGGGGAAACGAGAAAAAAAATAGCAGGTGAGTCCAGAAGCCAGGAAAAACTTGGAAAGCTTTTTGTTAGCATTTAAAACTTCAGCAAAACACTTGTTCTACTGTACATTTTCCAGACTTTTCTAATGTTGGGAGGGGCTTCCTATAGCACTATCTCAACCTCTAGGAGTTTCTTTCGAATTTTGTTCTTCGCCAGGTACTGAGCGCTAGCCAGCAGGCTGGGGCAGTCTGAGAAAGAGCAACTTAATGATGGTGAAACATTAGTAAACACAACCTTGCAAGTACAAATGAAGCTGCTGATTACAGTTCTCAAAACACATCTTTACACATACACATGCCCTATACAAGCATTTCTCTTGTAAACTCAATTGTTTACAAGCCTGAAATGCAACTTTAATTTTGCTGATTTTAGAAAGTAAAAGCAAATTAGAAAGCAGTCCTGCACTTCCCTCCCTACAACCTCTTTTGCCCCTTTGCCTCCAATCTTCTGTGCAAGATGCCTTTTATTAAAGCTTTGATCAAGCTCTGAAAGTTGTTTGTTGATGTAAGACAAAATTTCTTAACAATCTTTAAAGAAATCTCAAAAGATGCGTGCCAGAAACAGAACCATAAAAGCTGACACAGAGGGAGAAAATGCACTAGAGGGAGTTTTCTTATTCCATTAGAAATCTGGTTTATTTCAAAGGATTCTTTCTCCCCAGTTTGTTTCCCAATTAATACATACATCTGGGAACAAAAAGCCTTTAAATATATAAGATTTAAGCCAAGATCTAGTCTCCATTCTTTCTGGCATTGACAATAATATGCAGTCTCTGATTTCAGAACCAGAGAGAGAAAACAGTGTTGTATTTCCATTACTCCAGCAATGCACACTAACACAGGACACTCAATGTCCAGATCCCAGCATGGACTTTTTAAGATTGAACCACTTTCCATGCTTGAGGCATGACTCCATTCATCCACACCTTTCACTGTGGTAATGTGAATGAGGTTTTTTTTTTTTAAGTGAATAGTATACTGAGCTCTTCAAGCTAAGAAAATTAAAATGAAAATTTTGCAAAAATCAATCAAACTTCAGATTCTTATCTGACAACTAAAAAGGATCCTCCATGTTGGTCTGCTGTCACCACTGGCATTTTTAGCAAAACTAAGGCAAGAAATAAACCATACTGTGTTCAAGCTCTGAAAAGTCAGTATACCTGAGAAAAATAAAAAGCATTTGTCATGTTTGTAAACATTAGATGCAGAGTAATGTGTGCAAGAAGCATTTACAGAGTGCCAAAACGTCACTGACTTAGCGTCTCTTCAGTAAGTGTTGCATAGATATTACATATTTTACTAACTGCAGTGTGGGTACAGACTTCACATTTTTACCACAATACCATCAACTTCAGGCATGCCAAGTAAGTACTCCTTTTACAGAGACTGGGAAAAGTGGGAACTTAATGGTTGTAGCAGCTACAGTCAATGGTGCAAAGGCTTCTACAGAGGCTTCTACAGGGGGTACAATATGGGCTGATTCAAGAAGAGACTTGTAAATTTGACAGACAGATTTCAAATATGGCTGTGTGCCCTTAGAGGAGAGTAGGAAAAGGAGTTAGCTAGGACAGCAGGGTACAACACAGCCATTTTCTTTCCAAGGCCCTGGGTATGGACAAAGTTCCAGAAAAAGTGATACCTACAAAAAAATAAAGAACGTCTTCCACATCGCAAACATCCTCAGGCATTTCTCTCAGGATGAGTTACCCTACTGACCTCGGTTCCTCCCAGTCCCAGGAGGCTGGGAGGAACTGGAGAGTCTGAGATAGCAAAAAGGCAGCTGGAACAAAACTCACATGCAAACTTGTGTGGGGCTGCAGCAGTCAAGAATGCCAGAAGGAAAGGGTTGCCCAGTGGAGATACCTACATGATTTTGTAGCCTTTTACAATGAAGAACATACAGAATGAGAAATAAAGTTGGACGAGCTCTCTCATCTCTCTCCAAGAACACTAAGTACACTTAAACTACCTCTGATGTGCATGTCTGCCCTGTTTTTAACTGCTAGGGGCAGCTATTACTCAGCTCACTGAGGTGCCTGTTCCAGTCTTGTCACTGTATCAAGTTTCTAAGTTTTTCCTCTTATTTGGCTCGCATAAGGAGCTATTTCTTGCCCCCTCTTCTCATGCTTGTGAAAAATGAGGTCTTCACTCTCCCTGTAAGGATTTCTTACATGCATTTGCCTTTCTTTTTATTAGTCATGTTACTAATATTCCCAGTTTCTTCTATCTTTTCCTTTACATTTTCTCCACTCTGTGTTTTTCTCTTAAAGCACAATGCTCCAAACACCACCCAACCTCACCAGCAGTGGTGAAAGTAGAGTCCTGTGCACCCATATTTCATGGAAACCACATTTTCAACCTTCCAGATATCAACAGTCTCAGAAGGCTGATGTATTTTCACTATGTGACTCAATATATTGCCCGGATTCCCATGTGCCATACAGTACCTGGACATTTATTTTTTTCCTCAGTGTTTATAGAATCCATTCATCTTCCCTACACCTGTATCCTTAGAGAATGCTATGTTTTCTCTCTCCTTAATCTACTTTTTCAAGAGTATTTTGAGTACTAAGCAAGCTTCTCAAATTGTGTTAGTTTTCAGTTTTCCAAATATACTGCAGCTCCAATGTCGTGAATTTTAACCCATTTCTCTCTATATTGGTAATTTTGTGTCTCAATTCACTTCAAACAGGTGGTTCCTAGAGAGAAATGGAAAGTCTGGCAACCTATTAGCAAATATTGTAAGGCATCCCAGATGAGATCAGCTCAGTTGGTCAGAGCATGGCGCTGGTAACACCAAGGTTGTGGATTTAATCCCTGTGTGGGCCATTCACTTAAGAGTTGGACTTGATGATCCTTGTGGGTCCCTTCCAAATAAGATATTCTGTGATTCCTAAAGGGTTCCTCCTGAAACATCATCACAGTTGACAAATGCTCAGAGTGATAACTACACAAAATACTATTCCCCTCCAGTGGCCACCTTATCATGATTTCATTTACTGCGGCTTGTTTCCAATACATACATGTGAAAGTCCTAATAAACCTGCGATGGGTTATAGCTACTGCTTCCCTCTCACCAGACCTCTTATTTTTGCCAAACAGAAAATTAAATTGAAAACTGAGGTCAAAGGAACAAAAACACTTTGGCAAAGGTGAAAACTAATTTCTTAATCCTGTGTGATGCTGCTGGTCATGCAATTCTCATTTTGAGAGCAAAGTCCTGTGGCAAAGCTCAATTTGTCAGTGTAAGAATGAGCAACCTTGGAGCTCACAGAGTAATCGCATCCACATGGTCTTGGAAGGAACAGTTCCACAGAACTTGAAATAACCTTTCATGGTTTTTAAAAACCTCCCTTAGAATGTCATAAGAAACTGTACCTATTGTATAAGGCTAGAGGCATTGTGGAACAGGGATATGTTAACTTCAATCTGAAGCCATTTCATAGTAGTTTCTGTGTGACACTTTACACCTTGGATTATACTGGTGTAACTTCCCTGTGATGTTGAGCTCCAGTTTTCTTTAGCTTATAAACTCCTCTACATATACTTGGAGACCTGATCTTGCATTCCTGGCATACTCACAATAGATGCTTAAAGTCAAACAGCATTGCAAGTGAAGTAATCATTATAGTTTTATTAAGCAAGTAATTCTTCCTTACAATGTATTTGTTGAAAGCTGGAACTAATTTCCCCCCTACTGACTTTGTCCCCTGCCACTTGGCAGGAATTAATTTTATCCCCATATTTTTGAACAGAGCTAAAAATACAAAGACTGAGGGGAAGGAAAAGTAAAAAAGTGATTCACAATTAGTTTAGGAAGTTAAAGCATCTTAATTTTGCCTTCAGTACCACTGATGATACTAGCCCATCAGCTCTGAGTAAAGGGTTTCACAGTGCATCATTGTTAGGAATTACATAGAGATGGATTAGAAGGTGCATTTTTTCCATGTTCAGTAAATACGTATCCCAAAATGAATTCCACACATGCTTAAGTACTAGCTCTCCTTAAATCCTTCAGGTCAGATGCTCTCACAACTCTTTATGGTATGCCAGGGAGCTCCTCCAGCTGAGCTAGTTTATATTTACATTAGCAAGGAGTGCAGCCCAGAAAGAGGAGTTTTGTGAAGCAAAACTAATATTGCTGAAAACCCAACATCCACAGGCCTGGGAAAGGGGTGTTATTGTTTTGCCAATATTTAATTTAATCCCCAACCCTGAATGCTCAGTAGGGGTTGCCTTTGGTGCTTTAGGTGTACTGCCAGAACATATTTTTTGGCTTTAGTTTTGCCTGAGTGTAACTGGGTTCATATACCTTGTGGTGGTTACTAAAACAAAGTATGAAGGAGAGGCATTTCACAAGTGAGCTTTGGGCTTGAGCAAAATTGCTAATGTAGATAAATCCACCAGACAGAAGAAGCCCCTGTCTACCTCCTCCAAATCATGAGTTATTATCTCCCAACCTATTCCATACCACTTTGAGGAGAGGCATCCTGTGCCCTGCTGGATTTTCAGGGCTGGATTATCAATGGACTGGACACGCTGCATTTCATCGTCCCCCATTTTCAGGATTATCACACCTATTGGGATCCATGCTGTTCAATGCATTGCTCAGAAATGTGCAAACCAAATGTAGTTAAAATGAAAATAAGCATTTTACAAGATGCTTATAAATAAGCGTCTTCAACATACTTCGTTATAAAGGTTTAAATAAGACAACAAAAAGATAGCAAGTTTGCTTAATATCAAATCATACTAAAAAAGCCTGCCATCATCTCTCTCTCTTCTCCTCCTAAATTTGACAGTCTTAATTAACCCATGAACCCCATCCTGGTGAATACAAAAACCCTTCCCAATTTATCCAGAGAATGACTTGTTTCAGTGAAACAGGCTTACAACTATATCCTGCCTTTTCTTTGAGTTACTCTAACATGCTCCGAGGTAAAAATTTTGTTGAGATAAAACATTTTTCCACCTGACTGGACAACATTTACATTACTGTGTTCTACTTTTAAAATCTATTGCTCTTTATCTTTCATTTAATACCAAGTTTACACTAATGTAGAGAAGATGAGTGCACACTGCTTTATAGTGGCTCTCAAGCTACACATGCATGGCCAGTCACTTAGAATAACAGAGATGGGAGAAACAGATCCTACTCTGTTTTTGAGTGATAACCATTAAGTTTTTGTCGATGTAAATGTATCTTTGCAGTCTATATAGAAAACTGGAACAACTGCTTAATGCCTCCCAACTTCAAAATGCAGAAATCCAGTCAGCTGCTCCAGACAATTGTAGCTGTTCCACTATTTCACCTTTTAAAAATAGGAGAATTTGGAATAAAAGATGTACCAGTTTAGATTACTACAGAACTTCAAGACAAGTTGCTGGAATAAATTTATGGGAGAGAATCCCCAGTTCATGTGGATCAAAACCACAGGGACCTGCAGAACCTGAAGCGTAGTTCTGGCAGATGCGTGTAACTCTAAACCGAAAATAATGTACAAAACAGAGGAATGTTTGCCTCTGGGAAAAGGTGACAATATAGTCACTTTGTTGTGTAATCAAGAGGACTTCCATCCAGTTGGTAGCAAATGCTGCAGTAGGCAAATAATTCCCCCAAGAACGGCTGTTTCCAGCATATTCACCATAAACATATTATTTGTGTAAAAGAACATTGTTTTTCATAATCAACTGTTGGCATTTTAAAAGCATGCGACTCTCAGAAATTACTGACTTTCAAATTAACAGGGGATCCAGGATTTGACCTTCAAAATTGGAGAAACAAATGGTAAGCAGTATGCTAAACAGAAGAATATATGGTAATGAGAGATTTAAAGCCATGAAATTGTGCTTCTCTCTTATCACTCAAGTTTAGATCACAGAATCATAGAATGGTGATGGGTTCAAAGAGACTTAAAGATCATCTAGATCCAATCCTCCTGCTGTGGGAGGGATGACTTCTGCTAGACCAGATTGCTCAGAGCTCCACCCAGCCTGGCTGGGAACACTTCCAGGGATGGGACATCAACAGCTTCTCTGGGCAACCTGTTCCATTGCCTCACCACCCTCACAGTAAAGAATTTCTTCCCCATGTGTAATTTAAACATACTCTTTTTTCACTTCGAAGCCATTTCCGCCTGTCCTGTCTCTACACGCTCTTGTTAATAGTCTCTCTCCAGATGCTAATGAAGCATTAAATCAGTGTAATTTAGAATAGTACAAATATCCTTCCTAAAATAAATTCAGTTTTTGAAAACATAGTCTTTCCTGATAATTTGGAAAAGATAAACCTGCAAATTATAGGACAGAGTTGTACACAGCACAAGAAGAGGCCTCGATTAAAAATAAGAAAACAAACCCAAAACCCAATTGGTAAAGCCAATCCCAACTCAGCTTGGTTCAGCCCAGTTTGCTATGGACCGTCCATGAGATACCTGCAAGTGCCCACTTGGTGTCCCAGCTGATGAGTCATGTGTCAGAACAGTAGACACATCCCTCTATCAGCTGAACTACCAGTACGTGAGTGATAATGAAACAGCAACAAAAAATGCAGCCAACAGACAAGAGAACATAATCTTCATCTAAAAAAACTGCTTAGCAAGTTACCATGTCACTGCTCACTCCAGGGTGAGGTTGGTGAGCTCTTTTCAATCCCGTAGGAGAATTACACTGAGGCAGTAACAGTTTTCCTGACTTTACAAATGAGATGTGTTTACTCCCAGACTCATGCTTTTGCAGCCTAGGAGCCCTGCCTGCATCCATCTGTAGGATACCCATGGATTACAGAACATCAGTAGAACGGTGCAAAGTGCAACTAAAGGCTGTCATGCAACACCTGATCCTGATCAGCTCAGATCCATTTACCTTAGTTTTCAAAGTTTATTTTCTTTTCCAGGAATGAGATTCCTCCAAAAGCACCTGCTAGTATCCTGGCAAGCACTCTCATGTTTTGAGGGCAAATACCTCGTTTCTAGGGTTGCATCCCTCCTCCCTTCTGACACATGGCCAAACTGAGAAAAACAAAGCTGGTCTCCAGGGCTTTTTGAAGGAAGGGTAGAAAACTTCACTTAATCCTCAGTTTTGCATTTCTTACAAACCCATAGTGTTGCCACTACACGTACACACAAAGGAATGCATTCAGCAAAGAGCTGGCCAAAGCCAATTGCCCAACGAATCACCTTTGGGACCTGGGTGAGAGGAACACTGTGGAGAGGCTGAAAGAAAAGAAGCATAGGCCTCCGGAGCAGAAACCCATGACAGCAGCTCAATCTAACTTATCCAGCATCTCTCCAACAAAGATACATAAACCGAGGTTTTTCATAATAAACACGTCACGTTATGAGAGCCCTGGAGTGACAGCGAGCAGTCCCCTCTTGTTACAAATACACACAATACACACACAGCAATGCACTGAGCAAGCATGTAGTGCTTATTCAGAACCACAAGGATTAAAATTTTGTTTATGGGAAATTGGGGAGTTAAGCTGGGAAAGAGACATGGCCACTGGCAGCTTTCTTCTACTAGAAAAATGTAACTGGCTCAAGCCCAACTGCACTAAGTTACATGGATTCCTGACCACCAGTGTGAAGCAGCCCCAGACTGTGTCAAAACAGATGGTACTTATGACTGCAAAAGCATTCAGAGGGCATTAGCCACCCTCTGAAATGCAGCCCTGCCGTCTGAGGTCCCAATTGCTGTGTCTGTGACTTGTGCTGTATAAATTGCAGATCGCTATTTATGCGCAGCAGCATATGGTAATCTGACATTTGAGGAGTATCAGATGTACATACATGCAAGTAAATCAAGAATTCAGCACTCAGTATTTATGGCAACTTCAATAACTTCCCAGTCTACTGAACTCCACAATAAATAACTGCTTTATTGTGCCTAAAATATGAACTGACTGTAATTATTCCTTTCCAATTCATTGTGATTTCAATTTACCGAATGAGATAAACAAAATTGTTCACTGACTCTTTTAATGTCATTCTGATTTCATTTACTCAAAATCAATGTGCAAAAAAAGAAAATGTGATGTTTACGTCTACACAATTGTTGAGTTATTATTCAAAGCAAGAACTCTGGCCCTATCTAAGTTTTCTAGTCTCTTGCATGTTAACCTAAGCTAATTATTTAAAACATCATCACTAGCTCTATACAGAATTTTACATTTATCCTCAGATTTATTATCTCAGATTTATTACCAGCTTATGGCAGTATCTCAGGGAGTAGACTTAAAAGACAGGACAGCAGAAAAAGCAGCATTTGGAATCAAGAAGTATTAGACATCTTGACAAAGAAAGAGGAAGATGAAGAGAAAGGCCCTTATTTTCACAAAGCCCAAGAAAAATGGGAACCCGTCAGGGTGGTCTCATGAATATGTATATACACCTGATAGGAAGTTGTACAGGAGTCCCTTCTAAATATAATTAGTCTGTGTTTACCAATTGAGTAATTCAACAATGCTCCTCTTTTTAAGGCCTTGCACAGATGAGCAAACTCTGCCTAATTAAGGCAAATCAAACCCTTGTGAAAACGTCATAATAAACGTGCTAATTCCCAAACTCCGAGTGGAAAGGTTAAGTGATCTTGACCTGTGCCGCTGAAGAGCAAGAAGGATATGCTAATATGTACTATTATCTCCAGCATATGTAGATAGAGGACAGAGGTGACAGAAAGGTTACTGTGCTTGCAGAGCTACGTAAGAGGAGCAGTAGCCAAGTTTGACTAAGAGAAAACTTGGTAGTTGAGGGTTAAAAATTATGACACAGTACACAAATAAGTCAAGGCACAGGCCAACTCGGTTAGGATTGACATCTAGAGCTTTCTAGGAAGCAGCAAGATTAAAAAAAACCAAACCAAAACACATCAATAGAGGAATTAATCTATCAAGAAAATTCTGCTTTAAGCTGTTGTTTATACAGGATGGCCCAAGAACTTTCCCACCCTTTATCATCAGCCAGCTCTGGTTTTTTAGCCATCCTGGTCTTCCTGAAACAGAGAAGTAAAACTGTTACTGAGAGAATTTGTCAGGGGGGTGAAAAATGAAGGAGTAACTGATGCTTATTTTCTTCATTGTCACAGATACATATTTTGGGCTGAGAAGCAATGCCCTTGCTACAGCTTGTTCCAAGTTATTTCAGTATTCACTTTTACAGATATTGTACTCTATGCATAAAATACAGACCATTCTCCATTTTGGGAGGAAAGAGGATGAAGTTTGCTGCAATGCACATGATCCACAGGAGCATATTAAACTCTGCTCATGCGGACTTTGATACATCTCCTGAACTTCAGTGAAAATTCCTCAAGACGGTCTTTTTTTTTCTCACCAAAGTTATACCAAAGATCCTTGTAACTTATAACTTGAGCCTGAGACTCAGCATTCACTGGCCTCAGTTATGAGACTCCTGAGCAGCACACTCCACCGCCAGTTTTCTTCCTTGGTGTAGAAAAATTAGTATGTGCTCTCCTTTACGTAGAGTTGAGGCTTTCTTGGTGGGACGCATTGTGCTAAGCTTGGAGACAAGGACTATCAGAACTACTGAACTGGTACTGAAATCCCAGTGAATTCACCCTCAGACCACCTCCAGCTGAACTGACACTTATCCCTATAAGACCTGCTTCAGAAGTGAGGCTGACGAACACAAAGTTATACACTTTCAGAGAGAGAAAAGCAGTGTCCAACTTCTGTACTACTGTTATATTTAAGGAGTGAAGTGATGACAAGGTTGTATTTGCAGGATGTGTGATGTAAATTAAGGTACACATCATAAGGCCTGGATTCTAGAAAAGACATTTAACACTGTGCTGTAGTGTCACTAGGTACTGAGGCTTCAAATGGAGAAATTATAGTAATGACTTACTTCATCGTCTCCTTCCTAATTGCACAAGACTTCAAGCAGAACAGTAATTTTAAAAAAAGTATTATAAAAATGTATTCCTAGCATTCTTCAGTATAATTTGGAAACACGGAATACAGCCAATAAAGAGATCACAAAGTTGCATTTAAAAACTTTTAATGAGAAGGTAAAAAATTTTTATTAGGAAACATTTAGAAGCACGTAGTGACTTCACATTTTCCAGCTCACTGAATTTACAAGCAAAGTGGCTGATGCTGCAGTTCCAAGTAGTTCCTAGGATGTGCAGTGTACCAAAGGCTACTGTAAGTTCAAAGCAGCCAGCATCTCACAGGATCACAACTCCTCTCACTACACACTAAATCTGAAACACTGCCAGGTTAGTTCACTCTCTCTCTTCTATTTGTGGCAAACAGACTTTTATAACATCAGTAACTGGCTGGAAAGTGTTGCCCTCATTTCATTGTACTAAATTACACTCCACTCATGTTGTATTCATGACTATTTATAGCATGACCCATGTGTAGGAACATGACACTGCAGAAGTGTCACCATGAGAAACGCTAAAGTAAGAAGTGAGATGAAATTACAAACACTGGGCCACTAATCTGCTATAATCCAGTTATACATTTACTTGCTCTGTCATTTTGATTCCATTTACAGAACACATGAGCTGCATGCAAGGCAGTGATGCTACTGGTATTACACAAAATTCAGGAAAATACTTGTGTAGCCCTGAGGGTGACTCAAAAACTAGTACAAAATGTTGAAATTTTCACTATTTAATATCTTATCCAGTCTGGGAGACAGAAAAATCTGTTGCCAATTCCTGATCACCCTTAAGTTTGTGGGAATAGGAGTCTATCACAAGACATCCCTCTTGTTCAGTTTGGACTGACTGTTTTGACATGATACATGGAAGGAAACAGAGGTGGCAAAAGCACTGAAGTAGAACATTTTCAGTGACAGGAGTGCATGTAGCTGCTTATGTCTACAGAGATCTCTCTATACTAGAGTACTGAGGTCCTTCCATTTGAATCTCAGGAATTAAAATTCTCCCTAGGACCACCTCCATAACACATGAAATGGGTCTTTTGTTCACTACCTGCTGAAATGGGACGTCTGTACATCAACCTGGAGATGGAAAACAATCTCTCCACCAAGCTGCTTCTCATGTGACTTTTGCAGTACCTGAATTCTACCACTGCAGCATCAGGCTGTGATTTAACTCATCAAATCCTGGCACAAAAGTAGCTCGTACCTTACAGAAGGTGTCTATTCATGAGGGCTGAAGAGCAGAGTGCAAGGACTGACTCTACAGTTCATATGGAGCATCATCTCTTATTGAACAAACCCTGATCTTCACCATCCCACCTTTTTAAGGAAAGACCTCACAAAGCTTTGAGTTTACTGAAATGGTGTTACAAACACATATGCTGCTGAAACGATATTTGACTCACAAGGCTTTTTATGTTTAATGGCCTCAGCTGATTAGAAGTCTCTATTCTATAAGCTCTGGAAGGCAGCAATACATTCTCAAGTGATCTGCTATGTTATAAACCAGCCAGAAGCCATTTGAACACCACAACTAGAAAAGGCTTCAGAGAGGCACACAATGCCTCCAGCCATGAGGGCTGACCATTAGGCATGGACATCAGCTCTTCCTTGCTCCAAAACACAGGTGGGATGCCTGCCCTGGGACTGAGCCCTGGCTCCTGCACACTCCAGTGAAGCAGTCACTTCTCTTCATTACTTTCTGTATCTACAGCACTCACCAGTGATGCTACTGAGTCTTCTTTACAGACTATAATAAGTTTCATGCAAGTGAAGCCATATCTGGGGAACAGTTCAGGCAGAATAAGTTATTTTAGCTGAGATTACAGCTGGCAGAGCCTTCCCCTCAGGCAAATTGCCTTGTAACACAACAAAGCCTCATCTGTCTGTAGTACATTGCAGCAAGCTTGCCAGCTTTTCTCTGAACAGATATTTTCTCCTTGATGGGAATTCAGATTTTTGTTTATAGAAAAACTCCAAACTCTCAAGAGCAAAAAGCAATGTCATCACACTTGAACTACATTTAGCAGCCTTGCTGTACACAAAGGTATGGGTGGGGGCTATGCTTCTATGCCCTGCCTATGCAGCAGAAGATTACTGATGATAACAAGGTGAGATCTAGGAACAGATGATGATTTCATGGCCCAACCTTGGCAAATGGTCTGGGACACCACCATTTAAGACAAGAACGTGAGTGAACCATTGGTGGTGCGCAGGTGTTAAAAGGACATAAAATCAGTGTGTGCTTCCCAATACTGATCATGTTAAAATGCATGAAAACTGTCATCTCTAACCAGTCACCTTAAGAATGAAGAAAATCATCAGCCAGACAGAGCAGCCTCCTAGTAAGAGGCCAGGAGCTGCCTGCTTTCAGGAAAGCTGCTGCAGGCAAAGAGCCACAGATCATGGGGTACACCCGAGCTCGTGGATGCTGCCTCACCAGCTGCAGGGAGAAGCACTGGGTCCCAGGAGGTGATAGCACCCACATCTCCTGCAGGATATGGGCGTCCTTCAGATGCGGAAGCGGGGGAGACTGTAACCCCCACATGCTGGTGGAGTATGTGTGTGAACTTGTGGAAGAGAGTCTCTAACTTCTGGAGATTAGTTAAAGCTGTTTAAGAGCCTATTAACATTAATTCAGTGTTCAGTGCTGTAATTTATCTGTGGCATTACTGGTACTGATCCCAAATGAGCAGTTCATTGACTACTGATTAAATCCATGTCATTATTAAACTGCTTTGATCCTCATTTTAGTTTAAGCTATGTGAACTGAATAGCACTCTACTGCAGCACATGTGATTCATCACTCGCTGCTGTTTGTTTCTGTTATACTTTTAAGGATGGGAAAACTGATTTATATCAGGTGTTGACAAGAATTTCAAAATAAAGCTAGGGATTAAAGAGTGTTGTTTAACCAGCTGCAACAAGCCATTGCTTAGAAAAGGTGTGGACAAACTCCAAAAGCAACCTAGATGTCACTGTGGATTTGTGGAGAGCTGCTAGCGCTGCGTAGTGGAGCAACAGGGAGATGCTGAACACCTGCACTGAGGGATCATGTTCTGCCTTGGCAAGGACTGCAGCTGCTTCAGACTCTGGTTTCTCCTGCAGGGAATCACAGCCTTGGTATAATCTAATTATCTCTCCATACATATATGTGCATTATTTCCATATATAGCTACATTTGGCTGTCCCTATAGGCAGTTTGCTATAATTACAGATGGCCAGAAATGAAACAGCGGCTTTGAATTTTTTTATTAAGTATGGAAAGTAATGGAAACCACAGAAGTGCTAGGACTGAAGAAAAGGCTTACCTTTTATTTATAGAAGGGTGTACCAGGGAAAATTTAATAATATACACGTAATGTAATTAGGAAACCAAATTAAAGACAATTAAATAATTTAAAACTTTTTTTCTAGGAAAAAGGATCAAATTCCTTATGAGTATATTCTAATCACACAATTAAACCAGAATTATTTTACCCTATTAACTTTCTCTCTTTTCTTCTTCTTTTGTGTTAAAATATGTAAGATCAGGAATTGGCATACTACAATAGATGAGTATATAAGTATGAAAAACAGCCAAGCACGCAGTGGCACAGCGGTAAGGACTATTTTTTAAGCTGGGTTAAATTTAGCTTATTATGCTAAAATTAATGAAAAATTAATTAGGCAAGCCACAGGATATAGCTTTACAATAAGGGGGACTTGCACAGGTTTCATCTGCTTTGTTTAAAATGGAGATGCTTCATGACATCACTGCTCAGAAAACAGATGGACACGAGCTGTAAGCTTTAAGACAAGCTACCATGGTATCGTAACTGTTAAGTTTACACTGCAAGGAAAACAGCTTTTAGTGTGTGTCCAGCAAATCCTTGTAACTCAGCCAGGCAATGGCCCTTCTCACTTTCCACTTACTTGGATCTGTATTAACTTATGAGAGGCACGACTGCAGTACTATAGTTTTTTTCAGGCTCATGTCAATGTTTTGATCAAATTCTCCCTTATTAAACACTTACTCTCCCCTTTCAGCAGAGTGGCAAAAGAACAGACCAGATAAACCATGAGAATGACTTTGGGTTGTACCAGGTCTTCAGGTGAGCTTCCATGCAGCCCATGAGATGATGCATCTTGGGGATGCACTAATGCTGGACCAGAACTCCTGACCATGGGAAACATGGAATGTGGCCCAGAGCTGGGGATAGCTGCAGCTGTGGGAGACATGCTGGGGAAATGGGAGCCTTTCCCAAATGATGGGAAGCACCATGGTTTCAGAGGATATGTGCACTGAGCTGTTGTCAGCTAAGATGGTGTAAAAAGTGCTGCCGTTTCACTCTTTTCCCTTTTTTGCACCCTCTGTTAAAATCCATAACTCCACTGCACAATATGATGTCAAAAATGTCATACAGATAATGATGAGTGGAGCCAGAGGATGAAGCCAGACGTTTATTCTTCTGTTTTAACCAATATAAACTGGATTAGGAAATTCAGTTTATATTTAATTGTATATTTTAAAATAAGCCATAATAACTTTTGCACTAACATACAAGGAATTCAGAAGCTGTTGGATGTCTTGGCAACCTTGATGTAAATTCGTATTCTGCTTCTTTTAAAAGACTGTGTCCAAAAGAAACACTGCATCAAAAGTATTGTTGAGACTTTCCTCAGCATATGTTTTGATATCCAGGCAAATCTTCTGAGTCAGGGCGGTTGGGAAGCTCAAGCAACAGACCTGATGCTGCTGCATCTGACAGATTCACTACTGAGAGAAAGTAAATTGCCTGTCTTCTTTTGACAGCTGAACAGGGGACCTCAGCCACTTGGCTTCGTGCTCCCCATCAGTACCCTCCAAGCTGTCCAGCTTCAGCACGTGGCCAGCCAGGGCATGCAGCAGGGCTGAGCAGCATCCTCTGCAGCTGACACTGAGGTGCTCCTGGTGACGTGGACAGGGCACTGAAGGAATTTCAGGGCACTTTGGGACACCCATGCTCTCAAAGCAGCTGACAGGCACCTAAACCACATGAGTCACCTGTGAGCATGCCACAGTATTACCTGTCCCCTGCTCTCCTCCCCAAAGCACTGGCAGCTTACTTCTATCACATCTAATTAGGCACCAGGAGTCATTTAGCGGCCTGAGGGGCAGATCTCAGACAGCAAACCCAACCTGGTTACAGAACAGGTCTGCTTCCTTGCAATTGCACATTCTGGTACCAGAGCATCAAAGGCAAGTGGGGTTCACAGAGAGGCATAAAGATTTCTTTCTTCACAGGAATATTACACGTAGGCATGACCACGTGGTGCCACCAACCTGTGTTAGGCATCCCATGAAGATCATGCAGAATATGACATTCTGCAACACAGGTGGCTCAGGAAAGAAGCTAATGCATGGTACAACAAAACCTTCATTAACACCTCAAGTTAGAGGTGGTAGCAGTCTTGAAATATAACCCTCTGGACACCCCACCATGCACAGTGTGGAATCACCAGATTCTGGCATGCAGCCCTGAAAAACCTGGCAACCCTAAGGTTCATTATTTGAAACAGTTTACATCTTCAGTTCAAGTTTCGTTTACCTGTATCACAGAATATATCCAAGCTGAGATATGCTATGAGGATTCTCCTAGTAAGTCAATAATCACAACAAAAGTCTGTTTGACAGGAATACTGCTTCACATTCACTCTTATGAAATCTTATGAAAAAAAAGTAAAAAAAAAAAAAAGACAGAGCGAAATCAAAGCAGGTAAATTAACCAGCCTTCCCTAAGACATGGAGTTACCTACTGTTAGAGGCTGTGGTGAGGTTAAAGCCTTTGTCACTGGTTTCTACCATCTGGCCAATATATGACACATTTTAATTTTCTATATACTATTGATGCCTTTTCCTGGTCTTAAAATCAAGAGTCAAACATGGTTGGAAGGGAAAAAGGGATTTTACCTTGGTATTTATTTTAAGGATGTTAGGGGCACTATGTCCAGGTGGAATGCACCTCCATGCACACCTCCATGCACACCCCCAAAAGATACATTATAGATCTTACTAATTAGCATATCTATTGATGCCTTTTCCTGGTCTTAAAATCAAGAGTCATACACGGTTAGAAGGGGAAAAGGGATTTTACCTTGGTATTTATTTTAAGGATCCTTAGGTGTACACGTCCAGGTCATATGCATCGAAATGCACCCCACCGAGTCTATCCCTGTGTCTCTCTCTCTGTGACTCTGTGTCTCTGCCCCCCAACATTGGGTATAATATTATAGGTCTTACTAATTAGCATATCTAATATCAAAGATTCCCCAGTGAGAGGCTCGAGTGAGCCCCCCTCCCCAAGGAACCTTCCCCTGGGTGGTTCTATCTTAGTTTACAGAATGTGTTCTGGAGAGGACCTTGGGGTCTGGGGCACACTGATCCCTAGCTACAAAGCTTCTAAAATGTTTAGTCTCTTAGCTTGACAAACAAGTCCAAGAATGTAGGCAAAAAGCACTGAGAATACAGAAGTTGTAAAAAGGTATAACAGGGGTATAAAAGAAAAGGCAAAAATCTTCATGGCATCACTATCAAAGATTCCCCAATGAGAGGCTTGAATGAGGCCCCCACCCCAAGGAGCTTTCCCCTGGATGGTTCTATCTAAGTTTACAGAATGTGTTCTGGAGAGGACCTTGGGGTCTGGGGCACACTGATCCCTAACTACTACGCATCTAGGATGTTTAGTCTCCTAGCTTGACAAACAAGTCCAAGAATGTAGGCAAAAAGCACTAAGAATACAGAAGTTGTAAAAAGGCATAACAGGGGTATAAAAGAAAAGGCAAAAAATCTTCCTGGCATCATGTACTATAAACACATTCTAGATTTAGGCTTTTTACATGAACCTTCTACCTGCCAACCCCAAAACAGCATGTTGCACACCACAACAGAGAGTTGCCATCTGTGGGATGGTTTGCTTTTGCCTCTAACTGCTCTCAGCCACGACACCCTCCCACTCCCAGGACGCTCTGCAGAGGAACTCCCAGAGCTTGCTCCTCTGTGCAGATACCAGCACACAGCACAGCCCTGCTAGCAAGGAAACTTGGCAGAGGCTCACAAAATACACAACTTAGCAATCAAGGGCCTTGTTGAGTCGGACCTTTTATTGAACACAGCTCTGGCCCTTGTCTCCTCTCTCTGTTTATAAGGCTTACCAAGTATATAAACTATTGCTCTTAAATTATGAGGACCCACATTTATGAGAGCAATTATCCCTTGTTTAGAAAGGCTATTTGTCTTTCTCCTGTCTTGTACATGCCTCCCTGCCTCCTTTGCCCAAAACAAAGCAAAATGTTTGTATTTTTATTTGAGGGTGGGCTCCATCTGAAGTTCACTTAATGAGAGGAAATCTCTGCTATAACCATTGGATTGGGGGAGGAGCTGGAGGAGGAGATCTAGTCTTGCTTCAATTCAAATGAAAGTTAGGCAAGGGAATTGTCTGGAGGAATAGATAAAGTTTTTGCTTTTATACATCTACAAAATTAATTATAAGGTTGGGGCAGCTTGGCTTTAAAAATCACAGTACATATCAGATAGTAAGTACCTTGCTGTCAACTGTGTACTAGAGCAGGGTAGGGTTTGAACATGGGACTGGCCCTTCTGCAGTCTGTTCAGATGAGATGGAAAGTAAAAACTCACTGCTGGGGCTTTAAGAAGACCATGCTATCTCTGGAGAATGGATTAAATTATAACTTCCAAAAGACTAAAGTATGTCTTTGTAAGACTGCTCTATGCAGAATTAATACTGCCAACATAGCACACATTTGAGCTCTGCAAGTGAGCACACTTGGCTGTCTGACAGTGCTTCCCAGAGAGCTGTCAAGTACCAAGCATAGACAGACTTCCTTTAAGTTTCAGAAAAATGATCCCACATATCAGCTCTGTCATTCCTGTAACTCCAACAAGAATCTAAGACCTGAACAGTCCCATGGCCTGCAGCCTGGCAGCTATTACCCTGAGGACCTCTGCTCTTCCTTCCTCTCCAGAATTTGCAACACGTGCCCTCTGCTACAAAAGGCAACACCCAGACTGAGCCTTTGAAATCGTGGAAAAGAAAACTTGGTTGCCTGGAAAACCACAGCAGCAGTAGGGAAAGGAAACAGGCACGTGGTGTAGCTCCTCCTTTCCTCAGGCACACACCTCCTCACTGTGAGTAACACTGGAACTGTTCTGTTGTAAGAAATGCCCCAGGTAGAGGTAATCCTCCAGTATCCTTTCAAGTGTGAAACCACAGAGGTACCTTCTGAGAGATGAGGATGGGACAGATCTAGAGTAGCTGAGCTTCCTCTTGGAAAATAATTTTTAAAAAAAATTTTAAAAGGAAGATATTTTTGAAACAAGTGCTACAGAACTGTCAACAGAAGAGAAGAGAGGACTGGCAGGTACAGGGAAGGATGCAGATGGGCAAAGTCACTGCACAATCACTGTGCAGAACAGAAATGCAGCATAAAAAAATGTTACAGTGCAGATACTGCAACACGCATATCAATCAATGAGGCCCGTGGAAAAGAAATATCTATGGACCAATTCTTGCTAGATGTTTCAGAGATGTTTATTTCTCCAGCTGCATGGCCGGGGCTCTGCCGAGGAACTGCTCAATCACAGGACCCGAGGCTCCTCCTGCCCGTGCAGGGGAACACAGAACAACCAATGGGGAACGAGGCTGAGCAGGGGCAGGGAAACCCTGTGCCTCCCCTCAGGGCCCCTCTCCCAGGGCTACATGGCAGGGGGAAGGGACCCCAACAGAAAAACCTTCCAGGAAAGTGGCTGTTGTTCTGTTCAACAAAGCTGATCAGAAGATACTTCAGAAGTGAAATCAATTTTCTAAATTATAGATTCTTAACACTGACAGGAAAAACACTTTGACCAAGTGGTTTCAGTGGTTGTTTTGTTCTCCAGGTACCAGGCACCCATCCCCTAGGTGACTCTTACTAACTGAAATTCAATGTTTCAGTGCAGAAAGCAGAAGCACCAGACACTTGCAGACTGAAAGTACATTATTCTGTTTATAAGCCAAAGTTACCAACACTCCCTAACACAGCTTCCATATCCAGATATGATTAGAAGGGATCTTTTAATGGGACTTACTGACACAAAGTTATAATAGGAGGTTATCTTTCATGAGGCAGGATGCATTACACACTCAACAGTGCATTACTGAAATAAAATCACAAGTTTCCCTCCCTGTAGAAACTGCTTTCAAGGGTAAATGAACACAGTTATCTTTAGGTATAAATATGAAGTACTCTAGAATCACAGACCCATTTAGGTTGGAAAAGACCTCTAGGATCATCAAGTTCAAGCACAAACCTAACACTGTCAAGTCCACTACTAAACCATGCTTCCAAGTACTACATCTACCTGTCTTTTAAATACCTCCAGGACTGGGGACTCCACCACTTCCCTGAGCAGCCTGTTCCAGTGCCTGACAACCCCTTTGATGAAGAAATTTTTTTCTAAACTTCCCCTGGTGCAACTTCAGACCATTTCCTCTTGTCCATTGACTGGTTGCCTGAGAGAAGAGACCGATCCCTACCTGGCTACAACCTCCTTTCAGGCAGTTGTAGAGAGCGATAAGGTCACCCTGAGACTCCCTTTCTCCAGGCTAAACACCCCTAGCTCCCTCAGCCACTCCTAAAACTCATTCTCTTAATTAATCATGAAAAGCATAAAGATGAGCTCATGCAAGAGCTAGATGCCCTTCTACTTTCCAGAAGCAGACTTTTTTCCTCTCCAATTCTTTTTTGTGTTGTTGTTGTTTTTTTGTTGGGGGTTTTTGTTTGGTTTTGGTTTTGGTTTTGTTGGGATTTTTTGTTTTGTTTTTTTGTTTTGTTGTTTTAAACCATCAACAACCATTTTTATGGATTAAGTTTATGCCGTGTCCTAAATATGAATTTTATAGAAAGCTTTTGCTGTAAAAGAGTCGTCTGGTTTGATAAATAGTCATCTTGAACAGGAAATACTTGCATAATGTGAATACATCTTGGACACAGATCTAGCTCACAGTAGGTCTTTTGTGCTGCAGAGACTAACCTGGAACTGTTCCCACTGATACTGCTCTAAACAATCCTGCTGGACTGCAAAGTGTGGATACCAGCATCTCCTTCTGCAGGTTCCAGGCTCTCCAGCTGGAGAGGGGAATTTACCCAAGTTCCACCAGATACCGATGAAGAAGAGAAACCACCTGATTACTGAGCTGTATAACTTGGCCTTCCAGTCAGAAAGCCTCTGATCCCTATTACATGGCTCAGCATTGCGCACTTAGCTTGGAATCGAGGGCCAAAATGTGGAAAACCCCAAGGTTACTTGTAGGCTGGCAAACAAAACCACTGCAGGCAGCAGTCTCAGCTGAAAAAAAAAGTGCCAAAGGACAGAGGAAGATCTGGTGGCTGTAGTCTGCTCATGTTTCCAGAATATACTCAATTAATGACTGCATTGAAGGTCTTGAAAGGAACCATGTGGCCAAAACAACTGGGAAGATCTCAAAGGTGAACTCCTTATTTATGAGAAAAGGAAACAAAGTGTGAGTTATCAGTCAGTTCTTGTCATTCAAGGAAGGATCCAGACAGTTTGATAGGTTCACATGTAATCTAGACAATGTGTTTAATAGGAAAACAATAAGTACGATGGTTGATAGATTAAACTATTCAAGGAGGTGAAGATGAGGGCTTGCTCTGGAGAACTTCAGAAAAGTCTTAATTGCACTCCATTATTGGACATTACATTGTCAAATCATTTAATGTATGTATGAATGAAACTCATTTGGATAAAGTTCCAGGCATGCTCACAAAAATATGTAATTTTCCACATAAAGTGAAAGAGTTTGAGCTGACCATTACTATTGACAAGTAAGGACTTGTGATTGCAATAGACAGTTACACATCATAGTTTAAAGTATACATAGTCTTGACCAAAAAAGCAAAGAAGGGCAAAATCAAAACTCTCACAAAGGAATAAAGAACAGGAAATGAACAATCATCATCACACAGGAAAAATACAACTCAAGTTCTGCATGCAGTCCTGGTCCTCTCCTCTCAAAACACTTTAGTATAAGCAGAAACAGTTCAGAGAAGGATGCTGAGGACAAGCGAAAATAAGGAACAGCTTTTGAATGACAAACATTTTTCAGTCAGAAGAAGAGACAATCGAAAAAGAATATGATGGAGATCTGTACAGTCACAAGAGGCATTAAAAAGCTATACCTCACTTATTTGCTTGCACTAGAGAGCAGATGATAGAAATCAAACTAACCATTGACAGGCTCAAACCAAACAGACATGAGAGGGCAACATCTGTAGCTGAAGGATGGCAGCATTTGCAGAAATCACCTCTTCTCCTATCATATTCATAATGTTTATAGTTCTTGTTCAGCTCCATCAACATGTAAAATCTCACTCCTTCCTCTCCCATGTGGATTTTTAAATCCTGTAAGAATGCCATATAAGCACTTCCAATAAATATAGGACTGAAAACACATTATACTGCAAAGTGTTAAGAGCTGCTGTCTCTTCTATATAGAGTATTGCAAACATGATTGAAACTGATGAGTGTTTTCAAGCCCTAAGGCTGACTGGAAGGTGCAATTAAATGCCTCCTTTTATAAGAACAGCTGGAGCCAAATGGTGGTGAAAAAATGATGAGGGCCATAAGTCAAGAAAGTAAGCTGTGAACCAGGTCAAGAAAAGGTTAAGTTGCAAACAGGCAATCTGGCACGTAGGACTAAAAAAAATTAATGTGCAGCCAATTGCTTAAGTGTGTAAATATTAGGCTTCCAAATAAACATGTCTGAATAAAAGGGGAAGAAAAAACATGGCAGGAGATGAGCATTTTCTGTCAACAGCCTTACAAAGGCAAGGTAGACCTAGGTAACACACATGGGAACAGCAATTTAACTCAAAAGACTGGTGGGTGCAGTGCATAAGCCAGCCCCTCAGCTTGCTAATACCCTAACACTCTACAAGTCTCTCTACAACTCCCCAAAAAGAACTGATGATCTCAGAGGTCATTCTAAATGATTCTGTGATAACTGCCTTCCTGAAGTTCAGAGAACTGTGAGAAAAATTCTTAGTCTAATCTTTGAAATTTTGAAAACAACCTTCCCAGTTCCCATACACTGCCAAAGGCTCAGGCTAGCATTACTCCAAGTAAATTTTGAGTTTTGCAAAGTTTGACAGTGTTTTCTCACAGGATTTTTTACATTTCAGTCAAATGCCACCTGTAAAAACTCACAGAGAAGAACTGTGATCTATGTCTGACCATCTGCAGTATTATACATGAATTCTGGTGATAAAAAGGAAAATTTTGTTTTCCCAGAAGGTCCTGAAGGACAAAAACATCCAGAAAATGGTTTGTATTTGGCAATACTTCTATTAAAATCTAGTCAAGGAAGAAAGGAGAATACTTTCTCAGCTATCTAAATCTCAAGATGAGTAAACAGAACCATAGTAGGTATATGGCAAGAAAAGACAAGGTTTACTACTAGCAGGATCTAAAAGTTATTGCTTTTTTTTGTCAGAGAAAAAAAAAGAAGTTATAAAAAAGAAATAACTCCCCTCTTCAGGGCACAAGAGGCAACAGAAGCTGAGGAACAGGCTCACACAAGTAGCTCATGTACAGAAATCACACCCTGGGAATGTCTGATGTGGATACCGCAATTCATTTCCAGTGAATGAAGCAGCAAAAGCTGCTGTTGTCACCTAAGGGAAAGGGAACGTGGTACCAGTGTGGGAAGGAAGAGGGATCCTCAGTGTTTGTGCATAGTTTACAGATAACCATGCAGTGGCATTTTCCCTGAATACTTTTTTCCCCCTTCAGCATCTCTCCACTCATGCATACACCTGAGCTTCTGCAGTAATTAGAGACACCCCTCCAGGGCCCAGAATACCATGGAAGGGCTCACAGGCAATTCTGTGATTTGTTCTGTATTGCACACACCAAACAGTGCCCAACTAAAGCGTGATTAATCTTCCTTGAGTGTACTGCTGTCACTGTGTCCTTTATTCACATGGAGTTACAACATCAAGCAGCCTTAAGCAGGGCCCAAGTGCAGCAGCAAGCAGCTTTTTCTGCTTCACATCTGGGAGTGCTGCTTTGGATTAGAGCTGGATTGCTAATAAAGCAGCAGAAGTGGCTGAGGGTGTGCCGAGAGCCAGCGGAGTGCATGCCTGTACAAATGCTTTAATCCCAGGAAGGAAGAAGTCAGCTTGAAGTGAAGCTTCAGTGAATTGTTCCTGCTGACCTTCCAGACTGCCCTAACTTTGCCTGTGCAGAAAGGTCACCTTCGCAACAACGAGCAACTCTATCAAAAACATTATTTTAACAGTAGTGCTGAGAACACAGCGGGTCTGTAATTAATAAGACAAGGAAACTCCACCAAGGTGTTTTTAAAGGGTTTGGTTAGAGGAAGAAAGCAAGAAAGCAACTTAATGAAAAAGCAGCAAAAAAAAGACATAATGCTGAGAGTTCACTGGAGTTCAATTTTCATATATGTAATACATTTTTTTCAACCCTGTTGCTGTTTCTAAAATAGTCTGCTGTACTTCAGGAGCAATGAAGCTAAGAGCTAGGTTCCTCTTAGGCTATTCGAAAAGGAACAGGTATTATCTGACAACTTTATTACAGGTTCTTAAGTGTAATAAACACCTGTAGGGAACAGCAGGAGCATTAAGAAACTGGGAAGTGAACTAAGCAGGAACAAAGACATTCATGACTTAATATCAGGACAGGAATTGCAAATATGTTTGGATGCTCAGTCTGAATCACTAGATACACAGTACCTGTAGTAAGGAGGCACACTGCCACAACACGAAAAAAACCCCAAAACCCACTCCCTTCAATGACTTGTATAATAAATTATCAGTGAGGCAAATCACCATGGCTGGGCTGATAACTGCAGTATTACCAACACTCAAAGAACAGCTGTACACTGAAGGAAAACCTATGCTGCTGTCAGGGGATGTACATTGAGCACAAAAATATTACTCATCAACTTTTCTGCAGTAAAAAATAAATGTAGCTTTACTGAATCCTCATTTTTTCTCATGCAAACCTTCTGAAGAAAAGCTTCTCCACCATGATTTTAAGAGCTGTGGTGGCCAGCCTGCAGAGGCATTCAGCTGCCCAGTAGAGCAGGCAGAACCTGGCCAGCCCCATCCTGCAGGTTGGCCCCGCTCAGTTGCAAGGGTGGCTATAACCCATACAGTCCCACATGTGACAGCTGAGATCGCTGCCAACGCACCAGAAGTATAAGCACAAAAGCATCTGGCATATATCTGTATTACGTCAGGGAAGAACATCACAAGTTTACCTGCCATTACTTAATCACAGGAAATAAAAAAAAAAGATCAGTTCTGGTAAGTTGCCTCTCACCTCTGAGTCACTCCTTTCATTTAGCCTCACCCCTTCAGTTTGAGGTTATCTTTATGCATGGCTGTTTATAAATAGTTTCCCATTTAGTCTATTGTGGTTTGCTTCATTTGACTGGCTTCACCTTTTGAGCTTCATGCTACTTCTTCTAGCAGTTCTGAAAGACTGCTGTCATACTGTAGTACATAGTGTGCACTTCACCACCCAGCTTAAATGCCTGGGCAAGAGAGTACCCTAATGGTGTGCTTATTAATAAAACTCTGCTCAGTACCGTTTGAATTCCATCCCTTCTTCTCCATGACCACTACATCTTTTGAAAGATCTCACACTAAGCATTTCTTGCCTATTGTCTTAATCTTCCATGGTGTTTTCCACCATATTCCTCACTTTTCATAGCACCACCAAGACCTCTGCTTCAGAATATGTATGTGATATGCTTACCCTGCCTTTAGTTCTGATTGGGAATGAATTGTGGAATAGTATACAGCACTGTTTAATTTCTTTTAAGGGTTACAGATGCTGAATGCCATTGTTACTGCAGTAGTCCTATCACTGAGGCACCTCTTTTTCTTTCTTTGGGCAGCAGGTAGGTCATCAGGCTTCTCTCATGCGCTTCCCCAATTTCTGAGGTAGTTTCTCCTACCTCATGCAAAATCCTGTCCTCTTTTTAGCATTTATAATTTTAATTCTTCTCTGAACCCAGGCCTAGCTCATGGAGATTAACCAATTCACAATTTACGGAAATCTTACTCTCCATCCTGAGCAATCCTTCAGATCTAAAGGAGATCTGTACTGCTGCTTTATATTCCCCCTTCTTTACACTCTAATAGGCTTTTTACAGCCTCCATCACCTTTGCACGTTCAGGAAGGAATCAGTACATAACGGATTGGAGAAACAAAATTACTGAATAAAAAAACAGATGCTATGCCAGCTTATGCAGTAAACATTTGTAACAGCTCCACAAACCCTGGAATGGCTTGAGTCAAATTATTAATCAGTTTTAATGAAAAAAGAAAAAATTAAAAAGGGGAAAGAAAGCCACCCAAAAACATTCTCAGTCTGGTATTTTCCTTGTCAGACAAAAAAAAAAGGAGGAAAACAAAGCCAAAAGGTGTGTGGTGTGAAGTGCTGGATTCAAAGTCAAAAGCTATATCTAAACAAAACACTCCACACAATGCCATGCAAGCTCTTGGAGTCTGACTCTTCTGTGTACCTCTTAGCAGTAAGAGATGGTGAGATGCAGCAGTTCTAGTCAGATCTATTCTAATTAAAATAACATCTTTAAAACGGCATGCTTGGAGTTTTAGTTGCCAGCATCAAAAGATTTCTTTTTTAACAAGTCACATTAAAGACTAAAAATATTAAAGAATCAAGAGTTTAAGTTTGAGAAGAGCTAAAAATTTCTTTTTTTTTTTAAGAACAAAAATCAGGGACTTAGAAGGAGAAGCTCACAAACTTACCAACAGCTCAAAATTTAGACATTATTGTGTTTCTTTGTATGATTTATCTTCAAATAATTCAGACTCAAGCTTTATTTGATAACCTAAAATTATAGAGAAATATTTAATAAGCTTTTAAAATTTTTATATTTTGCACAAGACCCACCCAAGGCCAACGTAAACATGTTTCAATCTGGATCTCAAGATTTACACTTGCAACGTCTTCAAATTCTGACATTTACATTCATTCTGCAGAGCATTCTGAAAGCATTGCTTGTACTAAAGAGTGGCAAAGCTATTCCATTTTCACTCGAATTTGATGTGACTACGAAGTTTTCCTGATGTTAGGCCTTTGCTCCAATGCAGGAACTTTTCATCTTAATAAAAACGCAACTGAGGAGAGGAAAAGACTCTAACATATAACTAACTGCCTTACTCCAGCCAGACCAGCATTTAACTTCTTACGTATTTTACTTAAACAAAATATGTGTGACTCTAGGGAAAGCAACATTAATAAACATGATCATATAAACTTTGCAGTGAAAATTCAATTTTACCTTTAATAGCGTCTCTCAAACAGTAAACTTTACTATAAGACCAACAGCCTAATCAGATCCTAGCACCAAAATCAGGTGTTTCATTTTCAATTTTTAATGTTTGTCCAATTGCTTCTTGGAATATTTCATGCCCTAAATAAGATAGAAAATGCCAATGAAAATGTCAGATTCTGCTGGAAACTGGACTGATGCCTCCACTCTCCTCAGTTCCAGGAAAATTTTTCTTGACCAAGGAAAGCATTCCCCTTTGGTTACTGCAAGATTCCATATCTGAGAAGCAGATATATTAAGGTAAGCAACGAAATACTAAAATTTCTCCAGAATGCTGTTCTAAAGCTTGGGTTAGCAGCAATTTCAGAGTCACACTGCTCTGAGATGATGGCACAAATTACATCCAAAGGCAAAAAGAAAACAGTTGTGATACAAGCTGATGATACATCTTTATATTCCTTTGGTTGCTTTAAGTCTCTGTCATACTCTAGACTGTTCTCCTATGCACTATCACCCTCAGCACTTATTCCCAGTATTTCCATTGAAATTTCCAGAAATGCTCTAAGGCATTTTCCTCTCTGCCCTCATCACAGCATTTGCAGCACACAAATATGCACAGCCTGGCTTGTCCCATAAGTATACTTTCTGGTTTAAGACACTATTGTTCTTTACATGCAAACATATAATTTGCCAGACACTAATTTCTTTCTCAAGTCATAATGTCTTTAGCATATTTAAAGGCAACTCCACAAACTTTATATGCTAGGCTAGCGCATCATTAACTTTTTCAGGGATGCTATTTACATCTCTTTCCCAAGAACACATGGAAGAGCTTTTGCCCTTTTGGAAATTCTGTGTGGAGCCAAGCTTTCCACACTTAGTGGAAGCACTCAGGTTTCTGGTAGCCTCCGGTTCTGCATGCTCAGTTTGAGTGATTACACCCAGACTTGCCATAAACAGTTGCTTCAGCTTCTGCAGTGGGGCACAGGGAAGAGAATGATGTTGCATCCATAATCTGCTCTGACATTGTAATGTTTCCACCCAGGTGTGAAAAAAAAATAAATCTTGACTTTCAACTGCAACTTTGTGTGGCTGAAGAGTGTAATGAAAAACAGCGACTTATGGTCTGCAAGTGCAGTTTGAAGACAACTTTGCTGCAAAAGCAAAAAGAACTTCCCTGCTCCTGCAGAGTCCAGGCTGATCACGAGCACTACATATACAGCACAAGTGAAAAGAGGTGCTCCAGTTCTGTATGGTTAAGATCTTGCCAGAATACATAAGTATTGGAGGGGAAGTAAAAGCTGTCATTCATATGCAAGGTTAATCATTGCAGTTCTATGGATTGTTATTAGATAACAAAGGACAAGAAATTCACAGGGAACATAATTTTGTTACTGAATCTTCTGTACTTTTGTCTCACTACATGTTCTAATGGTGTTGAAAAACAGTCTTGCACCCACAAGCCTGCCCTAAACTCTTTACCTATCCTATGGAAAATATCATTTATTTGCAAAGATGCATGGTGGCTATAAAATATGTACATTTTTGTAATGTTATAAAATTATCCTTTCATGTGCATTTCACCCAGGCACAACAGATATTGAAAATTTTTAATTACTGCCATAAATTTTATACCTATAAAGGGGAAAAAATGCAAATGCAATTTGCAATTGCATCCTCCTTCTCTAAAAGCCAAACAGTTTGAAAAGCAAACAAAACTTGTGCACAAAGTATTGTATTGATGGGCTTATCTCCCAAGTATACTGCAGCACACATAGGCCCAAACCAACTCTTTTCACATTCTCTGGAAAGAAAAACATGAAATTCCTCCACTCCATTACCTGAGTTTCTGGATGACTCAGACATATGTTTCCAGTCCTTCCAATAACCTGACAGGCTCACAGGTTTCTGCATTCTTTTAAGATTACTCAGACTAGGGAAACTGTATGACAAGTTGAAGGAACTACAGCAGCATTACTTTGGCACACATGGGGACAGAAAGGCTCTCCAAAATCAGGAGCATTAAAGAACAGAAAGAAATTACTCTTAGAGAAAGCAACTCTGTAGGATTTAATGCAAACTCTGAGGGACAGACGAGGTGAAATGTTCCAGGCGATTTCTCACTATTTGCAGAAGACTTAATTACTTCAAGGACAGCTTGTTTCTGCTCTTCTGGATGCTGCAAACCTGTCACGCCACAGGACAGATTTACAAGATGTATTTCCTTCAGTGCCAAGCCAGATGCAGGAGGTTCCACCCTGTCAACTGGGTTGATTCGACTCCACACGTAACCGCATCGCTCCCTGGATTGCCGGAATGCTGCAGTTGTTAGAGCATCCTATTGTGTCACAGCACCGCACGGCTCGCACAGCTGCGCCCAGCCTCGCCGCAGTCTGGCTCTAGCTCACGCCTGGGGAAGGCAGCACCACAGTCTCTTCTCTTGCATGCCAGAAGAAATGGATCAGTGAACCCCAGGTGGGATGTGCTGCGCAGCAGCCAAAATGAGGCCAGTTTTAAGAGGCCAAAAGCAGCCCTTTGAAGTGTCAATAGATGTAATGCTCTGCATCACGTCACAGAGTTTTCTGCCACGGATCACAATGAAACCCAAGGTTTGCTGCAGAGAGATGCGATCTGCTGTCATGAGCTCGAGCAAGCTACGACAGCCACTGTGCCTTCCTCACTAGTGAGGCATGTTGCAGTTGGGATATATGAAGGAAGAATGAGAAAGGACACAAGACACAAATCAAGCACCTAAAGGGACTTTTGGAAAGCCAACTTATGACAATGAAACTGTTAACATGAGGGTACTTACAGACATCTGGAAAAGGATTTCCAGTGCTTAACCTTTGCTTTCAAAAACAGAATATGCAGACATTGGGAAAGAGATGAAGGTATAGGTTTTGAACCACTCTCAGCCTCTGCAGGCTTGTTAGATATATGAAATAATATATTTTTGTTCCCCAGCAAATGTCTTTTGAATGAATAGTGTAGAACCACTGCAAACTATCCACAGGGAGAAATACCTAAGTAGTCATTCTGTTGCCATGTATCTACTCCAGACACTATCCTTGCTACTCACAGAAAAATTCAATTGTTTAGTGAGTTTAGATGACTGTTAGAAGGAATAATTTCTGCCGTCTTTTTCTTAATCTTAGTAAAGTCTTTTCCCCTCATGCCTCCTTCTCATTTTAGTATAAAATATGTTCCCATGTTAAATGTGACTGCAAAGAAAATTACATGATTAACAACCGAATTCAAGTTATATTCATAATCTTTAAATTCTGTCTTGAAACTCGATATATAAAATCCCAATTGCTTCTGAGAATTAAAAGAAAATGTACATAAAAAGCTTAGCACAAAATGCTTAAATCCCATCTTCTTTAGCAAGCACATGTTCTACACAGTTGAATGGGTTCCAGAATGAAGCTTCACATTATTTCCAAATAATCTTTACTGTCCTATAAAGCAGTCCATCATATGAACTTTTTGGATTGGACACATAAGCAGATAACACAGACACATTTATTTAATGCTGTAACTGAAACCAGGCATATATTCAGTATAAAACTTACCCCAAGGATCGAGGATTGCCAAATGCCTAGGTCAATGAAATGGGAAAATGGGGCAAAATATTGGGAATCCTGGGAAACTAGACCTGAAGGCTCCCACCCCACAAGGCACAGGATGTACCAAACTATATCTTAACACCAACTCTTCCAGCTCTGAGTGGAGCTTTAAGACATCAAATCACATTTTGTCCTGCTATGATGGGTCCTCTCACCAGCCTTTCTTAAAGATGCTGCAGAATAATGCAGCACCAGTTCCAAACATTTCAGCATACTTGATGCTGTGAAGAAGGCTCTGTTGCATCCACTGTTCTCTTGGTCAACAGGACCAAACAACTTTATGTACAGCATGATCAGGTCAAAAAGAAGAAAGCAAAAAGGGGATGTGCCACCCTCAAGTCCATGAAACAACAACTTGTGTGCAAAAATGGGGGCTACAACCCTGTCGTTCAAGTGCTCACTCAGTCTTCTGCCCAGAGTGTGGTGCAAGGCAGAACCCACCTGGGCCAGATTACTTCCCATTCTTTATAAGAAGTAAGTCACATGCTTGATCACTGATAAGGGGTACTTGGAACAATACTCCATAAACCAAAGTACCTAGCTTGTTTGTTTATCACAAATAGTGACATTTTACCTTCCCGTTCCACAGAAGAAGACAGAAAAGAGACTATGTAGCACTTGTGTTGCTAAAAATGGCTTAAGTTCAATCTCAAAGTACTGTCACAGTACCTGCACAACCCAAGGGAGGTGGTGGCCAAGCAGAAGCAGATTGAACATTTGACCCCTGACTGGAAAAGTGGTGATGTACCCCAGTTCACTTCAGCTAGGTCCAACTGCAACAAACCATCCTGGCCTCAAACCTTTCCCCATCTCTGGGAACACTTTGAATGAAGCCTTTGGTTTGCTAAATTCATACAACACCAGAAATGCACTAATGCTTTTAAACTCTATGTGTCAAAAGGAACTAAACACCTCTTGGGCTAACATTTTTTCCAAAACACTTTCACAACCACGATGGTAAATCCCACTTGCAACACAATCAGAAACATGACTGGAGCAGCGGCTTGCACCTCCCAATAAGCATTATATGTCATCTGGTGGGCAAAATGCCCTCTGGGAAACTGAGGTAAGAAACCACAGCCAGTATTTGCCTGAATGAACACATAGTTGATTAAGGCCAAAAAATATCTAGTTACCAGAGGGAAAAAAACCCAAACAACCCGGTGATTGCTCAGTCTGGAAAGAAGCTGGAAATATAAATTCATATATGTTCCACTGGACACCAAAAAAAAAGTAAAAAAAAAATTACAGACTCAAGAAGAATAATGATCTTAAGGTATTTCCAATGCCCCTCCCTCCTCCCAGACAGCCTCTCCACAATCCACAGGCAGTGTAAGTTTCAGGTCATGCTGTTTTCCGTAAGAACTCTGTATTTGTCCACCTCTCCTCCTACTTTATAGTCACCCATCTCTCCTGCTGTCAGGTGGCTGGACCAACAAACTCTATCTACACTCCAAACATTTGTTAAACTGTTAATGAACTGTGAAGACTGCTGCAGGCTATTTTGGATCTACAGAACAGCTTGTGCATCCAGAAACATGTATTCCTCCCACTCATTATTATTATTTGCTCAAAAAAAAAAAAAACTACCTCTCCTCACGAATCCCTCCTGTGAAACTTCAAGCACACTGCCCACGGAAAAGTGGGTGTTGCAAAGCTGCATCAGGAAGACGCTGCTCAGTGTTGCCCTCCAAGCCAGCAGCAGCCTCAGCTCCATCTGCTGTCATTTCTAATTGTTTTCCACCCCTGACTACTTAATGCTGCCAGGCAGGCCCTCCTCAACCCCGTGTAATTTACTTAAGCAATGCTATGATTCATCCTGCACAAGGTCTTTAAGCAATGTGGGTTATTTTCCACACTTGTACTGACAATAAAAATTTCTCAACTGTATTTCCTTTCACAGACCCCAGACTGTGTATTAAGGCATCAAATATCATCAGTGTCCTTCAGGCTGGTGGTGCTCTTGGCTAACCATACTGATCAGACCATGGCCAAACTGTGACTGAACTGTCAAATAAGTCAGTGGTAAGAAAGATTTCAAATCCTGTTGGGAGATACGACTTATCCAAAAAATGTAATAAGTATGGGGTTTATTTTTATTTTTTAAAAATATATTATGTGGTTGCTTGGTTTCACTTAACCTTTTAAAAAAACTATTTGGTGGTTTAAGGAAAGAAAAACTGATGTATTCTGCCAATTCTCTCTCATTCATCTATTTTCTTGTTCTATTGTTCTCCAAGTGTCTGCTTCACTTGTCAACAATTAAGCTCAGAATCTCTATGTTTTTAGATGCCTATGCACTGAGGTAGTATCCACACACACCAGGAGAGAGTGAATTGTACTGTGACAGCAAGTGAGGCAGTTCCCACCTGGCCAAGCTCATTTAACCCATTTCTCAGGTGCTGCAAGTCCTTCAAGGCCCGAGTGAGGTAAGGCTGAGGTGCTGCCACTGATCCAGTTTAGGAACCTGGGCTCTAATCCTTGCTCACCTCTGTCCTGGAGTCTGTGAAGGGTGGATGTGAGTGACTGCAACTGTCTGCTCCAGCTGGTCAAAACCAAAAATGTTTCTAAAATGTGTAAGTGAAATTAAGTGCTGCCTGCAGTTGCCTTCACGTGGGATATGAAAACATCACATACCAGCATACTCTCTGGTATGTAGGAAAGAACACTGATTTTAGTTCTGAAAGGTCCCTGTCTCTGTCGTCACACAAGGTAGCAGCTGTTGGAAGTGGCCTCATATGGATTCAAGATACATTGCCTCTCATATATCCTAACACACTTCTTGGGATGCCCATGGAATACAATCCAGTAAGGAAGCCCTACAAATGTCCTTACATGACACATATAAGACAAGTATCTTTTACATCCACAAATACAGGGGATCTGCTGTTCAACCAGAAGGCAGTTGCAAAGGTACTAGATTTTTATCCCTGTTTTGTGGGGGAAAATGTATATAATCCAATATTCTCATCTTCCATGAATAACCACAGCAGAGTTGTGGTTTGGTATGAGGATAGGGAAATACCAGGCAGGAAGAAAACACTGTCTCTGTTGGCACTAACATAAGCTTGGCTAGCAAACCACTCTGTTCTGCAGTCCACAACACAAATTGTATGGAAAAAAATGGAGAGAGATCAATAAGAGCCACGAGAATGACTAAAACATATTTCAGCAGACTAGGAAATTCAAGCATCTGAGGATATTTATCTTACAGAGAAGGTCCAGGATAACCATTTGTAAGTGCCAGTAGGAAAAGACAGATTTGATAGAGGATCACTCAACTTTGGACATAAAACATATAATTATGTATTTGGAAATTGCAGTAGACATTCTTATTGGAAAAAAGATTTATTTTTATTTAAAAAAACCCCATCAAATCCAATGAAGCTCTGGAAAAACTTATGAGATTTATTCTCTCTACCCATTTCTTTTAGCTGATTTTTAGAGTTCTAGAAATGATATGCTGTTACATAAGGAAGTAAAGGTCTGTGTTTCCTGTCCATGCAAGAGGTAATATGCACTCAGTACAGACCCTTCTGCAGCGAGAAATTACTAAATTCATAGAAACTTGAAAGATATCTTGCAACCCCTTCAAAGAGTTTATTTCTTTTCACTACCACTTAGGTCTGGAAGTAATTAACATTATGCTGATATTTGGTTTCAACTTTTTAAGAAAAATTATTCTGCCACCATCTTTGCAACCACTTAAGCAATGTCCCTGAGTAACTACAGAGTATGAAAGAGGAATGACAGAGAGGGGAAAAGAAAGCAATATATTACCTTATTATTTAACTGCCAAATGCAGGAGCTAGTCTACAAGGAGGGCATCTCCCATTAAATAATTTGCTAACTTTTCAAAAAAAGGAATGAGTATTATTTAATTTGCTTTATAATTCAGTAATACCTGGAGCATTTGGTTGCAGCAACTAAAACATTCCCAACACGAATTATAGAATCATTTAGGCTGGAAAAGGCCTCCAAGATCATCCAAAGTCTAACCTTTTACCTAATACCACCATGCCCACTAAACTGTATCATGGAGTGCCATGTCTGTCTGTTTTTTGGACACTTGCAGGGATGATAGTGACCTCACCACTTCCCTGGGCAGCCTGTTTCAATGTTTAACCACACTTTCAGTGAAGAAATCTTTCAGAATATCCAATCTAAACCTCCCCTGGCACAGTTTGAGGCCGTTTCCCCTTGTCCTATTACTTAGCTGCCTGGGAGAAGAGTCTGACCCCCACCTTAACACAACCTCCTTTCAGGTAGTTGTAGAGGGCAATAAGATCTCCCCTGAGCCTCCTTTTCTGCAGATGGAACAACCCTCCTACCTTCAGATGCTCCTGATAGGACTTATATTCCAGACCCTTCACCAGCTCCACTGTCCTTCTCTGGACCTGCTCCAGCACTCAATGTGCATCTTGTAGTGAGGAGCCCAGAAATGAACACAGGATTCGAGGTGTGACCTCACCAGTGCTGAGTACAGAGGGACAGTCACTGCCCTGGTCCTGCTGGCCACACTATTGCTGATACAGGCCAGGATGGCCTTGGCCTTCTTGGCCACCTGGGCACATGACTGCTCATGTTCAGCTGGCTGTCACCAGCACCCCCAGGTCCTTTTGCAATGGGCCACTTTCCAGCCACTCTTTACCCAGCCTGTAGTGCTGCCTGGGGTTGCTGTGACAGAAACCAGCACTTCACCTTGTTGAACCTCACACCATTGGCCTCAGCCCATCGCTCCAGCCTGTTCAGATCCCTCTGCAGGACCTTCCTGCCCACCAGGAGATCAACATTCCCACCCAACTTGGTGTTGTCTGTGAACTTACTGAAGGTGCAACTCGACACCCTCATCCAGATAATGGATAAAGGTATTAGACAGGACTGGCCCCAGACGCTGAGCCCCAGGGAACACCTTGGGGGACCAGCCACCAGCTAGATATAATTCCATTGACCCCCAACTCTCTGAGCTCGGCCATCCAGCCAGTTTTTTACCCAGCAAAAAATACACCAGATGCTCTTCAGCCAATATGTATCCTCTCATCTCATCGTGCAGAGCTCTGCCTTCCCTTCTGTGAGTGCAAAGTTGCCATGCTGGAGTATCTGAAGAGCTGTGGCTGCTCACACACCCAGCACTCACCCAGCACCACGACTCACATACAGAAAAGGAGTCTGCTCTTCTGGGTTGTTCTCCTTCCACCACACCACAGCCTGCTAATGGGCCTCCCTCCTCCACGGCCTGAGATGTCACTACATGTGTGGCACAGGAGCCAGGTCACCACAGCCTCTGGCAGTGAAGGGAATCACACCGTGGCTAAAAGAGATGCCTAGGGACTTGGGGGCTGTGAGCCAGCAGATCCCAAGAGGCAGCCTGCTGCCTTGCCACAGCATAAATCGCTGAGCAAATGCAGAAACTCCAGCCCCTACAGCTAGTGACCGCTGACAGGAAGCTGTTGTCATATGGTACCTCATCAGTCCCACGTCAGATCTTAACAGAATACCCTGGCAAAAGCCAGAGGGGTCACCAACAGCCTGGAGAGATGATTTTTATTATATTTATATACGTTTCTATAAATATATATAAATATATCATAACTGTGAAACATGTTTCATTAATTCTTATCACAAAAGTTACTGGAATGAAATAGACAAATATCTAACTACCTCCTAGTTCTTGAGCTAGTTGGCCTTTACATCTAGATTGCATTAGGCTTTGCTTGCATTTTAATCAAGTGTGAAGTTTGATTATAAATTATATTTATGATATATAATGCATGAAGAATTATATATAAAAAACATTAAATATTATAGTTACAGTATTACATAAAACACATTCCTTATAAAATATAAAAATAATATCCATTGGACTTCCTTTACAGCAACAAATTTATTAATTACAGTACCCAAGACATCAAAATAACCCAGTGAAAATTTTGTAATCTAGTTATGACAGAAACGAGCATGGACAAGGAAAAGTGAAGATGATGAAGGCTCTGCTTTGTATCACACACGTTCCCTGACAGGCTGCAGCTGCTACCTCCATTCTTCCCCACACCTGGGGAAAGAACCCAGCTTGCCACTCCTTTCCACTCTGGGGAGCTTTGCTCAAGCCCAAGAAAGGACAGCATCACTCAGCAAGGCTGGGCTGTGTTTGAAGGCTCATAGTTATATAAACTAAAAGGAGACTCCACTCATGCCGTGTAAAGCCAGAAGGAGCCATGTGAAACCAGCTCCCTGCCAGCACAACGTGGAGCACAACCCAACACCACTGACTGAGCAAAGCAGGAGTCTGGAAGAGACTAGAGAGGCTGAGCATACTGCTAGCTGGTCACTGGCTTAGAGTTCCACTTGTTAATTTACTTGCAGGAATCCAGAAGGGAAAAGCAGGCTCATGTGTAAAGGCATGAACCATCTGCATGTGGAAATTACTTCACCTATTCAGAATCCAGGGAACGGTTCGAAGAACACAAACTTTTTAAAAAAAAAGGAAAGAAAAAATAAGACTATGAAATAATCTGGCAACTTTCTGCTCAGGAAAGAGCTAAGGGAAACATATCCCTGCTGATTATATGTCTAATAGCTCCAAAAGCTGTGTTCTGTATCAAACAAATCTGTGCAGCACAAGCCTGTTTGCAAAAGGGAGGGCAGGTCTTTAATTGACCACTTTGGAAATGATGTAAGAGTTTTACAAAGGAGCAAGAGAAAAGAAAAAACACACAACCCAATTCGTAAAATTAAGACATTGCAGCACATAATATAAAAATATACGTGCTGTTAAAACCTAGACCTGTTCCTGTACTACAGAACTTACATGTGCCAAAGTGTGAGACAGTATGTGATACTGTGGAGCCATGTGAGACAAAATATTGTGCCACCAGAACTAAAAATCTGACAAGAACAATGGATGTTTCCCTATTACTGGCCAAGAGACTGCTACATTAAGGAAATTACTGACCAAGGTCAAAGGCTTCAGAATTTACTTTGATGGTATAATTAGCAAAAAGCCAGAAACATTTATTGTAATCCCAGATCTGACAAAGCCCACTTTATAACTTGGCTTGGCATTTAAGTGGCTTGTCTAGCATTACACTATCTAAAGCCTGGGTGATGGATCAGAATTTACCTCATATATATGTATATCTAGATTTGCCTTAGAAGTCAGTCGTTAAAGATATAATAGGATAATTTTTTTTTTATCCCAGTGACTTTTCAAACACTGTAAAATACAGAAACTCCATGTCTCTAAGAAATATGTTGTAAAAAAAAGAGGAGTTTTTGCAAGTTTAAACTTCAGCTTTTTTTCATATTTTAACGAGATGTAAATATATTCTCTAAATAAAGTGGTCTGAAAATAGTTTTTTATAGACTTAATCCTAATTTTGATAATGTATTAGAGCACAGAACAACAAAAGCCATATCGATTTTTCAGAACAAAACCAATTTTGTGTGTTGCAAGTATTGTTAAAAAAAAATACATTTTCCACTGTGGTTAGAAACTTACTTTCATTTGTTCCCCAAATCAAAGTGAGATGTGGGGAAGCATCAACACTTTGTGCTGCCCCTTGGTTCAAAGGGAGCAGCATTCTCCAACAGAGAAGGGGGCTATCAGTGGGAGCAGCACTTTAGAGGAACACGTGGTTTGCTCCCAGGCAGGATAAGGAGGCCTCACGGCTCATTAAGGAGCTGCAGCAGCAGCACTGCTGCTCACCTCAGTGCGCTGCTCACGCTCACACCACGCGTCTGGGTATTATCAGCAGCGCAAATATGACTCACTGGGGGTTCTAAAAACGAAGCAACTGGGCTTTTTGCACACAAATGCACACCCAAAATCCTTTAAAATCATTAAGCAGCTGTCTCCTACAGCCCCTGGAGAATCAGTAAGTTGCTGAAGTCAGTCAATCAACAGGTCTGCAGTTCTGCTCCAGGTGGACTCCGGTCAGTTGGAACAAGGTGGAAGATTTTCATCTGGATCCTTTATTCAGCTGACAGGGAAGCACAACCCAAACTGTTAAAGCAACTGAGGTGATATTCTTTCCTTGGTGCTACTACTGAGTTGCAAAGAAAAGTAAAAGCTGTATCTTTGTGTCCTGACATGCACTTTTGGGTGTTGGTAACTACAGACATGACCCAGGGGCTGTCCAAGCCATGTGGTGGAACGGTGCATTTGATGCAGTGCAGCAGTATAGTCATGTATGTGAGAGGAGTAAGTGTCTACTCCCAGCTTCCCTCACCTCTCCTGCTTCCACCAATTTTGGATGTGTTTAGGGAGACCAGGTGTTTCAAACAAATTTCAGAACCAGTCTGATGAGTAGCAGTCACCAGCTGGATCAAATGAGACCATTTACCCATGTGTGGGCACTGCTGCAGAGAAGGGCGGTTCTGATGGAACAAAACAAAGGAACTTCAGCAGGCAGGCTCCAGACTAAAATTGAAATAATGGGCAGCCCTAAGAAAGATTTGTACATCTCTCGATCACCAGATCTTTGATGAAGACCAAGGTCTCCATGTTTTCAACATTTCCATGGTCTAGCCTGCAGTTAAATTATGCTAAATGCAGTGACTCCAGTTAAGAGTTCTACTAAATATTTTTTGTCTACTGTATTTTAAGCAAGTCCTGCAGACAACAGAAAAAAACCTGTTCTTTTCATACTTACTTAAATGGCATCCAGAAAAAAAAGTTAAAAGCCTTGTAACAACCAGTGCAACTTTTAATTTAACAACTTTCTGTCGTCCTGGGGACAACTGTTTCTAAAACCAGATGAACAAAGAGGGTCTAATCCTTTATTTTAAGAACAAAGGCAGTGTAATCTCGTCATTAAATATCTGATGATGTGGTTTAATGACATGTGAAGAAGTGCCTTGGAACAGGCTGGGGAACATGTGCTAGCAAGAGCACAGATTCCCATGTTGCTGTGATGGAAATAAAAGCCATGCCAGGCCACTAAAGCACTTGCAATAATTAAGCCTTTAGCAACAGAGACCAGATAGCTGGATATCCTAAATTACAAAATCTACTTTAGCAATAATAACATTTGTGAGAAGTTGCTAGAGAGGACAAAAAACAAGGCAAAGATACATCATAAATGCACAACAATCTCAGAGACCTTTCCCTCCAATTTAGTGTTAACTGAAGTTAATGAAAATGGGGGATATATGGGTAAAAAAATTATTAGCCTAATACACAGAGTGGTGCCTACAGGCTCAATTCTGCAATACTGTCTTATGTAACACTAGAAATACTACTATTTGGATAGTAAAAAAAAGTGAGCAAGAAAACAAAGTAAGTAAATATTGGCCACTGAACCACAGGTGAAGCTTCTATTTCATTAGAAAAATCAGAACGAAATCTTCTAATCACTGACCATGAAGTTATAATCCCTTTCTATTGCAGTTGAGTGAGTGTGGAAGTGAAAATTTTGGTGATGTACTAAAAACATGATCAGAAATGCAAGCAGCCACCTTCTCTAACTCTGTATGTGCGTGCACACACACACATATATATTTACGTTTGGTAAATGTGAAAACACGGAAATGCAGAAATATTTAGATAATGAAGCAGGGGTAAGGACTATTTGCTTGCAAAGTGCCAGCATTCCCCAGAAGACTAGTTTTCTGTATTGAAACCTGCCTAAACACAAATGACCACCTGTACCTGAAATAAACTGTTACCATCTAATTGCAGCTTTTTATTACATTCTGCTTCCCCTCTCCATGTTAAATATTTAAAGGACATCCAAGGGAAGCACTTAGAAAGGTTTTAGATACAGAAAAATCTGTGTCCAACAGGCGTCTCAACCAGCACAGTAAAATTACTCCCCAACACTAGAACTATCACTGATGTAGTTCACACTTTTTTTTTTTTTAAACTTAGCCACAAGAGGGAGTCAACAGTACTTGAATGCCAACACCACACCCTTCCCCACAGCAGAACCAAGACATGGTGCTTAAAAAAAGAGTTTAAAAAAATCTCATTCTAAAGATCCCAGTGAGGTATTTTATACGCACTTCGGGAAAATTAGGAGCACTAGCTATGGTGTAAATGGGAAGCTTCCGTTTCTTCATATGTGAATTTATATTCACTTCTTCATACGTGAATTTGAGGGTGAAAAGAATGCCTATAATGCATAACACAATGATCCAGACAGCACTTGATGCAAAATTTCAGTCACTTCATGGCACCATCCCACTCACAGCCTTTGATAGTGGTACCAATGATTTGAATTACCCAGCTCTGAGCCCTCGTGGCCTCTTCTACTTGCTCCCAGGATCCGTGCACACAACAGCCATCTCTGTTGGGATGGTACCCAGAGTACTTGGCGTGGAGTAATGTGCTTTTGCTCAGCCCCTGCCATCTAAAAGCTGTGTGTGCTTGTCAGGGCATCACCAGGTAGGCAGGTAAGCCCAAGCACGAAAGTCTGCATTTTGAGTTGTGGGAAGAGCAGGGGGCCTCTCTAAGAGGCAGGCTGGGACACCTCAAAAAACTTTACAGTCCGTTCTCTCCATACCTTCACAGCCTGAGCCACCTGAAGGCTGACTACAAGCTGTAGGTCCAGTATCCACCTCTATAAAGTAGCAATATATTGGAAGAAATTAAAATAAAATTAATTGAGGAATCTGAATGAAAATCAGGTCTGTTCCTTTTTCTCAAGGTAAGGTCAGGACAGAAGTACTTGACTCTTTAGCCTCTTTGCCACCTCTTTTTCTTGTATTTTGCCTTACAAATCATCCTTAATTAGATGTAATTGGCCTTATTAAAATAATTTTTATCTTGACTAAAATGAATTTAATTCTGTGGATAGCTGCTTTAAGCTGGAAACAATACTCAAACAAAGCTCAAAGATATAGTATATTCTTCTCTTCATAATATGCCTACATAAACAAAGATTTGTTCTGTCCATTCCTACATTTACTTAGAAGCTCATAAAACAGAGAACCAAATTAGAAATACCACCCTTTGTTTCAGTGGCCCTTCATTTCTTACACTTTGCTTCTCCCATATTCCATCTCGCCCACTATATTTGTGAGAAGGGTAAAAGACCCCACCATTCTCATTATGAAGTGTATTTCTATTCATCTGATAAAACAAACTGCTTTCTCAGGATGTCTTGTAATCATACTTCATGTTTGTGTTCTGCATTTCTACTCAGATGTTCATTTCGTCCTATGAATATTCAAATGACCACTACTGACACAAGCACTGAAGATGAGTTTGCTTTAAATGTACCAAAAAAAACCCAAAAAGAGAAACCAAACAGCCTCTCATGCACACAAACCAAACAAAAACCTGTTGAGAGTTTCTGCTGGCTGAGGCAATAGAGGAATTTCATCACTAACAATGTTCACAGTTCCCAAAATAATTCTGGTACTTTGAATTGTCTACTAGCCTGGTGATTTATGATACAGGATGCTTTTAAGTGCAGATCCCATTGAAAGACTGATTTAATAATCATGATTTTTTTGGTGAAACTTCCTAAGTTCTTCCAGCTACAATGAAGCTACAATAGAAGCCTTTAAAAAGTAAAGATTTATCACCATTAATTGCCACAGAAGACCTTCTCTCTGCACAGAAGGCCACACGACAAAGTTCACAATGAGCCTTAGGAGGCCAGTGAAGAGAAGAGAACAGCTGGGTACCCACACTGGAGCATCCATTGCATGTAGAAAGTCCATGACACCCTATTCAAACAGGGGAGGACCAAACAGGTATGAAGCAAGATGAGGGCGGTACCCTCTCCGCCTACGTTTTTCGCACTAGGCTCGTTTCAGATTTGATTAGCATTTGAACTAGGAAACAGGCTGCCAGCATTAGGGGATTCTCTATCACCAGAGATTAGCCTCCCTGGGAACGAACTTACCTACCCATTAATGCATTCCTAACACTTAAAGATGAAGACTACAAGAAATACTACCCAGTCTTATGCTTGATGACATCAAATGTTCCACTACCTCAGCTAGGAACAGCTTTTGCCCCAGATCATAGCCAGGAAGACATTTTGGGCACATTCTCCCCCTCTTCCTCAGACCCACCAGAACATGTCAAGGCTGGGGATAAAGAAGCACTCTGTGCCTGGGGACATAAAATCCTTTCACTCATGTGCCTGGATAGTGTTCTCTGCTTATACAGTCATTATGGCTCAAAGAAAATTCCATTCCTGTATCCTGTGATGCTGGAGAACACATACTGCAACAGACAGCACACCCACTGGGAGGAAAACCCACTGTCCTCTCCTGGAAAATCTGCCTTCAGTTGTCTCTCCCATTTTCCCTGTGATCTGAAATAATGCCCCACAAGGCTGAATAAAGACTACAATTACAGCTGTCTTTGTGTGCTGTATAAAAGATAATTGATGAGCGTTGTCCTTTTCTTCAGGGAGCCAGTGCAAGGCAGTGGAACCTGAATCAGCTTAGACAAGGGGTAGGACCATGTAGGCACAAGGCAGGAAGCAGGCCACTCATTTTAGCTGCCCAGCTCACTTGGAGCTTAACGCAGCTTTGAATTTTTGCATGGCTAAAAAGCTGAAACCACATAAACCCAGCAAGTTTTACATGTTTCCATCCACAAAGAAAAAACTGACCTAGATTCCCTCATTCTTAGAGTCCCTCATAGTTCTGGCCAGGTTTTCATAGGGTTGCTAACCTTGGCTGAGTTAAGGGTTTATAATGAAACACTAAAACACAAATACGTTTGAGCTGGCTTGGATTTTATTATGGATGTTTTGGATGGCTGTAATGCTAGAGTCAATTCAGACGTTCTGGGTACTTTTCATCCAAAAATTGCTGCTTGGAAAAAAAATCCCATGTTTACAATAAATTAAAATCAATCATTATTTTGGGCTTGATTCTCCACTTCACCATGCCAGCAGAGCATCTGGTTTAAGACCAGGCTCCTGAACTTGCAGTGAGTGTACCTTGGTTTTATATCCTCTTACTACAGTAATGAAAATAAACCATTTGTGAAAAAATTTACTTGCAACTTCAAAAGACGCAAAAACATAAGGTGACAGACATGAAGGAGATGAGTAACGAAATAAAATACTTAGAGAAAAGTCAGAAAAAATAAAGCCAGAAATTCAAAATATATCAAAAGTAGTGAAACAAGACTCTGACAGTGTAAAAGACAGCATCTTCAAGCTTGTGAGATGACCCACTGCCTTGAGACGCATATGAAAATACACCATTAATGTGAGGTTTATGATAACGGCTTCTTAATTAATTTACTAATTTAACTAAGAACTTCATCCTCAAAAAGTTTAAGCAATGACATACCTCCACTGCCAATCCACAGCTCTGGAAGAACTTGGAACCCATGTATCTGAGGTACTGGCAATGCAAAGCAGCACTTTTAACATGCTGCTAAAGCAGTACAGGCCCTTCTCAGAGGGCTCGGAGTAACTTGACATTGAGAGTATGAAGGCAAATGAAAACTACCATGAAGACACCATGCCACAGGCTAAGTAATGAAGGAAGTATTTTGAACGTGAAGTTTTTTCATGCTTTGCTTGATAGGCTGTCAGTTCTGTCAGCATGTAGCATAGACTGATTTTTGCCCTTCAGTCAGAGCAGTGACTTCAGGTAAGGATGCAGTAGGACAAAGGGAGAAAAAAAAGGCGTGAATGATGCTGTCAAAACACTCTAACTCTGGAGTTCTTCAGAAATCAAACTGATGTCTGATGCTACCTTCAAAGCCTTTTTGCACTTATTTTAAATTCTTCTTAAGAAAGCAATATTTTCTCCTAAAGAAAAACTTAAACCCAGTTTTCCATGTTAAACTCCCCCAAACTGAGTTTGCAAGAAGTAGTTGTACAGCAGGAATAAAATACTCTATACTATGCAAATACTGTGCATACCTTAACAATAGAGAGTTCAGAGATGCCTGTTTTCACTTACAAATAGGGACAGGGTAATTCTCTGTTAATTTTGTCTGCACTTTATTGAAATAGTTATGAAAGGAGGAAGAAAAAGCATGCCTCAAACTTTGCCAATATCCAAACAAAACAAACAGCAGCAGAGTTTTGTTTTCACTTAAGTTTCATTATAGTCCATATATAGAGAATTAGTGCAACTTAAAACTGGTTTGTATTTAAACCCACGTGTATGACAAGACTAGCCAACATGCTCATTTGCTAGTGGAAAAGTTTTGTTCCTGCCATTGTTTCCTCATGTAATGTGTTTTCATATATTCTGGGAATCTTCTTCCTAAAACAAAAGTAGATCTTAACAAATTAGCAGAGCTGAACCAAAAGCCCAGTCAAGAAATCTGAACTTCCAGGAGTTTGCAACTGACTTTACAATTCTATGGCTAATGTTCCTCCACTGTGATAACTGAACTTGGGTAAGGGTGGCAAGAGAACATCAGTCACCCAATGAACAAGCAAAACAGCCTTGGCAAATCTTCGGCAACACTGAGAGCCAAAGACACGGCCAGGAGCAAGCTATGTTTTCCCCAAGTCAGGAGAGGTTACTCAACAGAAAGTTCTCGCTATTCCTCATGCTGCTCATGCAGTTTGGCAGCTGAGCCATTTCCTATTAATTCCTGTTACAGCTCACTGCAGGCCATCAGCATATACAACCTTAATGACAATCAGCAAGAGAAAATATTTAAATTCAGCAAAGGCACCAATTGTATGCATCTCAGATGCAAACAACTCCCAGCCATATGTGACTGGTGCATTACATAACACATCTGCAAGAGCTTGGAAGTTATCTAGAAAACCCACACAGGCAGAGATTAACTTTCTAAGTCAAAGTCCCTACATGAGGATTCAAGGTGTTCAGTCGTTTAAGGGTGATGTTCAGAGCTTCAAAAAAAGCATCTTGGAATTACATTACATTACATCTATGAGCTAATTAACATATTTCAGACAATTCATGACAGAAAATGCATGTTCAAACACTATGTTTCAATTCTTTGTTACCTGCTCTAGTTGCATGATCATTCCAGTTTTACACTATCCAGGGGAAAATGCTAAGGAGTAAGGTGTATGAAAGGGCAGTTAGGCTTCCATTTAGCAGAGGGAGTGATAGATTTTCATACTGAAGTGGAAAAATAGAGGAGAGCTCTCCTGAGTCAGTTTTCTATACTGTGTGTATGTTGTGGTTTAGGCATGGTATTCCCCAATTTAGCATTCCCACTGAAACACTCCAAAGCACGTGCCATTTGCTTGCTTCTTGCTTCCCCTTCCCCCTCCCACTGTGGCAGGATGGAGAGGAGAATTGGAGGCACAAAAGGCAAAGATCATGGGTTGAGATAAGAACAATTTCCTGGTAACAGCAACGAGATAAGAAATGAACACTAACAGCAACAACACTAATAACAGAGTGCACAAGAGAAACAAGGACAGTGTATTAACAATCACTCAAGAACTTTTAAGACCAGATCAGTCAAGAAGCCTCTATGAATCAACCATGACCTCAGGTAATCTGATTTAGCAAGGAATCAGAGGACAGTATACAACAGTTTAACTTGAAATTGTTCAATAGTATTTATGCTATATATTAATTGTTGAGCCATCCAACAAATATTAGATCTCTGTTCCCATAGTTTTCATGCCAATTTTCAAAGTAAGCAAAATACTCCTCCATCTTTTTCCAGACTCTGGTCATCTTTCCACCAGAGATTAGACAGGAGACAGCACAGCCAACTAATATGGTAGGCAACACATGACACTAATCCTGACCTGCTGGTTGTAATGAAAGTTGTGACCATCAGCCTAAAAGTCAAAAGGTCAAAAGGCTCCATGTTTCAACAGCGCTCTTACAGCAGCTGCTTCCTGCTTGATTTATTAGCTTGAAAAGAGCAATCTGGGAAGGACCTTCCATGGGCAGAGTTGACCATGAAATTTCCACCACGTACATGCTTCAAAATGATGCCTCCCTCTCCTGGATTAAAGGAAATAACCTCTTGGGAGTTTTTTTTTTACCCCAGGACTAGTATGGTGGGAACTCCTGAGGATTTTGGAGGGTTGATAACAAAAAGAGGCCTTCCAGTTGAACAGAAACAAATATGCTATGAAGTGGATGGATACCAGAACAGACATGAAAGTGGCAAAGTGTTAAGACAGAAGAATCGATCAAAATTGCCAGAATGCAATGATTTCACAATGCTTTTCAGAGATGGGAATAAAAAAATAATAAAATTAGAAGGGGTCTTAAGGACTAATGGAAGCAAAACACTCTGAAAAATATTGCTTAGAGCCCTGGCACTTAAAATAAAACATTCAGAACAAGAACAAAACCATCATTTTCAAGATACAAATAAACCCTTAAGAGAAAGCAAACTCCAACTAAAGAAACATGCAGGTGATATTCTCTAGATCAGCATGTGCCATTACAGCCTATAAACATTTGAAAAAAGCAATTTGGTCAAATTTGTTCCAGCTCATTTAATCTCTAAACAGAGAAGCTAATCTTTTCAAGCCAAGACTAATGAAAAAAGAATGTCTTCAATCTAATAGGTCAAATGTAAACAGGTTTAAAATCAAACCACTTCCAAGACATTAGAAATGACACTATCCACATGACTGTTCATGACTCCGCATGACTCCTCTTCCTCATCTGGAAGAGGAAGTCCAGGCCTGCCTCCAAGTCTCCTGCCCTAGTTTTGTTCCTACCCAAAGCAACCACTGCTTAACTGAGTACATGTAATCGATTTACTTGGCAGGGTTAATAACACTCAGTGGTATCACTGTGACTGAAAAAGAAGCTGAGAGCTGTGTGTTGTTTGGAGAGCCTTAGATGGCAAGATCCTTTCTTGGGAACTGAAGGACCAGTCTGCTACTAACACAGTTTCCAGCCCTACTCCTGCTGCTCCTTTAACATTCAATTCTTCTCTACGAGTTTCTGCAGTTTTACCAATGGCTGGATAAAAAGCTGTCCTGCTTGAAGTTCCTCCAAATGTTTGTATTTAGATGTTTTGCCTTGCCCCCAGTCTCCTTCATTCTCCTTTTTTTTTTTTTTTTTTTTGATTGGGGGCCTTTTTTTGGTTGTTTTTTTTTGGTTTGGTTTTCCATAACTATGCAACGGTAGCACATTGTTAGAACATGATCTAGAATGAAAGTTCTTAGAATAAAATATAGAAAACCCCCACCCCAGCCCACCCCAAAACCCAAACCAAACAAACACAACCCCCCCAACCAAAAACCTCACAAGCTCCTCCCTCTCCCCTGTGCCCCACTCAGATAGTTACTGCAATAAATACTGAATCAGAATCAAAGCACATAAGCTCTTGGTGACAGGAACTAAAAAAGTCATTAATTACAGAAAGTATTTCACAAAGAAATCTACTGATCTGAACTACAGCAGAGACAAGCTAGTTTTTGGATTAAATTTTAGGCAGAAACTTTCTGTCTGTAATTTCGTACAGCCTGATACACAAGTCCTTGGGTCATACTATTGCTCCCAGAAAGTCAAAGCCTGCAATTTCATGGCTGCTGAGCTCATTGAACAGCACAAGCCATGAGATGCCAAATCCCTTCTGTGAAGCAATGAAGGATCTCAGATTTTTCCTGAATGGTCACTGTACCCTCAGTGTATTGCTGGATAAGGCCTTCTATTCCCCATTCAATAACAAATGGTATGATTTTGCATCCCAGCAAATCTGCTAGCTTCACCAAGCTGAGCTACAAGAATGCAAGCTGTCTGCAAATAGCCCAATTATTTTCCTCTATGCATTATATCTAACCTAATCTGAATAAGGACTGATCAATTACAACTTATTTCAGTGTTTTCAGAGGGCTTCTTCTGTTTCTAATCAAGATTTTACATTAGAGCTATCCTTTCATGCCACAAATACACAAGTGTAAAACTTTCTTTCACTTAAAGAGTTGAAAGCTTACTAGGAATTATCTAAACCATCAACTGAATCTGCAAACTTCCATTTGAATTGTGTGAAAATATCAGATGATGTTATACTGCAGCTACATTTATGACTATGTCACTGACTGCACCTTTTGGTAGAGCTCAAAGTACTTCTGGGGTAGTCAGTACTACACAAGTATTGGAAATAGTGATGGAAAGTTGGGCAGTAGAACTGAACTTCTGCTACTGAGGAAACAGCAGCAGGACCAAGCATGCTCATCAAACAGCTAGTTCAAAGGCACAAATTGAGGTAAACTCACCTTATTCAGTATGGCCAGAGGAGTCCAGCTCTATCTCACCTTTACTGTTCATAAGAGTTCAGTTTTATCTCACCTTTACTGTTCCACTAAAGTAGCTGAAGGCAGCAATACAATCTTGCCAAGACTGTTCTGCAAGCAAAACAAGCCCTGTCACCTCAGCCTTTGCTTACAGGTAAGTGCTTGAGCCCTTGGCCTTCTCTGATGATGCTTCATTTGACTGACTTCATTAGGCCAATATCTTTCATGGTCTGGGGAGCTCAAACCAAATGCAGTAGAGCAGGTGTGGCTTCACAGGTGCCAAAGAACTACTTCCCTCAGTTTGTTAACCACACTTTTACTAATACAGCCCAGCCTTAGGCCATTTTTTCCAGCCAGTTGATATTCCCCCTGCCCTCAAGTAGATCAGTCATTCCACTTAGTTTGGTATTATCCATAAACTTGCTACGAACACACTCTATACCATCCACCTGGGTTATTAATTTGGATTTTAAACAGTGTTGGCCCCAGTATCAGTGCCTGAGGGATACCAGTGGTAATTGGCCGCTAGTTGAAATTTGTGCAGCTGTTAACCTGCTGATTCATATAGTAACCAATAATCTCACTTCTGAAATGCATTTTATAGTGTGAAAAAATAATTTTAAAGAAAGTTAATTAAAAACCTTCTTTATGAAAACACTTCTCAGCATTTATCCTAACAGACTGTTTTCCTTGAAATATAAGTTCATGTGGCACAAGTTCACGTTGCTGTACCAGGAAGCATCTCATACTCTCAGTGATGCCACAGTTCAGGAAATTATTTACATCACGAGCTGCTTGGAGCTGCTTTGTCAGAAGTGCAAGCTTTTGGAGAGTCTGCCAAGCTTACCACAGAGAGATGGACAGCTTGTCCTAGCTTCAGCTGGGATAGGGTCATTTTCTTCCAGGTAGCTGGTACCATGCCGTGTTTTGGATAAGGATGAGAATGATACTGAGAACAATAATGTGTGATAACACACTGATGTTTGATTTTTTGCTGAGCACTGCTTACTTTAAGTCAAGGACTTCTCTGTTTCTCAGGCTCTGCCAGTGAGCTGGTGCACAAGAGGCCAGGAGGGGGCATGGCCAGGACAGCTGACCTGAACTGGTCAAAGGGATATTCATACCATAGAACACTGTACCCAGTGTATAAAGTGGGGAAATTTGGCCAGGAGGGGATGATCCCTGCTCTGGGATGGGAATCTGTCAGTGGGTGGTGAGCAATGGTATTCTGCACCACTTGTCTCTCTTTGGTTTTATTACTCTCTCTTTTTGTTCTCTCTCTCTCTCAACTTTAATTATTAAACTGTTCTTAACCAACAGGTTTTATCTTTTTCTGATTCTCTTCCCTGGTCCACCACGGAGGATGGGGGGAGTTGTGAGGAGCCATGTGGTACCTAGCTCCTGTCTAGGGTTAACAACAGCTTCACAGTCATCCCTCAAAATCATTGGAGTAGGTAAGACAGGGATCCTGACTGTCCAGATTCCCAACTGAAGCTTGCTTTTTCTCACCAAGCAGAGTGCTGCATACGCAGAATTTCAGCTCTCAGTTCCATTTGCCATGGAACATCGCTTGGGAGACCTGTAACTTATGTCAAGTATGAGAGTTCTTCCTGAGAATAAACTGATTTAATAATGCTTGAGTTTTTAATCATAAAAAACTGACAGACCATGCCTGCAAGGAGTAGAGAGAAGTTATGAATTACCTGGTTAGAATGCAAAGCCATTCCACTTCAGCATTAAATTAAATTTTCTAATCTAATCCCTCATGTACTTATCCTGCTTGAGAGCTTCTTGGTGGGATGAAAGCTATTAACATTGATTATTACCCATGGGGGATGTTCCTACAGAAATACACTTCCACCACGTACAAACAACATTAGTTTCAGAATTTGTGCTATTAGCACACACTGCTTCAAAGTGCAAAGAATGACTTCTTTGCAGGCCTTCTCAGAGACCTGTGCCTCCAGCAGCAGCAACACACGAAGTGTGTTTGTCTTTGTGATTCTGGAACAGCAGAGGGAAGCTGCAAAGAAGACAGCTGTCCCTGGAGAGTCTGTCACCTTTGGGCAGTCAGAAACCTTTGTTTTGATCTGTAAAATGGATGTGAGCATCACCACAGCTCATGGTGGCGCTGAAACAGCTGGAGGCTCAGCTTTACTGTGCAGTGCTGCAGCTCCTGGGCACCACAGAGCATGATGGCTCAGCTCCACTGTGGCTCCACATCTGCAGCCCCACTGCAAACACCCTGAATGTCAAACACACACAACGTACCCCTGCTGAGGCATTTAGAGGTGTCTGTTTTCCTGAAAGCTGCTCCTTCTGCTCTGGATACTGAGTAGTCACAGAAAACTGTGTTTAATCAACACAATATTCTTCTACTTCATAATAGGAGAAAAACACATCTCTTCAAAGAAGTTTTCCTGGAAACCAAGACTGGCTTTACTCAAGGAAAGACTGGATTTGGGTTCGTGTCTCCCATGTCTCAAGCAAACCTTAGTAACTGAACTGGACATTTCAAAAACAGATGCTCTGCTGTACCTCTGCTTTCCCAGACACATGCATACCTATTAAAAAGTTTTGATTCCAACAAGTCAGCATTTTTCAAAGAAAAAAACTCTGATCCAAAGGATGTTCAGTTTCCATAGACAGAATAGTGCCTTTGACATCCATCTCTGAAAATATTAGGCTATTTAATCACACTATCATCCTTCATGAAACTTCAAATGATTAAAGGGAATGGAAAAACCAGAACCTGGTCCAGCTTTCTGACATGTCTCTCCAGACATTGTCTCTGTAATTGAGATGCTTGGCTTTATCTTCATCCATGCCTTAGAGTTAAGCCCCTAGGATCAAGTACCATAACTTTGCATCCAAATCTTGTATTGTTAAGCCCATCCAGAAGGCAACCATCACTTCAGTGTGAACCATCTGCTCTCTGTCGTCTCCAGTTCCACAGTATATCACTGACAAGTCTTATTGGTGAAATTTCATAGCATAGACAATTAACATATACAATGCGTGTGCATGTAGTATTTATTTTAAACATGCATGTATGTACACAGTTTAAAAAGATCTTTGCAGAAACAGGAGGAGAGGAAATCAGAATACACAACATTTTTAAAGGGCGTGGACTCAAGCAGTGTGAGACTGGATTATACAGAAGACTTTGAATTCATTACCTCTGTCAGTCTGTGCCATGGCAGAGGTGGAGAGGGCAATGGAAGCACTATTTGCAAGCAGCTTAAGCTCACTGCCCGCTGTAACCAGATGAACTGTGGCAACCACCTGACTTCCATGAAAATAGTGATTGACAGAAAAATAGAACTTAGAAAAAAATGAAAATTAAAGTTAAAATTAAAAAAACCCCACACCTTAGAAGCTCTATAGGAAGACTTGGGCCAAGCATACACACCAGCCTAAACTTCCCAGTGAACTCAAGCAAACTGGAGACCTTCAGATGTAGGAGCAGATACATTGCATGCTTTGTGAAGGGAAGGCAGAGCAATACATGCTTCTCACCAGCGCTGCAAAAAATGCTGAGAAAGAGGCAAGCATTAAGGATCAGTTTTAGATAGTCCTACTTCCTCTTATCACTCATGACTGTCTTAAAGGCAAGTGTTCCCACACTCACCTAACACTACATTAAGTTCATATCTTCCACCACAAACACTTTTTATTCCTTCATTTATTTTATTCCTACCTGCTGGCAGGTGACACTTAAAATATACTAAGTTGATAAACCCATTTACTGCACATTTAGCTAACAGAAGTTTCTCTGAAGGAGATATAACCATATTTCTGCACTCACAGGAAAATACAGCATCTGTAATAAGTCACTAACTGCTTTTATGGCCTCAACTGTCCCTTTTATTGTCTGGGAGATTTAACTACCAGGCTTCTATAATAAGCTATGCTAACAGCATACCTTGCTGCTACTCAATAGAAGAATCTTCCCTCCCTTGCATACCAGATTTCTAATTCAAGAGAATCAATTTTCTGCTTTGCTTAAAATACCCATTTAACATGCAACAGTCACAAGAACACTGTTAACTGACTTAATAAATACACTGGTGTCTAATTCCCTCATCTGCTCAGATCCTTACAGCCTCCTGCAAGCAAGCAACACCTGCCGTGACTCCCCATGACTTCCACAGCAATGCACGCTGCATCAGGCATCTCACAGGCTCGAGCCTTTCAGAGAGCTTAACAAGGTTTCATGTAATGAGGTTACTGAGGAATGCTCTTTCCATGGAGAGAAGTTATTCCTCATCTGAAAACAGCTTCATGTTGTTAATTAATGTTTTCTTGCCTCTGAGGGTCGTCTCACATTCTTTTCTATTCATTCACACAAGAGAAGGAGCTGCAGTAGTTCTGAATGCCAAGGAAGACACGATGTCTCTAGACCTGAGGTGGGGAGAAGACCATGTGAGGATCTAGGAGTGGAAAGGGCACATCCAGCACCACTAGCAGAAAGATGTTGCAGTGAGAAACTACATGTAGCTTTTCTACATAAGTCTGCACATAAATTATAGCCACATAAAACACACTCCTATGTGCTGTCTAAGATCCAACAGTCATCCAGTAAAGCAGATGACTATGTCACAGGTATATTCAGAGGTGACTCCGTCTCAGGGAATGCAGCATGGGAACAGCACACACAATTAAGAGACATGGAAGGGTAGGGGTCAAGGTGCTTTGCTTTTATTTTGGTTTGGGCTGTTGGGGATTTTTCTTAGAAACTATTGACAGAAGTTGCAGAAGAGAAGCAGGATCCTGTAACAGACTTTACAGAAGATTAGAGGGAAAGAACAATAGCTTATGCAGAACAGAAGAACTGTTTTGTCTGATGCTCTGCCAAGCATGAGTTAATAAACAAAACAGTATCCTAAAAGAATTTGTTAATATGGCACCAAGTGTCTCCTGGACGGATGAAAGATAAGGCTATGTAAAGCATTGCTAATCTATTTGAGCACCAGTTTCTGCTACTCAAGTTGAAGCTATAGATCTTGGCTGTTGGAAGACCTGCTGATTTGCCAGTGAGCTGGCAGCAGTCCTTGGTGTGCTGTAAGTTCAGCCAAGCAGCTTCCACATCTTTTCAGAGGACCAGCTCTTTTTAAAGTCACAAATAATTATTTCCAGTAATTTCAGCCCCCCAAACAAACAAACAAAAAATTACTAGCTACCTACAGAAGTCAAGATAGATCTTAATAGGATCACACATTTTTTTCAGAAGAGCTTTCAACTTGTTCTGATCCCACTAAAACCCAAGCAAGCAATTTAAAATATTCCTTTACTGAAGTCCCTATTGTCCTACAAGCCATCCATCCGTACCTACCCTCCAGGTATTTATGTTACTTTATGGCACCTCTTAGTGCAGTAGATTAACACAGACTCTGGCCCAGAGAATTTATTCTCTTATTTTAGCCAAGACACAATGAAGAGAGAGGGGGAAAAATAACTGGGAATGTGAAAACTAAGCTATATGGTTATGAAAAGGAGTAAGGTCATGAATGGTAGAAGACTGGAAAAGAATTTGGAGGAGAATGCAACTTTACACAACATATTGTGATATGCTAGACTGAAAAGATGAACACCATTTGGGTATGTCACAGATGAGAAATAGGCAATTTACATTACTTAGCTGGATTACAGTGACTTGACTTTATGGATCAAAGCAAAGAGAAAATCCTAGCTTGAGTGAAGCTATGCAGTTAAATCAGTGCCATGCAAAGATGCATTCTAAGTTTCCGTGAACTGTCAAGAAAAGGGATTAAATACAACTTCAGAGCAGTGCCTGATGAGGGATTTTTACATGCAATTGCTTTCCATGATCTTCAACATATGGTTATTGAAGATCAGATTGCTTTGTTCCCTTCCTGTAACACAGATTTATGATTATGTTTGTTTTCCTTTCTCTTCTAGAGCAGAATTTTTAATGCAAAAAGTAATGAAAAAAGAATCTTGCCATTAGAGCGTTACATGCTCCAAGCAGCAACTCCCTCCTCTCCTGCAAGCATCCCAGGACAGCTTGGACTTATCTCAATCACCAATGTACATATGCAGCTCAAACCAAGGCTGTGAGGAACTTGGCAGCACTTACCTTTACAGGCTTGCCACTCCCAGAATTTTGTTGCTTTCTGACTGGCATTATAACACAAAAGAAGCAGCCAGAAATGCCTAGTTTTGGCACATAAGGGTCACAAAGATGTGCAAATTGCAAGTTTGTATGGTTAAGGTGGAAACCAGAGCCTGACTGAGACACAGATCCTGCAAAATCATTTTGGAGAAATGGGGATTTTCTATTCCTAGGCCAAGTTTCAGGTTAGGATTGGATACCAGACTGATGTTTGTATTCAGTCCCATGACTTCAGCTCCTTTCCAGCATAAGGAGAGACAAAAACACCCAGTACTACCACATTTAAGTAACCTTAGCAGAATTTGGGCCTTTAATGTTTATAGCTTATGAAATAAAGCTAGAAACTGAAAAGGCTTTTTTATTATTATTCTTTTTTTCCCCACCACATTTCATTTTCTGATTTCACAGAGTATTCTAAGTTGGAAGACACTCAGGACAAAGACAAGTATAGGATTTCAGTTACATGCTCCTTACACTTGTAAACTTTTAGTGCTGTTGCATGACCTTCAAAACTCCAACAAACCAAAGAAATTAAATCAGGAAAAAAGAATATAAAATTGCAGTCAGCATTTTACAGAACCACTCCTATCACAGGTCACTAAATGCTCTTAAAACATTCCAAGAAAGCAGAGATGCTGGGAACACATTAAAAAATAACAAACCTGGCCCCCAAATAAAAACAACAGTACTTGATTAAGATTAATCAATGCAGATATCTCAATGTTTATCATCTGCATGCAAAAGAACAGGGAATTATAAACAGGGCTAGGAAGGGAATATGATAGGATCAAAAGAAGCATAAAACCAAGGAGCTCCTATCCTAAACTGTCCCTCTATGAAAAGAGAGAAAGTGCTTTAAGGCAGAAGTGCGTGTATGTGAACTCTTGCTACATCTGCTGCCGTGTGCTGCAGTGTACAGACACTTGGGGACCTGCCATCAAAAATAAAATGAGCAGTTTGCCAACAACATACCAAACATTAGTGGTCTTTTACATAGCTACAGGTTTTGCTCACAATAGCGCTGCCAAATGACAGCAGGGTTTTGTTCAAACACTTGCTTCACTTTCGCATTGCAGAACAACTGCCTGCCGAGCTATTGCAAATTAACCTGAGAAGTTTCTGATAAATATGTCTGTTGTAGGCATACGGAAAACCCACAGGCTTTCAGTCATTTGTGTGTCACTACAGGGCCTTTAATCACACAATCATTTGTTAAAACAGTTACTGTGTGAAAAGTAGAAAGAATATGCTATGGTTTCTTGCAACATAATACTAACCAATCCAAAACCGGAGTAAAGACTTCCACAGTACCATTCAAAGTGTGTTAAAAAGGAAATTTCAAATCTAGCAGCTCATCAACTTCATTGGCTTGCTTTGGTTATCATTTTACAAGCCATGAACTCTTAGATTAAGTATGATCTGTTTGTTTCCATGTGGTCAAGCTGTACAGGATCGCTTGAAAGTACTAAAAATTAGAAAAGTAAAAATGCCTGGAGCTACTGCTAGCTTAAGAGGAGCAAAATACCACCCCTTACCTATCCATGACTGTACCGCAGTTCAGGTGAAAACAGATAAGCATTTCCATTAATACACACGAAGCAGAAAAACAGGTGCATTCTTTAGTAGTCAGCTAAACTCCACTATAACCTTGTTAAATTGCTGATTAAGAGTACGATATGGTCAGAAGAGGGGGCAGAAGATCAGCATCCATGTGCAGCCCGTTCAATCATGAAATGTAAATGGTCTTCTGAAAATCACTAACAAAGGAAACTCAAGGCCAGTTCAGCCTACAGACAAGGTTCATTAGTCCACATCCAAACTAAAGAACTTGGCAGGACAAAATATCAGCATCTTGCCCTTTCTAAGACAGTTGGAAGTCAAATCTTTGCCATAAAGCAGTGTGAAATCATCCAAACAACTATTCTTTCCAACTGCTGCTCAGACTAGTCAGTTGTCAAAAACCAAATCGAAACAAATAAAATCAACAACAAAACCCCTTCCAAGAAACTCAGCTCTAGGAGATATTCTTTCAAAATTGCTAGAAAGTGTAGAAAGTCTTTGCTTGTGTTATAACAACCTTTTTCTCTTACCCAAACAAGACTGCAACTGCCTGTCACATCTGAGTTTCAGCAGGTGAGATAACCTCTAATGAGTCACCAAACTTTGCTATCCTTGAAATAAAATTTAATTGTGGCTGGAGAAGTAAAGGATCAAAAACTGAAAGCTAAAATTGAAAAAACCAGCTTTGAAAACTTGGAAACAAATAGCAGTAAAAGAAGTGACTGATATTTGACTGTTGCTTAACTGCTCTTTGATTAGGTTGGGTTTTTTGGACTGTGTCCTGAGGACCATTCTCTTCTCTCTCTGTGCATCTCTTCCAGACATCTGGATCTCTCACGAAAATGACAATGCTGGTCTGTGCTGGACTTGTATCCACCTGTGCCTATGACCACCCTATCAAGTCTCAGTCACTTCCCATGCTTTTGTCAAAACAGCAGCCATTTATGTAGCACTGCTGAGGGACCTGCTGTTCTATGCATCACTTTTCCCACCAACCAGTTCAGGAGAACATACACATGCTGCATGACTGGCCTCACGTTCCCATTGCGTAGTCCATGCCAAAGGTGTTTCTGGACCAGATTAAAAATTAACATTGGAAAACCTTGATCCCTCCTGGCCAACCCCCCAGTTTATATATGGGGCATAATGTTCTGTGGTATGGAACATCTCTTCAGCTAGTTTGGGTCAGCTGTCCTGGCCATGATCTCTCACAGCTTTTTGTACACCTACTCATGGGCAGAGCCTGAGACACTAGCAAAGTCCCTAACTTAGAGGAAGTGCTGCTCAGCAACAACTAAAACATCAGTGATATTAGTGATATTTTTCTCATTCTAAATCCGAAACACAACACTGTACCAGCTACTAACAAAAAATGAGCTCTCCCCCATCTGAAACCAGGACAATGCCAAATTTAGTCACCTAAATTCACATTCTTGTTTCAAACAGGAATTCAGCACTGCTGAAGGGTTGCCCAGTCTCCCCAGACAGTAACAGAGCTGGACAGAGGGAGGGCTGTCCTGTTGTCTCCGCCAGTCCATAGGGAAACTGTCAAGAATTCTAACCACCGACTCTGCCTCTCCTGAACAGTCGTCAGGGCCAATGGCATGGACCAGCCACCCTTAAGCTAAGGGGGGAAGTGACACCAGAATGTTCTATTTATCTGCATCTCCAGCAATCCAGCAAAGCAACAGCTGATATATGAAGACATCAGACAGCTTGGCCTCCTGCTTTTGAAGGAAAGTTAATCAATACCTCATGGCTTCTACTTCCAGAAAACAGCACCAACAGGTGTTGCCATCATCACTTGACTTATCACAACCCAAGAGGGACAGACTAGGACTCTCTGGCAGTCTGGGCATAAGCCAGCCACAGCCCCCTTCCTTTGCCTCTACAGTGCTTGTTGCTTGCCAGCTGGGCTGGAGATTACATCTCAGCAAGATGAGAAGCCATCCTGGTTCCTACTCTTCCTTCTGGTACACATTTTATTTCAGAAGACCTTCCCTTTTCTCACTTCACTATCCCAAGGATAGATTTGTGAATCTCTACCTCAAATTCCTTTTGCAAAAAAAAAAAAAATTCCTTTTGGGTTTTCAGACTACTTCCTAGAAGGGGTCCAACTCTTCTGTTTACAAGTTTACAGTATTTGAACATAAATTTCAGCATAATTTTCTCCCTGTCTTGGCTAATTTGTCTCCTTCTGGAGCCTGCCACTAACTACCTAAACAGACTCCCAGCTTTATTGCATGTGCCAGGAATATTCAGGTAATGCAGCATGTAAAGATTATAGAGTCCAAGCCCACTTCTCCAAAACCCAGGAAGAAGAGCTTACCTAAGTGAATATGGGGGGGAAAGAGAAAACTGAAGTCAGGGGAATTGGAACACTGGAAAAATTGTTCTGAAAGGTTTCACATTTTAAAAAGCTAAAATTTTTTAGCACAGCAGACATGTCAAACAATGCAACTCTATTTCAAGGCATAGCACTGATCGGCTGCAGCTCCTATAAAACACAGTGCCACCAAAAGTCATTCTGTATTTACTGTTTCAATTTCCAAAGACCTTCTCCCTCTGCAATGGAAGGAACTGTTTGTGACACTGGAACAAAGTGTGTTGTAAAACTTTTTTACATACAACAGGCCAAGTTATTGATGCTCTCAATAAAGTTCTTCTTTGAATACTTCTTTGATGAGGTATTATCACCACCATCATTGTGTATAATGAAGCATATCCATTTGGCAGGTTTTCCTCTGGAAATTCAAATGTCTTCTTTATTACGCCATTATAACATTGACTCTATTATGTCTATTATGCCCATTTCTGGGCCTTGTGGATATAATACTCATTTACCCACCATCAAAATGAATATTTTCTATTTTTACTGTTAGAGAAACCAGCAAGGGAAAACAACCCACATGTTTCTAGCTTACTTGGCAATGCAAGACTGCTTGCAATATTCGGTACATTTGATAACATTTATGAGACAAAAAAAGTCACCCTTATTTCCTAAACCTATTAAGGCAATATTTTCTATCTGCTAATTAAATATTCCTCATGCTTCTCACTGTAGAAGTGGTAAAGACCAGTTTCACTAAGAAATAACTGATGACTGCAGATTGCCCATAAAGTTGTTATTACTCCCCATGAAATAATATTTTTCTTATGCTTTCAGTGTAGTACATCTCCAGGAACAAGACACCTCTTACCAAGCTAGTGCAAACCATTCAATAAAATTTAGTTTGTGCCAGAAGACAGACTGTTAACAGCTGTTAAATACAGGCTCTGCTGAAGATTGTATTACCTGTTGGGCAGTTGATTAAAGCCACAAATGAGCTCATCTAGGAAGGGAAGTGTATAATACAAATAATACAAGTGTTTGCACAAGAAACTACAGAATAATTATTTCATCATTTCTGCCATATGTTATATATGTGTATGCATATACATATCAATATGTATATTAACAGTAATATAGATTTACATTTTGCTAATACAAGCCCTGGCTCAACACCAGACAATGCTACTGACAGCAGAATTAGGCACGGTAAGAGTCCAAACTGGCAATGGTAGGAGGTCAGATGTAGGAAGGTAGTTTCTGTATATGCTTGCTCCAACATGTAGATCAATAGTGAAGTTGCAATCCCACTGCCTGGAGGTGATCTTAGAAGTCACCACACCCCAAATTACATCTCTCCACACATAGCATTGCTCAAGCCTGCTACAGAACCCCTTTGAACAGAGATGGGGTAAGGGAAGATATGCCAAGTCTGATACGAACTGGGAAAAAAAAAAGTGTCTGGCCACTCTTTTTCTGAGCTGTGCTGACCCAATAAAATTAGATTTGACATTTGAGGTATTTTGTTCCATTGATAACTTTCAAGAGTGGATTTTCCAAGAAAAGGCTTCATAACTTAATTTACTTAAGCAGAACCTGCCTCCCAGAAAGGACTAATTTGTACTATTTATTTGGCAAGCCATTAAGTATTTTCTAACTGATGTATTCTGTTCCTAACAAGAGTCTAAAGGGCTCTCAGTCTGCCAGAGGAACGTACACGCACAAAGGCACGGTTGCTCCTCCCCTAGGATTTAATGGTTCTAAAAACTGAACTGTAACAGCCTGAAAAAAACAAAACAGTTTCCATGCTAGATTACTCCTATCATCAGCTTCCAGTCAGAAATCTACCCCACCTGATTTTGCAGTTGTAACATTAAGTATCTTCTCCAGCCATCAGCAAAACAAGATGAAACAAAAATGCAAACTGTAGAAGCCATTTCCAGCAGATAAACTCCTTGCTAGCTCTCTCCTGCCTGCTGCTAAGTCAGCCTTCTATCTAGAGGAAAGACCTTTGTGATTTTTTTCCTGCTTTAGTATTATGCTGGAAACAATGGCCTTTTTGTTCTATGGGAAGAATACTCCGTGCACAATTGTGTGATCATCGCACGGCCCTGCGTCCCAACCTTTTCGAAACACGGCAGGCACAAAGCTATCCAGCTGACTAATGAGAAGACCCAAGGGAAACAATGAAAAAAATTGTCACTTTCAACAAGGCAGAAGGCCACTTCAGTATTCCCACAACCTCTTGCCAATTTTTCTTTCCTTGTGCGATTTCCTACATCAAATAACTACTGTCAGTTTTGACTGCTTAAATGATTAATTATTCTGACCATAAATATTCTTAAGAGAAACGAGAACAGTGACCTAGACCTGGAACACTTATTTGCCATAATAATCATAATATGTCCCTGAACATGAAGAAGGGTCTGAGACACTGAGCACTTTATTCCCTAGGCTCCAAAACCCAGATGCTACCCTGCTTGGCCTCTCTGAGGTAGGTCCAAAATACAAAAGCCCAGCTCCAGATCATGTAGTCCCCCTGGAAGACACCTGTGTAACAAAACTATGCTACAAGTCAGGGCAGAAGCATCATTCCAGAAATGGAGACCCTTTTCTGGAAGTTTTTTGCCTGGTTACAATACAACTAGAGCCTTCTGGGTGCACCCCAGTAGTGACTGTGCAGATTTGCAATTGGTTTGCAGCTGTGCCTCTTGTCTGCAGCATCAAAGCATTTCAGTTCGCTGCTTCACCCCGCCACACTAGCAGATACAATGGTTATGTGCTATGCTTGTGTTTTCAGAGGGTCAGAGACACCCAAGCAAGTAGGAAATTTTCATTGTGTTCATTCATAAGAGGAAGAAATTCATTTAGAAAACAGAAAAGGCAGAACCAGATGATGTCCACCCTTAGACAACTTTTCACTATCTCCACAATTCTGCAACTGATTGAGCAAATGGAGGAGCAGGGCTGCAAAGTGCTGCTAGGAGCCCTACTTCACTTTGCAAAAGTAACCTACATGCCACACTTAGTGGTGAAACTCTTCACCACAATTACAGCTCTTGGCCAAAAAAGTGCATCGGTTACTTAGAGAGAATTCCATGATTTAGTCATGGTCTGTTTTGCACATGGTTATCAATCGTACTAAATCCTGCATATTCCATTCAGCAAAGCCATACAGATTAAATGGCCAATGAGAACCCCAAATATACTCTGAAAAGAAGTGGCTTGCTTCAACTCACTCTGCTCTAACTTGATGGCTTAGGGCCTTGGGATCCAAAGTAGTCTCAGATTCATATGCTGGGGAAGAGAAGATTCATCCTAAACTGAGTACAGCTCTCACCCAACCTCAGTCTCACTGTCCTTTGAACTCCACACTGTATTCATTGTATGTGGGGGGCTGAGGGTGTTGGGTCTGTCTCTTCTCTCATTCTTGGGGAAAAAAAAGCCAAAGAACCCCAAAAAACCAAACAATCAAGCAACAACAACAGAAAAAAAAAAAGGGAACCAGCTAGTATTCTTGTATTTTCTTCACAACTAATTTCTTTCCACTGTAGTACTCCTGCCCTACAAGACACAGAAGTTTTTGAGGTAAAAAATATTCCACATTCAGGAGGAGTTCCTTTATTTTCTTCAGATTATAATAAAGTGATAGAATATGTTCTACTATGCATTTACTTGACTAAAAATAGACTTTGACCCACCTGCCAAAACTAACAAAAAGCAAACAGAAAAAACCACCCAAATATTGTAAAAAAAAAAAAAAAAATCAATATAATGTATTCCAAGTTATTCTAGAATACGACATAATATATTTTAATGTGTTGGAATAATAGATATTATGATAACATAGTGATATATCAGGATGATAAGGAAATTGTAAAATACTTTGGTTTTAAAATTTAACATCCAGTTATTCTCCAGAGCCCCATCCAACCTGATCTTTAATGCTTCCAGGGATGGGGCATCCTCCACCCCTTTGGGCAACCTATTACTGTGTTTCACCACCCTCACAGTAAACAACTTCCTTCTAATAAGTCTAAATCTTTAGTTTAAAACCATTACCCCTTGTCCTAACACAATAGGCCCTTCTAAAAAGCCTTCTCCCATCAGAGAGAAGAAGATGTACATGTGCATGTAGAGATGTATGTGACAGGAAGCAGCAGGTGGCCACATGAACTGAATCCTGAGTCTAAGGATGTCAGTTTTCAGAGTCCTTCACTCACCGCACAGGTATCAGACATCTTTGCTTTATGTCAGTATTTTAACAAAGTCTAAACACAACACATAACTCTTGAATTTGACAGTGGAAGCTGCAGTGTCCTTTGTACAAGGACTATTAAGTCAGTTTAACTGGTGCTTGCTAAAGAAAAAAAACTAGATTCCTTATATCCTCCTGTGTAAGTCAAATGTCGACCTGTCAAAAAAAAGCTAGAAAGGCTTCCCAATTTCACCAAAACTTCATGTTCCACGTTCACATGCAAGGACAACAGAAAGGTTTACTAAAACCCAAAAGCTGTAGGGTTAGAGAAGGAACAGATGAAAACCATGGAGTATACTAAACATGATCTTTCACTTCAGGGTCTTCCTCCAATCTGACTGCCCCGGGTTACAAACGGTAGTCATTTTATTAGGCTATGACTGCTAGAGACGCGCTGCAAAGTATTTGTAGTGTTTGTGATGTTAGCTTGTGCTGATAACATGGGATACTCAGTCATCCTCCAAACAGCATAAAGCAGTTCTGACAATTCACGACATAAGTTTAATTGTACTATCAAATTGCAAGGGTTTCTCTCAGGCTCATCAGCCTAAAATTTAGTGGTTTGACTGTTCTGCTTTGGATCCCTGAGCACACCAGCTGTAGCACTTACCACTGTAGCCTAATAGACAAAGCAATAGAAGGGAGTTGGCAGGCAAAAACAAAAATGTGATTTTATGGGCTAGCATATACCCACAAAAACAGTGGTGGAACACAAGCCCAATCAATATAGGACCATAGGGACCCCTGTTTATGTAACGTGAAGCCAGAACACATTAAACTCTTAAGTTCTTTCCAGTGTTAGAGGTTTGCAGCATGCTTTGTACAGACTTTGGAACAGTATCTCCTCTACTTTGCCAGCAAAAACATTACAGATGGAACTGTCAGATCTTCTTGTTTAGTGGTGCCTGCCTTTCTAACATGTGACTTTTTAAAATAACAACTGTCATTCATCAGATAAGCTCAATGTGTTTTCCAGCACCTGCAAAAATGCTTCGAGGACAGAGAATAGATTTCAACAACTGACAAAGTGCCTCTCAATAAGCCATTTTAGGCTGTTTCAAACTTCATGCTTTTCACTTCTATAATTCTGGTTTTTTGTTGATTTTTAGGATCTGCCACTGCAAGGATCTGTTGTAGATTTGCTGCTTACTTGCACATTTTTTGCTATTTCTTCATTTTTTCACAGTTAAGCAAACAGTGGGCATGCAGGCAAGATCATCCTCGAGATAAATTTTGTGTGTATGGTGTAAAAACGGCTACAGCAAGCTTAAGATTTCTGTCCTACAAATCTCATTCATAATTTATTTCCTCATACCAATCAGGATTCAGAGAAGGCTTAAGGGTACTTTCAGTCATGTCAGTGGGGGTAGAGGAAAGCCAGCACAAGGTGTATTTGAAAGGCAGCCTTTTCACAAATGAATTTTCACTGAGATCAAATCCCAAAACCAGATGCTGAAAATGAGTTCAGAGTTCAAACCCGGAGTCTGGCTCCTGCTACTTTTCTCACTTGTCCTTAGGAGTGACGACTAAAAAAATCATTACTATAGGGTATTGCATAAAGCAGTCTTTTTAAGTACAATGTTATTAAAAAAAAAAAAAAAAAAAAAGAAAACAATGAAGCAACAAAACCCAAATCCCAAACAAACTAATTTCAGAGAAAAGACCACTTTATTATCTCATAATAAAGAAACCGTAAAAGAATGCTGCAGTCATACAAGCAGAGAAAGAGTTAATAAATACAGCACAACCAAGCTTTTGGGGGCCTCCCAAAATTCCCTGGGAAGTTGCAGAAAATCGCTGCTACCAAATAAAATCAGCTAACAATTAATTTTAGACCATAAACTTTCCATTACAAAAACATCAGTAACAAACACTATAAAAAAATCCCTCTCAAGAAAACTTAGCAGAGGTCTAGTTAATCAGAATACCAGGAAGGAAAAAAGCAAACTTGGAAGACTGACACTGGCACAACCCTTGCTGATAAAAAGGAAGAAGCAGGAAGCAGACAGCTCATGTGATATGGCTTAAGCCATACATATGCAAAGACTTAAAGATCTACAAGCAGAAAAGTTAGTATGAAGAAGATACATCACACAAGCAAAATAGTAGCATTTATAGAAAGGTTTGGTCATGACAAGTATTTTGGGGTTTTTGTGATTTAGTTGATTGTTTCTGTGGAATGCATGTTTTTGCTAATTTTGGCTGGTTGAACTACAAGAAACTATTTCACAGTTCCTGCTTCGCTACAGGTGCAGAATCAAGATGGGAAACAATATTTTTCTTGTAAACTTAGAAGCATTTAAAGAGTGCCATTAATAAAGCTAAGTATTACAAGGTAATTCCTTTAAAAAGCTTTTCTAATGCCAAGCTACATTGACTGTCCATACTAAATTTAGGGAGGGCTATTAAAAAGATGATGTTACTTGCTCAGGCATTTCAGTCTCTCCATGTTCATTCTAGACTTTGATGCATTAGGAAAACATTACCATTGCCAAAAACCCCAATGGCATTTGCTATAGCCATCATTAGAAGCAACTAGAACAAATTTAATACCATCCACTTCTCTCGAAACAAGGTAGCATTTAGCAACATAGACCTGAACTTTACCCAACAAATGTAGTTTTAATACATCTATTTTAACTCTAGTATTGAAGGAAAAGTGTATCAACATGTTTCTGTAACAGAGATGATGATTTAAAAAGAAGCAACTGCTGACAGGGTTCGTTAGATGCTTACATCTAATTAACTACACACACTAGTCAACACTTCGCTCAAGCGCTCAGTATTAATCTGAGTTGCTGGCTAATAAGGTCCTATATGCATATATATCCACATTTATATAAACATGTGGTGTTAAATATGATACTGTCAGTCTCCTTTAAGAGAAGAGTTTAAGTTTGTCAGTTCGTTCCATGTTTCTTGCAGATGTCTTTGAATAAGTGGTTTCTACCATATTTTTGGGGGGAGCTTTTTTCCTAGGGGTGGTTGCTTGTTTTAAGACTGTCCATTCCATCAAGATAATGTTGAGAAACTGTTCTGTGGAAAATATGCATGACAACCTAAACAGAGACTGATCTCCCATCTTTTCTACAGCAAAAAGGCAGCAAAAACTTAATCACAAACCACCTGTTACTCAGCCTGAATGATGGTTTTCTATTCTCATCTTTAACCAGCAACATAAAGTATTTGCTTTCTTGCAATGCTTGCATTGCATGAACTCTTAGAGCATCCTTGCTTCCCCTCAGGTTAAATGTAACATGTACCTGATTGGCAAAAGATAGTCAGAGGAGATTCCGATAAGATTTTCATTTCAGTTAACTGAATTTCAAATGTTAAACTATGTTGCCTTTACTTTTTGTAATGAAAGTGGTTGGGAAGTTTCAGCAACCCACAAAGCATTTCCTGAAGGCCCAAAACACTGAAGCTTTATCAATTATGAGATCTATGTCAGATTTAAAATATTCATGAACACTGCAGTTTTACAGTGTGGCAAAGCGAGTAATTATATGTCCAAGAAGGCACTGCAGCAGTTGCACTGCCAAGTCCTAAGGTCCTAAAAGTATTACTCACAATGCCACGGGAAGGTGATGTTCTTAGGCAACCTAGTGCCCCCATTTTGCTGTAAGGATGCAAACACAGGACAAAGTCACAGGAAAGGAAAGAAGGACAGCACAGACCTATTGCTTTCGCTGCACAAAAGGCAGCACAGGCAGTGAAAATGGAAAAACACCTGAAGCCATGGCTGCCTCCAGAGGAGGCTGGTAATCTGTCAGCCAAGAGGCTCAGAGTGTCTGTCCTGCTTATCTTGCTGAAGAACAGAGTAGGAATTAGCCATGAATATTGGCTGGCTTCTGCAATTGCCTTCCTTAAAGAACACCAGATTTCTAACATGCTCTGTGCCAAAGCTTCTCTGATAAAAGTGGGGGTTTGAGGGTGGGCTTTATGTGGGGTTTTTTTGCTTATTTGGATTGGGTGTTTTCAGGGAGAGAGGGACTATTTTGTTTGTTTTCAGCTCGTTGAGTAGGTTTGGTGAGAGCTTTTTTGTTGTTGTTGTAAGTCTTGGAAGACAGACCTATAGTCAGGAAGAAAAGTAAGGAGACTTAGGGTCAGTCTAGATAATGCTTCATAAAAATACTGAGAAAGCCCCATCATTGTGTGAGAAAACAGAAATTAAAGTGGTGTTTGCAAGCTGTCATCACAGCACACATTTCTGTGGGTATGAACTAACATCCTATGACAGATTTAGATTTTCATCCTCTTTCCTATGTGAAAGGCAGTAGCAAAGTTGTCCTTTTAACTATAGAGATCATTCTTGGGGTAGCGCTATGTTTTCATACATGCAAACGATAGATTTTTCACCTATGGAAAAAGACACATGTAGTACTCAGTTTTTGCTTCATTAGCTTTTCTTTCTTTTCTCCTGTTTCCTAGGAATCAGTTCCTGACTGCCTCCATAGGTTCAAAAGAAGACAGGCAGATATGTTAATCATCGACAACCAGAAAACTAACTCAGTGGAACATTTGGTTTTGTTTGGTTTTTATTTTCCTTCAAAAATGGTTTGAGAACCACTGAATCACAGATAGCTGGGTTGCCCTGTTCTGTGTCAAAGGAAGGACAGAAAACTGTATTTTCAACATGTGTGTTTACATGAGCCATTGGCAAGGCAGAGATTCTCTAATTCCTCTCCCCTCCCCTTTTGGTCTCAATGTTTTGGCCACTGCCTGATAAAAAACGTATGAAAGAAGCCATGCAACAACAAAAAATTTTCACATTCCAAGCATTAACATCACATATGCTGAGCACCAGACTCAATTATAGTTTTAAAATTCATTACAGATGTAGCTTAAACCAAATGGGTGCAAGATGTACAGTCCGATATGAATTTACAGACAAGTGTTAGGAAATAGCTGGCAGAAGACAGTCAATGTTGCTTGCATTTTGCCAGCCCAATCTTCTCCCCTTTCCCTCCACTCCTCTCTCCTCTTAGGAGTTTTGGCAGCTGTGTCTCAATCTCTTCAAATTATTCTTCTAATTGGGTGTTTCTATGGAAACAGAATAGAAGACACAGTACCTCTCCATTAAAGAACTATAAAAACAAGAGGTGTACCATGAAAAAACAGAAAGGATGAAGAAGAATAATATAACGGAAAAAGTTCTTACCAACAATGAGGAACTGTACAGCCTTTAAACAGTTTAACAGCACAAGACAAACCAGGACCACGCTGATGCTGCCAAGTTACCACATAACCAGCCGTGACTCTGCAAGGATGGCTTTTGACTGAAACAGCAAGCATTGTGCAGTTTTTCACATAAAATCTCTCCAGGCCTCAAGTGCCTGTGCCACTGGCCTGATACAGTCTGCGTCTGATCGTATTTCTCTATAACGCAAGATAAAATTCTTTTGCAACTTCATCCTCTGCAACCATGTACTTTGACATTTAGTGCATTCAGTGTGACCTCAGAAGGGAGATTTCCTGATACAGTACAGCATTCCAAGGGGAGGAGCAGAGAATGTGCTAGACTGTGACCTAGACTGTGCACCACTCCCTAATAATGTTGCATAGATTAGCTCTTTGATTGGTGTGTTTTGTGTACTCATGTGGGTTTTGCAAATAGCTGGGAAAGCTTACCAAATTCAGCCCCCAACCAGAACTGGTTGAGTACCAATGATGACCACCAAGAAGCTGAAGCACCACACCGAGAAAACACGAGGTGCTTATACCCAGAAAGAGAGTACAAGATGGAGCAGGTGTGCTTCACCCAATGCCTGCCTCCTGCAGAGGCAAGACCTGGCTTTGTTCAATCTCTTAAGGAATGCAGTGAGTTGATTCTGGCTGTGTGCCAGGGGCACACCAAAGCCAATCATCACTTGTCCTTAACTGGGCAAGGGAGAGAAAATCTAATGAAAGGCTCATAGATTGAGATAAGGGCAGGGAGAGCTCACTCAACAGCTACTGTCATGGGCAAAACAGACTTGACTTGGAGAAATTAGCTTAACTAATTACCAATCAGAATAGGATAATGCAAAATAAACCAAATCTTAAAAAACACCTTCCCCCCAAGCCCTCTTTTTCCTGGGCTCAACTTCATTCCTGATTTTTCTACCTCCGGCTCTCCAGCACCACAGAGGGATGGGGAATGGGGGTTCCAGTCATTTCATCATCCATTATCTCTGTCACTGCTTTCTCCTCAGGGGGAGGACTCCTCACACTCCCCCTCTGCTTCACTGTGGACTCCCTTCCCTGGGAAACATCCTCCACAAACTTTTGGAACACCTTCTCCCTTTCCTTTACTGGTGTCTGCAGGGCTGTTTCTCTCACATCTTCTCATTCTTCTCTCCTGGCTGATGTTGTGCAGTAACTTTTTCCCCTTTGTAAATATGTTATCTCAGAGGTGCTTCCACCGTCACTGATGTGCTCAGCCTTGGCCAGTGGTGGGTCTGTTTTGAAGCCAGCTGTCTTTGGCTCTGTCAGACACGGTGGAAGCTTCTGGCAGCTTCTCAAAGAAGCCATCCCTATAGCCCCTGACTACCAAAACCTGGCCACACAAACCCAATACAGGGATTAATCACTTCACAGAATTTAGACTTAGCTTAGTCATGTCCTGTCACCGATACTGAAAAAAAATTAAGTCTATTAATTACAGAATCGTACATCTCAGCAGTGTCAGGTCACTGGACCTGATTGCCCAGCCCACCACTTTAGCCTACAATGAGTGGAGGAAATCAGTAACAGGCATTCCATCACTTCAGATCCCGAGTCTATTTTAAATCAGTTAAAAGGCACTGCCTACTAGTGAAGGAATTTCACAGCAGCCTCAACTGCAAAAGAAAGTACATTCAAGATTTAATCAATTTACAGCATTCCCTTACCTCATAAAACACACGTAGCAGGAAGAAGGACCACATGTGGAAAAAAATCAGTTCAGAAGCATAATGCAAAATTAAAAATTAAAGAGTGGAGGGGGAGAAGGGAACTTAATGCTTCTTTATTCAAGAAGTCTGTTGTGCTGGATTTTTTAGGGTGAGGTTAGGAGGTCTCACCAAAAAACAGGCCTTCAGTGTTTTCAAGCCCTGGTCACAAACCTTGGTAATGGCTTTTATTTGTTTGTTTTTTAAATTAGTCTGCAAATATTCTTCTCTGCTCTTAGTGATACTGAAGACACTAACACTTGGTAAAAAATTTTCCCTAACTGTAAAATGCAGTTCTCATTAATGCACATGTATCTCTTATAACTAGGTTCATTAACTTCTTCCCTCCAAGTTGTTGACTAACTTTTCAAAAGTGCTGCTAGAAATACAGGGCATCACCAGCAGCTGCTACTCAGCTATGTGAGGCAACAATACCCTCTAACTGTACTGGAGTAACAAAGAAGAATTTGTCGATATATTTTGGGAGGGCTAAGGAAGAATTACTCTTGTATTCCATGCAAGTTAGTAATTTATGTTCCTTCTTAAAAATAAACATCTTAATTTCCAGCAATCACCAAAATAAAGATAGAAAGTATTAAATACTTGACATTAACAAGTGGTGCTTAGAGCTAATCAGAGATTTTTAACCTCAAAGAATAAATCTGAAATCCAGTGATAGTTTTATGCAATGGTAGTGGCAAGGAGTAAAACAAATGTACTTTTGTTCAAAATCATGTTTAATGTTGGGATTTGGTTGAAAATCTCGTTAGAAAGCTACATTGAAGACTGCTGTGCTTATCAGTCTACTGGTTTTTAAACAATATGGTCGTTAACCTAATCTGATCTCTCTGTTGCCAGGGCCTAAGAGCTGAAACAGAGGTCAGGGCAGACAACAATAGGTCATGAAGGAAATAAAACATTAAATAAGGTGGCCAGCTGCCAACTGTACCTTGGCATGAGGAGCTTATTCTTCATCCCCATGCTACTCCACCTTTCCCAAATAACTCCCTGAGGAAGGACAGTGAAATTTGACATGTGATCAGAGTTGATAAGCCACCCCATAATTACAGTGCTGTGCTCTAAACTGTAACCTGCACCTCCTTCCACCCCCACGAAGTTTCTCTACTACATTCAAAAATATAGCAACAGGGGTATTTGGTAGTTTTTCTGGGAACCCCCCACTTAGATGAACACCAGTTTGTGTCCCTGAAGGGACACTTATCCTTGTCTGCCTAAGATACAAAATACTGTCACAGTTGCTCTGGCAGCAGAAAGCAGCATCCTCTAGATGCATCTGGTGAGCAGAAAACCCACACAAGAGGTAGGTGACCCTAGGAACACAGGAAAAAACAAAAATAATTCATTTTTTAATCTCCTTTTGGACCACATATGAGCATAAATCCATGCATAAACGAAGGTATTTGTAAGAACACTAATCTGCTACCTCATCCCTTAGCCACTCTTGACTCGGGAGAGGCTTACTGATATGGCCTTTTGATGAAGAAATGCAGAGAGTGGTTTGGGGAACAAAAATAACTTAAGTGATCTTTTACAGAGGCCTGCACACTCACCAATCATGTTAGGAAAAAGATCCACCAAATTTCAAGGCAGAGAGAACTTTCAAAATTAGGAAAGATTTCTTTTATTCCCCAACTAAATACATTATGTGTTACCAGACAAGTTCATCTTTTATGACAGTGCTACAAGGAGCCCTCATTTTCATCAGTTTCTTGATCACTTGTTGTAATTTCCCCAGTGTACTGGGAACTCAAGTTCCTAACATCTGGAGTTCTTGTCTTCATATTGCAATCTATTTGGTAAGAAAAAAGCTGAAAACAAAACCCCAAATAAGACATCTAATTATTCATTTTTAAAGTAATTATAGTATTCCTTTAAGTGTGAAGATATTCTCCCTCCATGCTCAGGAAAATCAGTGGCCAAAAAAAAAAAAAAAAGTGTGTATCACGGAAAAATTTTCTGGTTCTCATTAACATGAGGAAAACCACCTGGAATTTCAATAGAATTAAGAAAAATATCCATTTCCTTTAAACAGATATGAAAAAAAAACATGTTACTTGAGAAGAGGAGACTGATGCAGACTGATTCCTTACTCAAAATTACTTTTAACAGCCTGTAAGTGCTGCTGAGCAGGGCAACATGATTTCATGAAGCTTTGTGCAGTCTCACAAAGATGAGAGAAACAACAGGAGCTCACAATGCTCAGAGCACACATAAAGTGAAGCCTTCCAGGACTCCCACTCAGGCAGAGGGCCAAAGTCATACCCAGATACAACATGAGTGGGCTACTGATTTACTGCAAAGTCAACTGGGTTCACTGTCTAGAAAAACGAATGTTTGCATGCACGTTCCAGAAAATATGAGCTATTTCCAATGTAGAAAACAGTTCCCATATTACCCAAGTCTCATTTACAGACAACAGAAGTAATTTTTGCTGCCCCCGTGCTGGACAGCTGCAGTATATCATTGCCGTTTTCCATCTCAACCCTAGACAGAAAGCAGAAATACTTCTGATGCACACTCTGTTACAATTATTTTAAAAGGAGAGAAAAGAAAATTACCTACATAATAAATTAATGCTGCACGTTGTTCAGCAGCACACTGGAACAAAGGAGAGGAAATTGAAGAATCATGATCCTTCCAACACTGCTGCAAAATGCTACCTGTCATAACATTGCCTCCATGTGCACCTTCTGCTGTTCTGCCCAAAACAATATGCAAAGTGGGACAGTTTTCAATTTCATCATTTTGAGGGAGATCTATAGCTGCATACAAACTGACCCTATTTCCTGCTTGCATTATTTGCAGTTATGTACATTTTCTTGTGACATCTCTGCACATCTTCTCACTTCCTTGGAAAAAAAATTAGTGGGGGGACAAGCAACAGAAAAGAGAAAGTTCCATTTGTCTAGGTTACTTCTCATTAAGCCAACAATAGGCAGCTCCTTGGACAAGGCCAGATCTGGAATAGGATTTTAGACTACTCGGTACATCTTCACAATATTCCCAAACAAGTCATTAGTTCTGGTCTATTGTATAAGACACAGTTAATGTTCCTAGACATCTTGCACTAGGTGAGATGTTTTTAGCAAATATTTAATAAACAGCAGAGAAATTAAATGAATACATGCAAATTTTAAACACTGAATTTAACAGCTTATTGAAGGTTGTTTGATCCATCAGGTCTACCAAATCATCAGGGCTGCTTTTAAACTGCCATGAAGTTTGACAGCCCCTGCCTTGCTAAGTGCCTGAAGTCATTAGCTTACCACTCTTGTGCAGAGATGTATTATATTTATACAAGAGAATTGAAGAGTACTGGATGTGCTACACAGTATGTTAATTTGTTTCCAGAATGCATCCCTGACATACTGTGCGCACTCCAAGCCCTATACAATTGTCACTCAGAGCAGTATGATAATCCAGCCTGGCAAAGACCAGGAGAATTCAGGCTTTCTAGTAAGCTGTGGCTATTGCTGAGGCAATGCAAATGAAGAGAACTTAATACCATGTATTACCAACTCAGATTTCAGGTCAGATATGTACCATTGCATTTCTCTTACATCAACTGATGTAATTAATCAATAACAAACTTTTAAGTAAGCCTTTTTTATCACGTGAAATTGCAGCTGAGGTGGTATTACAAAAACCAATAAAAATCTCACTGCAATTGTTCCATGGATTTATACTGCCTAGAAGTATTGTGGAGACATCAAACCAGACAGAGAGCACCTTCTATGGAACTGTTTTTCCATCACTATGAATGCAGGCATATCCCCATTGAGATATGGCAACCTACACTCCTCAAACCACACACCTGAGGAATCCTGGATACATGCAAGAAAAATCTACCCACAATTCTACTCAGAATTCAGCATTTCCCTCTGCATAAAAGAAACCTTTGTTCTCCTAAGCTGTTTAGGAATTGTTTTTCACATTTTGATAATCTCAAGAGGAGAATGGTAAAAAACCAAGGTATTGGTGAAGAACTAAACAAAACCCATTATTATGTGCCTACACCTGCAGGATTTCTATCAATTTCTTTGCTTTTCATTATTTCCTTGCATTGCTGACCTTTTGATTCCTTCTTTTCTGGCCAGCCTATGACAGTCTAAGCCAAACACTTATCCCACTCTTCCATTAAACTAAAAAGACAAATTAGGACTTCGCCACGGTGGGTGACAAAACAAAAGAGAACAAAACAAAAACACTTGTACATAAGCAGGCTAAGGAGAATCTGCCATTTAAAAATTAACTCCCAGTTTCATACACATTTTCCTTGTTGGTGGCAAAACTCACCCACAAGAACGGGTGAAGAGCTGGGTAGTTGTTCTATCTTGGGCTCCTGTAGGCATGGCCAGTGGTGCTGGCAATGCTACAAAGTTTACTCAGCATGGCGTCGTTTGGTGGCATCCAGTAGTTATTTACTTTACAAAAAGTAAACAAAGCTTATCACCAGGAGACAACACACCAGAGCCCTAGACAGGCCACAAACGATCACTGAACTCATCTAGTTTACCCTAAATCACAACAAATTTGCCGAGATTTCCCTAGGATTTTTATAGGAGGAATTGTTCCTGTAGGCAGATTGGGCACTGAGGTTGGACAGGGCTTAACCAGCAGCATCTCTAGAGTAAAGGTTGTGGGAACAGTTGCAGCTGCATTTGTGTCCAAAGCTAAATATCAAGTTCATAAAAATAATTCATGGAAATGGGCAGAGGGATTTCCCATTAGAGAATTTCACAGAGAACAGGAGTAGCTTATTTGCTTAAAATAACTGCGTTTTTAAAGCCTGTAATTAGTGTGTGTGTGTGTGTGTGTGTGTGTGTTTGTAGAACAGTGTCATTTCAACCCTCTAAGCAACTTTGAATGACTCAGCCTGGTACCTTATGCAACAAGTTGTTGCCTAACATCTGGAAGGACTGTGTGCTTTCCAAGAGAAAGAAAAATGGCTGGGCAGGGTGGGGATGAACAGCTTCCTTCATTTCCCCAGAAGGCACTAAAGAAAAACCTCAAGCACATGGTGCCCTATCAAATCCAATTTCCTATTTTTGTGGTAAGGAAGGTGTCCATTCATCTGATGTAACAGCCAATATAAACCAGCACCTGCCACACTTTAAGTGATTCCTCTATGCCTTGCATAGGCAGAAGTATCTTTTGTTCACTCGTTATAAACACTTATTTCTACAGTGTCACTGAAAATCTGATAATATTTTGGAAGCTGTTTGGCTCTGTCTGACTGATGGCATCATGTAGTTTAATTGCTGAATTTATATTTTTCTCATGCTTCACATTTACTTACATGGAGCATATCAATTTCTCATCTTAAACCAGCTAAAGAATTTAAGATTAAAACTCTCAAGGGTTAATACTAAGATCAATACTTCAGTATTTTCACTAAGGACTTCAATGATGGGAGTAAGTCTGCCTAATAGTAGTTCTGGTCAAGGCCCAACTCAAGCCAAGTTTGGAGGAATTGAACATCTGTACTCGGTGTGTAAATATGACTCTAATTCAGTCACCTTTCTCCATAAGTACTGGACAGCCTAGGGCCTGCTGAGCTTGAAACTGATGCCCAGCCTATGGTAAGACTGCTGAAAACCCCAGTGAATCTGCACCTGCTCACAAAGCTCTCCAGCAGTACAGGTCCCTGAAAGTGATATTCCATCTACACTAGAGCCAACAAGTTCCTATAGCCACCTGAGGAAAAGGGACACAGGATGAGTCACCCTGGAAGGAGAGTGCTCAGTTTGAAAAGGCACAAACAATGACACAGTAAGAGAAGTACTTAAAGACAGCTAATAGAGAAGGAGGGCTGGCTCAGCTTCAGAAGTGCTTAAACTCAGGAAGTTATCCCATATGAGGAATGCCCTGGAGGGAAGAAAGTCTAAGAAAGGACCACAGATTTCCTTGAAAGATGACATCTAGGCATCTGTTTGGAATACAGAAGGGTGCTGTTAAGAAACAAGAAAACATCAAAGGAGAAAACACTGGTCTAGATGCACAGGAATAAGATAGAAACTGCCCCAAATCAAATTTAACTAGACATTGAAAGGTTAAAACATCTAGTAAGAAGTTCTTCAGCTATATTAAGAAAAAAAAGGAAAATATAATATCACAGGTAAGTAGTAGAGGTGTTGTCCAGAAATAAACGTAGATGAAGATCATTTGGGAGCAGTTTGATAACCAAGATACAACAGTAAGAGAAGAGCTGTTCTAACTACAGAGTGTTGCTAAGAACAAATAGGCATTTTGGCCTAGAACAGTTTTAGGCTTTGAATAAAAGAAATATTCTGGATCCTTAGAGAAATAAAGCTTTGAAATAATTTCCCACAGAAATGAAGGGGAGGGGACAAAGGGCTTACAAAAGGGATCAGCAAGTTAATAAAAAGGATTGCATGAGGCAGTTGCTCCCAGAGCAGAGCAGCTGGTCCCAGTGTCCTGGGACATCCCTTCAATTTTTTTGTTGTCCTTCAGAACAAGCCAGTAAAACCCTTGCCCACCTTTATTACGAGAGTCAGTATTACATTCACACACTGTCATAATTTGCAAACCTTTTTTAACCCTTATTTCATTACTAAATGAAAAAATAATCCAGCTGAAGAAATAAGTGTTGGTGCTAAACATTAAAGCATTGTTCTATAAAGCCTTTTCTCTTGCGAATACAGTTAATCCATCTCCAAAAATGGACTGAACTGCATGGGAATAAATTAAGGTTCTAAAATCCCAAATTACTATACAAGTGAAGAGACACTGAAATCATTTCCTCCATCCCTAATGACTTCGGTTTCAGTTCTGAGATGAAATCAGAGCAGTTTGTTAATGTGTATCGATGTTAAATCAGTTTCAGAGAAAAATGGCTGGAAAAGCTCCAGTGCAAGTACTTTCTCAATATGTGCTTCTCCTGAAATGAGTGTCTTTCAGAAGACTGTATAATGGCCAATCATTTGCCCAATTTTAGGAAGAAGTCAGCATAATAGTTGAAGATTTTCAGAAATAAAAGTCACTTTTTTCATAGTGAAATGAATGCTTTCTCTTGCATCAAGTAATAGGATAACAGTATTAAAAGTGAAAACAGAAATAAAGTTTCAAATCACAAGAAACAACTGAAAATTCTGACAATTGAATGAAAACGTTTTCCTGTTTGGAGTAGTCTTATAATGTAAACTATCTTTACAGCAAACGTCTCTGTCTCGCTCCATTATCTATATTCCCAGACTTAATAAAATCTCACATTTTTCTAAACTTGTACTATGCCTCATCTCTTTGCAAAAAGTTGACAGAAGTTTGCTTTTATAAAAAAAGCTTACAGGTATTAGAATGGGAATATAAGTTGAACAAAGGAGAGACCTCTCCTCTCATAGTAAAAGAACAAATTTGACTCTTACAGTCAGTTAGACACAGACTTAAATTAGTAAACTCAATACAGATTTTAGAAAAAAAAGCAGAAATCGAGTAAGGCTTCAGGAATGTATCACTTTTTCTATGCTACAAGGTATATGTAGTTATGATGGAAGTTTAGGGGCAGGAAGAGCTGGCTTTAGGGATTTGCAGCATATTTGTAAGGGTTTTCTTTTCAGCTGCTGGGGTGTCAAGTAAAAAACCGGAACAACGTAACTGAAGCCTCCATAAATTAAATACTATTCTAAACTGCAATTAAATTGTTCCCTGCTACTAGTTTAATAGTCCCTCCTTGGTTTCATCTTCAGCTTTCTGTGGCTTACATTCCTTGCCGGGATACGTCAATCTGTATAAACCACAGCAAGAATTGTTAAAACTGTGGAGTCTAGGCAGCTGCATATACCCAGCCAACAGCAGTCAAAAGCATAGAAAAAACAATTAAATTTTCTCCTGCATGTATGTTTTAAAAGAACAACAAACCTACAAGGCCTGTAGAGGAGTCAAATAAAACTCTGCTGGAAATATTAAGTCCGACTTTGGGCACACAAGCACCATGGTGTAAACTGGCATTAGCCTTGGGTTCTGATCGACTGAGCAGATGGGAGAGAGGCAGGAACACTGTTGTGAGCTTTTAGGACATTGGCTTTGGGGGGAGGCTTAAGCTCCTGAGGAGATGCCAGGTGCCACAGCTGAATGGAGATGACACCTCATGATGGCATGCAGCTAATGCATAGGTAACTGGGGAGAGGGGCTGTGAAGGAGGAGCTTCTGAGCAGCCAAACTCTACTGTTTCCAGGATATTGTGCTGCATTTAAAATGCAAGGATACCAACAGGAGGGTGAATAAGTGCCACTGGGACAAAACCATAGGGGACCATTGAGAGAGGTCTTTGGCAGAAGCTGCAGTGAGCCTGGATGCCTTTGCAGAAAAGCAGGCAAGCAGTGGCATTAGACCTAGAGGGGGTGAGCAAAGCCGACAAAGCCAAGCACGGACATTAAGTAACAGCAACGGAGTGATTGCTGAGGAAATTCTCCATACTTCCTGAACTGCAGTAGAAACATGTCTCCCAGATACTTAACACCCATTCAGCTGTTAGGAAAGCACCAGGCAATTCAATGGTTATTTTGAAAGTTCACCAAAAGATTGTTTCTTGCACTGAGCACAGCATCTTCTCATGTGACACTCCACTGAATGCTTCCATCAGCCTGGGGTCTGGTACTGGAGTGATGCTTTGTGTCAAAACAATTTGCCTGTTCAGTATTCAGTCCTACTGTGCTGTTAATCTGTATTAGCTATGGGAAGCAGGAAAATTCATGGAGTTTTCAGCTCTATTGATGCATATGAAAATCTTTACATGGCAAAGCCCTTCGTATGAGAAACTGCAGTAGAATAATCATTCTGCAATTAATAAGTTCTTGAACTGGGCCCATCTAAATGCTATTCAAGCAACCTCTACCATTGTAGTGGGTTCGGTTTGTAACCAGGCAGAAACACCATTTTAGTGTAGTGGTTTGGTCCAAAATAATCATTACTATTTACCTTCTGTGAGATAAGAATTAGGAGAAATGCAAAGCAGACACCAAACTTGAAAGAATATAAAGAAATTTATTAACAAACCTAAAAGAGGGAAAAAGAAAAAATAAAATCATACCACACCTTCAGAACTCTTCTCCTCCCCCCACCTTCCTCCCTTCTCCCACTGACAATGTAAAAAGACAACCCTTGAGATGTTCAGGGTGTTTACCACTTCCATAATAACCCTCTTCAGTCCATTTAGGAAGAGGAGTCTCTCTTGTCCATGCTGTGAAAACATTATCACAACAAGACAGCCTCCCAGGTTGCTCGCATGTGAGTGCCATCCCACGACATGCAGCTTTTCCCACAACTGCTTTCGAGGGTCCACTCTTGAGCTACTGGGGTGCAATTTTAAGGTTGAGCCATTCAGAAACAAAAGTTCTCTTCATCCATCTCTGGGAGCATTTCACCTCTAAGAATAGAGGCCCTTCTCCTTCCCTGGGAGCAAAGGGTCCTCTTCATCTCTAGGACTATCTCTGGGAGCATCTCTAGGAACTGAGGTCTTCTCCTTTTCCATTTGGAGCAAAAGTCCTCATCGCTTCCATCTCTCCCTCTTCAAACTTCTCATGAAATTACAGCTGCTTCAGCATCTGCCTATCTCAGCGCAGGTGCTTTTGCTCATGAGTACAAGTTGAACGCTCCACCCCCCATGCCTTCATGAAATTGGATACAGCGGGATACTCTGATATATCATAGCTTTACAACAGAATTTCCACTTTAAGCATCTCCTCTTTCTCTTCCCTCAGGTTTTCAGCTCTTCACAGCACTAAAAGGGTTAATCTCACCTAGGCCTTGCAGCTGGAATTTCACTTATCGCTGTTGGTCACATGATCTCTGCTGGACAGTGGTGCAGCTTCAGCTGAATCTTGGCCACACTGGAGAGGGGGAAGCAGAGCCGCTCCGGCTGCCCACAGCAAGGCAGTGGGGGGGGTTCCATGACTGGAACAGGTCCATCGGCTCCAGGATGGCCGTGGCCCGACCGGGCCTGGCCCGAGCAGGGCCTGGGCTGGGCCCGCTGGCCCCAGCACAGGGCCCTCAGCCACCTGTCCCAGCGTCGGAAACAAGAGAGAGAGTCTGCTCAGGGTTTGTCTATTCTTAAGTGTGGATCACAGAGGCAGTCAGAATTTAAGTGGCTAAAAAACTTGTCCATATTCAAACTGGCCAGCTGATAGGTTCTGTCAAGTCACAGAGGAAGCTGTAAGCACTCCTTTGCAAGAACATCACTTCTGGAACTATGCTTGCTAACCCATGACAACCATCTAAGACATGACTCATGTTTCAGCATTCAAGTGGGTCCCATCTTGGAACCCATTTCTGGGCACATGTAAGAATGAGATTTAGAACAATCAGCAAAGTTTAACCAAGAGGAAATCATGTCTGACCCACCTGACTGCCTACAGTGATTCAGTGACATTGACTTTTTTAAGCCTTTTATTGGTATCTTCTTCAATATTTTTGCAACCAAAATGGTACACCATGGTCTGGATGGCTGAACAACCAGAGGGGCAAAAAAAATGTTGGATGGTTGGTCCATTCCCAAATGCTCGGTCCTGGAGATTCATGTGACAACATCTCCCTTACTTCCAAGTTCTGGACTCCCTGATACAAGACTAACATTGAAAAATTGGAGTAAGTCCATCAGGAGGCCCCCAAGGTCATTAGGCTACTGGAGCACGTACCTGTGAGGACAGGCTGAGGGATCTGGGCTTCAGCCTGGACAAGAATCAACTGAGGAAGTGGCAGGAGGAAAGGGCTAACACCAGTTTCCCAATCCTACAAGAAGACTGTCAAGAAGAGAGAACCAGGCTCTTCACAGCAGTGAAGATGTGAAGATAAGAGGCAATGAACATAAGTTGAAATGAAGAGTCCAGATGCTATGAAAGGTAAAGTCTTTTTTGCTCTAAGGAAAGTCAGTGGAAGAGGATTCTCAGCCACTGGCCTTGGGGGTTTACAAAACCCAGCTGGATAAAGACCTGGAAATCTGGTGTGATATAGCAGGCAGTTGGACTTTTCCACCAAAGTTGTCTTCCAACCTGAATTATTCTATAATTTTGGAAAATACTATTTATTTTCTTTTACAAAAACCACTGTAGGATGTTAGATTCAGAGATATGATAGATTTGCTAGTTTGTGAATGAAGCAGATTTGCTTCATTATTATAGGTACACAAACTCAAAGCAGCTCTTCCCAGCATGGACAACCTGTATCAAGTCCAATGAAAAAAAAAATACCATCTAAATTTCCCAAAAGGAACTAGAATTAAAACTCAAGAGTGCCTCGTGACATTAAATCATTCATACTATTACCCCATATAAAAAAAGTTATTTCATGTGAACAAAGGATCCCAATCATGCTGTGGGATCAAAAAACATGACTGCTGCCTTAGTTAATTTATCTAAAGGCTTCCTACAAGCAGAAGCATTTATGAGAATATCCCCCTTATCTGCTTTTATTAACAAAGTCAGGGCCAGGCAACTACTACCTCATGCATGCAACACTAGACTCTACTTTTGCCCCTACTGAATACTGCCCCACAAGATACTCCCTGTAACAAACTTCATACTACAAGGGTTAAAGCATCCATGAATGAAAGTGCTTATAGTACAAAGATTTAAGTACAAAGTCATTAAGGACAAGTCTGCACTCTGGAATTTAACGAGGAACACATAAGGTTTTGACCAAATGCATCTGGAAGAGACTAAAACAGGCCGTAGCACTTTTTCCCTGTTATCTTCCTACTATACTACTATATCCTTCTTTGAGTCCTGCAGCATTTAGCAAGAGACCTATTCTATAGCATTTGTTGACATATTGTGCAATTCTAAATATAGGACACCATTTCTTACTGTCACAATGAAAGCGCTGTCTTTTGGGGACAGAACAATATTTTACTTTTACTGGAAATGGTGGAGGGAAGAAGATTCGGACCAAGGACTTCTAAAAGATTCCTAAATCCACCGATTTTCCATTTCCATAATTTGCAATGTTTGAGCAGTCACTACAGTTTGGAAGCTATCGAGATACATGACTCACTTCTGGAGTATTCCAGCTGACACTGATCTCCCAGAAAAATGTCTGAACAAATGAAAATGCTTTAGCAAGTTTATCTGCAGCCAGAAAATCTCACACTAGTAATTCAGTTTTATTGTAAGTGTCAAGATACTGCTAATGTAAATGGACTTCATCCCTTGGCTCAAAGAATCAATATATCTCAATTTTTGAGAAGACTTCAACTTGCCATACCTAACAATATGAATTAATAGAAATTCAAACAGCTGACACTGCTCAACATTACAGTCAGCACATTCCCACTGGTACTTTCTAGAACCCCAACAGCACTTTTGGGATCAGGGTTCTACAAAAGGACTGGAATTGCACTTCCAAGTGCAGGTCTGAGTGGGAAAAGCTTTTTCTGCCATGACTGCATTCATGCTTAATACTCTCTAGCTGAAGGTCTGAAGTAATGTTTAGCTATCTTGTAAGGTGACAACATGTCTTTATTTCAGAGCTGCCTACTCTATGGACAAAAACATTCAAAAAGCATTACTTCCGTCACATGGGAGGGAGAAGGAAGCTTTCAATCCTTTGCAGATCCAAGTTACTGCAGATAGTAAAACACCTGATTTATGTGTACAGGCGCTGTTTGCCTCTGCACATTATGGTAGAAGGACTTCACATTTTGTTTTTTGTGGCTCCAATTTTGCTTCAACAAGTCAATTGTGGGTGGAAATAACCAAATAGCATATAAGATGCCAAGCAGAGGCCTCTGCAAACTTGGCCCAGAGTGTGCATACTTGTCAGTCTTAAGTTTGGTGTTCTCATTTTAATCCCCCGTGCTTCTCGCATCTGCAAATTGTTTAGCAAATTTAAGTCCTTCATTTATCCACTTACAACCCGGTCTGCTTTCCTACAATATTTTATCATCAGATTTATGAAGCCGCCATTGTTTCACTTTGAATTTAAATTAAGTTAAATAGTAAATGATGCTAATCTTTAAGCAATGGCCACCAAGAAGTTGCAGGTATCAGTAACAGCATGTTGCTTATTTAAAATACTGCTGCCAGAAATCAGAGGGCAAGTTTGAAAGGGAATTAAACACAGTCATATTTCAACTCCACCATATCTCAAATCGCACTATTTTACTATTTTATTCCTGCAGGTTACATCAGATGGGCAAATATTATGTGTTAGTGAGATGTTAATTACCCAAATGATTTATTTAAACCTTCAGGTTTTTCCTTAGCACAAAATGCATAACTTGGTATGTTCTGCACCCAGTTTCCTGGGACACACAAGGTATCTTTCTTTTCTTATGATCCTTTGACCTATCCATTAGTGGATGGAATGATTAATACATGGAAACATCAGCAATATGATAATTTTTCCCTTGCAGAAAGGAGCAAAGTATAAGAGGATATTACTACAATATAGACAATGTCATTTTTCTGGAAAAAATAATATGAAACTATCTAGTAAAAAGCCACACAAACATGAAATAAACGAAAGACAGAAGTTTAGAAGCAGCTCCCCACTTTACCTACCAAAACAGAAGAAAAAGAAACAAAAAGAAAAAAAGTAAATAGAAAGGGTCTGACATGCAATGAAACAAAAAGAATCATTCCTCACTTCAGATTTCAATGAGTTGCACATTTCCAGACAGCTGTTCTGTTTCAAACAAACAGAAAGGTCTGCCTCGGGATATGAAAGCTTTCTATCAGGATCTTTTTGGCTAGATAGGGGTAGTCTGGCGTGGAGTACCTATATCTGTATATCCTATTGAACTAGGATTGTTTCTCCTATTATACTAGGAAAAAAAAAAAGAAAAAAAAGAGAAAAAACCACCAAATCTACAAAAAACCCTCCACCCCCCACAAACAAAACCAACCCTAACAACTAAAGAACTCCACACACAAAGAAAGAAAAAAATGCTAAGTCACCAAGCCCCAAACTTTTAGGAAATAAATTCCTCTTTTAAATAAAAAAATGCTACAGGCAACTTTATTGCCATCACATAACATTGTTCTTTGAGAGTCTTGCCTTGCAATGGAAGTTTCTCTTCCCTTGCATATTTGATTTCCAGTTCCTAGATGAATTACAAAAATTAGTCCCATGAAGTTCTGGGTAATTCACTTGGCTCCCACTGCTCTTCCAATCCTTCCAGGACTGCAGTCGTTCCAAGGCAAGCACAAAACCCCAAGTATATCTGCCATTTGATGTGCTATATAAGCAAATAATGTGTCTTTCTCCTGGAAAGAGATGCAAGTCTGACAACTTATTTCATGCTGCTTAATTTATTTCAGACCTGAACAGCTAAATGACTTAATTGGTCTCAGCAGCTGACCACTATGATTTGATGGCCACATATGGCCAAACCCTGAGGGAAAAAGAATGCTGGAGTTAGCATGGCAGCCAGAACTTTAAAATGCACAAACAACAGGTGAGAATACAAAATCATCTGGTTACCCAAGACAGGCAGCTGCAGACATAGAAGATGTGAGACAGCTGCTTCCAGTTGGTGGTGTTGACTGTTAGAAAACTAGTTATCCTTACAAACTTAACATATCTGCAATAGATATCCCCAGGAAGACATCTGGAAAGGCACAGAGGAGTCTTAATTTCCCTTAGAAACAAAATTCCATCACAATCCATCTTATCTGTAACAGATGCTCATTCTGGAAAAAAAACCAAAAAACAAACCACCAAAAGCAGTCCACCATAGGATTCCCCATCAAAATTCAACTACAAGTTTTGAATTAAAAAATTATAATTATGTGTAATTCACAGCAGCTTGGGACTAGATACTGGCCACTCAAACAATACAGAAGAACACGAAGAACATGCTGCTCAACGCAAATGCCAGCGGAATAGTGCCACCAGACAAGAAACCTGGGAATTTGAATTCAGATCAAAAATCTGTGCTTTAAGACTTGAACTCTGCATTTGTTTTGGATAACAGAGAACTTCTCTCTTTCCATGAGAAACACATGCTACTAGTCAAAAAAATGTTCGTATCTAACAAAAGCAACAGTAGCTGACTAGTGGAAGAGTTAGTTATTGATGTCCAAGAATGAGAAAGCAGTTTAGGTACAGAAATCAAACTGCTGCAAATTTACTGTAAGACTTCTTATTCTATATTTGTCCAAATCAGCTCTCCAACACTGAATTATAGATATACTTTCTTTTTCTAAGGAGCAAAAGAAAATTCAAAACTGGCAAAAGATTTTAAAACATTGACCAACAGGGTTTAAAATAACCAATAATAGCAGAGAGTGAACAAATGGCTTAAATATGGTAACATGCTGGAGAGATAATTTTTTGTCAACCATGAAGTGTAATTTGACATGAATGTTATTGCTGGCATGCATAAATAGCATCATCAAGAGCATGCTAGTGTGCCAGAAAAAGTCGTTGCCTATTAAACAAATTCAGCCCTTGCTTCTTCCTCATTCCCTCGCTGTACTCAACAGCTCTGCAAGAAGGAACACAGCCCTGAATTCTAACTAGCTGAAATGTACTTGGAGAGCACCTTCCTGAAAACTCCTCAAGCACAGGGAAAGTAAAAAGATCTGAGTTCTATCTGTTGGCATGGAATTTATTTTAATTTCATCCATCCAGCTCCACAGTTCCATCCCTCATTGGGTACAACATTAATATGGAACTTGAGATTTCATTACAACTGCAGTGTTCTGAAAGAGTAGCATTTACCAGCTGCACAAGGACATCAAACTCACCTGAGTCACACTTAAAATTACAAGCAACAGAACAGAACCAGAACACCTCAAACAGAAAACAGAGAAACTCCCTTAAAGGCCATGAGGGTCAAAAATATGAGTAGGAATCCTTCCTTCCAGTTCGCTTCCCATATTTCTATGGTGCTCTGCCTGGATGTACCAAATAGAGTTAGCTTTTGATGGGTCAAAACATAGGAAATTTTTTCTAGGATAAATAAAAACAAGGGTACTGGGAGTTGGAACAAACCATATTTTCATATTGGAGAATAGCAGGTGCTTTTTAAACCATGAGTTAATTCTGTACAGAAGCAACACAATTAGGTTCGAACTTTCAAAGTAATCTGAAGTCATTAAACAACCAAATTCTGCATTGAAACAAGGCCTCAGGTGAATTATTGTTATCTTCTGACCTTTAAGACTAATTGCAAGCTTAACACTTGTAAATATGTTTTTATAGCATTTAACAAACAGGCAAAAAATTTAAAGTGATGTTTGGATGCTTGAGTTTACAAACATATGTCAAGGACTTAACTTTTGGCACAGATAAGTGAACCAAGTACTTTCAAACTCGATGTCAAGGCTAACAGCTGACCAATTCAACTGTAAAGGCACTTTGGACTTCATTCACCTGAACTTATGGCTGTATAGCCAATACTGAAGAGAAATATTTCAGCATAAGGAAACCATTGATCATAACAATATTTGCTAGGTCATAAAAAACTGATTATACTGCAACAAGCCTGTTCTAAATCAACACTAAGTGTTGGGGTCTAATACTGTTTATGCAGCAAACATACATACTGAGAATTATGATCTACTTTGTTTATGCTCATTTTGAATGCTTTTCTCCTCAGATGATTTACAGTTTTATTTTTTCTTCCAAGGCTCAGTTCCTGGAATTCTTAAACTGCTCCAACTCAGCCACTTCCAGATCATCCATTAGTTGTTTCATTAAAGTTGTGGATTTACAAGGCCCACTCAGCATTCTTATCACTGACTCATGTTCTCATCAGCAAGCAAGTTCTGACCAGTAACTATTTCACCCCAAAACTGAGCTCTGCACTATCTGTACAAGCCACCTTGACAGCATGCATGCCAGCACCAACTGGGTACCCAGATTTTACCCCCTCCCAGGAGCCACTTTAAGACTTTTTTTGAGAATCCAACATTTAGTCATGCCTAGTCCTGCAGTCCTCAAGCATCCAGTCTCCTTGAAACCTCACATCAGCTGGACATTACCACGAATGCTGGTAATACATCTGCCTTCCCTCACATTTCCTCCTGCCTTACACAAAATATCTCCTGCCTTAAGGCAGCTTTGCAAATTCCATTCCTCCTAGAGCCAGGAAGAACTGGGAAACACAATGCACACTCAACCTGAGAGAGACTAAATTAGAATATGTTAGTTACATCATGTTACATCATGTTAACACTGAGAAACCATCCATTCTTCCCAATATTGAGCCAAGGCATTTACAGAAGGCTCTCAGAAGTCTGAGTATTGCTCTGCAAATCTGTGAGTCTCCATGAACCAGAAAGACTGCTCTCTAACAAATACAATCTGAAATATTACCACCTTTAAATAGCACTGAACAGGGACTCCATGATACTGCTGCCTTGACTGGCTATCACAACGGAGCAGATTGAAAGAGAGACGCTTAAATGTTCATGTGTACATCACAGGTTCTATAAGGAGACAAAAAAAAATAAAACAACCCTGATAGAATCAAAAGTCTTTTTCCTCCAATCTTTTTATGCTGTTTCCTATGGAGTTCTTTACTAATGTGTCCAGAATATATAACTATTGCTTTAAATTCAGGTGTTAGCTTGTTGCAGTGCCACTATGTTTTAGTTTGCTAAAGACATGCTGCAGATGTAACTGTTGCTTTTAAATTAACTTTTGTAATTTGTGATAATTTCTATTGCCTGTTTTCTTACATTAAAGTTTTATATCTAGTGTAAGAGAAAATTAAGATGCATGTCATATTAATATAAGAAATACTTAGGCTTGCACATAGGCTTCATCACTCAAAGATATCATAGATGGATTTGAGCTGTATTTATAAAAATCCACTGATCCCCCCAATATGCCAAGAGGGTTAACAATCCCTCTTAAACCTTCCATGGTTGGAATGATCACAAAATGTAAAGTAACACCAGGAAATAAAAATATGAAAGTGTAGATTGGTGCCATTTTAGCACTCCCAGACATGAGCAAGTTACGGCGTTAACGTATCCATTCAATTTCCTTGGATGTATGAATCCCAATATGATCCTCCCCCAAGCACAGTGTGTGGTTAGCCTTTAAATGGAGCAGTCTTTGCTTCTCATATACATATCACTCATCTGATCATACAGCCTAAATGTGAATTGCACCATTTTTTTCCAAACATTTCCCTTAAGATTCATGCCATTCACATTACTAATAGGCATACTTATTTTACTCCTCACTTTCTTGTATGTTAGTATTCTTAGTATGTTAGCCCTAGTAGCTTCTAAAAAATTAACCATAACAGTACTGTCCAAATCTTAACTACTTCAAGTTCAGTCAATATTCAAGTCTCAAAAAACAAACAAACCGAAATCAAAAATAAAAAAGCAAACAAGAAATGAGGTTTTTTCCATTATTTTACTACCTCAAAGTGACTAAAACAAGTATCCTACATTGTTATGTGATATTCATTTTGTATAAATGTAAATAAGTCCATTAGATAAAAGGCATGTGTGTGTGTGAGTGAAATCTGGCCCATCAGTCACCACATAGCTTACACACACAGAAATATGCTAGCAATGCACTGCTCAGCCACTTCAAAACACAGCAAAACAAACTGCATCAGCTGCTGAACACAGACTGATATCAGGGAAATTCCTGGGTTAAGAGAGCAATGCACATGGACTCCTCCTCAACTGTAATTACTCTGAGAATAAATTATATATCATTGTTAAATAAATCACAGGTCATTACCAAGTCATATAATTCACCTTCACTAGAAACAACAAAAATGTCGGATACTAGTAAGAATAAATCTCTGTGCCTAACAGTACTTTTCTTCTGCAGTTCTGTATTTAACATTCATTGTTCCCCTCTAATACTTATTTCATATGCTCATTAAATTCCTACCAAATGCTTAGATATGTCTTAATTCCTGCAGCGTGAGCACCATCACTCTGAGGGTAAAGGTTCAATTTTGCTCTCACATCAAAGTGATGTCTTGGAAGCCCTGAGTTAAACTGAGATAATATGAACAAAACTGAACCAAATAGATTCATATATTGGTAATCAGCCAGTCTGCCAGCTGTGCTACTGGAGCAAAGTAAGTTATCTGCCAATTCTTGAGCAGGTATGTGCTCTCCACATGAGGAACCAAGGCTCTTGAAGCCAGAGGATTATGTTTAGATAGCTTCTATACTACTTTCACTAAAGTACATTTTCTCAGGCAGACTAAATATGGTCTGGGAGCATTCTCTGGCAGATGCACATTTAGTAATGTAGGTCTCCAGATTAAGGCAAATTAATTTTCGTTAGAAGCAGCACTAACCAAAACTAATGAATTTAGGGGCACATTTCATTTCAAGCAGGACTGAACCCTACATGACAGGGTTTTGTGAGGTTAGTGCCTTGTACAATAATTTCTACAAAACACTGAACAATGCTCTGCAAGCAGAGGGTGAGAAAGGTGGTCACAACTTCTAGGTGATCTCAGAGAAGAAACAATAGGAAGAGTCACTGAACTTTTCCTTCTTGTTTCCAGCTAACCCTGCCAAAGCAATCCCAATCATTTAAGATTGTTTTCTTCTTTATCCAAAATAAAAGTTTAGCTTATTAATACACAAAATTTTCAACTATTTATTCTGCTCAAAGCACATGCAGATTTCATTTCTTATCACCCTGATATTCCTCTGGTCTCTGCTGTCATATTCAGAAACCCCATCCATTGTGTTGTGCACCATAGGAGAACTGCATCAATGATGATAATCCAAACAGCATTTTTTCTACACACACAAGTTGCTGCACGCTTTCAGAAAACACATCCTGCTAACTTCACACCAGAAAGGATAAAGACAGGTTCCAAGCAAAGCCATGCACCAAAAATTTTACATAAAGTATTGCATCTACTAAAACAATATTGTTCACTTAAGTAATTTACTAGATGTACACCTAAGACATTACTTCAAAATTCATGCGTGAAGCCCTGAGGGAGTCGGGAACTTTCATCTACATGGCCTGTTTTGAAATCTGGCATGAGATGAGTGCTGATGAATAAAATTTGTCACAAGGCATTTTTGCCACGTAGTTTTGCATCACTGAAATAATTTTTTTCACCCTACACTCATTGACAGTTGTATTAAATCTGATTAATACAACCATTTCCATTGCACTGTCAGATTCTAGTGAAACATGAGTTTTCAGTGGTTCAAGAACTGGAGCTGTCAACTATAATTTAAAACTGCACCCAAACAATGACACAACATTACCTCAGTATTTCAAAGATATCTTAAAAGAAGACTCCTTAAAAAAATACCCCCTCTTTGCATGAGCAAAGTCCCATTAGAAATCCCCACTAATTAATAATTTATATTCTTAGAAGAATTATTAAGAAGTGTCAGATTTCAGACTCCAAATTGAGCTAAACCCCCAGAGGCAAACTGCAGGTTTAATTTACTGTAAGAGAATCTCATCATTTTCATTAAGCGTGTTATCTGGAGAGAGATTTGAGAGAGGACTGATGGCTTCCAGACTACAAAGCACTTGACTCCCAAGAACCTACCATTCTGTCAAATCTCTTAGTATCATCTAAGAAAAAGGCAAGAGCAGAATAGCTTATTGCTCCATGTCAGAGCCGCCCAAATTTTTTACTTCTCCTGTCATGCATGTTTCCTCCTAACTGACTCTATTCTGAATAGGAAGCACAATTCATACTGACAATGTAATTGCTTAATTATTGCAGCCTGCTTACCTTCCAAAACAAACTAATCCAAAAGAAATCAGAGGAAAACAAAAGCAACTGATGGCATCTCATGAGCCAGAGCATTGAAAACAGTGGAAAAATCAAATAGAATAATGATCAAAATATATTTTTCTAGTACCAGTGCCACAGAATTCATAAAAAGTTAAAAGGAAACTTTCAGATTAGCATTTGGTAGTTTGTGCTCATGTCTTCTGCTTCCCTTCCTCCCCCATCTTACTCTGTGGCAATGTTTGTCTGGTAAAACTTTAGCAACCACAGATGCATACTCTTTAAAACTAGTGGTGTGAATATAAGTTTATTCCTAGGCAACCTGAGTATGGTAATAACAGTCACTACTGGTGTCCTACAAGACTTCGACCACAGCAGGACATATCAGGAGCAGCACCTTTAGTTCCATCCTCAAAGAGCATCTCCTTCCAACCAACACTGCCCACTGAGGGCCAAATGGGAATTCAATTATTTTGTGCTAGGTGCTTCAGAGAGAACACACTCTACGCGCTCCCCATTTTTGGCCAGTAGCAGTCTGGGTACATTTTAAAGACAGAGCTAAACCCACCCAAAACACAGTTGATTTTCCTGTTTCTTCAATTCATGTTAAACAAGAAAGGTTAGCCCTGAAGTCTTTATTCTTTAATGTGCAGGATTACTCTGCACATGTGTCTTGCTTATTTCTCCTCTCAGGATGTGGTGAGCATTACTTACAATAATATTCTTTTCAAGTTCTGCTGTTTGCAGACTCATATATCATTTAATCAAAGTTTCTAAAAAGATGCAGCATGCTGAGTAATTCTCCATTCTCTTATCACACACATAGATTTAAGCTTTTCAAAGAGACAACTTTGCAAACTGAACTAATCTGAATGTGAAGCTGCATTTGGTTTTTACTATACAACTTTCAGGAAAGGCTGAATAAGTTAACATTATTCTCCAAGCAGAACTTGTGCAATTCCTTTGAAAGACATAATCAATGGCTGCCTATTAAATACATTTCTCCCAAAAATTCATTATTTGACTAGTATAATAAAAAATTTGGTAGGACATACCGTACTAAAATATCTTTCACACAATACTTTAACTCATGATACTTCAGCATGAGAATTAAATGATTTTTTAAGAACACTGTCCTCTTTCTTTAAAGCAATGCCACTACCAACACCAGCCAGCAACACACACACGGTGTAATACCTACCTGTTCTGTGTTCTGTTTAAAGCAGCCCCTACATCAAGACATTTCCATCTTTGCTGCCTGAAACAATTACAAAAACAATATAACACCAGACCTTCTCACTCCAAATTCCTTCTCTCAAATGGGACAGAGGATTTCCAGGCTTCAGTGTGAGGGACCAACAGGTAACACTGTTTTCGGAGGAAGGCTCTCAGTGGAAGTCTCAGCCTGAAATGGATCCACTTCTGCGGAGAGTGGGAGGATTTGAAGAAACCAGGCAAATGGTGTTTGACCTTTGCTCTTAAAGCAAGCAGAAAAAAACCCCAAAAGCCTGAAACTCACTGGGTGGCACATGTAGACCCCTTATGCAAAGCTTTGTTTTTCTCCTTCAGTTATGCTTGAACAGTCAGAGAAAGCAACATGCCAGAAAGAAGTTTTGTTGTCCAGCTATCCGACACTGCACGCTCCCTGGAGGCTTCCTCTCAGATTATCATGTTGTGCTTAGTTGGGTCACAATATGTTTCTGTAAAATATTTCACTATACTTGGAAAAAAGCCTTAACAGCAGTCTTAGGGGAAATCACCATGAATAAATGCCAGGCTGCTTTTCCTAAAAAGTGGCAGATACGAAGTGAACTTGATTGGCAGTGTTTGAAACACCCCATCACCTGCTAGACTGGCAGTTCTTGAGTCAAACACAGCAAGTACCTCCAAGCACAGTGCAGTTATCCAGCCCTGAGATAATTATCACTGCTAGATTATGTCAGTGCAACCAATAGAAGAAGTTTATTTGAAGCTTCTGTTTACATAGAACCCCTAAGGTATTCTCGTTTTGAAGAGGTTGTTCAAAAATGGTGTCAACACAGCTTCAGCATTAACATTAAGAGATACATTTTCAAGCAGGGCTTCTCTGACCTGACCTAATAAAATAACTTATCCACAAATGCAAGCAATATTTATAGAATCCCTACGCGATCTTAAAACAAGAGTAATTATTTTTCCATACTTGCAAAAGAGAATTTATATTTATTTTAAATACCTAAATGCATCCTCCCTCTTTTTCTCTGCAGGAACAGGCAGTTATTTTCACAGCTGAAAGCAATAATTTCTAAATGGGAAAGTATTTCCAAACAAGAAACTTCTGATTATCACCAAGCTGCTCAATTGTTATTTCATTTGGATTTTTTTGTTCCTCTCCTCCACAAACAACCATCCACAAAGAGGGTGGAATTTAGGTGTGTGTAAGAACACACATTTACAGGCAATAAGCTCTTCAAAGCATGTATGGTTTCTACAAAAAGCACCATTAATACAATTCACATTTGGCACCACAAGTGTGCTTAGGACGGGAAAAGTACTTTTCTCCTACCACTTGGGAGAGGAATGGGAACATCTTTCAAAGTCTTACCTATTGAGTCATAGCAATGATCATATTCTTCATAAAAGACACAGATCAGAGGCTAGTTTCTGCAAGAACCATCTTTCCCCTAGATGATCTTAAAGACTGAATTCCTCTAACTGAAAAGTAGTGCGGGTTTTATACAGGCTCTTCTCCTCTGCTGGTTCCAAGGCTGTTCTCATAAGCAACCACCAAGCAGTAATCATACAGCCAAAGACTACTTAGAATAAGCTAAATCTCTTCTCACAGTCTTGTGCCTACACAGCTGTAAATATTCTGAACCCCATTCATATCAGAGCAGTGGCAAATGATTCCTGCACTAGTCTATCACTGAAATACTTGAAAACTTGGACAAGATGTATCAGAGGCAAAGACTTGAAGGATGGAAACAAGTCCAATAAAGCACAGTATCATAAAATACAGATCCATTAATATCATGGGAAAATCAGAATACATGCAGCTGTCCAGGAAATAATCAGGAAATTACATTAATTAGAGCCCTTTTCTCTGCTTGACATTTCACCACAATACAATGACTACTTTTTCAGCTGCTAGTAGGACTTATACTAGATTTTCCTAAATTGAACAGAGTGATAGCAAAGTGAATTAAGTTAAGAGGCTATACAACCTTGAACTGTTGCCTTTCCACTACACGTCAGAGAAGAACACAACCCCATTTTCACAAAAGATGTTCCAGGCAGATCACAGATGTTTACAGATGCACCCAGTTAGAAAACCAGAATAGGCTGGGCTGTTGCCTCTTTAGTTCTAGAAGGAACAGATGAAAATAGTGGAAAGATTTCTCCCCCCCGCCAAAAAAAAAAAAAAACATCATGGCAAGTTGGTGGACTAGATCCTTTTGTTTAAGTCCTAGAGGACATAATGTCCTCAAAAGTGGCAGAATTGCCTTTAAGTAGCAGAAAATGAAGCTTACTATTTTCCTGTCAGCTCAGTTTAACGAGTAACATTAACCCCTACAGGTCATGTCTGGCTGAAGCCTTTCAGTGTTCTTATCCCTTTTTCCTCATTGTCATAAAATGGTTATTATACAAGAGTATATATAATTTTACATCAATAGTAGGAAAAGTAATGTCTCTGGACTAATATCTACAATACATTCCTTATCAGATCAGAAGTCCTTTCCTACAAACACAGCCTTCACAGAGGAAACTGTCCAAACAGAGTTGACAGTAACTCAAGAGCTGCTATTACTGAGAAAGTCTAATTTCTCGGCTTTATCCAAAGCAAATCCACTCAGAATGAAATTTCACAAACTGGGTTCTTAAGACACCAGTGCACATTTCCAGGCCATTAACTAGGTTCACATGGCTTCAGTTCTACGGACAAAAGAGGGTGTTTCAAAAGCTTAACCACAACCACTTCTCCTCAATGCCTCTATTACTAAGAAAAGCCTGGTGACCCTCTATTCTGAAGTACTCCTATTTCAAATTCATACTCATGACAAATGGCCACAAAGAAAAGAAACAAATTCACATGGGATGTGAATTCTCTCTACAGCTGGTAAAAGGAACATTCCATTTTTCAACATCTACAGACATTTGGGGTTTCATTGTGGCTAGGAAAGTGTCATATGTTTATGTGGAGTATGCTCAAGTCCAGCAGAAAAATTAGGAAAAGACACAAAAAAAATCAAGTTATACTGTAGAACTTGGACAATTGAGACAACAGTTTAAGCCAGAGGTATCCTATAGAATCCCATAGACCTGCCACCTCCTAAAGAAACCAAGTAAAACCATGGTTGTGAGGTAATGGTACACTTCTCCTTTTTCCAAGAAATGTCTCTATGTAGCTTCACAAATTCCTGCACAAAGAAAAATGGATGAAGAAGCAGAGGCAAGGAACAGGAATACCACAGAGGAAAGACTGGCTCTGATCAAGGACCAGTCTTGACTTTAAAAGTTAAAAAGTGATCTTTGTCCTAGAATGTTAGATCACAGTTAACAGTCTGTTAAAGGTGGTTGTTTTTTGGGGGTAGAGGGAGCTGTGTGATGGAGACTAACACAGGGATTAAGCCCCTTCTACTTCATAAATTTTCTCAAAGCCTCACAACACAGGATAATGAAAAAGAGTATAAACTTGCAGACTGGGGGCGGAAAAAACCTGGGTGAGTTAGGCATGCACAGAAAATGAAATTAATTTCTGTAGGTATAAGATAGAATGCAGACAAGAACAAATGAAGTTTGGAGTTTTAAGGATCCAAAAGGGTACAACTGAGTACAGTAGACATATAAGACTTATGGAAGGGCAAAAACAGAGGCAAGGACATGAGGACAGAAAAAATAATGTTACATTCTATTTCTCAACACCAAGCCTAAATATCTGAAAGCAGAGATGTGCTTGCCAGAGAGCGTGGTTGGTGGTGATGCGAATGGCAAGGGGAAGGAAATTCAACCTGTGGAACCACTCAATAGTTTTTACACAGTTACTGTCCTTCCCACCCTCAGTGCTCTGTGCAGAGCCCAGCAGAATTAATTTCAGCGCATTTACAAGCAGGTTACTAGCCAGAGGACACATCCTAACTGGGTTAGGATAAAAGCTAGACTTTGGGAGAATTACAAGCAAATCTCCTCCACTCCACCCTATAACAAATTGTCCATAGGGTTTTGGAGCTCAGCAGGAGCAGCTCCATATTCCTGAGACCTGAAGGTGGTCATCACTCCTTTTCCTTCCCTGCACACTAAGCAAGCAAAGAGGTTTGCCAGTGGATACCTAGCTATATCTTTTGTGGCACAATTATAGCAGTACACTTACACACCAGCAAAGAAACATCCTTCTGCAGACAAGACTGCTGATGTACAACAGCCCACCCTGAGACATAACCATTAAATGGGATGCTCCCACACAAGGGTTGACCCTCATATCAACTGACCAGGTTTGATTAAACTTTTGACAGCAATTCCATACTTTGCACTGAGCCAAGAGACCTGTACCTATCATAGAACCATAGAATACAATGAGTTGGAAGGGACCGTCAAGATCATTGAATTCAATCCCCGGCCCTGCACAGGGCACCCCAAGAATCACACCATGTGCCTGAGAGCATTGTCCAAATGCTTCTTGAACTCTGTGAACTCTGTCAGGCTTGGTGCTGTGACCATTTCCCTGGGGAGCCTGTTCCAGTGCTCAATCACCCTCTGGGTGAAAAATCTTTCCCTGGTACCAAATCTAAGCCTCCCCTGACTCCGTTTCAGGCTGTTTCCTTGAGTTTTGTCACTGGTCACCACAGAGAAGAGATCAGTGTCTCCCCCTCCTCTTCCATTTGTGAGGATGTTGAAGACTACAATGAGCTCCCCCTCAGTCTCCTCTTCTCCAGGCTGAACAGACCAAGTGACCTCAGCTGCTCCTTATGCTGCTTCCCTTCCAGATCTTTCACCATCCTCATTGCCCTCCTTTGGACACTCTCTAATAGTTTAACATCTTTTTTATATCATGGCACCCAAAACTGCCCCCAGGACTCGAGGTGAGGCTGCCCCAGTGCAGAGCAGAGCAGGACAATCCCCTCCCTTGCCTGGCTGGTGATGCTGTGCCTGATGCACCCCAGGACACGCTTGGTCCTCCTGGCTGCCAGGACACTGCTGACTCATGCTCAACTTGCCATTGACCAGGAGCCCCAGGCTCCTTTCTGCAGCGCTGCTCTCAGCCTCTCCTCCTATACACACAATCAGAGTTGCCCCATCCCAGGTGCAGAATCCCGCCCCTTCCCTTACTAAACTTCAGTTCATTTCTTCAGATACGAATGGCATTAGAACATGAATACATGGGAACTTCAAAGTTAGGATACAAGTCAACATTGGAAAAATTTTTAAATGGGAGCAACACAGCTAAACACCTCTGGTCAGGTTTTATTACACTGATTCAACAAAAAAGCACTGCTTCAGTCAATATGTTTTTCTGTTCAAACAACATGTTGCAGCTCTTCAAGGTTCCACTGGTGAAAAGTCATCTCTTTCAGAAACAGAAATGTAGCAAGTGAGCATGAAGCAGTCCTCCTTTTAGTGAGGAAAGAGATGCTCTCATTTTTCTCAGGGGTTAAAGACAAGTGATGAGTTAGTGCTACCCATGTTCTTAGTACACTTCGTTACTTAATTAATATGAAATGTCAAGTATGTGGTATTGCTAACAAAGAATTTTAAATATTTTAATGTGCATAGTGAAGCAATTTGCTATGTTCAGTGCAAAAGTTTTAATCTACAATGCTAAATACATGAACCAACAAGACAAATGTATAAAAAAATGAGCACAAGACTAAGTCCTAATGCTAGGTATTTATACCACATAATTGTGGTGTGGCAGTTGTATTTTCCAGTGTCCAAATAAAAATGTTACATTTATGCCTTTATTATAAAAGCTTACAAACACTACTTTTGTCTGACATTAATTCACACTTGTATTTTGCAGGTTACTTAATATAAGCATAAAATATCGAGATTAATGCTGACATGCCAAACAGACATTTTTGTGTTTACCAGAAACATCTAATTATATCTGTCTACATAAGTAATGAACATAATCTAAAGGGAAGTCAGTATTATCTAAAGCACCAGTGCAGAAGAGTAATTCTGAACTTGCTGAACTAGCAATCCTGTGTACTGATACTTGCGTTGACAGGGATTAGTCACAGCAATATTTTTAAGACATCAGTTTACAGCTGAAAAAGCAGTCCCAAAACATTTGACAAAACACCTGCAAAGGTGCAAAGAGCAAGATAAGTTCACTAGCATTAAGGAATAGGATAAATCATGCTTTAGGACTTGTGAAGACAAAGTAATCTGAACACACAGGAGCACCTTCTTTTCTACAAATGACCACCCATCTTAACATTGACCAAGCAATTTCTTCTGCATTGGCTATGATTGAGATTGAATCATATGCTTATGAAAGAAAACTCTGCACCAGCATTAAGAAAGTGCTGGCATGGCTTACAACTGTAACTAATTTTCCATGCTGCAAGAATCACCTCTGATATTAATAACTGCATTTCCATTTCATGTAGGCAAGAATCAGAAAAACTACTTACAGACACAGATAAAACTAAGGAGATACAAAATCTTTTTACTTCACAGTGAGATGTCATCTTTAGATGCTACACCACGAATAACAGAGGGAAACCAGCTTTTACCATAGTATGACTGTATTTTTCTCAACAGCCAGCCCTGAAGATCAAAATGCAGAAAGCTAACTCACAGCAGCAGTAGATCTGAAGTACAGGTGTCAAGCTTTTAATTGCTTAGCAGTTTTTCATTTGTGGGGTGGAAGGCAGCAATTAAAGCAAGAAGATTTTAATCATAGCTCAGGAATTGCATTTTCTGTTTTGCATCTCTGTGCTCCCAAATTTGGACACGGCAACAGTGTTTTTAGCAGCTACTTCGTTACCCTGAAGTCTGACCTGATGCTAACTAAGGTCTGTACCTTGACAAAAAAAAAAGAAATTACTGTAAAGTAATTAACATTGGGGAAAAATTTTTCACGTTCCAGCTAGGAAATGAGAGATCAGAAAAAGAACACAGCAGATCAAACTCATGGTTGCATACAAGACACCCACAACATAGCAAGAAGCCACTTCAAGCAACACACTGCGACAGCATGACAATCCTTTTCAAGGTACTTGTGAGCACTGGAACAGGCTGCCCAGGAAAGTGGTGGAGTCACCATCCCTGGAGGTACTTTAAAAGACTTAGGTGCCTAGGGACACAGTTTAGTGGCGGACTTGGCAGTGCTGGGTCAAATGGTTGGACTCAATGATTTTAAAGGTCTTTTTCAAACTAAACAATTCTATGATTTAAAGGTAAAACGAATAGTGGAATTTTCCCACTATAACTTAATGACTGGGGGGGAAAAGGGGATGGACTCCAAAACACAACAACAAAGGCACGGTTGTGCATTTCTCCCTCTAATCCAATATACTGTTGGAAATGAATGCATCCTCATTTAAGATTTGCAAACAAAAGGCCCCATAGAGCATATGGGACATGCAGTGAGATTTCAGCTAAAATATAGCAAACAGTACATATCCAGATGCTGGCAGAATTAAATCTCATCATATACAGCCATGGGATCCTAGAACTATCTGGAGGTATCGTCAATTTTGGATGTATGTACTGGCCAGTTTTGTTTTCTTTTTCAGTTTGCAAGACTCAATTTCGTCACTGGGAAGCTAGCTGATCACATAGAAAAGCCAATAATTAAACTCAGTCTTCAGAATTAGTACAACTATCCAAATTTTTTATCTTTTTCTGCTTATGAACTACCAAGAAAAATCATTGACCTTAGAAATTGAATTGATTAAATACTCCTTTGACAGTGAATGCACTGTATTCAATCACTTTTTTTTTTCCTGGTTAAAATCAGCATTTTATTCAGAGCCTATGCAAAATGGCTTTTTCACATTTAAGAAAAAATTACTTAACAACCAATTTTGTGTCTTCGGGCTTAATTTTAACTTTTGAAATCTTCAATATTTAGCTAGTACATAACATGGGAGGAAAGCTATATTTACATTTCACAAAAGAAAATAGATTCCAAATTCAATTCTGCATCTGTATCATAAACCTGATGTAAGCATATTTAGATCCCATAAGACTGTTACAGTGCAGTAGTTCCTTACTGTATCATGATACTAATGAATAACGCAATATCTGCAGTAGAGAACAAAGAAATACTTTTTTCCTTGAGAGATTTTAGCAGCATTTTCTCACAACATGATTTTAGATAAATTACAATATTACAGAATATCAAAACTTTGCCTGTATGGATCCTCTCAGTTACTCTTAAGTTAAGGAGGTCTATCACTTAGCAGTTTGAAATTGTTGCCTTTTGACCCATGAGTGAAAATATATTGAAAAGTAAGTTTTAAACCATTTTGGATTTATTGAACAAATATCATTCAAGTCAGATTGATAGATGGTGTACTATCATATTCAGGCTCTCTTTATTTTTTGGGTTTGCTAAAAAAACCTTTACTATTCGAGATATTTAGATGTCATGGAGAGTGACTTTGATTTGAAAAGAAACAAAAACAATATTTTAAGATACCAACAAGTTTATAGGCAACTATACGTTCTATTAAACTGTGTCCCACTGTTGCAGTGGGGATTCTTGCAACACGTGTATCAGACAACGAGGCCCGTGGAAAAGAATATATGGACTGATTCTTGGTAGATATTTTCAGAGGTGTTTATTTTTCCAGCCGCCTGGTCGGTGACTTGGCCAAGAACTGAACAATCACAGGACCAGAGGGTCCTTCCTGGGCAGGGGAACACAAAGCAACCAATGGGGAACGAGGCTGACCAGGGAGTAGGGAAACCCTGTAGGCCCTGCCTCTTCCCTGGGGCCCCTCTCCCAGGACCACATGGCAGAGGGGAGGAACCCCAACATCCCAAAATCTTTGATTTAATCAAAGACTTAATGTAAAGAAAATTATTGGTATTAATAATTTAAACTTGCTTCTTGCACGTTTTCAGGGACGTTCATTCTTAAGAGTTGTTTCTAAACTAACTGAAGTGGCAATATTATTATGATAAAACAATTAAACCAAATGAAGGTGGCTTACATTTACCTAATTAAGAGTGATTGATAATCTCAACATTCAGTTCAAGCCTAAGTCGTACAGCGCTATCCAAATGAGTGTCTCCTTTGGCCTTTGAATCCTTTAAAAAGAAATATTTGGCCTCAGATTTTATCAGGAACATCTGATTCTTCACAGTCAACTTGGTACTTCACTTTTCAGGAATAAATTCCCATACCCTCTCTTCCACTTCCCTCCAGTGGAATCTCCACAAGGAATGACACTAGGCACCCAAAAATGCTGTTGTTCCCCTTCCTCTGCTCCCCAAACTCTACTCGGCATGTTTGCTGATAAGTCATTTGTTCATAACCTTCTTGCTAAGAAAACTTAAACACTGAGCTTCCATCACTCCAGGGCTGGAATCAAGGGAACAGTAAAGTGGGGAAAGGCTTTTTCTGTCCACAACTATGAAACTTTACTGGACAGACCATTGCAGTTTAAAGCTGACAAATTTACCTTCTTGAGTAAAGCGGTAATTTACAGGTAAGGAAAGACCATAAAGGTTATATAACAAGACAAAATACTGGAATTAAGGGAAAGCATCTCACATCTACCTCTATGCCCTTAAGCAGCTTACTGTAAAAGCCTAGATCCTCTCCAGTTATCTGAAGGAACAATTATAAGGATAAATGTTGCTTAACTTTAGAGACCTCATGATGGATAGGCAAAGAACCAAAATGTAACATGTTCAGGTAATATGTAAAAATAATCCACATTCTCCCTTGAAAAACAATCTTTTCCAAACTAGCTTGTGTCCACAGAACTCTAAAAGCAGGCATCCACATTCTGCGTGAAACAGCGCTGTTGCTGATGCTTAAACTCTTGTTAAATCTCTCCCGTTTTATAGCTAATCACATTTTTATAGCAGGCATGAAGCATTCTACAAGGCCCTTGCTGAGCTGTTCCTGTAAATCAAAACCTTATTCCATCTTTCTGCTTGCTGGCAGCAGAGCAAGGTTACTTTTACCATTTATGGTTATAAAACACATCCAACTTTTTCCCCCCTTCAGTTGCTGCCTTTTTTCCACTATTCTTTCCTTCTCTGTCTCACTCTGAGAAAGATATTCCAAGTTCAGCTAAACTTCAGAACTCATCTATAACCTTTTTCTTGTCTCCCAGTACACTTACAACCTCATGAAAACATCTAATGAGAAGACAGTGAAACATTAATACAGTATTTAGGTCAAGAGCCTCCTTCCGACCTCAAGCCACATGAAACAAACAAAAGCCACGCAAGAACAGCAGGAGATCAGAAGCTCTGTATGATAAGTTATCACTATATGGCCCATACGTATATCAGCTCACAAAATAAGGCCCAGATCAGACTGGAGGCGCCCAGAACGATACTTATAACACCCTGATATAAACACTCAGTTCAACATGTGAGCAAGAAGGCTGAAGAAACACAGTTAAACCTTACTATTTGACCCACATATAAGCAGCCACCACATTCTGCAATAAAGCAAGCTTAAGAATGAGGGAGAAAAACAATTCCTAGATTTAGATATGCTGTCCAATTACATCCAACCCTCCTGGCACATAAGGTATTAAACTGAAACAGCCTCTATTTACAATGACCACAGACTGAAACACCAGATTCAGTTTCTTCTCAGGTCTGGTTCTGTTTTTCTCTCCTCCAACTTGGAGCCGGAACATCCTGCCACAGAAACAGGACACTCTCTGCCCTTTCACACACCTCCACAGGGCACATTATCAACACAGCCCTACAAGAAGCTATGTTGCATGGAAGAACAAGGATGTACATTGGAAATTCCTGAATTTTCAGCTAGAAAGAACTCCAGCCCACACTGTATATGGGAGCAGTCAGCACACATGAAAATCATTACAGGGATGTTATTACAGGAGAACACATGTCCAGTTACAAAAGCAAAGCAACTGCTGCTTAGAAATGAAGTTTTTCCAATGGACATGAAATCTACAGTGCTTCAGAAAGATATAGATACATTTCTGGACTAAATCAGATTTATCTGAACATCAAGAACAACCTCTGTTTGGTCTCAAATAATCCTTTAACAGTGTCAGCCCATTGTTTAAAACTTGATGTTCAAAAGAAATTTAAGCATAGCACATTCTCACACTTAATTTCTACAGTCATCTTACCCAGGGATTTGCCACCACAGAGAAATCAGCACTGAAAAAATACTGACATTTGAACTTAAAATTTCCTGAATTTTACAGGTGAAATGAACAAGCCACAGAAACGGTGATGTACATGTGTACAGAAAAAGGATTCCTAAGGAGATTATTCCCACATTAACTCGGTGGCTCATGACAACAAGCTGGTCTGTGAAGCCACATCACTCCATTCTTTTTGTTCCATTCTGCCTCAAGCAGAAATCTGCAAGCAATCAGTAAAAATGATGCAACTACCTGCTTATCAAGGGGGTTTGGTTCTTCTGATTTCTGGAAGTATGCCTTAAATAATGCTGTTCACTTAAAAGATGTTTGATTTTGTGCATAACTTCTCGTACATATTCTATGCAGATGTGAGCATAAACTGTTACAATTTTCCACCTGGATATTCACAGTGACTGTACTGATTAATGGCTCCATAACTATTACATCATTCTTGACTTCATCCCTTGTAGTTAAGCGTATTTCATGAACAATGGAACAGAGGGTAATCAAAGGAAATCAATTTTCAAGGTCCTAAGTCCTTGACACACAGACCACCTGCATGAGGTGCTCAAAATATCTTTACATCCTGAACTCAAGGGCAGGATGAGGCAACAGAAACATTTGGAGTAAGAGCTGGGTGCTGGACACTGGGGAAATAGTAACACATAACGAGAGAAAGGGAGGGAGAGGAGCCATACAAAACCTTGGTCCGCCTGCAGAAGTTGCCTCCCCTTCCCCTGAGCCCAGCAGGACAAGGTACCAAGAAGTGGGGCTTCCTTTCACCCAGAGAGGGAGTCCCTGGGGAAGAGCTGCAAAGAACAACACCTGTGAAGGTATCTCCATGCTTGTATTCTCTTTTTCATTATTTTCTTGCAGAACTTACACTACTACTACTAAAACTAAAGTCACTACAACCATCTCCTTCCTGTTCATGGGCTATCTCGCAGAGAGGTCCTCAGAGCTGCTGCCTTTACCTTCCTGCCAGGGAGAAAAGATTGAACATCCACTGAATCAGAAGAACTCCCAAAATTAGGCTGCCTGCAAGTACTTTCTGATAAGAAACTTCAACACAGCCATCCTCTCTCATACTTAATTAACTACAGATGAGTGCCTTCAAGAACTCATCAGCAAAGGCAGAGAAGGAACTTGCTATAACCTTTCAGCTCTATAGCTCCCCTATCCCAATGGCAAACCAAATCAAACATGGGTTCTTTATTCTTCAAAAACAAAGGTCAGATTACAGTTTCATGGTAAGATGAATAAGTATCTGGAATAACACTATTATGTCAATGGGGATCCCCTGGATTTGCACAAAAAATCTGGCTCATTGTATTCCAAATTGCTAAAAATGTGGTTGACATCACAACATAGAACAGTAGCTAAAAGATTTGAAGAGAACTCTACTTGCATGCATTTTTCTGAGCAAAAAGAGCAGAAGGTTAGATTCCAATCCTACTGTCAACATAGCAAGGGTCAACATTAATATTTTCTTCTCATGTAATGAATTGTCAGACCTCAGCTATGCTGCTGTCCTATTATCTCCTGGGAGGAAGGATAAATTGGTTAATATAGTTCTTTCCAAAAAAAGCGTTCAAAAGCAGAAACATCTGGTATGTTCATTAGTCACTATTTGGCCCGAGTTCAGTAGTAAGGCAAACGACAAAACCCATTCCCTCTCTCTTACCTAGAGAGGTCACAGTAAATGGGACCCTAGGTTTACGGAAATCATCGCTAACTGGAAGGAAGGTGGCTGTGAAGCTTACAGATACACTTTGTTTCCTGTTCTCAGCAGCAAAAAAATGCATTCACACACACTATCATCTAATGGCCACAGGAAGTCATATGATTTACAGGAGACACAGAGATTCAGGTAGTCAAAATATTTTTAAATGTGGCATTAAAGAAACCCAATTTTTTTTTTTTTTTTTTTTTAATTTAAAGTATGCTAAGAGTTAGCTCAAAAAGCTAAGCCTACAGCCACATGAAAACTGGAAAGAGTTGCAGAAATCAAGCAGCATGAATTAGTCTGAAGCAAAGCTGGGAGCTCAATCCAGATACCAGAAGTTTGGGTATAACTCTTTGGTCAGTTGCCCGTGCAACTGGACTGAGCAATATTGGAACCACACCCTTGTTTTTACATTTAAGAATACTAGTATGGTTCAACCTTAATTCAAGCCTGCCAGAATTGGAAAATAAACATCAGAACCCTATCAGTCTTTCTCCCATCTGGACTATACTAAACAGCAGCCATTTACAAAACAGAATACCAGTTTTTCACTCATCATTCATGAGAGAGAAGTACACATGACATGCATGAGGCACACCATCCAAAGAGAACTGTGTGATGAGATTATTAATAGGATAGTTTAATCACAGCAAAATCCACAATAGGAGTTTGTTGTTGTGATGCTCAGTATCCTAATACCAGGAGTCTAGACAACACCTAAGAAAGTCCCTAAAACTGCGGGCCATCTTTCTGCATGCACATAATGTGTTTTCATACCTGATTTAAGGTAAGACTTCAGTTAAATTTAGGACACCCAACAATGTCAAAATTACACAGGTATTAGGTCATCACTTTACCTCCAACAGCCCTTAGGCAGCTGAAGAGTGCTTACATGCAACCTGCCCCAAAGCTGGACACATCAGAAAGATAGGTAAATGCTGCTCTATCCAAAATACACTGCAAGCACTACACCTGAATTATTGGTACCACAATTAGAGTGACCACAAAAAAACCAGCAGATCTTTGAACAAGCACCACCTTAATATCAGTTGAGGCAGAAAAGGTCCAAAAAGAAGATTTTTTAGAATCCATAAACATAACAAAGGCAAGCTAAAGCTTTACAGCATTTCCTTATTATAAAATGCTTGGGTTCAAAACCATGACTACTGTTTCACCTTAGGTCATAGACCACTTTTAAGTTTATTTAAAAGAAACTCAACCAAAAATAAAATTTTAGACTACGGTCTTGCATTGAAACCTGTTTGTTTCAACAATTATTGACCACCTTCTGATCCAGTACATAAACCTCTGCTATTCAAGCAAGTAGAGATTTGAAAAACAGCCGTTGTCATACATCACAGTGGAAAGAGCAGACTGGAACAAGGGATTAGCACCGGGTTTCATAGGCATTTGCAAACAGAAGGCATTAACCATGTACTTGGGAGATCTCCTACCCTGTCCCACTCTTCCTGACCAAGCCAGGTCTCTTACCACTCCAACTTTTATCTTCCTTCCCCCTTCAAATACCTGTCCAGCTTCTTTTTCTCAGAGGGCTGTAAGAGACAAACACTTCCTCACCCAGTGTCTGCTTCTAACTTTTTAGCAGTTGGAGGTTTGGGATGTGAATGTGGAAAGGGTGGGATTTTTGTGTTGTTTTTTTTCCTACTTGCTTGCTTATTTTTGCCACCTTCTCAGTCCAAACTACAGCATCTGTGCAAGCAGTAGAGGGTGGCACTGGGGAGCTAGGAATAAGTTTCTTGATCAGCTCTAGTACTCCTGCAAAAGATCCAAGGTTGTGTTCATGGTGACACCAAAGGTTTTAAAGACACAACTCTCATCAAACACAGCCAAGCTGAATGTTCCAGGGTTTACAACTCAACATAATTTGGATCTGGCATTGCAAGGGTACAGGCTTCTGACAAAAATTAGCCTAACTCAAACCAGGGACTCTGTATTCCACAGCTAGAGAAATAAACAATAGAACATCAGTAAAAATTATAGTAGGACTGCAAAATCTTTTTCTCAATCTCCACAGAAGGAGTTAATATGATGCAATGAAAAAGGCTAAAAAAAAAGTTAAATATCAATAGCACCATACTACAGACACACTAAGAAGTGATGTAATTAAACTTCTGTGACCCTTTTGTACAGGTTATCTTTACGGTTGAGCCGCTTCGACACACACATTTAAGAGCATTGCTTCAGACTGTAAGAAACTCATCTGTTCCTCTTAAAAGGTCCAAAATTATATTTTATAATATTTTAATATAATATTTTGTAATTATATTTTATATTATTAGAAGATCACTCCATATTTTAAAAAAGGGCGGGGTGGGGGGTGGGGATGTACTACACAATGTAATTTTTTACCCGAATTATTTTAAAAATACTAAGCTTTTTCCATAAGGAAATGAAGTTTAATTTAATCTCATTATTTTCTCATATCTAGCTTCTTCTTGGTTTCCAGCAGCCCTAGCAATTTCAAAACTAGCTAACAGCTATACTTTTTGGGGCAGTAATCTTACTAAAATTGTTAAACATTTCTCTAGACTGAAAAATGGAAGGACATCTCCTTATGACTTTCATTATCTATTTTTCTTCAAAATAATCTTGTTCTGTTTACCTTCAGGGATCTTCAATGTTTACTATGCATAATCTGCACTATTGAGCAATTTCACTTTCAGGAAGTAAAATTTTCAGCTTTTGTAGTTGTCATTGGCTTGTTTTTATTCTTCCTGGCAAACATGCTGTTACTTGCATACAGCATCAATGTGAACCCAAAAGGGAGAAACCAAATCTGGAAAACAACCTTGAGCCTACAGTCTTATTAGTTCACTGAGAAAACTGAGATGTTTTGAAAATGTCATTCAGCATCTAGAATCTGGAAGTTAATTCTAACTCTATCAAACTTCACAGTGTGAAGAGACATGAACTATTTTAGTCAGAGCCTACAAACTTTGAAACAGCAACTAAGCTCACTTTACTAACTGAGGTGGAGACCCTAACAGGGTACCTCCTGACTTTCACATCTACAGCAAATAGTGATGCCTTTTATATACAGCTTTTTGCTCTAGCAAAATAGTTTATTCATTTACTATGGATCATACTTTCAATGAACTCCTGGAACAATTTTTCATATGCTTCACCTCCTTCTCACATACAGGAAAATGTGTAAGCTCTGTTTTATCTCACATGTTCCTACAAAGAATATTCCACAGGTTTCCCCATGTGCCCTTCTGCTAGATTTTCCTATAGTTTTAATGCCTATAAAGGTTGACCCTACAACAGAACAGGTAGATCAAAAGAAGGCTTCCTGGAGACACTTTACAAAACTGCTTGAACATTTCAAAAAAGCTTCCTTGGTAGTTGCATTGTCAGAGATGCTCTTCCAGCCTATGAGGTAACCAAAATCCTGGTTTTCTTTAGGCTACTATTCTCTAAAACAAAAAATGCAGTATTTTGTAGTCAACTGGAAAGATGTTATCTTTCACATCAGCAGGCAGAATCTGTCCATAGTATGAATACACTCCACTCCTAAATGACAATCCATTTCCAAACTTACACATTAAAACCAGCACTATCAGAAAAATATTCATTTGTGAACAAATCCAGCGTGAGAGCAGACAAGAGATAGAGTCTGCAAAAGCTCATAAATAGTCCTTTTCATTTTTAGTTCTTCTATTTCACACCAGTGTTAGCTGTTAGTTATAAGTGTATATATAAGACTTAAGTATTAGTCCTACAAATATCTAGGCCAATCTTTCTTTCCTTCATGACTCAGCAGAGGCACCAGAACTTAACACACGCTCGTTCAAGGCTCATAGTAAAATTTGACCTAATATTAAAGTCTAATTCTCTTATCCACACCAAGCATGGACAAGTTCTTAATCCTTTCTCTTCGCAGTCATTTTTTTCTGTATTCCAAGACACACTTATGTCCTCTTGCCTTCCCTGCCTTATACTAGATTAAGGAAATAAAGGTATTTCAGTGATTTCCTTTACATGTCAGGTTTTATGGACTTCAGTTCAATCCTGTATTGCCTTGAACTTACTCAAATCATTACACTTATAATGAAATACACTCATAAACCCTCAAAACAACTACCAAGATGCTTCTTAAAGATAAGCACAGCTTAAAATGCAAAGTACTTGAAATTCAATCTAGCAGGGAGCTCGTATATCATACTTTAATGCTTTTTCAAACTGAAGGAAAGCATTTGAAATGCCAGTGTGAAAGAACTCTGAAATAACTCCATTTATATGAAGTTGCCTTTTTAAGACACTGTAGTACTATTTGCCACCTCTATAAAAAATAGTAACATTTACTTTAAATACCACAGGTTTTATGGTGTCAGCTAGGATGGCTGGGCAGAGTTGGGTGCACCTAAGTGCTGCAGGACATGGACTTCATGGATTACAAAGGCACTTGCCTCTCTTGATACTTGATAGACCACATACATCTGAGAACGGAAATACCTTTAAAAAGCCCCATGGTGTTAGAAAGTGCACCACCAGACAAATGAAGCTATTTCACTCAAGTTTGTTTTGGCAGATTTTCAACTCTCTAGTCTATCCTTGCCTTGTTTTCACACACAAGCCTTGGAACAATTCCATTTATCAAGTGTACCTAGACGGAGCATTAAGTTGGCCTCTAAAATAAGATGGGGACAAAAGGGAAAAGTAACGCGATTCAATACTGTTAACAATTTTCTCACTATAGTTTTATGTACGCAGGACAAAAAGTGCAAGGTAGACAGGGGAAAAAAAAAACACATATGAAATCTGAAGATGCAAAAGACTACTTTTCAAGCCATGCTTCTTGGCAGAAGACAATGTTAGCCAAATATTAAAACCTACTCTTGTGAAAAAAGTCATCATAATATCTCAGAATAATTTTCAATTAAGCTAGAAAAGGGATATATACTTATTTTCCATAGTCTAAATCAGACAGTTGCTAGTGCTTCATGTAAGACTGAAGAGCTTCCAGTTATGCACATTATAATTTTATATATTAATAGAATGGCTATAATTACACACATATCGTATATCCAGCATAAATCTGCTAATGGAAATATAAAATTACTCTGTGTTTCAAGCAAAAGCTACGCTTCATTTTACACTGTCTTTCAAGGGAAGCTACATTTTTTACAGTACCAATATATACATTAGATACTACCAGGAAAGAGTTACTAAATATGTACACTTGGGCATCTGTTCACATAAGAAGAGCTTCGCAATTGCTGAATTTTTATAGCAACTTTAAGAAAATGAAAAAATTTTGGCTAACCATTACCATGCATTGAACTTGAAAAATTAAAGCATCATCCTTACTCTATATTGGAATTTAACTTGGACAAAATTCAGCTTCCATTTTATTCTCAGACATTTCAGTAAACCATAACCGAGTTATGATCAGTTTTAATTAAATTAATGGATTATGCAAAATAAACTACCTAAAATCACACAAATCCTTTTTACTAGGGCCTGCATTTGGCTCCTAAAAACCAGTTTAGTTTGGCAGACACTTATACTTACCAAATGGCAAAAGCAAGAATAAAAAAGCAATGAGAAAACACTGCCACTGGGATGACATCTAATATCTTAAAAATTGTCTCCCCTAATAAACATATCTTGCAATATTTTCAATGGTGTAATCTACAAACCTTTAAGGAGGAAATTGTGTTCTTATGACCATGAAATTCCCAGAGCAACTTTGTTGAGCATTTTTAAGTATTACTGCAAGATACCTGCCATCCTTCCTGCTGTATTTTCTCTGTGCTACATAGCTATCAAATAGAGCACATGCTCAAAGTCAGTCTTGTGCTCCAAGCTTTTATAAAGTAAAACAATTTAAGTCAGACCCTTAACTTGATTCAGAGTATCGAACTGATGGACACTTGTTTATTCAAATTATAAATAAGATTTTTACACATAGAACAAACCAAAGTACAGATAAATGAGTCATTTATAACACAACTTAACATTCACCATTTAAACAAACAAAAAAAACCCTCGCCATTTTACATCTTGTTACAGTTTGACTTCATGGCAGACAGCCACCCTGCATCCTTCGTGGGTGAGGAAATGGACTGAAATTATAAATGACAGGAGTGGTTTCTAAGACTTAAAAGTTCCTTGATTTTTCCCACAACAGTGCCTCTTTTCAGTGGAGATGTCATTACATCAGAAGTTTCTACCTGAGGGTTCAGAACTTTTACTATCAATATAAAAAAAAAAAAACAAAAAAAAAAAAAACCACCAAAAACCAAGCAACCCAAACCTATTGTCCCCAAGCTAAAGTTCATGACTGGACTCTGTATTTCATGGAAAAGTTTCAAGATCTGCAGATCAACGAGTTGACATTCACATCACATTACTTCAACTCTGTTAACCATTTTGGCAAGGAGTCAGTCCTTGTGCAGTCATCAAGAAGTACAGACAATAATTCTTACCCTTTCCCTTCTAGGTCCACACTATGTGCTTGATTAATGACTGACAAGTTTCACCAGTAACATAAATTGACACATTTAGCAGGGAAGCCATGGAAAATTGTTTGTCTATCAGTAGAAATTAAACATAGGATTTGTACAAAGATTAGGCTTATGAAAGATGGGACAGATAACTTGCAGCAAGACAACATAGCAGTAACTTCCCACCACAGGAGGTCTTCTGGAAAAGCTTTACTACTCTCCTCAAGTCTCATCTTGGACAACAGGGAGTAGTAGCAGTGTCTCAGTAACAGATACTATTGCAAGACTGCAACCAGATGCTTTTCTCTGTGTTAACCGGATAAACAGAGCATATTTTCAACACTTGAACTTGTCTGCTTCTGGTGTAGTCAAAGTTCTTTACACAGAACAAGTCAAGATTAAGCTACTCAGTTACGGCTTTACTTCTCAAAAGAAATTAACCAGACATCTAAATCTATCTATTAAATCTATCTATTTAAATTATCCAAGACAAAAGTTTAACTGCTCCTAATAATCTAATAAGCTTCAGAGCAACCAGCAGGTAGATCATGGTGATCACTTATGGCATTTTATATTAGATTTACGATGCTGAAGCCCTTTTCTGCTTACAGAAAAAACAGACAAGGTTTTTATTTCCTTCTTCCTGTGCACAATATTTAGTGAAGAATAGTCATGATTGTTACTCCAGCAATCAAGCCTATTTTTCTGCTTGTGGAAGTTGGTTAATTAATTTATGACTGCCATCACTTGTTAAGGAATTTCTTTCTGAATAACTGCACAATATGGGATATAATTTCATTTCAGGTGAGACTATCAAAATACAAATTTGTGCCAGTTTGGCCAAATTTTGAAATATGTAATAGAGCTCCAGGAAAAAAAAAAAAAAGACAAACAACCAAACAAAAAACAAACAAGCAAAAAAAATTTTTAAAAAGCCAAAACCAAAAACAAATGGAAAATCCAAAACCTGAAAAAGGAAAAAAAACCCACCACTTTTTTTTTTTTTTTGGCTGAAATAGCATTCAAGTCTACTTTGCAATTGCGTAAAGTTCTGCCAAGCAATTCCATTTCATTTTCATCTCCTGCAGGTAGTACTCCTTCCATCCATGCTTTTCATTTGAAAATGGATTAGATATAGCCAGAGGGTGGGGATTTTTTCAAGAAAGCCATGAGCCACTACTTTACACCTCCAACCCTCACGTCATCTGAGAGAGCTGGCATCAAAGCCTTCAAGATTACTGATGATTTCTCCTGCTGGCCAGCTGAAACCCAGCAGTACAACAGAACTGAGCACTGTCCTAAACCAGTCCGAGGTCAACAGACAGTAGGTCCCCAACCCAACCTTCATACTGTCCAAATCTGAAGACTCCAGAGCTCTGCTAGGTCTCGACAAAGAAGTTTGACTACATTAAATGAAGCACATGCACAACTACAAGGGCTCCAGAGAAATTAGTGACTCATTTGCCTTTAATCCTATGAATGCCCTATGGTTCTATAGTCAACCATGGTTTAGCAAAGTCATTTGTCTAGCTACCATTACAAAAATTAAGGTCTTCACACTTAGCAACCCCAGCCCAGACAAGAGATGCAATAGAACAGGGCTGTGAATACCAGCGGCTTCTGCCTCCCACACGACCAACAGTCCCTCTCACCCTCAACATGTAAACCTCAGTGCAGCCATACTTTATATATCCTTGGAGAGGATTAATTTAATTTTGATTTCCTCTCTGTGTTTGCTTTGGAAGTTTGCAGCTTGAGCAATATATATACGACCAAAGTTTGGCAGCAAGAAGCCCGTAACTATGATGTATATCATTTCAGCCTGGCGAGCATATTCAAGAAAATAAGCTGGCAGTGAGGACAGCTTCATCTCACATTCAGAAAGTGGAAGAGTGGTGTAGGAATAAGGAAAGGCAAGACATTTCCAGAAGGTAAATTTAAGATGGATGGAGTCTGATATCGTCCATGTGACTTAGGGAACACAGTGCTCAGCAAAACAAGCTTTGATCGTGACAGAGGAGGAAGTGGCAGGCATACAGATCTTTAAAGGCCTTTCCATCATCTGACAGATTTCTAGTGTGTTGGTTACTGATACCTTCCAAAGCTTGCCAGAGCAGTGGTAAAAGCAGGGCTGTGCAAAGAGGTATTATTGTCACAGGACAGCACACAGAAAAATAAGAATTTTGCTGGTCCAGCTTGCATGTTTGAGCATAATCCTAGATTGATGAAAACACTAAGTATTTGCTATAATATTTTCCAGTGAGAGGAATAGTAATGAACTCTGCACTGTACCATTTCCAATTTAAGTGTCAGTTAAACATTACAAATTTCAGTCTCAACTTTTATTCCACCAGTTGCCCATCACAAAGAAGTTAAAAGCATGTATACTATGCTATTCTAGATACAAAATATTTTATTCCACGTAATCATAAAATCATGCTTCTATGATAATACCTCCAAAAACAGCTGCTGCTGCATTCCAACAAAACACGAGGACTTTCTTTTTAGCTTATCCATGCGGTTTCTCAATAGCTGAAACGCATTTGCTCAGCTGAGTTCTGTGGTACCTCCCTGCAGTCATAAGCTCCAATTTATGAGTGAAGAAGGCACTATTGCCTGGAGCAAAATAATCCATCTGTCGGGCCACAGACCTTGTTTCAGGGATTTTCTAGTACACAAGGGTTCTTCACTGTGTAAGAACTCAAAATTATCCAACATCACAACCTATTACTGCTTCAATAGAGTACTAGTCTTCCAGCATTTAGATTTCCATGCGCCTAGAATTGACAGTGCTCCTTTCATTAGACCTCTCTATTAGTTTGTCAAGATTCTCTTGTTGCTTCCAGCAGAAGCCTTCTGTAAAGAGACAAGTGCTGAAATGCAATGCTTTACATTTGCCTTAATGTCCTGTTATCATTGCTTAGCAGTGTGTTATCCCTACAGATAAAACCTAAATCTACACCTACCTTTTTAGCATAATACATCATAGAAGATGTATTTTCAACTTCAGCTTTACTACTTTGCTGTCTTTTAACATCACTGAACCCTTTTCCCAATCTAAATTCAGCGCCTTTAGTTTGAGCAGTCTCTTCCTTCCCCAAAATAAAATTCAGTTTGGTGTTTGTGTGATATGAAACTAAAATAACTTGTGGCAGAAATTGCAAAAAAAAAATTAAAACATAGTCCATTCAGACTCAGCTCTGGTACTGAGTTTGTGACTAAGTATGACCGTTCCATTGAAACTAAAAAATTAGACGCAGATGAATAGGAGTTATCAGGTTCAACTCCACAGTCAAAAGTTCACAAAAAAAAAAAAAAAAAAAGAGAGGAGATGAAACCTGTTTAAAATCAGTGTCAGTTTCCTACACAGAATTTCACCCAGGCCCAAGATTCAACATGCAATGTTCAAACACCGAGAATAAGACCATGTATTTCAACACCTACATATAAGCTTTTATTTTTTACTTTTAAGCCTTTGCCCTTGAGTGATTCATGGTTTGAATACTGCTATCTGAAGACTATCATACTATGCATGTGTAAGACAACATCATTTACAAGATGGTGCAACACAATTAAACACCTGGTTTTCCCTGGCCTTGTTCTGTCAGCCTGCAATTCTTTCCTGAGGAAAAAGAGAAAATTATGGTTTTTCAACTACTTCCAGATGTTAAATGGCAATGGCTCTGACCAGGATACCTGAAGCTTCAAAAGCTCCAGCTAACTTGTACATCCACATTAAACAGAATCAAATTAAGCACATCTGGCATGGTAAGCAAAGGCATCATGTCACACTTCCAGAGCCCTGCACAGGATGCCTCGACAAACTGGGGGCAGGAGTATCCTTCATTCGGATCAAATTCACACAGACATGATCTACAAATGAGGATGTTGAGCTGGCACATCAATAAAACTGCACAGGAGCCTAAAGACTTCAAAGCCCAGCAAAAGATTTAATTCTGAGCTGAACACACCATTACCAGACCACAAAGCTTGCCCACAAAGCTGGGTCAGAATTGAAAAGATCACAGTCCAAGGACAGCAAATTTTTTCCGTTGATATTTGAACCACATTAGTATTAAAAAATACTCAAAGTCAGAACAAAATTGATGTTACTTGTTTAATTTTCAAGAAGCAACCAAGACAACAAAACCTTTCTAGCTTTTGAGAAAACACGCACACACTACAAACTACTGCAATGCAGTGTTAACGAGGTGAGGACTGGCGATGTGTTCACAGTTTAGCATCCTCCTGTGCCAAATTTCTTTAAAATTCCAATATGCACAGAGATGGGAAGAGTTGAAGCTCATCCCAATCTTGAATTTAGTTTCCTGGACACTACTAAATGAACACAAACAGGAATAAATAACCCTCCAACACATAAATAGCATCCTAGCACCTAAAACATATACATTTTTCTTGCTACAGAGAATGTGTCAAGACATAAATGGAGACCAGGATCATTGACATATGCAGTACATACCAAAGTGCAGTACATACCAAAGATGATCTTGTCCTCAGGTTAAAAGGAGCTGACAAACATGCCTCAGGTTTTCACTTAAGTTGCAACTATTTTCTTTTCATAAAGGCTTTGTGTAATGTTTGATCACTAGCTGCAGTTTACCTCACTATTCCAGTGCAAGTCCTTTCAAGCACAGCTCAAGCTATTCTTGATAGATAGCCCCTTGATGGGACACACCCATAGGTTCAATGATGCTCTGACATCAACTAAACTCCTTCAAAGCTTTGAAGAAATATGGCCTCTCTTAGGACTTGAAATTAGTGACACTTACTTTTGGATTTAGCATGAAAGTATAATTTAATCCAAGACAATAAGCAATATTTTCAGACTGCTATATGACTTATATTTTAGAACCACACACAATCCCAAGATAAATATCATTAAGTTTCATATAGAGTTCATGATTTATCTTTTGGATAAAGGAAGTCTATCCAGTTTCCCAAGTAACATCAAATTCCAAAGATCTGCCATGATTACATTTGCTGTTAACTAAAACATCTACTACAAAATACTTGTTTCTCTGACATGCACTGGCTAACCATTCAGGCAAAAAGTCACAATTTCCACAAAGAGGCCCAAAGGAAACATTTTGTCCTTTCTGCAGTATCTGAGCCTGCTAACTTTATGAGCATCATATATCATACTGAGCAATAGACAGTAGAATACAAAGGTTTGGTCACTCATAGTTTTAACCATATTCTTTTTTTTATGACTTTGCAGATACTGTTTTTCAATTTCTTTTACCTAGTTTTAGTGCTTGCAGTTCCAACTACAATCCTTTTTTTCTCCTATTAGGCAAAAAGTTTAGTTATTGTTTAGTTATGGTTTTATTATTCTTCCTTCAAAAGTAGTACAGAATACCACATATTTAAACATGGTTGCTTCAATTTAGAATCAGGAAATGTTTAACCAGTAGAAGTTCATTGCATATTGTCCTTCTACACTCCTCTTATTTCCAAGATACATGAGAAAAGATCTTTCTCTCAGATAAGGATACATAAGGAGTTGACCTAAAATTTTATGTTCCGATTTCTGTGAAATTAGCAGGTGCAAAATTTAAGCAGCATTGAAGCAATTACACCACTCAGTTAAAGCACAAATGAAGGATAATAAGTTACTCTATCAGTCTGGCCATTAACTTAACACCAAATTCAAGAGGCTACCCCTGTTGTTCTTTTGCTTTAGGGTTCTGTTCACACCAAAACTGGAATAACCAATAACAGAAATTAGGACATGAGATAAATTACATCAGTTCTGAGCCTTGTTTTTTCAGTTTGTCTGCTGTCTAATTCAAAATGAACATTTATCAGTAATCATGACAAGTAGTGTTTCACAACCAAATCTCGTGTTTGCTTCAGAATCTTCACAGTCTTCTCCTTATGAACAATATTTTAAAAACAACTAGCTTCATCACAGCAACACAAAAAATATATTAGGTGGGGATATTTTGTGGGTGGTTTTGGGCTTTTTTTTTTTTTTCTTTTTTGACAAATACAAGCACACATTCTAAACAGAATTAAAAATATGTGAATGCATAAACACATCAAGGTGAGAAGATACCAATTCTCCTTCATTCTAAACAGCTATTTAATATGATTGGTAAAAATCTGAACCCAGTGACTGAACAGCAGTGCTGTTATTTTGAGTTGGATACACTTTCATTGGGAGTGACATACTCAGCATAGTACAGCAAATATTCATATTTCACTAAATGCTATGGGAGTCTATCTTCCTTAATTAGACAGTGGCAAAAATGATCTTTATGAAACATTGAAGGATAGAAGCAGATTTATCATTCATCTAATGCTATTTCAGAGGAAAGGAAAATAAATGTTCCTTGAGAATTTTTTTCCTCAAAACGTATTTGTTAAATAGCCTGTCAAGTTAACAGCACCAACTGACACTCACTGATGTCATCTTTTTTTACTGGAACATGACAAAGCATATTCAGAATATTGTGAGTTTTATCCAGGTCCAGAATAATCTCCCATTAAAACCAGGCACATCAGCTTCTTGATCAGCTTCACACATTTTACATGGCAAAAGCTTTCAAAAGACAAACCCTAGGCTGGACAGAAAATGTGTAGTACAAGTAAATCTGAGGTATGAGGGCATTAAAAGAAATTTGAGACAGTTAACTCTACAGGAATAGCAAAGGGAAAATACACTCACAGCTAAAATCAGATTGAGCTGCAATTTTGTCTCAGATTAAAAAAAGTTACCAAAAGCTTGTTTTAGAAGTGAAAGAAAAGTAAGAGAGCATTTTCAGAAAGCAGAATTCAAGCTAATGGTTTATTTCAGCCCACAATACAGAAGGGTCACGCAAATAGTTTTCCAGGACAGAATCCACAAAAGGCAGCCCAATTATAATTTTATCATTTAGACTACATGTGTGCCTGTTCTATAAGGAAAACTACCATACAAGTCTTTCCTTGACCAAGGTAAATGACTGCTCTGAACAGTGAACAGTTTCTGAACTTCTAGGTGACACAGTAAGTTTTTATTGCTCAAATGGAAGCTCAAACCCTACCTGATGAGGCTTACAAAATTTCTTATGTGGGGGGGGGAGGTGGGAAATGTGAGTGTGTCTAATAAATAAACAAATAATCAGTGTTTATGTAGGTCTACATGGACATATAAATACCTTCATATTAAGCAAACATCACAGCTGGAAAAAAGAATTTATTCCTACTGCTCACATCCTTGAGATTTCTTTCTGTTTGTCTTTCAGAGGTTCCCATACAACATTATTTCTCTGTAATGAACAAGGTAAAAAAACTTCCCACAAACAATGAATATGTCACAGTGCTGTAAAATTTCACTCTCTTAGATATACAAGATGGAAATGGACTTCACGTTATGGACAACTAAAAGCACTATAGATTAGATTAGGCACTGGTAAACCCCAAAATTTAGTTATGATAACTCTGATACAAATTTACAACAGAGATTTATGATGTATCCTAGTGATTGCAAGCAGCATGCCGGGTTACAGTCATCCAGTAAAGCTATCAAGCTTCTTCCCACTCACACATTCACATGTCCAAGGCAGCACAAACACCTCAAGTGGGTCACATGCCTATGAAAAGTCTCCGTACTTCACTCTGTGAGAGGGTAACTCCAACTAGCTGATCTAAAATGACTACAGGATCTTGCAAACAAGTATTTATAATGCACCTCTAAGGAAATCCTGCCTGCCTTCTGGCAAACCTATGTACACCCAAGAGGACAGAGTAAAGTAGAAATCTCCTAGCCCAGTGTAGCTGAAAGATTGCTATGGGCACTTGTTTTTTCCCTAGCAAAAAAAAAAAAAAAAAAAATTTAAATTGTTAATACCACAATTTTACTTGGAGGTTCAATAGATACAAATTTCCAAATCCACCATCACAGCTCAAGAAGAAAACTATCCTTAAATTTTAAAGGAAGTATCACAACGGCCACTTAGTGACCATGCATCAGACACAGCACCAGGCCACAAGTTATATGTTCAGCTGTGGCTGATCAAGGCTGGAGGAACACATAGATGGAAAATCATCAGATTATACTCATGCTCACAACTTCTGCTTATACTTCCAGCCTAGTCTGCTGTAACTGCCTAAACCAGTGGTGATCCAGCAGTCAGAATTATCAGGAGCATAAGCATTATCATTATCCACCCTTGAACTGCCATTTTCATCAGCCAATCTCAGTACATACTTCTCAAGGAAAATCTGGGAATGCTGGCAGAAACGAGGAGATGCCAAACTTGAGAAAAACACAGCAGCAGGAACTATGGTACAATAGCCAGAAGAGAAATACAGAATGGCTCAGCAACTCAAAGCAGATATTTCTCAAGCACGCTGCTAGTTTTGGCACCATTGGTGGTATCAGTCTTAAAAATTATGCAGTCATTTGACAAGCTGACATAAAAAGATAAGATTAGGAACATAAGGCAGGATATTTGATGCAATAAATTTAAACTACAGCATCTTAACAGGGATTGTGAAGTTATAGTCAAAAAATTTGCTGTTCCAATTTTATTTCATTATTTCAATCAAGAACTAGAACTAATCTGAAGGAACTTGTTAATCTCAGTTCATAAATTCTGAAAAATTGATAAACCTGACATACTTAAATATGCATAATCAGGTTGTACATATTCTTCAAGAAGTCTTAGGAGACAGTCTAGCATTCAAGGATGCGGTTTTGACCAACAAATGCTGGGCATTCTTCAGATACTTCGAGATGACGTCACTTTTCAGAGAAGGAAACTACTTTAGACAGCTATTATAGGCAATAACAGGAGGAACATTGAAGTGTCAGAACCTTCCTGTGATAACAGTATTTGAGTAGTTTGGTACAGCATTTTACCCAAAGAATTATACTTGGGATCCTGGATTCCTTAAAATCAGATTTACAGGTAATTGAATAAACTGTAAGCACTCCTACCAAGCATCAGACCTTACTTGGAAAAGCTAATGCCAGGTTTTTAAATTGGGATCATTTCTCTTTAACTGTACTGTAACTGCATTTGCTCTGGTGGGTCTCACATTTCAGGCAGCAGATCAAGTAAGACTGCAGTTTCATGTACATTTCCAATTTGTTCTTGGTATTGTTTGGGCAAGTTTTAAACATTTGGCTATAGCATTTCAGTACAAATTAGCCAGAATAACGTAAGGTTTCAATTTGCAGGTTTAACCTTGCCAATGTCCCAACTACTTTTGTCTTGTATTTGAACTCTAATTTAAATGCTGATTGTAATGGTATTGTTGTAATTAGCAGAACAGTTCTGCAGGAACACTGCCTATTAGATAGCAAAAGCATATCAAGATGTGGTTAAGCACAAAAAAATAGTGCTTAAGAGCAAGCTCTATGCAACTTTGTACCTTCAAATACTGCTTGAGGTGATTATATTTGTGTATGCATTCAGATATGTTGGTTAAAGGAATTTAAATAGTGAGCTCTGTTTATTCGGCCAAACTGTTTATAGTTTTGGATTTATTACCTGTCACGCCTTTCAGCCCCCTCTTACTCCTCCTCAATCTTTTTGGCTTGATTCTGTTTTGGCACATTCTGCAATGCAACATTTCATTTTTCTAGAAAACTCCCCTGCTAGAAAAGTAACACAAAACCCCAGGAAACTTACCTAGTCTCCAGTTTCACTACCAACTCACAACAGCCACAGTTCACTCAAAGCCAACTGAATCTCTACCCAGTTCCAAGCAAGCAGGGGCAAATTCAGGCATTCATATCAACTTCTGACACACTTTGGTGTACAGAAAGCCTGCTTTGACAGAACTTCAACAGTAGAACCAAGAGCCCAAATACCCAATAAAAGGCTGCAAAGACATGAGGACAGAGATGAAAAGAAGAGAACTGCCATCAGAAGAATAGGAACTATGCAAAGATTTGCATTCATCCAGAAAGAACCCCTACAGGTTTTCATTTTTGATACTGGGTTAATAAAATTCTAATGTTAAAGAGAAAATGAAAAGAAAAACGGTGAAGAACTGTAGTGGGAAAAGATTTCTTAACAGGTATCAGATGAAATAAGTGATCATCAAGAAAATCCAGGTAAAAAACTGCATCTCTTTTCAGCAATAGTCTTTTGCCACAACACCTAGCTCAGTGCCCCAAGAGGCTACACAAACAACTCAAAACCTTCAATGGAATGCTGAAATACCAAGCATAGCTACCTACCTATTTATGTGAACCTTAATACACAGAAAGGATGTCTATTTGCAAACTAGTTCTCTGAGATTTTTATCTCCCTCTGAAAAAAGATCAGGATTGCATTCACCTGAATCTGAGTTTGAGCTGATTCTCAGTCAGGAACCATTTAAAATACAAAAAGCATTCAGAAGGAAAGAACCTTCTCCATCTTCCCAAATTTTTCATGTTGTCCATCACAGTCCACAACACAAGCACTTCTCCTCTTAAATTCATTGAATAAATTAAGAATTACTCAGAGATCCAAAAGATACCACGTTTTGAAAGAATTTGATCATGAAGCCAAAAGAAATTAAATTAATTACAGCCTCCCTGAAAGTATCCTATAACAAGTACTTTGTTCCCTCACTTGTAAGGTGAAATGAGAGGCACACAACCCAAATAAATTTGTGTTCAAGAAATGTCACTTAATATATTCCCATGTAGAGCAGTGATAAACGTTTTCTGATACTGAGGTCAATTTTTTCTGGGAAAAGACATTTTTCTATATAGAAGCTTCAGTGGCCAGGTCCCACAGTAAAAGGATGGCCAAAGGCCACAAACACAGCCTGATCAACCAAGCCATCATCTTGCACAGAGTACAGTAGCACTTTTACATGAGTAATTAAAGCACTACATATTTGAAAAGTGCTACATTTTCACATAGTTGCCCCCCAAGATGATTTAACGGAGGGAATGGTTTCTAATGAATGTAATTGTTCCCACCAAGCTATATGCCCTGCTGCTCTGAGAGACATAGAATCACTTAGGTTAGAAAAAACCCTTAAGATCATCAAGTCCAACTGTAAACCCTGCACCATCAAGTCCAGCAGGAGGAGGATACAACTAAAACAGGAAGGAGGATACAATTATGAGAGGGAGGGCTTTTCTAGTACACACCTAAAGTGCAGAAGAAGTACCTTGTGTTGAGATGCATACAAACAGCTACTGCCAAAAAAAAAGCATTTGATCTGCACACTAAACATACATTGCAGTGCACTCTAGAATTTTGAGAGTACTGCAAAAGGAGAAACAAAGTAAAATACTAACTCTTTGAAGGTCTCTAGAAGTCAACTAAAAGCAGATAAAATTTTATCTTCTTCAAAATACAGCAGCTGGCTTCACCATATTTTTGCAACACTCAGAATACTAAGATTTAATGGGATATATTCAGAGGTACTTCAGCACTGAGTCCCCTTGCTAAAATAGTGTTTTGCTTCAGACCTAATCCTTCAATTTGATTTTACAGAAGCTGAGAAATAAATTAGAACTTATTCATTGAGCTCATACATGAGCTCTCAACTTAAAGCTGCCTCTGGATTACATCTTAATGGCTCTATAGTGAACTGCAAACAGTATTGATTTCTTTTATTTGAAAAACAGTCGGTCAAGCTAATACAAAGCGTTCAGCTTGGACATAACATTCCATGCTTTGCAGGTAAGTGTTAGAAGAAAACTCCCTGATCAAGGCAAACCCATACAAAAACAGTCATTCAGTCTAATCTTCTAAATCAAGTTTCAGACAACAATATTCCAGCTGAGACTGTCTCTAGCAAATTGCATTTAAATGGCCCACAAAAATCCATTTAGTCTTTCACTTGCCAGAAGAGCAATGGGGGGTAGTAAAAACTCATGCGTTCTCAAGTTTCTAACTATAATTGATTGATAGGGTAAAGAATTGCAGACAACGTCCGAGACTGGGAAGGAAGTAAAAGGCAGTGATATTCAAAGCTAAAGAAAGCTGTATCCTCAGGAGAGAGGCAGTGTGGAGGCATCAGCATGCATGCACACCCACAGGCTACCACCTTCCTTCTGAGCCAAGCTGTAGCCAAACAAGCAGGTCTCTCCAGCCTGTGATTTACACTGAGGACCAGACATCTGGGTTTTGCCACCTTCCCTTCACTGAAATACACAAAGTGAGAGCCACTGGACTCCAGCTTCAACACCAGTACAGCCTCACCTTTGCATCCCTCTCAAGTGCATCACTGGTATCTCAATGCTTGAATTTAAGAAGCTGCATTGTCTGCCAGGTACTGTCTGCTTTCCTCTATGCAACAAAAACAGAGTAGTGGTTACCCCTCCAATGCATCACTGAGTGAAGCTTGTTTGGCTAAGGATACCAACACACACTGTCCTTCTCTGGGGGAAGATCACCCAGACACACTCAATAGCAGGACCAACATTTTGTCTCTTTGAAATATAAAATATTCCACAACTCTACAGATGCTCTAAATCCACAATGTGAGGGAGGGTACCATTATTTTGGCCATAGCTGCACCACCTGTGCCCATCAAAAGAGGTAAATTATGTTCCCTTAACAGCATATCTAGGAGTGGAACAACACAAGCCATTTCAAGCATCTTGTTTCCCGTTTTAGTACCCATTCTGTAGAGAAACATCATAGCTCTGAAACTCGACAGGTAACATGATTGCAGTCATCAGGATGAAGAGTATGGTTTGATTGCTTAAACTGATGGCAACACCTGCTGTCAGATACTTCCTGAGGTGGTTCGCCCTTCCAAGCAAGAATCCTGCTTGGATTTTGCAGCTCTTGGGAATCTGTACCTGCCTAAGTAGTACTTTACATGATTGCTTCTCTGCTGTACAGTACCAGAGCTAGGATGGATCAGTCCCACAAATTTCCTTTCTAGTTGTTTCAAGGCATTCCCTTGATTCAGCTTCAACAAGTGTTGTGTCACCTGTCTTACAGAAACAGAAGACAAGCTGTACAGAACTGGAAAGAATTAGGTCTGTTTGAAAAGCTGGAAAGCAGAGGCTGTGAAAGGCCTTCAGCCCCAAACATTCTGCTCTTCACAGAGCTGGGCACTCAGGAATTCAGCTGGCAGTAAAAATTCAGAGGATGCAAAGAAGCCATCTGCCATGTGCTCAATCAGGATCATTTCCCATGGCAATGAAGGCGAAGAAGAGTTCACCTGCAATGTTTCCTAGTCCCTCCCTTGCCAAACCTAGATACCTACAGCTCGCCACATAACACATGACTCATTCATAGGACAGCACACAGTGCTGTGAATTTACAATACAGGCAGAATTGGAGCATTCTCTCCCTGCAGTAAAGTCTCCAGTGAAAAGAAATATAAATGTACTACCCACTGTACCATGGTAGGCAAATACTAGAATGGAGTAGGTAAATTCAACTAACAGTTAAAAAATGTTATGCACACACCCCAAAATACATAAGTGCCACTGCTTTTACAGCATCTAACACAATCAGACTCCTGTTATTAGCTGGCCCCTAGACATTACTCTCTATAACTGAACAGTACAAAAACATTCAGCCTTCCATAAGCGCAGAACTCAACTCATCTTGTGGAAGATAAGAGTCTTTATTATCAGCTGAATCCTCCAACATAAGTCTACTGTTCATGGAGAAAAGAGGCAGCATTAGTAAAAAATCCAGACACATAAGTTGATAAATGGGCCTTCCAGTAACAGCACCAGTTTCAACAGCACCTGTTTTGCCCCAACTGCTTCCATGTCTCTGGTCTCACTATCCTTTGCATAACTCTTATGCTCCCTGGTTATTACATTCTTCTGAATCTGTTGTCAAAATAAGTGTTTGTCAAATCACACTATTCCAGGGCACAGAAAAATTAGGCTAACATCTGAAATTTCCTCCAAGTATAGAATACACAATTACACTGCTCTGAACTCTGATTCTGCATGTGAACTCATAAAAACATATTTTTACTACAGTATCTGCTGGCCTGCATTTAAGCCTCCCTCTCTAATGAATTAATCAGCTGCAAACTAGTGGTGAAGATTTCAGGGTCAACATTAGTATTCACTGGCTCTATAATGGGCTAAATTAAGAACATAAATCTTAGAGATTAGTAAAGGATTATTTTGCGTTATCTTATTTGAATCCAAGGGGGAAAAAATGCTTTACAGACTGAAGTAGAACAGAAGTTTAGAGCAATTATTGAGTACTGACTTCAGAGTTTCCACTATTCTTTTGTAGTTTCTTTTCTTTTTCACTGCTGGCTGTCATACAGAGAATGGACTTCCTAAATCTACTTTGTGTCGTGGTAATTCACCTCTTTCAGGCACCTCAAAACTTTTGAATCTACGGTTTAGAGAAATATGAAGTCTACTATTCAACTTAACATTATTAACCATTTATCTGTTTATTGTTAAATTTCTTGGCACAGATTCTAAACTGGTATCTCTAATGATTCGTAGGTGCCAGATATTCATTTTTTGTGGGGGATTATGCGTGCCCAACAATAGAGCCTATGTGATTTATGTGGTCATTTATTACTTACATGAACTGCTTTTACTGAACAGATTCTACAGTCATAGTCAGACTTGCCAAACTAGAACTTTTCAAAAGTCTGACTTCTTTTAACCATAAGAAATAAAGCTAGACTCAGAGTAATCAGAGCTTGTAACTTAATTTGTAGTAACAGAAGTGTAAGAAATCAGAATTATTATTTGATTACTACCAAATATAACCAAATCATTATGACAGAATTAAACAGAAATACTAGTTAAGGCATATAAATGTACAATTTTTAAAAATCCTTTTAGCTTACATCATTATATATCGTTATTTCCTCTCAGCCTTCAAAGACACAATTGTAAAAGCTGGGGCAAATAGACTTCCATTTAACAGAGCACACCTACTCACATGTAAGAAGTCAGAAAGGAAGAATCAGCGTTTCTCTGTTCATAGGCCAGTTAGTACAACACTGTGCTAATACTGACAGATAAGACATCTCCTTCTCCTGGACATTAAAAATCTAGCCCTGGGTGATGACATACTCCAGTAATTGTAGGTGAGGTGTATTGACCTAATTAAATCTATGTCATCTCTTCATGCCCACAGCTATACCTTTGAAAAACTCCTCTCAAACAACTCACATTTTCATGGTGTTCACAGTATGAAAAGAAAGAGGCTGATATTTGACCTAAAACGTATTTCAAAAAGCTTCCATCAAGCATATCCTTAAATATAACTGCAAAATCAGATCATATAAAACCTTAAGTATAAAAGTCTTTGCTGAAGAAGTGGCACACAAAATTACTCCTAGCCCTCTACATTTGGGTTCTGCAGAAGTATCTTAAATCCTTTGTCACAAACTTAAATCAGAAACTACCACAGGTTGAAAGTGAAAACTGTTTAAAGGAAGACCTGGTTTTGAATTTCTAGCAGACCAACGCTACTGTACACAGAAGGAATGAGGAGGAGTGGTTCCTCTTCTGAAAACTGCTAGGATTCTGCTGGGGGGCCTGACCTGGGTAATGAGTACCAGCTGCCTACCTTCACTGGTAGCTGCATTCTTCTGGGCTTTGGTGGGTGTGTGATCCGTACTGGAACTCACGTCGGATGAGATGCTTGAGCTGCCCTTGCCTGCAAAAAGAGAAAGAGGTGGAGAGGGAGGGAGAGAGGGAGAACAAACATGAGTATCAACTCTGAAATAGAAAGACCTTCAATATCTGAGCCTGTAACAATTCCAGGAAGCTTTAAACTAAGTTTAAAGCAGCTGATGTGCATTTTGTACACACCAGGGTAGGAGTTAACTGCACTGTAACTTCTAGCATGTGCATCTTCACATGTATTAAGGCTGAAAATAGTCTCCTGTGCCACTACACATTTGCTAAGCTCCATTGTAAATGAAATGTTTGTGATTAACAACATCAGAGGAACTAAAATGTTCAGTTTACTCATTCAAATACCTCTAACACAGATCAGGATAAATGGTTACATTCAAAATACATTAAATGAGTTTAGATTTCTGTTTTATGTGTTCACATCATGTATTCAAGTCACTTGGTCATGTGAAAATGAAAGCAAGGTATCTGTTTTCTCCTTCACCATGCTCACTGCATGATGTAATACACCATTTCAAAACTAACTTCTCACTAATGGTGGAGGGTTTTTAACTGTAAATCATAACCTATGGATGTTCCTTCTCTTATTTTCTCTCTTAAAAGTTTTTCCTGAATTTCCTACATCAGCGTCTTCAGACCTACATGCAGAATGTCAAACTCTAGATACAAGTTACAAACAAAAGAAATCCAAATACACATTAAAAATTAACCCAGATAGATATTACAGAAGAACAGAGTTGTCTAAACCAAAGCTGTCTTTTTGTTTACCTGTGAGGATCTAAGGAGTCACTTCTGTTTCCCTTCCCTCATTCTACTCAATCTCAGTAATTACTAACGGGGGATACATTGTATTCTGCAGCAGGAACCAGACCAACCACCCAATGAGCAATAAGTGAGATAACTCTAGAGAGAGGAAATGCAGTGAGTACTGTTGCATTTTTAGAAGTTACCTGTCCCCACAAACACTGCATCATTGAAGCCTTTAAGACCTGTGTTATTTTTTTGACCAAAATTAGGCTGTATGCAGAAATCTAGCTGACACCAAGTTTCTGTCACTTGAGTAAACCTATAATCACAGGAATGTTAGCAAGAGACTTTTCTGATCTGTTATTTCAATCAAGCATTCCTTGGGGTTCTGGGTTACAGTATGCCTAGTTTTCATAACATTTAGATGTAAGGGAGAGGTCTGCTTTTTAAAGGTGCCACAACAGAACAAGGATTTAAGTTTTAATGGGAAACGACTGGAGAATGTGCAAATGTAGGTTGCTTCACAACGGAGGTACTGCCACTTAATCTGTCAGCCAGCCCTAGAGAATCATTCTCCTCAGAAAGTTGCTTAAGTTAACATGCTTAGATTTGAGAGATGATTATGAAGTGGAATGAAAGGATATTAAAATGGCCAGAAGGAAATAAAAACATAAATGGCTAAAGCTAGTAGTTGGGCAGGGTGAAGAGAGAGAGAGAAAAAAGTGTATTTCCAATGATTCACTAACTGCTTTTTACATTCCTTTAAGAAGTTAAGCAAAACCAAGAAGCAGCACTTCCAGAATATCACTTCAATTGCTCTCAAGCTGTGACATGAGTTGGAGTAATGGACTGTGGGGTCTTTATAGAAATTACTGCCCCAAAATAACTCTCCAGCTAAGGCAACGAGGTTTGTGGTAGAAGAAAGGCAGAAGAGAAAAGCAAGGATAGATATTAAATGTTCTTTCCTAGGAAGAGGCCAAAGAACATGAAACACCTGCAGCACCTGATAATGAAATCATTACTGACAGGAAAGGTATTTAGATAGTATTGCCACTACCAGCAAGTCCTTATGTATCAAAAACTCCAACAGCAGAGGCAGAAAACAAAATTCCAAGGGGTATCAGCACTCCTTAAGAGATTAATAGAAAGAAAACAAAACTAAACAGAGTAACTGGAAAACTATTTCCTCAAAGCAAATAAACAGGATTTCCTCTAAAAAATAACTTATCTTTTTTGGGGGGGGGGAGGGAAGAGCGAGAGGAAGTCAGTGATACCAAATAGCAGCAGAGTTGCTAGATGGTCATACCTGGCATGGGTTGTTTTCACAAAGCGAATGCTTCCCAGGCTCCATACCTCCCCATTACCAATAGTAGTTCTATTTACCCCAAATACAAGCCCACCTCAAAGAGCATAACCAAAATATTTCACCCACTGTAAGCTACTAATTGTCAGTACACCCAGCAGCAACATATTTACAATTGCACACTTCTATAGAAATTGTGAAATGCCTAATGTAAGTGTAGAAATTTATCATTTAAATCTACTTGAACTTTGAAACATTTTAACACCTTGCAAGAATTTAAAACTAAAAATTAAGGAAAAAAATATCCACAGTTACTGCTTTTGTTGGATACAGTTCTACCTGTAATTATTGTTTTAGATAGAGTCCTCTCTTACTGTATATAGCCCCAAAATTAGCGTTTTTCCTTACTGCCTACTCTGAAACACTCCATTCAGATGAGGAGGAAGCAAGACATACTTTCTAGTAATTTTCAATGTGTTTCAAAGAGACTAGCTGACAATACATATCTTTTGTTTTGAGTTTTTTTCTGTGCAAAACAAAGCTTCTAGTAGGCTAGATTTGGCTACTGCAGATTCATGTACATGTGCCAGAGCTAAAACATAACAGTTTTTAAATATTCTCCAAAGAGGAAAGGATAGGAGAGCAGCAGCTGTTCAGCACGGAGATTGTAGTTGGCCTCTTCTCCCATGTAAGAAGTGACAGACAAGAGGAAACAGCATCAAGTTGTGCCAGGGGAGGTTGAGATCCAATACTAGGAAAAATTTCTGCACTGAAAGGGTGTTCAGGCATTGGAACAGGCTGCTCAGAGAAGTGGTGGAGTCACCATCCCTGGTGGTATTTAAAAGACATGTAGATGTGGCGTTTAGGGACACGGTTTACTGATGGATTTGGCAGTGCTGGGTTCACAGTTGGACTCAATTGTAAGGGTCTTTTCCAACCTAAATGATTACATGGAATATTAGAATCACAGAAATTCAAAGACTGCCGATTCCCCTAATGCCATAGGGAAACTTAAAGCACAGTATAACACTGTTTCCAGAGGCCAGTTCCTCTCCAATTCAGAAAGCGCACTGAGAAAGCCATTGCACATAAATATATCCTGACAACAGTTCTAATGCAATGACAACTAGAAGGATCATACAGAGGCCAATATTGCAAAGACTAGAGCAGTAATGACTGTATTTGATCCTCTGCTTAAATTAAAGGCCTGCCAAAAGCTTCCCTAACATGACTTGCAATCATCTAGAGTTTCCTTCATACAGTCAACAGTTCTTTATTTCTCAACCAGAAGATGCAATCGAAAAGAAAGGAAACTGCACTACTATGGTAGTAGGTAGATATGGTAGAAGAAATCTATTTTCCTAGAATACAACATAATTCACACTGGGAGTGAAGGTACCACGAACCTCACAACACCTGCAAAGAATCACACAGCTACACAGTTGCAATTCAGATAATTTCTTTGACCTGCTTCTGAAGAAGCAAAAGTATAGATTTTTTTTTTTCTGTCTACTAGTGCCAAAATCTTACAATAGTGGAAGGAACAAGATTCCAGCCATCTAACCTAGTATGCTATTTCCTCCAGATTACATTTTGATCCTGCTGGAAAGAAAGCTAGAATCAGGCAAGCATATAATATAACAGATACTTCTTCTGAACATTGTCTGTCTTCAGGTCTTTGTAGCCCACGTATACTCTTCAGCCATAGATGTCTTTCTACTCAGTAGCCCTACAGCCTCATTAAATCTGCCTTGTCTCTTTTGAATAATGACTACTAAAATAATGCGTTTAACTTTCTTTTTATCATCACAGATGCCTATATTGACTATAATGTTATGTTTGTTTTATAAAAGTGTTTCCTATATGAGTTTTGCAGACTTTGGATTCTGCCAGTCACACTCACTGCTGAGAAGTGTCAAAGACATCACAAGTCAGTCAGGACAGAATCAATGCAATTTAAACTTACCTGGGAAAGCACAGTCTATAACTGTATGACACTGAAAAACTATTTTTGGAACCACATGTGCAAAGCCTGTCCTAGTATGAACCACAGTGAGTCTCCTTCTCCTGCTCTGGAACAATTTTACTAGGTTTTTTTGCAGCACATTTGTCTTGGATTCTGGTGTATGGGCATTTGCATGCCCTATTTTACACATCCTTCTAAGATCTCATAAAGATAGGCTGACCTGACCATTGTTTCTTATGTGTCACCCTGGAAAGTAACAGCAGTATTTCTCTTGACATCAAGTTCTTATGTGATGACACCTTTCTTCAGCAGGCAGTGACAGGTACCTCAGTGTCATAGATTAGCAAGCATAGTCCTGGAAGGGATGTCCTTGCTAAGGGGTGCTTACAGCTTCCTCTGGGACCTGACAGAACCTATCAGCTGGCCAGTTTGAATATGGACAATTCTGTAAGCCACTTAAAGTTGTGACCACCTCTGTGATCCACACTTAAGAATAGACAAACTCCCCCTCCAAGCTCTCTCTCGTTTCCGGCGCTGGCACAGGCGGCTGCAGGCCCCATGCGGAGGCCAGTGGGCCCGGCCAGGCCCTGCTTGGGCCAGGCCGGGCCGGGCCACGGCCGTCCTGAAGCCATGGACCTGTTCCAGCCATGGAACCCCCCCCCACTGCCTTGCCGTGGGCAGCCGGAGCGGCTCGGCTCTCCCCCCTCTCCACTTCGATAAGAAAAATTCAACATTCCAGCTGCAAAGCTGCAAGGCCGAGGTGAGATTAACCCTTTTATTGCTGTGAAGAGCTGAAAACCTGAGGGAAGAGAGAGGAGATGCTTAAAGCTGAAATTCTGTCGTGAAGCTATGATGTATCAGAGTATCCCGTTGTAATTTCATGAAGATATGGGGGGTGGAGTGTTCAACTCGTAAGCAAAAGCACCTGGGCTGAGATAGGCAGATGCTGACGCAGCTGTAATTTCATGAGAAGTTTGGACAGGGAGAGATGGAAGCAATGAGGACTTCTGCTCCAAACGGGAAAGGAGAAACCTCAGTCCCTAGAGATGCTCCCAGAGATAGTCCTAACGATGAAGATGAGGAAGATCCTTTGCTCCCAGGGAAGGAGAAGGGTCTCTGTTTTTTGTTTCTGAATGGCTCAACCTTAAAATTGTACCCCAAAAACCTTCAAGAGTGGACCCTCGAAAGCAGTTGCGGGAAAAGCTGCAAGTCAGGGGAAGGGACTCACACGCAGGCAGAGAGAGACTCCTCTTCCTAAATGGACTGAACAATATTTGGAAGTGGGCGGCTGTCTCGTTGTGATAACGTTTTCATAGCATGAGCAAGAAGAGACTTCTCTTCCTAAATGGACTGAACAAGGTTATTATGGAAGTGGTAAACAGACTGAACATCTTAAGGGTTGTCTTTTTACATTGTCAGCGGGAGAAGGGAAGAAGGTGGGGGAAGGAGGAGAGTTCTGAAGGTGGTATGATTTTTTTTTCCCTCTTTTAGGTTTGTTAATAAACTTCTTTATATTTCTTTCAAGTTTGGTGCCTGCTTTGCGTTTCTCCTAATTCTTATCTCACAGAAGATAAGCAGTAATGAGTATTTTGGACCAAACCACTACACTAAAATGGGGTTTCTGCCCAGTTACAAACCCAACCCGCTACACTCAGGAATTAAATGGATAGTAGGGCCAGATCCACGTCTTGCCATGCTGAAGTGAAACATAAGACAAAATGCAAAAACAGAAAAACAAAGTAATCATTTAGGAAAAGAGAGCAGAATGCAATTAAGCTCAGAATATCCATTAATCTTTTTAACTGTCCAAAAGTGTTATATTACAATGACTTTGATGTAAAAAAATCTGAAAATTTTGTTTACTTAAGCCATCAATTCTTATCCACATGACATTATACAAATTAAATTTCTCAACACGAAAGTGCATATGTGCATGGTTTTCCTACCAGATGATCACTACTTTCTCTTTTATATCTTCAGAGAAGTTCTTTTAAAATCAAATACATGCCAACCACATCAAGAAGAGATCCAGAAAAAAAACCAATCCAAACCTCAAAGCATCAGGGATCATTCAAGAGGAAAGAAAAATCTCTTTTCCTTCTCTTGTTTCCATGACACACATTATGCTGGTCCAAATCACCAAAACCTCAAGTGTATCTCTTTACAATCTGCACCTCCAAAGTCTGCAGACTCCTAGTATGCTTCCAAGTACTCCCATAGAAATCAGCAGCCTCGTGCAGTACTTTGGCTTTGCAGATATACAGCATCCTTTAAAGATGCAATATATCAATTCATTCATCCAAAGTAAAGTTGGACTACACATTGTGGACAATCATTCTCCTTGAACTTTACATTTGTACCAATGGAAATTCTGTCATAAAACTGTTTTCCACCTATTAATTCTTAACTGCTGAGCAAACTGCCACTGTTTCAACACTGAAGTTACCTACCTACAAGCATTATTACTCACTGAACTGCTTTCAGGATAAAATATGTTCATTTACAAATTCATGTTGACCTTCTGCCCTAAAATCTTAGCAGTATGGCTCTTAAGCTTGCTCTCTTTTTTTCCAAATTAAAACATGCGCCAATATAACAAGCAGGCTCCAAATTTCATTCCACCCAACATTTGTCAGGATATGATAAAACAAACAGTAATCTGCACAAACTCCAATCCCAAGGAAAGGAACTAAACTGAATGTTTCACAGGAAGCACGCTGAAGTTGGAAGAGTTTGCAGATATGTGCCAGCACTGGCACTTTGGGACAATATTTCTTAAAACTTTCACAAGTGAAATCTCCACAAGCATTTTTACATTACTTTTTTTATTTTTAAACCACAGCTCCAGCTTCCAGGATTGTGAAATTTGGCTGTGAAATTTGGCATAACTTAGCTATGAAATAGTGCACTTAGTTCTACAGCATTTCTGTAAGTTTTAAGCTGAACTTCAACTCAGGTCCCACAGGCCAATTTGGCCAGTTTTGCTCTTCCAGTCAGTGCCTGCCTCACCTTCTCAAGTACCACAGCACACGACAAAACCGCCTGCAAACGCCAACAGGCTACACTAACATATCTCTGGTAGGGAGTTAGTCACCTTATGTTTTTTATTTCTTTTAGGAAATTGTTTCAGGTGCAGGCACCAGCCAGCTCCATCGGCCCCACCACAGGGCATGGCTGAGCCCCTCAGCCATGGGTGGGCAGGCACCTCAGAGCAGGGAAGCTCTGAGGCACAGCCCCTTAGTGTCACCTTTTTGAGTCAGTCTTACAACCAGATACAAGAAGCCACTTGAAAGGTGAAGCTGTAACAACGAAGGCACTAAGCATTATTTAATTCTGATGTAAATATGGCTGTGCAAGTTCTGCAGCTAGCAAGACACAATGGCTCAAGCACTGTACTGCAAAAGGCCTGAAAAACATACAGTAAAGTGCAGGTGGGGGATTTCTTCAGAACCATTTAGAAGAATTATGTTTATTACTAGCAAGGCAAGACTTCAGAAAGTCTGGATTAAAATCATGAAGCTTAAGTAAAATTGTTCACATAGGCAGAGATTCTAGTTGCTGTGCTAGAAGCCTACTGGGTTTGTAGTCAGGACATCTTTAACTCTCATCTTGGTGCTAAATAACTCACTATGAGTTCAGAATAGCTAAATACTTTATTTAATGAAGTCTTCAAGTGGAGCCATCTAGTCTAATGGCTAAAAAGAGGCAGGGCACATATTGCCTCCTCTATGTAACAGATAATATCTTTTCTAGATATTATCCCTTTTCTAGAGAACTTCAGCACTCACCCATGAGGCTTGTTAACCAAGAACCTTTATATGGCACTACTAAGGTCACCCTAATTTTTGAAGACAGTACGTGTCTGCCTTATCACAGGATTTCACAATACAGTGACAAACAGCACGCTCCACTGCTAGGTTTATAAAGAAGCAATAATGCATCAAGCTACTCTCTTGACACCTGCTAAGCAGCCTGAATGCCGGAAGGTAATGCTTATTTGCAGCCAAACTTTGCACCCACTCCAAGTGTTAAGCTCTACTTTTCAAACACACACTGATAAAAGCCCATGAACTGTTTAGTCTAGGCTGCCTGAGAAGAAAGAATACAAGTACTTTTCTTATTTGAACTCAAAGCGAGAAAACAAGATGAGAAAGCTTTAACATCTTTTTTTATTACTCAGCAGGACTAGCACATCTCACGACTAAGTATTAAAATACTATCTTTCATTGAAGTGGCTTAGCCTGTATTCCAAGAATGGTTCCTACTCTGTAACCTTCTACTTTGCCAAAGCAACAGGGAAATAAAACTTTGGCCTTCCTACCAATCACAGAATTTTCCTAGAAACTGTTCATTCATTCAGTATAGGACTTTCCATTACAAATTTTCATCCAATCACCACCATGTTTTAAGATGGGCATTTACTTGAGATTCAGTGTTCTCAAGTTTATTACCTAACCTTTACCATTTTAATCCAACATCTGAAAATAATTATGAAACCAACATAAGAAATTAATAAACACAATTATGTCAAAACAAAACCCTTTTTCTAGTTTTATACTTTCTCTGAGAAAGTCACTTCACTGACAAGTTCCCCACTAATGGCTAATTCAAATCTGTTTTTTCCCAGCTCTGTTGTAATTTAAACAAAACGCTAATCCTTTCCATTCAGAAAAGCCAATGACTATGCAGTTCAATACCAAATATAAATTAGTAGAGACTTCATTTGCACCTTCTCGCATGAGACGTGCCAAAGAGTGGAGGTAGCCTGAGAGGATAAACTCCAGTGTAGATTCTGAAGTGGCTGCAACCTGCTATTGCACTGGAATGCATCAGACATTTGGTATAGGTCTGAAGTTCATTATATAGTTCAGTAGTACAAAATCAAACCCACCACATACATGTTTGTCTTCCACAATAATATCATTAACACTTAAAATATGTATTTAGATTTTCACAAACAACTAGTTCCAAGATCTAAACAAAAAAGGTTAATACTAAACTTACACTATCAATTTTACTGCTCAGCCAGGTACAGTGGAAGCAGAAGGAACCCACAGCTGGAGATGGCTGCTGTGGCAGTGCTCGGGGAGCAGCTTTTTTGGTGTAGTACATAGTAACACCACAAAAACCAACCCCACAGTATCTCCCAAATTTTGAGCTTGAATATTGACAGCTGGTTAAGTCAGAGTTAATGTTAGAGTTGAGGAAGTGAGAAACCTTTATTAAGACATCATACAAAGTACTCTGGTATCAGTGTACGCTGTGAAAAGCGATACAAAAATCTTTCACATGACAATACAGATCTGACAGCCCGAGATGCCTTCTTTACTTAAAGAAGAACAAAAGAACCTGACAGCTAAGGAAGAGCAGACAAGGATCACTCTACTCTTTTAGATAAGCACAGTCACTTCCAGCTTTTCTTTACTGATGGATACAGGGAGGGGGAGAGGGGGAAAGGGAAGTGGCTGACTCAATGATGCAAGTAGGAGACTTTGCAAAATAGTGGGATTACAAAAACTAAATAAAACAGAATTGTGAAAAAGGCATCTAGTGAGAGAGAGCGATATCTTAAAGGCAGCTAAAACGAGAGAACCTACATGCTTGAGAAATACCCCTACTTTTTCAACTAACAATCAAGTTTGGCAAAATTACAAGCCACATTGTAGCAGGTTCAGAAATGAAACTCATCAGCACACATAACTGAGTTAAAACAATTAAGACTATAAAAAAAGCCATACCAACAAAAGAAATCAAACTAAGGTTTCACACAATACATTTGGCAATCAACTTTAGATTTCTTCTTCCTTTCTCTCTGAATTCTATGAAATGCAAAGTTCTAATGTTGCACTAACCACAGATGTCTGGCAATGATTGCAAGGAAAATATGAAAAAAAAAAAAAAAAAAAAAACCAAACCCAAGCCACAAAACAAAAACAAAGACCCAGTACCTGTCTGATTTTTTTTTAAACACAGTTTTAACAGATCATTTTAATATAGTAGAAAATTCCATTATTCCTATTGAAAACTCTGTGTTTCAATTACTTAAATTAATCTTCTAGTCTCAACTCTGCACAGAGACTGTGCATACTACTGTAATTTGCTGCTGCAGTCACCACCTGAACACTGAGAATAAAATTTATCCAAAACAACACAGAGGCTGATCTATCCCCAGAATATGAGCAGGATAGTAATCCTCCATAGAAATACAGTGCCAATTCAGCATTTTCATTTCTTCTGCACCATTATCTATATTTCAGCTGCCTTTCACAAAAAACCTTCCTTTCAGAGAACATGAAAACGTGGCATGGAAACTTTCAGAAGAGTTAAATTTAAATGTATCTCCCTCAAGACATTACAATTTTTTCATCTATTTTAATCGTAGCATACTCCAAGGTATCCCAACAGACCAGCCACAAAAAGACAAAAGACACTTTTTAGCTTGCCCTACAACCTTCACCAGGGCCATGTTATTTATAACACACAGATATTCAGTGGGATAAGGACACATTAAGGAAAAAAACAAAGGTAACTAATATCTACCCTGTTGACAATTCCGTATTTAATTTTGAAATGTTTTTCATTCTCACAGTAGTATGTGTGCAACTGTCATAAAGATTGTTTGGTTATAGTTTGAGGATTATAAAATTCCTGCTGAAGTATATCCATAAAGCTCAGATTGAACTGAGTAATTCTGGAGAAAAAAAAAAATATTTAAAGGCATTGCTTTCAGAAGTGTTTTATCTAATGCCTTTGTGAAAAGACATGCTTCATCCCCCTTTCTTTCCTGCAGAACCAACAAGAAGTAGTTTTGGTCTTCAGTATAACTCATTCTTGTAGTATTCAGTATTAGCTTCTCATTAGAGGAAAAAGGAATACTGAAACTAGGGTACATCTCCAGCAGAAGAAAATAGAGCAGAACCAACAGAAACAGAGTGGGTATGTCAGTGACCGCTACATGTGACAGTTCAAACAATCTCTTGCTCATGATGTTCTTCTCTGGATGGTTTCTGGGAACCAGCAATGATGCAGCAGGGCCAGTCTCCAGCTCCCAAGCATCCTGCCCAGCATCACACTGATTCTTGCAATGTTCATTAATTCATGCTAAGTTTCTTTCTCTGAGCCAACTCACTACCTGTACAGAAGAGAGGACAGAGGACATGCTGCTTGCATTAATATTCTGTCATTTGACACCAAATCTTCACCACACTTACTACAATGTCATGTGAGCACGCTTAAATACTCAGGGAATCATCTCTGCTTCTTGATCACACTACTGCACATAGTTTTTAATTAATCAGTACTGGTAAACTAACAGAAGCCACACCAAAGAAACATGGATCATTTTTGAGAATTTTTCCCAACCAAAAAGCAAACAAAACAAAACACCCAAACAAACAACAACAAAAAACCAAGCAAAAACCCCAAAACCAACAGAAAACCCCAAACCAAAGAAACGAAAGAAATTCCCAAAAATTAAAAAAACCCAAGCAAATAAAAAAAAAAACCACCACAAAATCCACAACCAACCAACCATTCAACCATTATTAACATTTGTAATACCTGAGGTAATTGTTAAAAGCTGAGAGAAAGCACATAAAGTGGTACAATTGCCTATGGCAATGCAACAGCAATTATTACAGAAGAAACAGCTTATTATACAAAAACTGCTATCAAGAATCAGGCTGGTAACATGAGAAGGAAACTAGAAATCCAAATGGGGATGTCAGATAATCTGAGGCTAATGGTAAACACAGACCAGGCTCTGTGGACAACAGGATAAGGTCCAAGCACACTATCTGCAAGATACTTCTGGTTCTCTCCTTGCATAAACTTCCACTCAATTATACATTTTAATGGCTTTTGTATCATCCTGAAACTAGCTAAGCTACCTATGCAGTGTAATGAAGATGGCCCAACTGGCTCTACTTAAGGATAAGCACCTTACTCCTCGTTCCTTTGAAAGATGTGCCTGATGAACCAAACTGAACTGAGCAACGCCCAGGACAGCAGTCTTTTTTGGCAGACCTGTTAGGCAAGAGTAGCCAAACATAAGTCAATAACTTTGCCACTGAATAATACAACTCAGCTTTTCCCAGTTCTTTCAGTTTCTCTGGTTAGCTTCATTTTGCTGAAAGCAATCACCACCACTAACTCAGTTCTGTGAGCACTGTTCCAACTCTTTGACCACAATCTGTCTGACAAGAAACATTCTCAAAGGGTCTTTCAAGTGTGGAGTAGAGATGTTCAACAATTTAGCCATTTGGGATTTAATTTGCATCTTCCTACATTTGCTCCAACCTAGCAAGTAAATTTAATAAAATTTACAATCACATTAGACCACTTTTGCTAGCAGACAGAGCAAGTCTGGACTTTTACATGCAGAAGTAGAGCACAGAGCAGAGTAGTTATGTCTTGGGAACTGACAACAGTTGTGCATCTCCTCTCACTCCCTCCTCTTTGAAAATCTCTGTCTAGTGCCATTTGGCACCTTTCATACCCAAGCACTTCCTTAACTACTAAGCATCTACTTTGGTAGTTGTAGGCAATAGCAAGCTGCATTTTACTTCCAGGGAAGCATGGAGTTTACATGAGCCAGAGGGAAACACCTGCACGTCTCTGCTCTTGGCATGTCCATGGCTGCATATCGGATCAAAACACAGTTGATGTCAAAGAGCCACAGGTGCAGGAAGCTTGCTCCAGTGCTCATTTCCACAATATCCTTTTAAAACGACAGCTTATGCTTTGCTAACTACACTTAAGAGAGCTGCTAACGACTCGTGCGATTCTTTTTCTAATGTGTTTTAGCTAAATGCCACTGTAAAAGTACAGTTTGAGAAATACACTATGCCATGCCAAGAACCTGACTTACTCCTCTTAAAATTTAGTCTTCAGAAACTATCTGTACCATGCCAACAGGAGCAAAACTGCTTGTCCAACCCAGCTAGAAGTTTTGTTGATTTATCTCATTCTCCACTATGCTAAAGTAGGGTAAAGTCTATGAGCCAAACCATTGCTCTAACACAGAAAGGGCCTTCAGAAGGTTCTGAGATACTCTTCTACCAGTTCATTAGTACGTAGTGCAAAATGTAATTGAATTGAAATGCAAAAGTATTTCCATGTTTCAGGGAATTTTTGCAAATTAATACTGAAACCCAATCACTTATTTACTGAAAACTACTTCTCCAAAACTAAACAACACACTGAAACTAATACTAATGCAGTGATTTCTCATGTGATTAATTAATTCTCATGTGTTTTTTCCTTGGGTACTCCTTACCCTCATTAAAGGAAAAATCTAAGGCTAACATTTTTTTCAACATAGGCACAAACCCTACAGCAGCAGGAAGACCATCACAGTCCTACACTGGCCTGGAACAAGCAAGCCCAGTTACTCTGTCCAGGGAGCACACATCACAGGCATTTTATACCAAACAGGCTGATTTTTCCACTTATGCCAATAAGTGTATGTTCATCCCCTAACAGAGGGCCTGAGAGAAGGCAGAAATGCTTAAAACCATCACCTGTTTTTCCACTGCTTGTCATGACCTCTGTCAAAAGAGGTCATTAAAAAGGTACTTGCTCAAAACATAAGCAGTGGCAGTCTGTACAGGATGGAAAGGCAGAAGGATGGAAGTGCAGAACACATGCAAAACTTGTCCTATGTCTGTGTCAGAAAACAAGTAGAAATATATCTGAAATGTTGGGTAGCAGAGGTGAGATTATAAAAATATTTTCTGAAAAAACCTCCTATGCTTCCAACAGTGTGGAACAGATATTTATCCTACTGAATGATTATACTACACCTCTGAAATTAAAATCAATAGCTACCAAAAGGAAGTTGCCATAGGAAAATAAGAGTTTTACACAGATTCCTGCTGCAGTTCCAGCACAGCACAGCTACTAATTCACAATTTAGCCAAAAGAATAAATGCTATTTGAACATCCATGCTGTCTTGAAAACTCAGTGAGGTACCTGATTTCTGCATATAAATGCACACACAGGGTTGCATACAGTCAAGAAATGCAAGAGTGTGTCCATTTTTAAGATCACTTCAGAAATCAAAGTCGTACAATGCAAAAACTGCACCAGTATTACAACTATTTTGAAATTCATAACCTGCATTTCAGGTGTCAGTGAACACCTCAAGGCAAGCTTTCTCAATGGTTACCTCTTAACCTGCAGTGTTCTGCCTTTTTCCTTTGAAATACAACACAGTTTCCTTTGAAGTAAAAAACACTCTTATTTGAGCCGAAACCCAACTTCAGAAAGCATCACAATAAAATCTGAAGCTGTAGACACAGGCGACTATAAACGACAAATATCTTTAGTAAGTCTACTCACAAATAACAAAATACATATTGAATCTTGTATCTAAAGCATTTTAAAATATTCATGACTATAGAAGAATGCTTGCCAAAGTGGTTTTTGCACACAAATGGAGCGATGGATACTGAGCATGCATCCACTGTTCTAGGTCAGACAGAAAGGTTGATCTATCTCTGAGCTCCACTGACAATACCAGACAGCAGACACCTTTTTGGCACAGTTATCCCATCTGACTGAAGAAAAGCACACCTCTCAAGAAGGACTACTATCACACCCTTTTCATTTTATCTTACCTTAAAAGCATGTAACAACCATTAGTAAATACCGGTTTGAAAAGGAACTTTTTTCTTTGAGGAAACAATCGCATAAAGCTTGATCTGTTCCCAGGGTGACCTTTCACTATAAGACTACTTCAAAGGGATAAATCACAGCCTCAGTTGTAATTATCCCACTGCACTAGCTTGCAACAGTGCAGAATAAGCTTTCTTAAGCACTTTGACAGTCTCCCTTTCCAAAATAGGCACCACTGATACACAGCACCTTACAGCAAGAACTTGCATTGCGTGCACTGCTGTCTTTAAAAATCAAGACAACAGAAACTGTCCACAGGCTGTACCTGACATAAGGGTTGGATTCAGATTTATTCACTACTCACCATATCCCATCCTGCCAACTGAAAACAAAATGGCCAAACAGCTCTTCCTTCACAGCCCTCCATTCTACCTACTCCCTAGCAACATCCACAGGCACTTTCCCAACATGCTCTTCAAGCTAATGAAATCTCTTTAAATATACTGCCCTCTTTTAGTCTCTCAGATGAAGCTCTCCATGATTTAAGCAGTCCACTGATAGGTAGGCAAATATCCATCAAGACAATTAGTATTAAATACTAGTTGTTTCCTCAGTTCTGCCTTTCTATATCCATCTGACTCTTTCAACAAAGAAGATAAGCTCTGGAGGACTGGAATTTCATTCTATTGCTGCAGTCCAGCAGCAGAAACAACCAATGTTTCCATTCTGGAAGACTGCAGGGAAAGCTACTTCTCCTATTCCTGGCAAGAGCAAGCAGTTAATCTTCTAATTTTCACTGAAAAGAACAGCAGAGAATAAAAACTCTGCAAGTTGATCAAGTACCCACCACAGTGGTTAAAACAAACTGCCAAGTGACATATAACAGGATCCCTGCAAAGGTATGCAGGGTCATGACACACACGATCTTCCACAATGATTTATTCTTTTTAAAAAGCTGTAAAAATCAGGGGATGAAGTAGGTGGTCATGTCACTCTTCATCCAACAAGTCTGCACTGATACAGTGCCCTGAAGTAGACAAACTTTCATAACAACATTGTGAAAACCCACACAAGTGTCATTAACTGACAGATGACTGAGCTGTGCTAAGTGGCTCCTTGCTCCTTCTGCACAGGCAGGAGGAAAAGATGCAGCTCACTGAAAACCTTACAGTTCTGCAGATGAGCTTGTTTGCTCCCCATCTGTTCATGCCCTTTTGGTCTCTGTTCAAACTGGAAGAATACCCTCCGGAGAGCGTGATCCCCAGGGTGCATCAGGTTTCTGATCCACACTGAATGCTGGGTCAGCGCTTGCCTGTGGAGAATGTTTTAATTACATCATGCTGGAATTTGGCAAGAGTCCTGGCATTTAATTAAACAGCCATTTTTTGAAGCAAAGCTCACAGCAGAGCAGACAAAGAGACACAGAGGCCTGATGATGTGCTTCATAGCAGCACTTCCCCTATGGCCCAGTGCCTACTTTGTAAGCAGTCCCAGTCTACCAGGAATACAACATTTCACATCACCAGATGCCTAAAATCAGGCTAAATGGGGTGGTCTACACCCAGGAGTACGAAAACTACTCACACTTTCTAAGAACAGTGAAAACCATGGTAGACTGACTTCAGGTACTGCTATAAAAGCTGCACAACCAGTATTAGGAAAAGGTGATTGGGAAAGGTCCACAGAGCAGCCATGCCACCATATTTCCCCAGACACTTACAAATGTGAGGCCCAACAGGAAGATAACAAAATAGCAAGCATGATGGTGGTAATGCCCTCTTGAAAACACTTCACTATGTGCTCTTCACATCAACCAAGGTTTGTTCACCCAAAGACATCTCATTTCAGGAGACAGGTTTTCCAGGACTACAGGCAGTAGGGGAAAAGGAGGTGAGGCAGCAAAGAGCTGCAGGGAGCCTGCAGGTACTGTCCAGTAGAAGACACTGCCCTTTGGAAGAAGTACTTCCTTTCTGAAGCATTAAACAACACAAGGCAGAGCTGCCTTTTGTTAAGGAATTAAAACCGATGTATGCTTGGTTTTGATGCAGCTTTACACCAAAATTCAGCTTGAGAAAGCTTGAAAACCTAACCCAGCAGCATCATGTCTAACATAATGACAACCGTTACCACAAGCATTACAAAACCTTGCAGCTTCCTATCTGTGAACTGTCAAACATCAAACTTTCTTTGATAGTATTTGGAGAGAAAATTAGGACACCAAAGGTCCTAATTTTCAAAGGTCTCCTCTCCCTTTAAAAATTTATTTAAAAAAAAAAAATAAGAACAGTTGCCACCAAGACCAAGAACACAAGGTCAAGTGAAGATTCATATGGCTGATTTATTGTCCAACCCCATAAAAATGAACTTGAACTTCTAAGTTAATCAACTATGACTTATACTTGCACATGTAAATGTTGAAAGCTAAGCCCCCCCCAAAAAAACCCAAAAACCGAAACAAATCCCAACAACTAAAAGAAAACCCACAAACCAATAATAGCAATAATCCCTACAGCTAAAATAATTGAAATGCTATGAAATATGAGCTACTTGCTTTAAGGCTAACCCACGTTTTGAAGATACCTGATCATAGTATAAAAGCCCTGTAGTGCCTCAGATACATGAAAAATTTTATATGCTTGGCCGTGAGAACCCTTTAAACTGAGCAGTTTCCAAAGCACCTTACAGGGAAGATGTGAGGTTGGACTGTCAAGCACACTGCATGCTCAAACAAAAATTTATGGGAATTTGGAAGCTTTTAAAAGTTTCTCTACTGTACACAATATCTGCAGCATGAGTTGTTCTCATGCCAAGGCTGTATTTTTCTAAAACATGGTAGAAAACACTAAATTTCATATTTAATCTGATGTGACACACCAGATTTTAAGCTCATATATGCGTAGTCATTTTAACTCTGAAGAGTCAGACATTTTTAACAAGTAGATGCTAAAATTCTCCACAAAAATCCCACCACCTACAGGCTGCCGAAATTCATATGAATGTAGTGATTTCAAAACACAGCTGACCTGAAGGCACCTTGGAAGCTGGTATGTATTATGAATGCAATTTCTCCTGTCACAATTCATATAATCCTGGGTCATCAGGCCAGTGATTTCCATTCTACCTAAGCAAGAGGAAAAGTGTGCCCTGATGACCTTCAGCAAACACTTGTTTCTGTACACCACATTTTAGATGAGGCTTCTGGAATGTGTTTCCACCAAAGACCACTACTAACCTGCTACATGTAGAGTAGAGAGAAGTACTGTAACAGGCAAGGCAGAAAACACCTGAATTAAACAGAGAAACACATTTGCTTATACAAAAACCAGTTATGGCCAGCAAGGCAGAGGTGTCAGATCTCATCTCAGAAAGTTCCTCCTCTCAATCTCCTTCCATCAAAAAATTATTTAACTACATATGCTCTGATGAATTATACGCATTGTTTGGCTGCCAGCTACAATCTTTTGATTTGTACTTACAGCTGAGTCAGAATTCTTAAAGAACCATTTAAAGTTCTAACTCCAGTGTGACTTCATAATGGGTTACAGTATGCTTAATGTCACACATTCCCCAGCTGGCTTACAAACTCACTCAGAACCAGTCACAATGACTGTCTGCACTCCAATGTCAAATTTTATTTTTAACATTAAGAATATATATGCTTATATTTCTTTCATTTTAAAGGTTTAATATTTTCTTTAAAGGATAGCATCTTTTAACCAGGCCTTTTTAATTGGGTTACTATATGCAAATTATTGTGAGAATTAGTATTACTAACACTTTATAGTCTACATATCCTCAGGAGCCCAGCAACACTATTTGCATTAAAAGCTACCCAAGGACACCCTCACAGAAGTGAAAACTGTTACAATTAATGCTAAGTGTTCCCTGTAATTGTTCTGACTGCCTTTGGAAAAGCATACTCATGAGCTGGAGCTCTTCATTGTATTTGTAAATACTGGGGTCCATGTAGTTGTCCATATCACCACAGAATCATATAATCATTTGAACGGAAAAGACATCTAAGATCATCAACTCCAACCATGAACCTAACACTGCCAAGCCTAGTACTAAACCATATCCCCAAGTGCAACATCTACATCTTTTAAATAGCTCCAGGGATGGAGACTCAACCACTTCCCTGGGTAGCCTATTCTAGTGCTGGACAAGTCTTCCTATGAAGAAATTTTGCCTAATATCCAATCTAAACCTCCCCTGGCATAAATTGAGGTCATTTGCTTTCATCCTGTCACTCAGTTACCTGGGAGAAGAGACCAACCCCCACCTCACTTCACCCTGCTTTCAGGCAGTTGTAGAGAGCAGTAAGGTCCACCCTGAACCTCCTTTTCTTCACACTAATCAACCCCAGCTCCCTCAGCTGTTCCTCATAAGACTTGTGCTCCAGGCCTGTCACCAGTTCCGTTTCCCTTCTCTGGGCCCTCTCCAGCACCTCAATGACTTTCTTGTGAAGGACCCAAAACTCACCACCGGATTCGAGGTGTGCCCTCACCAGTGCCAGGGGGACGATCGCTGCCCTATCCTGCTGACCACTCTATTGACAATACAGGCCAGGGTGCCACTGGCCTTCCTGGTCACCTTCAGGCACAACCATATTAAAAAAAGAGGCAACCACTGTAACTAGACAGCATTTGACGTGTTGGTCAGTTGCACAACTGAGTAAGCAAATCCCTAGAAATGGCAACAAATTACTCTCAGGACTTAACACAGACTGCTGGCAGCTTGAATAGCAGAGGTGTAAATGCCTAGAAAGACTGCTTAAGCTTCTGGGTCCTGTGCCTGCTATAGGTGATTTGCACAAACATACCAACAGAAACAGAAAATTCATAACAAAAGCAAGCCTCCAAGCATGGACCCTTTAACAGCAGCCATAACTAAGCAGAAAACAAAACAAAAAAATTATATGTTTTGTTTTTAAAACTAGTAAAATATTTACCTTGTTTTTCTCATGGCAGGAAGTCCGAATGCCTGCTTGAAAAAACTTGACCTAGCCACACCAGGAACCACACTGCTACATCTGCTTTAGGCTGTCATTTTCCATGTTTTACAGAATCACAGAATATCCTGGGTCAAAAGGGACCCATGCGGATTATTAGTCCATCTCCTGGCCCTGCACAGCACCATCCCCAAAAGTCACACCATATGCCCATGAGTTCTGTCCAAATGCTTCTTGAACTCTGTCAGGCTTGGTGCTGTGACCACTTCTCTGGGGAGCCTGTTCCACTGGCCAACCACCCCCTGGGTGAAAAACTTTTCTCTAACATCCAACCTAAACCTCCCCTGACACCACTTCAGGCCATTCCCTCAGGTTCTGTCACTGGTCACCACAGAGAAGAGATGAGTGCCTGCCCCTCCTCTTCCCCTCACAAGGAAATTGTGACTGCAGTGAGGTCTCCCCTCAGTCTCCTCCAGGCTGAGCAGACCCAGTGACCTCAGTCACTCCTCTAATGGTTTCTAAACAACTTTAGATTTATGTATGAAGTGAGAACCACATCTTACTATTACGTTTTTGGAACTTACCCTGGCAAATCTCATAACTGCTTTTATTAAAACTTTATTTTCTATATGAATCAATCACTGACTGGTAAATCATGCAAGTACTTTAGCTTTTAATAAAGACATGGCATTTAATCAAAAAGTAGTTGGATTGCTTCTGTACTTCCAGAATTACAAAATCAATAGTAAAATTCAACACATATAGATGAAAAATTTCTCAGGCCTAGGTTTCCTCTCTGCTTACCCTGAACAAGCTTCCCTGAAGTAGGTTTCCCCCCATTTGAATCACCTTTTACTGCTGTTTGCCAGTTTAAGAGGAACAGTCAGTGTTTCCAGGTCCAGGTTGCTCCATTTAATCCAGAGCATTAACGCAGACCCCCTGACATGGGAAGCAGGGCCACGCTGACATGCCTGCAGGTACCTGACATCCAGCTACCAGAAGCTGTTAATGCCAGGAGACACAAAACATGAACAAATGGGCTGGTAACAAGAATTCTCCTGGAGAAAGAGCAGCAGATGCCAACAGTATTCAGCTTTTTGTAAGGTAACTAAAATATTTAGAGTACTTAGCGTTCTTCTTTTAAGAGCATAGGCCAGAAGAGAGCAACAGTCCTCATTAGGCCTAAAGAGAAATATGACCTAAAGAACAAGTCAGAAGAAATCACACCATTCCTACCAGATTAGATTTGGAGCATCCTACCTTGTGATGGGAAAGGTCCTCAGTCTGTGTTAGTCCTCTACTGCAGGAAATGCTCACCATACAAAAACCAGTATTCAGGAAAAGAAAGCCTAAGCAGGATTAGATAATTACAAACAGAGACAAGCAAGTGAGGCAGCTTTGAGTCACAGCTGTTGTCAAGCTACAAAATCTGCTTTTTGCAGGATTCTGCCAATAATCACAGACAGTAAATGTGTCCGTTTGCCTTTCTTCTATCCTTACCAAGGAGGAAACAGACACCGCAGTTCTATTCTTTTTTAAACCCCTGGAATGGCTTCAAGTCCATAAAGGAATTCTGCACAAGTTATTTGAAATTCACAGACCAGACCAACTTTAGAAACTTGCTGAAGAAGCAATGACCATTAGCAAGAGAATTTCTTCCCATGCAAACCTTCTGCATGGATGAGGATCACAGTTTAGACAACTATACCAGCAACAAATGGATTCTCCAATGGCACCTTACCTGATCTGAGGAAACTACTACAGACTAAATTTGAAAATGCCCTTTTCTCTGTATAAACCATACTAAAACTAAGGGGGCTTACAGCTATACCCAGCAGGTAGATTAGCTTTCACTCTAGGTTCACCCTCAGTTTAAAAGGTAGTCTCATTGCTCTGAAACAGAGACTTCCAGAAGAACAAGGATACTTTCTACATGCAAACAGATGCTTCGACTCACAGTCATTCTCAGTGAGAGTTGCCCCAGTTGGACCCACCAAGTCCAAGTCAGGGCTTGGAACTACAGTACAGTGTGATACAAGCAAAGTATTTCAGAAAAAGCTATTTCAGGGTAAGATGAACGCAGACAACTTTATGCTTAAAAGCTTTTACTGTAAAAATGTTTATAAAACCCATCCCTTATTGAGAGCTATTGAAAACAGATGAACAATAAAAATGCTTATGCAGGAAAAATAAAGAGCTTGGAAAAGTGCAGCTTTATTTCTTATGGTCCATAAATCCAACAGTTAGAGATGTGCTATACATGCAACAAAACTCCATTTCCAAAACCCTAAAATGGTCCTTCATATGTCACTGCAAATTCATGGAGCTTCAATTAATTTTGTCATTATGACAGGAGTAGATCACACAAGTAGGTTAATACATTGTCACTCAGCAAGGCTGCACTACTAGAACAGGGCTAGAAAAGCAGCTTTATCTATCTAACAGTCCATCCATCAAATCAAAAGGCTAAGAGAATAGGGTTTGTTCAGACTGGAAAAGAGAAGGCTTTGGGGTGACCTAGGTGTGGCCTTTCAATACCTGAAGGGACCCCACAAGAAAGATGGGGACGGGTTCTTACCAAGACATGCAGTGACAGGACAAGGGGGAATGGTTTCAGACTGAGAGTAGGTTTAGGTTAGATATTAGGAAGAAAGTCTTTCCTGTGTGGGTGGTGAGGTCGCCCAGAGAAGTTGTGGATGTCTCATCCCTGGAAGTGTTCAAGGACAGGTTAGATGGAGCTGTGAGCAATCTGGTCTAGTGAAAGATGTCGCTGTCCATGGCAAGGGGTTGGACCTAGATGATCTTTGAGGTCCCTTCTAACCCAGGCCATTTTGTGACTAAACAGCAAGGAAAAAACAGACTCTCTTTCTCTCTAATGAAGCTTCTTATATTGCTGCTGCTCTGAGGCTCAACCACAAGGTGTCAGAAACAAATGTTTTTAGCTAAACTATAGTGATGAATGATCACAATTTGCAGGATTTAATTTATAAACACAAAATACGACTGCAGCTTTTCACTTCTACTGACTACTGTAGCCAAGAGAATTGCAGTATTTCAAATAAGGAGTAGTGAAGACCTAACAAGAAAAGAGCACACACTTATCTCTCATTCTTGCTTCAGATACCAGTCACACTTCTACAGGTTCTGTCTATTAACTCTTCACGTGACGCCATTAAACTATTCTTTGTTCATAAGTCACAAAGGGTCACTGCAAAGGACAGGACACCAGGCTACAGCGGTCTCACTTCAGCCAGTTCATGTATTTTAGGCTCTACACAAAGGTACTCCCAGGACTGTTTTTAGAGAAAGAGATCTTGCCCATACAGCCCTTTTCCTCCAATTCCTACTTCTGCCACTGCTGATATCTGCCATAGAGATTTTAATTTAAATAATGGGGGACACACATACTGTGCAAACCCTGGGCTGTCAGCCTGGAGAGATGATCATCACCTACACAAACAATGCACAACATTTCTCAGGATAAAAGCAGAGCATTAGGATTTAACTCCATGACATAAATACAACAGCATGATATGAAGAGTCCCTTTCCAATGAGAACCCATACAAAAACATACTGCTCTGAAGGACAAACCCTCAGGTGCCACGTTACAAAGGAAGGCAAGCAGTCCCACAGCAGCACACTCTCACAGGTCAAGGACATGTCTTGGGTTAGCAGAAAGCAGGCCAATGAATCCCAAGGAATCAATCACCATTTAAATTTAGCATCAACCAAAAATAAACATGTTCAAGTCTAAAGAGCATTTTTACATTACACATGTGCAAACAACATTTTAAGATAAAGGTAGTACTTTGCTATGAATGAGGCATAAAGTTCTTCACAACAATTTATCTTACTGTCATTAAACATTCAAAGAAACAGCAATTCTAGTTTGTTTACTATGGCCAGATTCCCAGATTTAATTTTTTTTCACACATCTATTTAACCTAAAAACTGGACAGCTTAGGCTTCAAAAAAACAGAAAACTGAAAATGCAAACAACTTTGCCTTGAGGTGAGAGGACTTATAAACTTGGTAGGTCGCTTATCTTTACAGCAACATCAGAGAACTTTTGCCAAGACTGTAGATTCCCAATTAGTTGAGACAGTAGAGGATTTTACATCAATTTTCTCACTTAGACAGAATAACAGTCCTTAGAATCCTCCACTTTCATCTGCAACTCTAACTAGCAAAAGAAAATAATGACCATTTATTCTAAGAGAAGGTGGGAGAAAATTCTGCCTACAAGTTTTCCTGCAGCTCTGGTACCTTGTTGAGAACTCACCTACAGATTATGGAGATTTAGGGGGAGAGAAGTAAATGTTTCTCCCTTTCCTAGTTGATAAGCTGGCTCTGAAACTCTTCATTTCCCTTCTGCTGTTCTAGAATGAAGGAGGCTTGATCCAGTTCTGTCATTAGATTTATGAGGAATGTGCAACACAGACCCAGTGGGCAGCAAGGCCCAGTTCTGTCACCCCTAAATTTTCCTTTGCTTCAGAGGAGTTTGCTGGCTGCTATAATTTAGTTGGCCTTTCCTATTTCCTGTGCCTCTCGCAGACAATAAACAGAAATATTCCAGACATTGCATTTTGTCTGGATCCCAAGAAGCATTTTCAAAACAACACAAGTACTTGCAGTATGCTCTCTCCCACACTTCTCAAAACAACAGAGCAGAAAAGAAATACTCATCTCAAGAGACAACTGTGCCATTAAGCAAAAGAATAACCTCTTAGCCACTTCATAATTTACTCAAAAGTGATTAGGAGGTGTAATGGAAAATTCTTCAGGATGTTAAAAACTTCTGGCCAGTCTGAATGACACCAATGCAGGAAGAGTACTACCTGAGCTGCACAGAGTCAAGCAGCAGTTGCCACCAACCAACCATCTGCACATGGGAGCACACCCAAGGCTTTACTGGCTTTGCATACAGTTACCAAACTATGAGAAACTGTTGTCAGATTTTACAAGAGGGCAGTAGGCAACTGGATTTACTGACTGTAAGGATCTCAGGATCAGAGAATCAGAGACAACAGATGTGCATCTCTCAGAACACACTAAGGTGAAGCCAGACTAAGCTTAGACTGGAGTTTGCTTTCAGCTGCAGAGAAACAATTTGAGAGGCAGCTCTTGAAGAGCAATTCCAGATTTGACCCAAAATTACAAGCAAATTCCTTTGGCAACTTCTGGATGGATTCCTTACCTGTTCTGTTTTTAACTTCATTCAAACCTCCTTTCTTACCTATCCTTAATTGTTTCCAACATGGTCACAGAGCTTCATAGTAGTTTACACGGCAAGATACCACAGGAAGTAATTCAAGTGGCAAACTCCCTTTAAAATACTTTTGAAAGCCTTTGTGCCACTTATCTAAATGGTGTTATCTATCCATACGGTGTTACCAAATCATAAATCCATTACCCTTCAGAATAAATCCTTATGTAAGTGGCAAAGCAATGACAAAACATCAGATAGGGAGAGTTATCCATTCACTGTTCACAACTGATGCTATGTCTTTAGAGAAGTTTTCTTATGTCTCATGTAAAGAGTTAATCTTCAAGAAAAAAAACAAAACAAAAAAAACCAACAGTGATACTCTTTCCAACTTCGTTGGCAAGCACAGAAGGATCACCTGATATGCCAGGCCCTTGAGATGTCTTGGACTATTGCTAAACAGGAATATTAAGCCACTGTACTTCTTTTTACCTATTGCTCAAGAGAAAGTCAGTCCTTCAGTAAATGGAAGACAGCAACAAATCTGATAAAGTTCATCAAAGCTGTGACTGCACAGCTCCACATTAGAAGAGTTACTCTGCCACTGCTCAGATGCAGCATCCCTGTCTCCTCCACCACAGAACATTCCACCAAAAAAATCCTAGGGGAATACCCAGCTTATTGCAGCTGGCAAGCTGCAAACTAAGAACACATTACATCAATAAAAGAATTTTAATTCACCACCTTTCCAGAGGGCATAGCCCTGTTGAAGGGTAAGGTTGTCACATTTCACTGGGTCAGGTCAATGCACTACATTAATATATATTGACATAAAGCATTTGTGTTATGGTAAATTGTTTATAAAAAATGCAATTAGCTGATTTCTGGTCTGCTGGCAACCAGAATTATCAGGGCTCAGCTGATGCATTTCATAAGATAGCCAGGATTTAATGACTTTCCTGTATAACTAATGTGGCAAGACAGTCTCAAGGAAAGTACAATGGTCTGGTTTCCAATCTCCTTAACACATTTCATTCTTGCATTACTTGTGCTTGGTTTTTTGCATCTTTTTCTAAAGGCATAACAGTACATTTTCCTTATCTGAATATTGCATTTTAAATAAAAAAGTAACAAAAATACAGTTCAATTCCTTAAATGAAATATTTCAGAAATAAGCCATCCTTTTTAGATCACAAAAGTCAATGCTGGTCACACAAAACTGAAAATCATATTCTTAGCCTTAACTGTTCAAATTCATTTCACCAGAACCAGATTAGAAAACTCTTTGAGGATTCTTATTGGAATTCTAGGGCTTAAAATTCTAGAAATTCCATTAATCTAGCTCATATATTAAGAAGAACTTAGAGGCTCAAAGAGAGTTGTGAAAGCCATTTTTTTTTTTAAAGATGCACTACACAGGTAAATAAAAAGCCAAAGTATTAACAACACTATGTAGTATGAATATACAACATCTCCAATATATGTTCAGAAGCCAAAATTAAGGCCAGTTCCCTAAAGAATTTTGTTCTTCAAGTTGTTCATCATACATTTTTCATTTTTGCATCATGGATTTTTCATTTCATTCTCATCACACATTTTTGATTTCTGCAAAGCTGTGTTACTTGTGTGCAGTCTGGGTATCACTAACACAGGACTTCAGCTGTCTGGCAGACAAATGCAAAGCCAACATACAACAATTAGCATATTAAGATTTTTTCTTTTAACTTTTCATGGCTTCATCATGAAGGAGGATTTAAAAAAAAAATTAAGTCCTTATTAAAAAAAAATCCCTTTTTAAAAACCAGTAGCTCTTGTTCCAAAGCAAAGAGGCTCAGCTACACCACAAGATAAGGATCTTTTCTCAAAACTGAAGCAAACTCAATTTTGCTATTACTGTAGAAGAGAATAGCAGAGAACACTTCATGTAATTCATTATTCTTCCACCATTTCCTACCACCCCAAAACACACCACTAGGAACATCTAGCTCACGAGATGATTCACTAGTGACGCAGATTAGCCTATTATCCCTAGAGCATTCATTCACTTTTTTAATTTAAGCAAAGTTTCTACTGGGTACCTGCTGAACATCTCTTGTACGGTCCAGGAAAAAAACACCTTTTCACTGCAGCTCCACCTCTTTGTACTTTCAGCTGTAAGACTCAAGACTCTAGAATATGTAATTGAATTTACACTGGGGTTTTTTTTCCTGAAACCTCCTGTGGTCAAGTCTACAGAAAAGAAAGTTTTACACAAAAATCCTCACACTGGAAGAGCACATGTTGTTACAATTAAATAAATGCTGGTAAGAAGCAATCTTCATCTTCAAATCAGCCGAGAGTACCTAGGATTTGTTAAGTGAGGGAGAGGAGGTGGAGCAATTTTATTCTTAGTTCTGACATCCACTGCTACCAGCTAAAGAGCAGTCCCCGAATCACCTGCACCCCCTACTTTATTCAAGTAGCAATAATCTGTATTGGCAACACACTTCCATCCTCATATGTTTGGATAAGGGATAGCAGCACTTCTTGCTCATAACAAGGTTTTTCATAGAACACCAAAGAACCTCAAAGAGGTGAAACCTCAAGCAGGTGAAATACAGCACCTGCAAGAACTATGAAGAAGAAACTATGCATATCTTTTACTCCTGTGGAAAGGTAAAACTCTAGAGAGATAGAAGAAATTGCAAAGGGCTTGTGGAACACTCGGAAAAAGCTGACTGCAAAAGTATCACAGAGCAGCATTGCACCATCACACTGTATTTGGAGAGCATTCTAAACCAAAGGGGATTAGAAATCAATGAAAACCCCAAGAATTCTTTCCATTTGCTCTTGAGGTCTTGCATTGCTCATCCTGCACCTCTCATAGTGCTACAGGTTAAAACCACAAAAAGCAAAAGTAGATTTTTCATGTAAAAGTGAAAAGAAAACATATCACACTTGTTTAAGTGTGGTCAGGTTGCCTACTAGTTAAGGATTTGTGTGAAAGGCTGAGGAACTTCAGTGACCTCTTCCATACCCTGCCCTTCCTTACCTGGCTGCACAAAGCAGCATCTCTCATGAAGCCTAGATTACTACATTCCAACAGGTGAGCTCGATCTATCCTATTCATTAGGGAGAGCTTTTATATGACAACGTGGTCATTGTCTCTGGAGAATGCCATCCACTTCTAGACTTCACCAGGCATGATGAAGAACTCATGAAGAACAAAACAGCTCCTTTTGGGTATGAGCCAGCAGACATGAGGGATCTCCTCACAGGGCTGACCAGGACCCATGTACCACCACTTTCCACCCTTGGTAGATATCAATTCTTTTCAACTAAAAGAAAAACTTAGAAGAGTAAGTTCTACTGATTTTACAGTGATTTCGTTCACACTTAACACCCACTAGCCAGCATCTACAGGGCTAAAGCAAGATGGTGTGACAATCCCTCTTCTCCCAAGAGCACAGTTAGAGACCTGGCCTTGGCTCAAAAATACCTCCTAAATCTAGAGAATCCTTCACAATTTGTCTTATATTTTCTCAAAACCATGGATGGCTAGCATTAGTAACAAGGCTGTTACCAATATGACCCACTTAACAAAAAGCCCAGGCTCTGTGTCCTACCTATCACATTCCTTTCAGTCAAGTGCCGATACCTCAGTTAGGAGGAAAATTGAGGAAAACGTGGGTAGGATTAATCAGTGCTTAAAAGGCACAAACGGACAAACCACACAACCACTGACAGCCAACTGCTGTGTGAAAGGCTCCTGTGTCTGACTAGACTGATTCTGGTTTAGATTCTAATCCTGGGGAAGCTAAACTTCACTTTCTAGGAATGTTTTGGCTCACGTAGGGACTTAATGAAGAAACCCTACACTTCAGTGACAGACAAGGCAAGGGTAAGGTCAGGAGATCTTATCCACAGAAGGGCAAGAATTTGTTTTCTGTAGAAAATGAGGCCTGGCAAAATGAAAGCAGGAAACCCATAAAGGAACAGGTCTGCAACATTCACTGTGTCCTACTTCTGCTGCTAACTCCTGTGCTCAAAAAAAAGGTAAGTGGTAAGGTTGTTCAAATCCACTTCATTACCTGACACTATGGAAACATGTACCATTTTAAAGATGCTGGGCAGTCATCACAGTTCAGCTCTTGGAGAGACAAATACAGCTTGCCATACTATTTACTTTCATGATGAGAAGCAAATTACACCATTATCAAAGACCTAAATCAAAACAATATTTGAATCAATAAATTCCTGTACAACTAAAGAGAAACTAGCCCTTCCCCTTATTCACAATTTCTGTGCTACCTCTTGATAAACTGTAAGCCAATTCACAGTTGGATTATTTCTCAGATACAAGAAAGGCTCTCACATGGAGCCTTCTAAAACCAGATTTAAAACAGGAAAAATTAGTAATTGTTTGAGGGAGAGGAAGTCTCACATTCACCTTTGTTCCACTAGTTCCTGGCAAGAGAAATAAATACTCACCACAAGCATTCGTGTTTTTCCGTAAAGACAATCATGCAGAGCAACAAAAGGTACACCCACAGGGGAGTAAAGAGCAATAATTTCCCAAGAGAAATGAAGACATAAGCGAAATATTCTGCTCATGCCTAATTGAGTGCCAAAGAAAACTTTAGACTGGACTATGCTGTCTAGTCTATACATACAAACGGAAAGAAAAACAGTTTCAAAAAGTCACCCCTAAAATCTTACATTAGAACTTTTTAATTCATGCACTGCGGCTTTAGTTCTGATGCCACAGAACATTTAACCTTTCACCTTTCTAGAAAGTTACCCCCTCTCCCACACAGAACAAATGTTCAAGGAATAGACAACATTAACAGGTGAATTACCCTAGAGGTAGCTTTTTGGTACTAAAATCAAAATGCAAATTCAACTGCCAACTAGCATCAAACATAGCAATACCCAGAATTGTATTGTACATAACTTTTGGTTTTAAATAGAAGACACTACATTGAGAAGCATCTACTAACACTTTAGAGGATTAAAATTAACCATGTCACCTGGTGATGACAGCAATCAGTGATTGCTTTCAGAAGAAAACTTGAAACAATCATATTTCATTATTTCACATATGAAAAGTAAGCCATTTCTTTGAAACTAGAACATTAACCTTCCATAACTTAAATGGGGGATGTAAACCCTCTTTGATTCAATCCTAGAATATGTGAAAAGAAGCAAACCTTTACACCAGTAGAATAAGGATTACTGTCAAGTATTTTTACCAGTCACGGCTACATCAACTTGAATATGGCAGAAGTGATTTCTTCTTATGATTATTAATACAACTTTATTAATTAAAGTAACAATCTTAATCTTAAAAAAAATGCTATTATGGCTAGCTGTTCCTCCTGAAGCAAGCAAAACTCCACTGAAGAAGCTTTTATGAAATGTACATACCATTGCTGCTGCCAGAAACAGCAACAAAAAAACACAGCCAGATTCTACCACCACAACTCTTAGGAGGATTCTTCTATTTTATCTGTTCTCTGCCAAGAGAAAGTGTAGTCATTGAGAAAGCGTGAATTTCTTTATCCAGTGGAAGTGAATACCATTTTTACCATTTATAATATAAGGTAAAAATAAATTACAGCTGAAAAACTCCAAACCAGCTGTAGACACACGTTTACAGAGTACTGTTTAATACTCAACTACTGTAATACAGCCTTCACACTTGCCAGAACTTGCTACAGCTGAACTCTATTGCTTCTGAAAGCCTGGTAGTAGCTTTTCTTAAACATAAGCAACCAGTAGAAGTACAGGAGGATCAAGCTAGGGAATATTTAACCAAACTGGACAGACACAAATCCATGAGACCTAATGGAGTGCACTGGTAATGGCTGTGTGATCTGGCCAATGTCGTGGCAAGGTCCCCCAGTTACTGCAGACAGGTCATGGCGATCAGGAGCTCCCCAGAGCTGGACAAAAGCAAAACACACCCCTGTCTCTAGAACAGCTTGGAGGACAATCTAGGGAGCCACAGGCTGGTCAGCCTCACCTCAACCCAGGAAAAGTGACAGAGCTTGCTGGAAAACATTTCCAAGCCAAGAAGGTAATGGGAAGTCATTATCAGGGATTTATAAGTGGAAGCCAGGCTAGGCCAACCTGATAGACATTAATAAGGAAACAACTGGCTCGGTGAACTAGGGGAGTACACAAGTGGTTTATCCTGACTTCAGCAAGACTTCCCAACTTTTGTTTTCCATAGCACCTTCACAGACAAATGGATGAAGCACAGACTAGCTAAGTGGACAGTGAGACAAAACTGAAAACTGAGAAATCTGCCAGGCAGAAAGTTACTTAAAGAGCTAGGACACCTTACTCTGGGGAAGAGGGGACTCAGACAGAATCTTATCATTGTGTATAAATACCTGGAAAGAAGAGGGAGTAAAGAAGACAGAATCTTCTCAGTGATAGCCACTGAAGAGACAAGAGGGAACAGTCACAAATTGAAATACAAAGATTTCCATTTAAACATTAAAGCATTTTTTTCTTCTTTTAAAACCTACAGGTGACCAAGCACTGGAACAGGCTTCTCAGGGGCATTGTAATATCTTCATCTTTGGAGGTGCTAAAAAATCTGACAGCACAATATTCTGTGCAACCTGCTCTAGTTGGCTTCATTTTGAGAAGCAGGTTGGATTAGAGATCTCCAGAGGTGTCACTTCCAATCTTTGGGTTTGTGTACTTCAGGTTCTACAGACATTAAAATATGTCCAAGAGTTGATTGGAAAATGTTGTAATGTAATTTTAGTGTCTGTACAGATCTCCACTGGCAGTCTAGTATTCCAAAACAAGAAAAAAATCCACAACTAGAGGCTCTGGAATAAGAGAACCCATGCTAAAAACAGATGAGGACCTTCAGGCTTGTTGGCCTGCTTGTACAAAAGAGTACACTCATACGTGAGCCTGAGGAGGAAGGTCAGCCACAGATATTCTTGACATATAGGAGCATAGAGTTAGCTTCAACTTAATGCTAGCAGGGCTGGCAGTTAACTGGAATTGAAATCCTCCTGCTACAAGACTCTTTTTATACTTCTTTTAGTATATTCTGAAGTTTCAAAAATTCTAAAAGCTCAAGTTGTATATCAACAATTTTCACCACATAAACCAGCAATAGCTTATTGTTTCCACAACCTTATTTTAAAAAGGTTATGCAAGACCACACTTGGAGTGCTGCATCCAGTGCTGGAGACCATAGCACAGGAAAGACGTGGAACAAGTCCAGAGAAGGACCACAGAAATGTCAGGGTGCTGGAGCACACCTTCCATGAGGACAGGCGGGGAAAGTTGGGGTTGTTCAGCCTGGAGAAGAGAAGACTCCTTTAAGACCTTATTGCAAACTTTCAATACTTAAAGAGGGCTTATAAGATAGGGACAGATTTCTTCTAGACCTGTTGCAACAGCACAAGGGGTATTGGTTTTAAACTAAAAGATTTAGACCAGATACAAGGAAAAATTATTTTACAATAGGGTGGTGAAACACTGAAACAAGTTGTACAGCGAGGTGTTGGATAACCCATCCCTGGAAACAAACGGTCAGGTTGGAAGGGGCTGTGAGCAACCTGAAGCTCATTGCAGGGGGATTGAACCAGATGACATTTAAAAGGTCCCTTCCAATCCAAACTACTCCATGATTCCATGTTGACGCCACAAGCAACTTCCTTATAAAGTGTCAAAGAAAAGGCAAATGAAAAACTGGAATAGAAATATGTTTTACTCGGTACTACAGGAAAACCCCAAAAACATCTGTTGGGTACGTCTGTTGGTGACCAGCTGTTGCCTTTCGCCTTGCCCTCCAGTGACGAACAAGATCAAGTACTGCCATCATTGTGACAGAGACAAAACAATACAAGAGCCATGAGCACCATAAGAAACTCTCAAATAAGTGCACTTCGTCTTCGTCAGCTCCCACAATAGCATCACTATCTCTCAAGGATAGGATTTAAGCAAAATTACCCTAAGTAATTATTACACAATTTAAGAAAAATGTCAAAGTTTCTCTTCTCTGTGCAGCCATTTACACAGAAGGAGGATTGTGTGCAATCTGGCAACAAAGTATCTGCGCCTTGAATAGATGGCGTGCTGCTCCACAAAGCATGCAGTCACACAAACAAAGTCTGGACTCCCCACGAACTGACAAGATTACAACTGTCATGTGACAACTAGACTCGATACAAATGCTCCTTTTACTGTGAAACAAGGTCGTGTGACTCTCGATCAAAAGAGGCTCTTCCTAGTTAACTATCATTGATGTTATGCCAGGGTTTTTGGACTTCTCTTTCTTTCTTAAAAGAAAGATCAGAACAAAAAGACAGCCAACCTCATAACTGCGCATTTTATAATGTCATCTGCGAATTTCATTTGGTTTTCTTTTCACAGGAACAAAAGACGAAATTGAGGAAGATAATTTTTTAAATAGATTTACTGAAAAGAGTATTAAAACACCTTCCTCCAAGCTACTACGCTGCTTGGAAAGACTTCAGTAGAGCATTACTGCAGCTATTATACACATTTGTACACAAATCCCTGAGAAAGAAAAGTGCCACGTGACTTCAGATCTTGATTTGACAAAATTATGTATTGCAGACAGGAATTTCCTGATTCAAAACATGGGCATGAAAGAGAGATTCCTGTTGCTCACTTTACTCCAAGAAGGGTAAAAAAGGGTAAAAAAATCCCCAAAAGACAACAGTTTTTCCCCATTTACTTGTTTAAGGCAGAGGTCACAAAAGTGCATAGGGTGAAGAGTCTATTTTGCCAACAAATTATTTTTGTTGAGTTTGGATATTGGCACAGGGTAGGAACCTTCTTCTTAAATACCTGTTATTACATGCTACTTGAATAACAAAGTCCCGCAGCTCATCTATCCAATCACAAGCTGCACATCTATACACATGGAAAGTGTTGCATATTTCTTCTTCTTATCAAGAAGGAACAGATTTTACTGGCAGCCCACCACCTGTTTTCCAGCTTTTTAAGGTCTCTACTCCTTAATTAAATAGTTGTCCTAATTTAGCAAAGCACATGTCCTGTATTAAAAAATAGGGCATAGCTAACTATAAAATGAAGAGCAGAAATAAACCACTTGTGCATTTCAGCCTTCAAATGTCATCCACTTACTTCTGCCAGTCACTTTCCTAACACAAACAAGACACACGAAGGAGCAAACCAACTCCTAGTTAGGAATTGTTCACAGAAGTAAGGAATCCAGAAGTGGCCAAGGACTGAAACCGCCAGAAAACTAAGTTCACTGAGGAGTTTTTTGGGGTTAGCGGTTTTGACTTAAAACCACTCACCCAGTTCTGAATACATGTAGATTTTTATTTCTTCCCCCTCACAAGGAATGATATAGTATCAACTTCAGTTTGGATTTTATGAAGCCCAGTCTGGTAGAAGGATATTCAAATTCAGTTTAGAGAAGTTTCCAAAGCAGTCTCATCTCCTTCCATGCCTTTGGGGAGTGGGTAAAAGAAGGACAAGGATGTGCAAGTCCTGGACTCCTACTACCATAGCTGAGACAGGTCTGCTGGAAGCTTTCCATGTCATGCATCCCCAGCTTCAAAGTTTATTCAGGCCTCGGACTGGAACACAGGTAACCATTTATTTTTTTTAAATGTATGGGAGAGCATTCAGTTAATCTTGCACCATGCAAAGCTACCAAGTCAAAGATAACTCCCTAGAGTACAGTTAGTTAGCTAATATCTATTAAAAAAAAATAATAAAATAAAAAGTGACCCCTCCTTCCCCAAGAAGCCTTTTATGAAACAATAATATTTTATGAAATAGGATGGATGTTAGTCAGTAAGTTACTTTCTAAAAAGCTATCAATAAAATTAGCAACTTTTTAAAGCCTAAATCTCCTACAAATCTGTAGCTCTGTGTGTGTATGTGTATAAACACACATGCTTGAACCACACACAGGCTGTTCATTTTTTTTAGAAAAGAAAATTCTGTTTTATGAGAAACTGACAGCAGCACAGCAGCTCACTTAAGCGCTGTGCCCAACCCTCCTCCTGCCCCTGCCATGTGATCTAGACAGCAATATGCAACATAAGCACTGAGCTTAGAGCAAATTTACTTTTTGGAGACAAACTGAGTAAACACACACACGCACAATCATTTTGAATTGCTCAGCAGACAGTTACTTAAAAAATGAGCATCATAAGCAGCATTTTTGAAGATTACTTTTGGTTAACAGCAGTTGGCCACTGTCGGACTGCAAATTCACTTTTTAAAAAAAACAACACCGGTTGAAGGATTGACATTTGGAATATTGCCCTACTTCCAACCCCAGCTTTGCTATTAAGAGGCAAGTCTCATCTCTCTGAAGGGAGCAGCATGAAATCCAGCCAAAGGTAAAATGCAAGAACCGACACCGGACAAGTACCAAAAAGCAGAATACAACCACGTAAGCAAGTGTGCACACAAAAAGCACCATTGATTAGCACCTTAATATTTACAGTAGTCCCATGGAGGTTGTTAAGGTTTAAAAAAAAAAAAAACATAAAAACCCCAAAAAAACCAAACAAACACAATCAAAAAACCAAAACAACAAACACCCCAAAACCCAAAAAAATACTTCTATCAGAGCAGAGAGATATTTTGTCTCAGCAGATCACTCGAGAAAATATCAGAACAGTAAAATAAGATGGTGCTAAATGTGATATACTAAACTTCATGTTTAATAGCTCAAATAATACTGTGTAAATGCAACTCAGACATCAAAACAAAGTGAGGAAAAAATGCACAGCTTAGGAGCATTTTGGCACCCAGCTAGATGGGATTCTTCACTTGACCATGGGAAACTCATGGGATAGAAAAAAAAACAAATACCAGGATGAAAAACTGCCCTTGCTGCTAAAGATGCAGTACACAGGGAAGATACCTCAAGGGGGTGTCACACTTTTGTAATTAAATAATGTAGGAAAAGCTCATTTATTACCATTCCCAGCCATTTACCCTCATTAAGATTTCCTGTGAGGCTTCACAGATTCTAACCACCAATATAAATAATTGATAAATGATTATGATTCAACTCATAAACAAAATAGTGCAAGACTATCATGGTATACTGTTTTTCACAGCTGATGTAAGCAGTGCATGTGAAGTAAATCCAGCAACACTTTTTGCAGAAACAAATTCTAACATATGCAAAAATCTATAGGTCCTGAATGCCAGAACTTTTGGATTAAAAAAATTTCCATGCACGACATCAGATGTGTCAGAACACCTGGCATCACTGAACTAGCAGAGATCTAGTTTGAAATGAAAGGCAGCATTCACAAGGAGTTAGTGTCCAACAGCACCTTCCAGAAAAAGGACAAGTCTGAAAGTCTGGGTCTATAATGCAGACCTTAACCATGCTCTCCAGCTGAAGGGAGAGATTTGAGAGGGTATCATACTCCTAAATGAACACAGACTGACCATTGCTCCATGGTGCTACAGGCTGGCAATTCATAGAGAGTTTTAGCTACTGTATACCAGGTCACACATCATAATTAAAGCCACCTTTGTGAAACCGTGTTGCCTGTGCTTCATAGCAACAGTATCTCATGACAAAGGCAGGTTTCTGTATTGGTGCTTACTTTAGCAGAACACTGGGATCTACACAGGAATTCTCCCTCCAAGTGGTTTGTGAACAGAATACACCACAAGTAAGAGTTTGGAGAAGGAACATTTTCAAACTAAGAACTGAGTGAAAGTTATTCCTAAAGAGTTTGCATTAAAATCTTGCCAAATTAAATATTCAGATTCAGAAAGAAAAGTTTGTCAACAAGGCTTATGATTCAGAAAGGATGTTGATTTCCTTGTCTGAGCTGCTACTTCATCTATTTCTCCCACAGTTTCATCTATTTTTCCCCTGCCATCCTCTGTTCTCTACAGCACCAGGTTCCTGTGTTGCATCAAGTCTTTCATGATACATTTTAGCTGACCAACTGGAGCTGCTGCTCATTGTCACCAATCCTCTCTAGACCAGCTTCTAGAAGGAGAAAGTGCAGGAGATGCCCAAAGAAAGTTTTATCCACAACTGCAGGATTCTGGACAGTTGACTTATTAAAAAGACATTCCTTCGTATGGTCTGAATACCGGTATTGTCAAAATTCTGTACCATTATTTAGCTCTTCTCAAATTTGACTGGTCTCAGTTAATGGTCTCAGTTTAATGAAGAAGTCACTTGTGAGGAAGACATGTTGAAAAGTTAGTTATTTTGCAAAGCACTATTTCACCCCAATGTCACAGGTTCCTTTCATACATAAGAAAGGAGATTATTCCTCCAACTCATATCACAAAGCCAATTTCCTGATGTTACAGAAGCCTGCAGTTTTAAAGTCCTTCCCATGAGGATGGGAAACTGTCTCAGGTGGTAAGAGGGACAGCATCCAGTCAGCCTTTTCCCAAAAGTCCCATGCCAACAGCTGGCACTACAGTCAGCACCCACCCAGCCTCGTGCCCAGCACAGAAGGTTTTTCTGGGCAGAAACATTACAGCACAGCATGCAGCAAAGTACAAGGAAACACTGCCAAGGTGTCTGATCAACTTGGCAATAGCTAAAGGGCAACATCCTTCGATTCAGTCCACTCATCTGTGATGATGAGTAGGGTCTTGTTTGGTCAGCTGCCACAGCATTACATTTTAAGAGAGGTCCTTAAATACACCTGACTTTTGGTAGCTTCTACAACAAAAGACTGCTCCATCCACTATCAGACACAAGGCCTCCTCTTATTTAAAAACAAGCAAAGAGCTAAATAAGTGAGAGAAAGAAGAATGATTTATCCCCATGGCAAGAAAGTGAAAGACAGCAGTAAGACTCTTGCTAAGGTAACTGATGATTCCACTGCATAGGCAAAAACTCTACAAGTTCTGCTCCATGATAAAGTGGATTTCTTGCTCCAGTGATCTATTATTATCTATTATCATCAACAGCACTGTTCAAACACAACTGCTGAAACACATTCAGAAAGACTCCTTCCAAACTTTAACACTTCAGTCTGAATCTACAGCATACTACAACAAGCCTGAAATCTCAACCTCCACATATTTTTCAGGTAAACAGATTTCCAGGAATAATCACCCTTATAAAAATCATTTTAAAAGTCCAAATGAAAACTTAGAAAAGTAAACTTGTATTTAATAGTTGACATTTTAAAATAGGTAAATTCCTGTAAACAAAGTTTTGTTTATGTATTATTATGTTACAAATTTTTAAATGAGTGTTGCATTCATATCCCATCTGCATGGCATGATTTTTCAGATAAGCAATTTTATTTACATTTAAGCTTCATTCAGAGCAAGTTTTAGCCTTAGAAAATTAAATTAATGGAAAACAAATACATTCAAAGGCACTGTCAATTATTCACCAAACTCGATACTAATTTAGACTCCTCAAACATCCAACTGTCCTGTGCATCTTAACATGACAATTGTAGCTTCCAATAAAATCACATGCAATAAAGCCTTGGCCAACCAACTAAATAAATGCAACCCAATGCAGTTTATGTGGTCAGTCACAAACACTTAGCTGCCTGAGATTATTACATACACAGCACTGATGTGAATTTTAAAAGAAGTGTATTAATGATAAGTGTAACAATGTAGCAGTCCATGCAACACCAGATTTCCTGGTCATAATAGCTCTCTATTTTAGAAGTGGTATCTTGAGCAAGAATTACCCTTGCCCTAATGTATCTGTTCAATATTGAGATGAGAACCAATTTGGGCAAATTCACTAAGTTCTGCAGTTCCACAGAAGAAAGGAAGGAAGGCTATGTGAAAAAACCCAGTCATTTTAAAAATCATTTGCAGTTGTCTTCCTGAAATCTCACCTAAGATATCAGCAAGCAGCAAATGGGAAAACAGCATTCAAGAAGCTCAGCTAAGCTAAGGTACTTTTCTCCACCCCTAAAATGACACACCATGGTAACAGCATCTGCCTACAAAGCCCAACAGGCTGAAAACTGTGTACCACAGGCACCACTCCATGAACTTCCAAACAAATATTCAGGTTGCTTTTAAAGTACACAGCAATTGGTGTTACCCCTCCACCCGGGAGCACAATCACATCCTACTAAAAGCAACTTTTTACAGCAATTAAGTGGTTCATTTGTCAAAGGCACCAAAAGCTCCAGTAGTTTATGGAAAAAAAAAAAAAGGCCTTCCTTTATCAGGTTTAGATTTGTTCTCCTCTGTATCACTCAGGGGAAAATGTAGCATGAGTGCTTCTCCAAGTTTCTTTGTAACTGATGACACTTAGAAGTTACCAGGAAACACGATCTATGAGGCACATTAATGATGAAGTTTTGGTCATGGGGTTTGGGGATTTTTAAAATTTATATTAATTTTAAACCACTATTCCACCTACTTCTCAACACAGGTAATGGTCTGTACTGCAAAGATTATTTTGCCACATGTAGTCTGCACTCCCAGGATCCAATCTCCACTCTGAATGTAGGAGAGAGACGAACTAATTAAGAACACCCTAATAGCACTAATCCTCCTCTTCCTCACAGTGCCTATCAGGTAGCTCCGGAACAGTTAAGCTCTCCTTCCCTTCACTGAAGGCTGCAAAAGACTCAGTGTCAGTCACATTCCTCCCCAGAAACTGTACATTTATTGAAGCAGTCAGTCCTCTGAATCCACAAGAAAGCTCAGGCATGCATCCATGCCTTCCTGTCATTGAGGTAAACACCCCCCAGCAGCATGATTTTTTGCAAGTGACCAGAACTATCAGCAATGACCCTTTCAACTCTGGTGAAAAACTAAGATTTCCCCTTTCAGGAGGGATCCAAAGAGGCTTTGATTGCAACTTCCATGTTCACCCCATTTATGCAGGAGTTATTCTAGCAATGCTATCAATTGACTGAAACCCCACAACAGGAAGAATAGCTTAAAGCATCTGACTTCATCAACTCTTCAGAAAGCAGAGCTCATTTGGCAGTAAATGAAAGGAACTGCGGAATCTGCTCTAGAAGTGGCGTCTTTCCCCTTTCCTTTACACAATCTTCATGCATATTTTGGATGTGAGAGGTGTATTCTTTGGCAGTTGCCGTCTGGACTCCCAAAGAATGGAGCAGACCACAAGATCATCTCCCTCGCTCCACCTACAAACCCTCAACAACAAAAAAAGGGGGTGGTGGAGATCCTATATGCTTGCCCAATACGCCAAGGGTAAGACATATATCCTACAGAGTTAGCTAAATACTTGGAGGGCAATATATATAGAAGAAAGCTAAAAGTTAAAGAAAGCTTAAAACTAGCTGGCAGGAAGACAAACTTTCTGTACTTGCCGTTGGTTTGTCTAACACCAGCTGACTGTTCCAGTAGTCCTTCACACCAGAAGCAAAGCAGCTGAAATTCATCCCTGATGCAACTCCAGCGAGACTAATAGGTTTCCACAAGAACGAATCAGACCCTGTCTATCTAAAACCAAACCCACTAAAGTTTCACTGAAGCGAAATTGCAGGAGTACAATCTATGGATAACAGCTGGAGAACATTAACTCTCCCCCCAACCATTGCCGGGGTTAATTTCTTTCTTTCTGTTCAGACAGGAAGCAGTCATATGCCATACTGCATAATATAAGGATCCTGGGATATAAAGACGAGCAGAAAAGGATTACAAAGAGCGCTCTACAAGTTTTTTAGCAAAGTTTCCGCTGCCATAACTCCCGAGCTGCCTTCGAATAGCAAGTCTCGTCGCTGCCGCGACATCCTGAGCTGAGACAGCACTCAAACTCCTATCGAGTGAAAAAAATCATTAAACATTAAGGGTGTTTTTAAGGGGCGCAGCGGGAGCCCAAGGATTGTGTCGCGGATCCGGGCGGGGGTCGTCCCGGCCGGGGAGAGGAGGACCCCGCCGCGGCGCCCCTCGCCCGGTCACCCCCTCCCCGGCCAGGAGGACCCCGCCGCTGTTCCAGCACCCCTCCTGCGGCCCTCCCAGCTCACCCTCGCTGCCGTACTGCTTGCCATTGTTCGCGCCCATCCTGCCGCCTTCATGCTCGTCGCCGCTTTCCCACGCCGCCGCTCAGCATCTCTACCGCGGGGCTGACGGGGAGCAGCCCTGGGGCAGTGGCGGGGGAACAGCCCCCAGAAGTTTTCACGGCGACATGTCCAAAGCAGCCTTACAACCTTACAACCTCCTCCGTTTCTTCTCGGGTGGCCGACACCCTCCCTTCCCCACCTCACAAAAAAAAAAAAAAAAAAAAAAAACCAAAAACAAAACAAAAAAACCCAAAAACTTTAAAAGTGAAAGAATCAAAACCGCGATGTATCGGTGGGCCCTGCCCGCCCCGGTTTCCAGCCGGGGTGTCAGGACAAGGAAGGCGGCTCCAGTTATAATCCACAAGCAGGACGGGCGGGACGGCCTCCGGGCGCTGGCTCCACCGCCCCGCGGCGGGCGCTCGGCTCCTCCGATGCTTCAGCGCCGCTCCGCCTTCCACCTCCTCCTCCTCCTCCTCCTCGCAGCCCGGCCGCTGCTGCCGCCTCCCCCGGGAGGCCGCCGCCAGCCACTTGTTGCCCGGGGCGGGAGGAAAGGGAGCCTCCGCCGCAGACTTTTGTTAGCGGCAGGCGCCTCCTCCCGGCGCCCAACGCCGACGGGCCGGGGGAGGGAGGGGATGGGGATGGAGGGAGGATGGAGCCCGGAGCCGGCCCCGGCCCTTAAAGACACAGCGCCCGGCACGGGGCTCCTGCGGCCGCTGCCCCCCTGCGTCCCCCGCTGTCCCAACAGAGCAACCCGGGAGCGCCCGGCGGGGATGGTGCGGGGGCTGCTCGCAGAGACCCGCCCAGGGCGGCCCTGCCCGGGTGTCCTTCCGACGGGCAGGGCAGGCGCTCTGCACCTTCGCGGCACCCCCGACCCCGTGCAACTCGCAGGGGCTGACAGAAAGTCACCGTGTGTAGGAGGAAGCTACTCCGGAGTTCGAGCTATTTTCTCCTTGCAAATGGTATTCCCACAGTCACTCAATTCCAGTGAATCACTCCCAGCCTTTACCGCCACATCCAAGAAAAAATATCCAAATGTTGAACATCCCCCAAATTAGTTCTTCAGGTATCCCATAGGGATATATCTCATCCCTTGGGATGAGATGTTTCTGTTTAATTCAGCTTTCTTAAAAAACAGTTTCTGCTTCTTTAATCCTAAAAGACAGACTCTTAGACTCTCAAGACCACTGGGACCACTGGGATAGTGGAGGTCGTTAATGGGGTAAGTGCCTTTCCCGAGTGCAGCCCATGCAAACAACAGGTTTGGGAAGCAAGGATTTCAATCTCACTACTGCATGAGAGCCCACACCACCTCTGCCTGGCAAAAGGGGCTGGATAACAAGAGATGCTGTCAAATGGGAGTGAGGATAAACTGCACGTGACCAGGTTAATACAAAAACTGCCAGTCCCAAGAGGATACCTAGCCCCAATGGGCTAGGTAAAAACATCAATTAAATTTGCTCCATGCAACTGTTACCCAGATTAAGTGGTAATCGGGTGTTATCAAAGGCTATCTGGGAAAGAACGAGATTTTAAAGTGAAAAAGAAGGATGACAGTTTGTGATAGGTGGAGAGAGACACTGGAGCAGGCAGTCCTGGTTTGGTGCTGGTATCTCTCTGCCTTGGCCTGATGGTGCTGGCTCTCTGTCTGGTGGCAGGGCAGGGTGTAACAAGCAGGGATCCCCACCCCAGGTGTGCAGGAGGTCTTGTGGCGCCTATGTTAGCACAGGGAGCAGCACAGTACATGCTACCGTACCTGAAATGTGGTTGCACAGGAACCTGCAGGATGTGTGTGGGAGCAGGGGAACCCACACTTCCAGAAGAGGGCTGTCAGCTTGCAGCCCACACAGCCCGGGGAGTGGGCTGCCCAAAGCAATACATGTTTGAGACTAGGACTTTTTAGGATTAGTTTCAAAGCTCTTTACTAATATTTTGCAAGTATCTATGATTGGTGTTTACTCATACTGACCATCAGCCAGGTCAGCATGTCCTTGTTAAAAAGACAAAACCACTTTAACGCTGATTTGATTAAAACCATGAGTTGAGCAGTTTTCCCTGCACCACACTGTGATCATAAGTATGAAAAAGCCTGTCTTCCTAAACATGTCACAACACCCACAAGACAATTACTGCATGTACAAATAATTCTGAGCTAATTGTGTCTTTGTCAGCTTATACAAATGGCATATGAAATGGCAGAGGCATAAGTATCAGCACTGACATAGCTACAGAAAAGGTGTCTAAAACCTGAAGATTTGGGGATGAGGGGGTTAATTTAAAAAAAAAGAAGTGTATTTTCATTAAGAGATGGGCTAATTACCAGAAGCTGAAATAGGTACCAGCACCACAGATGACTGACAAGTAATCAGGCAATGTTTATGAGGCTCTAATCCCATTGGACACCCATCATTAACTTTCTCCTTGTAAAAAAGTTTTGGTCCTGATTCAATACTGAATACTACAATACAATGCTACACACACCCTTCAATTCTCAAAAATCAGTGAAGTTCTAAGAAAACAGTGCCTTCTGGGGTCAGACTCATCAAATGACCAGCCTAGGTCCTTTGAAACAAAATATTAATCAGTCTAAAAATATAGGTTTCTGTAATCAAAGGTTAATTTCTAAGCACTGATATTAAACAAACTTAGTACTGTGCCAAAGCAGGTAGGTCTTGACACAAGTGTCTGCTTTTATCATCCTCTACTTTCTTTTAGAGTGTCACCTGTTCAGGGGCAGGGCAGGGGAATGGGGGAGCAGTCTGCCTTCTGTAAGACAGTAAATGGTTGTGGGGCAAGGTCAATATCTGCTCACATATGGGCCCACAGACTACCAACAAACACATACAACCAAGCACTTCTTTTCCTGCTGTGTGGCTTGTGCGAGTTTCAAAAACACACCCCAAATGCTTGCTAGGAACTCGCCTAGGCAAAGTAGGATGGTAAAGAAAAAAATATAGAGCTCTCTACAGCACAGCAGCCTACCTTTGTCACTCAGCCCTCCCACCCACCTCGGCTGTGGGCCAGCACACCCAGCCACACCATCTTCCCTGCCAGTACCACAGGGCAGCGTTAGTCCCCAGCTGTGGGAGAGCACATGCAGGCTGAAAACAAGACGTGTCCCTGCTCCATGTGCAGCACAGCTGTGCTTAATTCTAGCCTGAAATACAGCGATGGGAGGACCCACTGGAAACGACTGCTGAGGTTCCTTGTGTCACACCGTGTGCTCTGCATCCCGTGGCAGTCAACAACCTGAAAGTTTTCCTGCATGGGTCATAGGACTAGGAAGGCAAATGATCCCACTCCTAACTCCTAGAAAGCTGTGCAAACTTTTTGACATGTAAGATAGAAATTTCTCAGACTGGCTGGAAACATCACCTCACACAGACCCAAGTACATAGCTGTATGTAAATAATTTTACATCATTCAGGAAAAAAAAAGTCTCCTTGATAAGGAATATAGCAGTTTCCCTCCAAATTCAACATCTGATGCACCACAACTGAAATTACTTCCTTTACCAAGGGGTAATTTTGCTTATCAAAACCAGCATAGGCTGGTGCTTTGTGAGACAGGAAATTCAACTGTTTAGGGAGCACTGTAAAGAATAAAGACATTAGACAGACATGTTACCATTCTGTCAAGTTTATGACATAACTCCCAGGAATATTCCACCATGACCAGAACCAAAAGGAAAGAAAAACAAAACCAATAAAACAAACAAACAAACAAACAAAAATAACAAAAAACCAACAAACAAAGCAAAACACACAAGCAAACAAAAAAAAAAACCACATGGGGGAAAAAGTCTAGAGAGGAAAGAAGGTCTTGGTCTAGGAAATTTGAATACAGCTTTCTGACGAAGGACTGAATATTGCTGCTGCACATTTTGTTACACTCTTTCTACAGGAGAACGAGGTAGAGAACACAGGGACAAACACAGGGACAAAAAAAAAGCACCAAACTCGTTTTGTTAATAAAGACATTAAAATGTTGCCAGAAATGTATCCATCACAGATGATGCTGCTGACAATGGGTAACTGTTTCATGAAAGGCATTAGGACACTCCAACTTGGAGTTTCATAAACCCAAAAGCATCAACATGAGCAGAGAAGTTAGGAAATGCAAGTTCAAAGAGGGCCTACAAGTTCCAGCTAGGACTGAGTCATCTTACAGCCCTTCCATATTTACCAAACCCTCGGTTCATTGTGGGATGCACTGTGGGACCCTGGGAGGCCTATTATGTTCAGACATATGGTTTGGGACTTAGTAACCTTATGGTGCCTGCACATGAGACTTAGAAGATATTTTCTTTCAACAATTTCAGGGATGTTTCACTCATTCTTGGCAAAGTTCTGTAGTAGGGTTTTTTTCCTTTTTTTTTTTTCTCCTGGCAATCTAGTTGGTCCATACCTTATACATCGCGATTTTCCAGCTTGAACTACATAGTATATTTATATATAAGTACAAAGGACGGGTAGGAGTCTCTTGGCTGTGACTGAATTAAGCTGTCTGAACCATATCATAAAACTCCTATGTGAAGCTGTTTACAATAACCCTTTAAGACACTCCCACCTTCAAAATGGTGCAAAGAATCTGAAAGCGCATCAGTTCTGCCATCTTTTCAATGATCCAAAGGCGATGCAGTGCTTTCTGTAAGGAGAACAACAACTTTTGGTGGTTTTGCCTCTTAATACAAGTAGTACACACCCACTTCAGAGGGAAGGAGATGGAGTACTATCAAATGCTGGTTTTGCAAGACAGAAAGATTTGTTGTTCCATATGAGATGTGCCTTCCTACGCTTTCCTTCTTCATAAGGAGACATCAGTGCATTTTTCTTAGACTTGTATCCTGTCCCAGCAAGAGGAACTTAGAAATTATTAGAACTGAGGAAAAATAAGAAAGCTATGGGCCAAAATATTTCTATTTGGATGTGTTGCTACAGTCATTTCCGGGAATGTTTGTATTACATCTCTATTCATTATGGGCCTCCCTCTGTGGTACATTACATGTCTCATGATGTACCATTTTTCTATTTCATGAACAAAACCACAACGATTTTAGAAGAAGAAGCCAAACAAAGGGTTCTGGATTAAAAAAATAAAATTTAAAAAATTGAAAGCAGCAGAACTATTTCCATAAGGTATCATCACAGCAATTCCAGGACTAAATAATTTGGCTTTGAAAATTTTGCCACAGTTGTTTTGGTAAGGTTTTTTCCTTCAGTTTTAGTCCAAGTTTTCCTCTTTGAAAGAAAGAATAAACAAATATCAAAAACCTCCAGCTACTTCAAAGTAGCCTTATGTCAAAGTTCAATTTAAAAGCCATTTGTATTTCAGGTCTTAAAATTCCAGCAGCAAATCTAGGATTAGTTTCCTATTTGGTGAAAGAAGCTTTGATTTTTCCTTTCCTTTCCTTTCCTTTCCTTTCCTTTCCTTTCCTTTCCTTTCCTTTCCTTTCCTTTCTTTTCCATTCCTTTCCTTCCTTGAGCATTTTAAGCATTTTATTTCACAATTTGAATTTAAATAAAATGTTAAAAAATTCTGTATCCTTTTAATGACAGCAGAAGCCAAGTGATATTTTTCTAATTAAGTCTACTTTTACATCACCATGTTCATAGGGCTGCATATATTTTGTGAATGCTTCATGATAATATCTGTGTTGACTGCTTTTGGGCATTGTAAAGGGAAAAAGAATCCAAAAGAAATTTGACTAATATGTTGCTGGCAACTTAAAACCATTATCAAAAGCATATTGTTTCATTAACTAGAAAATGATCCATTAATTCTATGTACCTCCTAAAGAAAGAAAAAGTCTAGATTATCTTCATCTTTATAGATAAAAGTTATTGCCCTGTGACCTCAGAGTATGTGCCATTTTCTCATTAGTAGCCTCAGTATCATTATGAGTGGCTTGATCTACATGGCTAAAAAGCTGCAGGATCTAAGCATAGCTCGGATTGTATTTTAAGGGGCAGCTTTAAGTAGAGCCTGTTCTCCTGGCTGAGAACTCTCTTAGCATCCACTTGCATGAGGTCAGGCTGCTCCAGCCAAGCAAAGGCTCTGGTCCCACAATGACTTCAATAGGTCTGGTTGAAATGCACTCAATTGAGGTCATGTTCAAGTTCTAGGACGTTTTGGATAAGATGAGTTTATGTTCTGATAGGTTTGTCTGATGGGATCACAGACCAGATGAAGTACAGGCAATTCTATCAAATAAAGATCTGGTTTTATTTTAAACTTCTTTCGGAACTTCAACTAATTCAAATCTTTAAAAGTTTTCAACAAACCTGAGATTTTAAGATATTTTTGCTGATTTTTTTTTTCAGTTTTACAGGAGAAAATCCTCACTAGGATCTGATTTTTCCCTTCTTCAACAACAAAAGCAATAAATAAAGTTCAGACTGTGTTGAAACATGCTTTACATTACATGTAAAATCTGTTGAAAAGAATAGTGAGTTTGAAAAGCCAAGCTCCTAAGTCTCAAGTGTTAGAAAACACAGGAATGAAGGCTGTGTATAGCTCCAGAACCACCATCCTGAATTCCCCTGCCTTGTCCCAAGTACACCTTCCACAACAGACAAAGCTGAGGCCTTCAGCCAACACTGCAAAACCACTTCAGTCCCAGAAGCAGTTTGCAATCATGCAAATTGTGGCATTTTAATGCATAGGCACAATGAGACATAGTGGGACTGTGGAAGCCAAATTAATTCTGGCATTTCACAGCTTATGTCTGACCTTGCAATTTTAACATAGAGGTTTTTCATTTGATTTAAAAACCAGTGTTGGCTGGTGCAATCTCCAAAAACTGAGCAAAGAATGAACTTAAGATACATTGCCTCATCACATTGACATCTGTTGCAAGGATTTTCAGGGTTGGAAGCCTGAACTCTGCTAAACAGGGGGCTGTTAGTTGGACTAAGAGAAGTACTGATGGAAACATAAGACTTTCCAAGCACCATGGTTTTCTATGCTTCTCGGAAAGAAGTTGTGGCCTTCTTTCCTGGTGTGGCCAGGTTTCCTTCCAGTGACAAACAGAGCAGGCTGAGGGTTGTGCCAGGGATGTTCACAGTAGACCTCCACACTGTGGGCACTCCCTACACAGGGATGTGGACAAACTCTGGAAACCCCTGTCTAGAAACAACCTGCAGGAATCAAAACTGGGGAAAGACAAAGCTTTGTATGAGTAAGGTGTATCTTCTCAAGAAGCAGCAGGTGTTGCAGGATCACAGGGTGCTGGACAAAGGACGCTCCATTAGACCAAGCTTCTTCTGACCACTGCACCTCCATAAGCACAGTTTCTTCTGCTTTGACCACCACCCCCACAAACAGTGCCACACCACATGCACACCAAAGCCTCATTTCACATCCTTTCTTCCCGTCTGGCTAGTTGTAGTCTCAGCTTCTTCTGTCCCATGTATGCCAGACACCTCACTCAAAAAAGCTTGCTTTCACCCTTTGGCCTTCCCTCCCTTCTTCCTGCCTCTACGGTCTTACCTCCAAAGCACACTCTTGCATTTCCACAGAATTTTTCTCCTCAACACTTATCTCCACTAACTTCCTTCTACATTCAGTCTTTGTGAGTATTCCCTGAACCAATTTTCTTCTGGTCTCTGGCCACTGCTGCTGCCAGTTCCATTCTTCTGCCTCAGACTGATGTTAATGCAAAACATTCTAATAAAATTCACAGTGGCTCTTGAATTGTTCAGCCCTGATGAACTCCCTCCCAGTTCTTTCTTCTTTTCATAAGGAGAGGCAGCAAAATTTAGCCATGCTAAAGGGAGTTTCACCAAGTTTCAGTCAGACGATTTTGTTGTGTTTCAGAACTTTCTCAGACATCACACCTGAGCTGTCCAGCCTGCAGCTAAAATGTCCTATTTTCCATTGGTGGTGTCACTCCCTGCACAGCCAGCCTGGATTTCCTTCCAAGCTTAGATTGACTTCCTCAGTTTTCAGTGAAGAATTCACAGACAGCTCTGTACAAGGTTTAGTGAGGGGAAAAAAAGTCGCTTTGCTGACCCTAGATCTCCTCATGGGCCTGGCAGAATCATATCTTGCCCAGTCACTGGGTCACTCAACTCCCAGATAGAGCTGAACTAGGTTTCTTCTGAGGCAGCTTGCACGCACTGAGAGCAAGCTGTGTGTGCCTTCTCCCAAAGGCAAAGCCAGCCAATGGTGACCCCGTTGTCAGTAACACTAATACCACTGTCACCACATCCTGCACTCTTAACCAAGAACCAGAACTTGGTTTGTAAACAGTAGTGTGGTATGCTGAGAAAAATGGATGCATGAAGAAGCATGCACAAGAAGCTCTTTCAGTGCTGCAGGCTAGACTACTGCGCCACAGTGAAGGAAAAGTGCGTGTCTATGTAAACATCAGCATTCACATGTTGAAACAAAGATAAGGTGTGAACATCAGCCATGAACCTGCAGGGGACACTGATGGCAACTGTCTAGATGCAAAAGAACAGTTCAAGTATCAGCCCATGAAGAGCATGTGTACTTCCCCTCACAACAGGACAGTCTTGTTAGTATGCTCTGCTAGGAGGTTTTCCACATAAGAGACCAAGATTCTCTGCCTATGGCAAATGCCCCAGTGGATGGCAAATGTCCCAGCAGAGTCATTCTATCACGCAATGCAGCATGTTCAGTGAAAAGGTTCCCTCCAGTTTTCATCCCCCCCACACACCTTGCCTTGTCTTATATTGTCGTGGTTTAGGAATAGTATTCCCCAATATAGTGTTCCCAATGAAGGGCTCCAAACCATGCACTGCTTGCTCGCTCTCTCCTCTCCCTCCCTGCAGAGGGCTGGAGAGGAGAACTGGAGACACAAAAGGTAAAGATCATGGGCTGAGATAAGAACAATTTACTGGAAACAGCAATGAGATAAGAAATGAGCAATAACAGCAGCAGTACTAATAACAGAGTGTACAAGAGGAGAGTGATTCCCACATGAGAGCTCACCACGAGGAACACAATGCTACCCCCACAACTCATGTCCCTCTACATGACCAGGAGGGACCCCTTCCCCACTACACTCCCTGAACATGATGTGAGGTGCTGTAGAACAACCTCAGCATCCTGGCCATGCCCTTCCTGGTTACTTCCAGGAAAAATTGACCCTTACCTAGCCAGAACCAGGACACATGTGCCTATGACTAATTTGGGAATTCACTGTAAAGAGAGTATCCACATGTAAAGCCAGCACAATTAGCATGCGTTTAATATTTCCAGAAATTTTATGAGATATCATTTAGCAGGTTAATTTCTGGCTCAACTAAACCAGTGGATTGCTTCTGAGAAACAAGGTACCATTGCTTCCTTTTTAACATTCAGATCTACTGTTCTAAAGATTTTTGCTCATACATATTAAATCTCTTGTGCATGTCCTTTGCAGTTAAGAGAAATATAATAGTGGTCTCACTACAAAGTGAGCCAAGAGCTGAAGCATTACTTTTTCCATCTGACTTTCATTGATACTTCCATATTATGGGACTCTTCACCACACAACCTCCCCCTCCCCAATGGCTCCAGGAGGAGTCCACCCATTTCATTACCCCAAAACTTTGCTCAGACGAACACCTGATGACAAGCAGAGTGCAACCTACCACCTAAGCTTTAGCTTCAGCATATCATAGACACAGAATAGATTTTAGATTCTAGATTTTTACATCAGAGAGATACCATATTCAGGAAAACAGTTTTGCAAAGGGATGGAGCTCATCTGAAGTTTCCCTGAATGTGGGAAACTGGGCAGCTCTTCTCATGGTACAGTCTAAGAAGGATCAGACACATCTGGTTTTACCCCAAGTAGATCAGTAGTCAACAATATATCCGTACTATGATTCCTCTTCAAAATTACCATCAGTCTTCAACACAAAGACAGCTTTATATTACAGCTGGTGATGGGGTCAGTGGCTCTGACCCAGGAAGAGGTGACCAGTCCAGAGAGATGGTCCCGAAAGGAATGGCCTTCCCGAGGCCCAGTATCTTCCCTCAGCTGCTGGCAGGAGGGCCCTTGCAGAGGCTGTCAGCTCTTTAGTGATTGTCAGCTCGTGATTCCAGCTCAGCTCTACAGGGCAGCTTCCAGGCCAAGCCAGACCAGAGAGAGAGTCGAGAGGCTCATGTGGCTGGTTCCGCACGGAAGGTAGCTTTATTGTTGGTCCCCTCCGGCAAAGGGGGGAGCCAGGGACGAGAACTCACTCTGCACAGGGGCCAGAGGGCTTGCTTTTATAGGCATACAGGGGATGGGTGAGGACCAATGGGTTACAGAGAATCTGGGATGGGTAAAGGCCAATGGGTTATGGAAGATCTGCATAGGGTCTCCTAAAGGATTGTGGGTCTGTCTTTTCTCGCCGTGACCAAAGAAGTGGTTGCCTTTCCAGGGAGTCCTGCTGGGCAATTACAAAATCTCTTACCTCAGCAGAGATCCCTCCAGGGCAGGGGCTGGGCATACCCCACAACTCCCCCTTCTGTATTTACTAAAAGGCATTCCCAGCAGCCTTTCTGCAGCAACGTAGGAGGCAAGAGAACATAAGTAACACAGTGATAATTACAATGAATACCCACAAAGCTCCCTTAATCAAAGATGCAATCCATCCTGTTATTCCCCATCGTCCAAAAAGGTCATTGACCCAGGCTCTTATCTACTTTTAGGTCTTTTACTAGTTCTTGTAGTTTCTGGATGTTTGCCTTGATGGATGTTGAGTGCAAAGAAAGATTGAAGCAGCACATCCCTTCAAAGTCTTGGCAGCCATGTCCGTGGGCAAGCAGTAGGTAGTCTATTGCTGCTCGATTCTGTAGGGTTGCGTGTCTGGTAGTTTCCTCATCTCTTAAAAGATCGCTCAAGGCGGCAGATGTCGCATTAGCCTGTTTGCTTAGCCAGCACCCTAGGTGATTGATATCCCCAAGGGCCTTGAGTGCAGCTAACCAAGGGGTGAACACGGAAGCTGCAACTTGTCCTGCCTTATTCCAATTGTAAATGTGGCTGTCACAACTTCCATCAAACTCAGCAAAGGATCTCTTTTGCCATGTTAATGTGTCTGTTTGTCTCCAGTTATGTAATAATGTGATATTTGGGGTGAGGGTAGAAAGCTTGCCAAGGCTACAGGGACCTCCCTGGAGGCGTGAGGGGATCCCGGCCCATACTCTGTCACCACACACAAGAAACACTCCCCAGGGTAACACTTTTGGGTGGAGAGTGGACACAGAGAGTACGTGGCTGGTGTAATTGCACCAATCTTGACTATTATAGGCTTTGTTAAATGGTGATATGTCTTTTCTGTATGTGTTTTTTGCTTGGTCAATCCCTGGCCAGCATTGGCTTTGCAGTCTAAAATAAAATTTGACACAATATGTTGCTTTGGAGGATCCCAGCAGGTTTAATTCTTGGGGTTCATCTCGAGCATTTGGCAGAATCTTTGTCCACTCATCCCAAGTGTCTACTGGGTTGGGCCTCTTACCTGTGGTGCGGAGGAGCTCTGAGTTAGTGATGGGCCAATCATCTGCTACTAAAGGGATTCCTACCAGGCACGTAGAGAGTGGGTTGTCTACGCTGCCCATGGACAGGCACAGATTGTCTTGATTGAGTGTCTTTGCTAGGGTCACCCAAACATTATGGCTAGGCTGTGGGACAAGCCAGCTGAAGGCATGTGGTGTGGTGAAGAACATCGAGGCAGTGGTGAGGACAGCACCAAAGTAGATAAATTTCATCTTTGGACAGGGATGGGGCTTCTGAGAGGGAATATAAGCGAGATTTGTTAGCTTTGTGGTGAGAAGGGAAGTTTTGGGGTTTAAGGAGGTTTGACAAGGGTTGAGGGAAGGGGATATTTTGGGGTAACAAGGGGTGATAACATATAAACTAAGGATCAGTTTTTCAGGCTGTGTCTGGCCTACGGCTTGACTTTTGCCATAGCTTCTTGTTCAGCTTTCTGTTTCATCTGCTGCCATGTGGTGGGACGATCTTTTTCCTGGTTGGTGGGCATTCGGCGACGTCTTCGTCTCCATGCAGAGCTGGTCTGGTTTTGTGGAGGTCCTGTATTTGTCTCAGGAGAGTTCTTGTTGGTGTTTGTAGGAGCAGTGTTTGTAGGGCCTAGGTATGGTTTTATATTTTTTCCTGGGAACCACTTCGGGTCAGATGGTAGCTGGACACAGGCATAGCCTCTCCCCCAGGTAATCAATTGGAAAGGCCCAGAGACCTGGTGTGATTCAGGGTCCTTTACCAGCACTGGTGGTTTCTCTGTGAGCTTAGCTTGAGTTGAATTTGAGAAGTGGCGGAGTATTGGGGGGTCAGGCTGTGATGATGTACCGTTTAGGAAGTTAATGACATAGAGAGCCTTACAGAGTCTTTCAACGGGAGACAAGATTTCTGTTTCTCTCCATTGCTGGTTGAGGACTCTTTTGAGGATTTGGTGGGTCCTTTCTATGATGGATTGTCCTGTGGGATTGCCTGTGGGTATGCCTGTCTCGTGTTTTATTCCCCATTGGTTGAAGAAATCTTTTAACTTACAAGAGGTGTAGGCAGGCCCATTATCCGTTTTGATTTCTTCAGGGACTCCCAGGGTGGCGAAGGCAAGAAGAAAATGCTTGATGATGTGGATGGCATCTTCTCCTGCATGGGCTGACACAAACACTGCCCCAGAAAACGTGTCAGCTGACACGTGCAGCTTTATATCTATACTTACGTCATTTTTCTGCAGGGTATAAGTTTAGTTTGGTTTAGAACAGAGATTTTTCAACATTTCATCACATGGATCATCCTTCAATATGGATTGGCTGTTATCTCCCAGGCCTTTGAAGCAGCTAAAGCAACTGCTTAATTAAAGGTAACAGCTAACAGTGGTAGCTTTTTGCATGGATACTTTCCCTTTTACCACACTAAAGCCTGGTAACAAGCACATGCTGTGTGTGGTACAAGCCTGGGCACTAGGCCATGGCCTGACCTTCCTCTCTGAAGGTCTCAGTAGTCTGTGTAGTTCTCCCTGTGATGGCTTCACACATCATTCCTTGCCCAACCAGGCATATTTAGGCTGATGGCCAGAATTCAACTTGGTAAGGCAAGTGCCTAGTCTACACTGACCTTACTCAAATGCTGGTAAATGTCCTGGATCAACAAACACCATTATCTTTAAGACTTAATTTTTCTGGAAGCTTTCAACCATTAACAAGGCTGAACAGAATACAGAGTTGCATTTCCTAAAATAGACGCTTTTGTGACTTTTGTCTTTTTGCTGATCCTTTCATTGACAGGGATCAAGTTAAAGACTCTGAGGAACTTAAAGCATTTCTAAATCCATTTCTTGGCACTTATGAACTCTAGTGACCGGGTTCAAAATGGTAGTAATAAATTAATGAATAATTCAAAACCACTTATGGAAGTCACCCTCAGCAATTTCCCTTCACATCCCATGTACTGAACAGTGAAGACAGCTACAACGGTTGGCTTTATCAAGACATTAAAGCTGTTACAAGGGTTTAAAAGATAAGAATAGCAGCACACACAATTTCAAGTAGACGTTACATTATACATGGGGATATCAAGCCAATGTTCTCATGAAAGCACTCATTTAGTGAGTTTAATGAGAGCAATTTGTCAACAATTTCACACACCATTTGCCTAGAATTCTCCAATGCAGGATTTCACTGCACGCTCCTCCTCCCCAAATAAAGTGCATGTTGTATACAGTTTTGCCTATCATTAATCATCTTTTCAGCACTGCAAGTTCAATGCTGCTGTCCCAGTAGGAGTCCAAGGGAGCAACATAGCCAAAAGAGGGAAAAGTCATGGGAAAAGAAGAATATAAATGTTCACTTCACCAAAACAAAAGTAAAAAACAAAATACAAGAGCAAAACCCCCAAACCCTAGTAGGACTATCCTTGCCTGCCCACAGTAGCTCCTTCTAACAGCAACTTCTGGAGTTCTACTTTTTCCTTGAGCTGAGTGTACAACTATCAAATCCAAATTGTGCTTCTTTCAGATTAAAAGGTGGCTAAGACTACCAGTCAGTTTAGAATAAGAAAAATACAAAAGCTAAAAAAAAGTCAAACCACTTCCCCCTCTGTCATCAGGTCCTGGAATTGTTGCATTTTGTTTTTCAACTATGTCCAATTCAAAGATAATGCTTTCTGAAAAAAAAAAACCAAAAACCCAACAATTCATGTATTGATTTAATAAATAACTAACATAAGTCAGTTGATTGTCAACATTTTTCTCCTAACCAAGATGACTGAAGGAAAAGCAGATGGAAAGTAATTAAGAAAACCAGGAGTGAGGTTAGCTGGAAGTAACTGATACTGTTGGTAAATCTGGGACTCATAAATGATTCTCGTCCATGAAGGAAAAGAGGCAGATGTTTCTGCTATTTCAGCAAGGAGCTAGGGAGAGCAAGTAAAAATGAGAATAAAAATCAATAGAAGAACAATGAACCTGTAAATATGCAATCCAACTGGTATTACACACTTCCTTCTTTTCTCTGACACTCCTCGTAAGTTTGAAGGCTTTGAGAAGTGGAGAAGGAATACCCTGACATGATCTTATTAAAAAAATTCAAGACACCAACAACTATAGCTTACTGCATCTTTTATGGACTTGTGCAGTAGGAATATGAACAAAAGAAAGCACTAAGTTTACTTTTAAATATCTGAACTTTTAAAGATGTGTAGAAAGAATTGCCAGTTCTGCACTATGTTGTATGTTATGCTTAAAAGATATTGAAAACCTGAAATGAAGTAAAAGAAAGGGAAATAGGTGGAGCTATAAGTTTCTATTGAAAGGATCGCTCCCTTTTGCAGGAAAGGCATTTTAGGAAGGTTGTGAGAAGAAGGTGGAGGACAGGGGGAACTGTACCAAGCATGTCTGAAGGGGCAAGGCATGGCTCAAGCTATGAAGCATTTCCATGGAGACAAAGTGCTGCTGTCATCTGCATTGGCAGCATTTTCAACCCAGCAGTGCTCTGTTTCACTAACTGTGCTCTTCTGCCAGAGGCATCTGAAAGGAGAAGGTTGTTTTCTGAAGTGCAGCAAATCAAGAGTTTACTATTTTGGCCTTCAGCAATTATCAATAAAAGGTTAAACAAAATATTGTCTTGCATAGGCATAAGTATAACTGCATGTTATATAGCAACCAGAAAACCACTCCTTTTAGATTTGTTCTAAGTCTGTTTAAAGATATGTGTGTTCCTCTGAATACTTACCCATCCACCTATCTTTCAACATTTAAAAAAATACTTCAAAAATTGCCCCAGATGTATGATATTGCATCTGAAGGAATTAAGATGTTCCATCTCAGCTGCTGTTGAGATGCTACAAGCTTTTGAGAGATTCTCCTTCATGGGGGAAAAAGATAAATCCATACAGAAAGATCAGGGATATCTATTTTTTTTAAATTAACATTCTAAACATTCTATTTTTTTCCTTCTTGGAAGCTGTTGAAGGGTTGTCAATGGTTGGCAAGGAAAAAAAAAAGAATAGCCTGCTTCCCTGACCCCAGTTTTCCAGGTATGAACCTATTCAGATTAGTCAAAAAGAAGCTATTGCAGAAAATACACAAATGTTGAGGGGTTTCCCTATCTCTATTTAGATTTAACCTCTTTTCTGGCTGCAGTAATACGTGGTATGCTACCATCACTAGGCTCAAATTTAGAAAAGTAATTACTTAGAAACTTCAGATCTGAGCTTTGAAAATGCACCTCTGGCCATAGTTTACAGTGTGGTTACAGTCAGAAAAGTCCTGTAAAAATGACATGAAGATGATGCAATATTGTCAGCCACAGAAAATTCTATTTGTTCAATTAGCAAGGTCAAAGGATTTTTGTTTTTCTTTTAGTCCCATGCCACAAAATTTGATGTGGCAGAAGAGCTGCAGAGTGCATTTCTGTGTCATAGAATCATTTAAGTTGGAAAAGACTTCTAAGATCATCAAGTCCAGCTGTTAACCCAGCACTTTGAAGTCCACCACTAAACCACATTCCCAAGCACCACATCTACATGCCTCTTAAATATCTCCAGGGATGATGACTCCACTAGGCAGCCTGTTCAGATGCTGGACAACTCTTTCTGTGAAGAAGTTTTTCTACTCTCCAATCCAAATCTCTCCTGGCACAACTCGAGGCCATTTCATCTTGTCCTGTCACTTGTTACCTGAGAGAAGAGACCAATGCTTGCCCCACTCCACCATACTTTCAGGGAGTTGTAGAGAGTGATAAGGTCCCCCCTGAGCCTCCTTTTCTCCAGGCTAAACATTCCCAGCTTCCTCAGCCGCTCCTCACTGGACAGGTGTGCCAAACCCTTCACCAGCTCTGTTGCCCTCCTCTGGACATGCTCCAGCATCTCAATGACCTTCCTGAATTGAGGGGCCCAGAACTGGACACAGGACTAAAGGTGCGCCGTCACCAGTGCCAAATACAGGGGGATGGTCACTGCCCTGGTCCTGCTGACCACACTATTGCTGTTCCAGGGCAGGATGTCATTGGCCTTCTTGGCCACCTGGGCACACACTGGGTCATGTTCAGCCAAGTGTTGACCAGCACCCTCAGATCCTGTTCCAATGGGCAGCTTTCCAGCTACCCAAGTGCAGGACCCAGCACTTCGCCTTGTTGCGCCTCAATTGTCCTTGGTCCATCGATCCAGCCTGTCCAGACCCCTTTGCATAGCAATAGGCACTACAGGAGAAGAAAGACAGACTTAACATTTTGCACATAAAGACATCCTGTGGACACTCAAGAGCTACCTGAAAAACTCTGGAAGCCTTGGACCATATGGATCTTTCATCAGCAGAAACTCCTGCATGATCAAATCCTTCTCAAAGGAGAATCTGTGAGAGCCACAGGAAGTGCCAGTGGCTGTCTCAACACCAGGTTCTCCTGCACACAGACTGTGGACACTCAGGGCAGTGGTAGAAACAGGATCTCCACAGAACTGGCTTCACCCATAGGTGAGAGGCCAAGGGTATGTCTATATGGAGAATAATCCTCAACCCCTATTGTGAACGCCGGATCAAATACTTCCTCTTGGAAAAGTACAGATATACCAGGAGTACTCATTGTAGTTTCTTCCTTATTATATAGCTAATCCTACACCACACATCTTTCTGCAGAAGGATGTGATCCTGATCTGAATTAGCTATAGGCACATGTAACACTTGTTGCTTAAACACTAAACCTCAGACAACTGAAGATGAGAGTGTATCAGTTTTACATAATACTTGAACTAGTTCTATTACCACATGGTGAAATATAGTCACCACCTTAAGGATATGTCACATGGAAGAAAGTGGATAAAAGGCTGTAAGGATGCTTTTAAGTCCACGCAGTCCCACAGGTAGACAGCCAAAAGTCTACAGGTATGCACAAGAAAACTCCATCCACAGCCCCACATGCTTCAAAGCTTTTTTTTAAGTGATCATGGTGCAGGAACCAAAACTCCTAGAAAGAAAATCAGAAAGGCAGGCTCGGGATTCCCTCTGATATAAAATCATACTATACCTCATGCCATCTTTGTGGAACTTGCTGACACGGGAGATTGTGGAGACAGACAGCATTGTCAGATTCAGAAAGGATCATGCAAATTTATGGACAGTAGGTCCGTAAACAGAAAGGGAACAGGAGGGAATGCACCCTGTAACATCCCTCATCCAACTGTGGATCCAGTGCAATCCAATGGGAATGGACCAGGGAAAATGACTAAGGCTGAACAATCTTATTAAATAGCAACTACAGTTATCCTTGCTGCTGGAGAGAAAGTGTACTGGGAAACACAGCTGGTCTGATTCTGCAGAGCATTTAGAGAATCTATGCCCTTCTTGATAGGCACTTAAAATCTGTACTCCTTGCAACTGCATCAGGAATCTGTGTGACATTCAGGAGACAGGCCTCAAAACGATTGAAGTCTGTGACCGTGTTTTCTGTACTGGATAGAGCTGTGTTAACATTGATATAACAGGCAGCCCTAGAGTTATTTCATTATTTAAAAAGTCTGAAGAAAACCAGCATTGTAGTTTTGTGTTCTTTTATCCAGCTCCCGTCTGCAATGATGGTGGAGTCAGGCACCAGTCTACTGCTTAAATCTAGCATCTCAGCCCTGTCCACCCCCACACTGCTGTTCCCTAATGCATACTTGTGACAAACTTGGAACAACATCTGACCTTTGAGGCCTCTATCCACTTCCCTGCTGCCTGCCAACAAATTCTGGCTAACACTTAAAGAAGATATCTCACCACTGACCTGGCACTGTGAGTTACCGGCCTACAGTGAGGCCCCTGCAGTTTAGTAAAACAGTGCCCCAAATACCCCAGGATTCCTAACCCTGCACACTCACACCCCCTGTTCGTCAGAATAGTACAACTGAGCTTTATTATTGCATCATTATTAATTTGAAGTATGTGTGCTCTCTTGCCTTCAAAAATAAAAGAAAAAGTCTGAATTCAAACAGTTAGAAAAGGGCATGGGAATATAAATAATCAGGGGTAACAGTCAAGAGCTTTCTGTAAGTGCTTTGTCATTTCAGATGAGTTGATGGAGGGAAAGTGACTGGTCTCACAAGTCATCTTAGGACTTGCTACACCTACACCTAGATATATATATATACTTTTTCATATTCAGGATGGCTGTCCCCACTTAAAGCCTTTCTGAAGATGTTGCTAAAACTTTGGAGACTGTATATCTTTATGTAAGATATTTATGAAGTTAGTGTAAAATTTAGAAGCTCTCACAAGAAAACCACCTGGCATGTTTAACAAATTACAGTAGGACTGGGTGCTTAAGTAGGTACCATTGATTTTAGGATATGTCACTGCAAGGTTTGGAAAGAGGAAACCTAGGTCATTTTCCTACAGAAATCTCAAGTTTAGTGAGTGTCTCAGACGATCACTTGGGAAAAGCAGGGATTATGTCAGATGTCCTGGGCTCATGTTGATCTAATCCAGTTGCAAGACTTTTGGTGATGAAGACAATTTCTCCAGTACTTCCGTATGCTTGCCATGAGAAGCTTTTCCTTAATATCAAACTTGAATCTTCCTTGCTGCACCTGAGCAGATTTTGCTCTACCTACCACAGACATGAAGTGCTCACACATATGAACACTTGCATCCTACCTCCTCCCTCAGTCTCCTTCCTGTCTCTGAGACGAAAGAAGCCACTTCATTACATCCTTCACTGAGATAAATACTGTTAAGAGCTCTGATTGTCCTCATGAGTGGTCTCAGATTTCCTCTCTCTAAGCTGTAAATGTCTCTAAGCACAGCACCCAGAACAAGGCACAATATCCAAATCAAAACCTTATCAGAACTGACTGTCCTGCACAGGGCTGGGGCTCCTTCGCACACAGCCACCCCTCCATTTCTCCCTTGGATTGGGAGTTTTGCCTTCTAGGCAGCAGCTCTATATTGCTGATTTATGTTCAGCTTTTGGCCCATCTGCAGGCTCTGCGTACAGGCACAGGCAGCTGTATTCTCTTGCCTGTTTGAGTTGCTGTAGCCTCAGTGGCAGTGATAAGTAGACTGCTGCAGATTTACAGTCAGTGAACAGATGACTCAAAATTGCACAGACTTCGCTTTTATTTCCTCTTTATCAACAGACTCAAACTCCACAGGGTGTATAAATTCCACAAACTTCTCTTTCTTTTTTGGACTTTGGAAAAGTGCAGGTCAGGCAGTGAGGGTCCTTTGTACAGGACATTGCTTATCCTTACAATGCGCTTGTGCTCAAAAAACCAGTTTGTATTCCCTCAGGAATATACAGTTTATACATAAATACCTCTTTCTTATTTGGAAACACTCCTCAGTCTGTGATTTCAAGAGGAGTTCAGCTACTCAAATGTGGGTCTCAGTATGAAGATAATTGGCCACACCAAGCAATGTGCAGTAGGAGACTCAGGACTGGGAAGAAAAGTTTTAGATTTACACATCTGGAGTTTAAATTCCCAAATCCAGCAATAAGCACAGGAAAAGCACTAGGGCAACCGTGTTTCTAGGAAACTATTGACAGTTGTTCAGTAGGTAGGAACAAGCAAGGAAGAAATGGTTAAGGAAACTCAAAAAACCCTCTTAGAGCAAAAACCTACCAAAAAGAAGTAAAGGGAAAAAAAAAAGATAAAAGAAAAAATAAACAAAATTAATATCTCTGAGAAAAAGTGATACTACAAAAAAGATAAGGCCTGGTTTTTAAGTTATTCTTTCAATAATTAAGATAATATTTCTTGTAATATATAAATAGGAAAAAATTGAACTGTTTCAAATATTCTACACTCTTTGAATACAAGAAAAGGAAAAAGTAAAAACATTTTTCATCTGGAAGAGAAAACCTGAAACAATCTCTACCAAAATACAAAACAGGTACTTTAAAATTACAGTAGTTGTTCACTGCCAATTTTAAAGTTACAGAAAAAGGTTTTCTTGCATATTTTAGCATTAAACCTTTTCACTATGGTAAATCCGTAAAAAGTGAGATATTAACAGGATTCCTTATATATACATATACGTAAAACCAGTTAGTTGTTAGAAGACACTTCTTTTTTTAAGTATGTAAATCAGAAACTTGTCTAGAGTTAAATTTAAGAAGTAAAAAACCTTATGAAACTCAATTGTACATGCTTGCCAATTTAATTTCTTATTGACAAGTATTATAGTAATAAAACCTAGCCATAAAATGCACCTCTAAAAAAGCCAAATAAAATTAGAATTTTTTAAACTAAAGCTAGTGTCATATTTGGTCGCCTCCATTAGCCTGAACACCCATGAGGTTTTTGATGTGCAAGCACAGCTTAGGCTGGCCCTGCAAGTGCAGTTGCTGACACCCATCAGCCATGCAGGCTAAGTTGCTCTCTAAATCATTCTCATGCCACTAAAAGATTACTCTGCTATGACTGTGGCAACGCAGAACCTGCTTTACAAAAAGGTAAATCATCCATACAGTGGAGTTGGGCAGACAACAGAGCAGGAAGACGGGGCCACTTGCATTTCGATGAAGCTAAACTTCCCTCTTCAGTGATGTCTTCTTCAATTCTTTTAGCCCTAGCTGCCTGCTCTCCACTTTCAGCCTTTTTTTCAGAGGAATAAGCAGTGGAGTCCAGAGAATAAGCAGTGGAACAGAAGAGAAGGAAAAAGACAGAACCAAGGATGGACTGGTGACTAACCAGTGAGCAGCGCATGTTTGCTCCTATTATTTTAAATAAACTTTTTTAAAAATACATGCCCCTGAAATACCCACATTAATGTAACTGATTTACAGGACGCCTCTAACCACTAGATCAACAGCCCACAGAAATAAATAGTCATTACAAAAGAATGTTTCAGTATTCCTTGCACAGCTATTACTATTCTAACATTAAGGAAGAAAAGCATTCACTCTTTCATTCAAGGAATTCGGCTACTAATTTTTTTCCTGCGAAAACTGTTTTGCTGAAGATACCAAATCCTTTCCTTGACTGGAAATTACCTCAGTATTGTCTTTAATAAAAGCTTGTTATTTAAACCACTCTGGACAACTGGCCTAGCAGAATGCTGTGTCGGTGCATCTAGGTCAACACACAGAGCTCCTTTAATTAGGGAAAATGTGTCTCATGGATAAAATCAAATTGTGCTACTAAGTCTGCTCCAAGCATTAGGTGAAGAGGATCTCAGGGCAGACCTATTTCAGGCAAACTTTAATCTTCATCCATCTTATTGCCACAGATTTAAATGTAACCACATATATCATCAGAAATCTTCCCTTCTATTAAAAACTAGGCATCAGACATTGATTCATTGGGCTATACTGATTCAATGATGGAAGCATCAGCAATCCATCTCAGAAAGGGAGCCAAAAGCATAAGGGATAGTTCAGTTTATGGGGTGTTGCTGTTAGAAAACTAAGAATGTATGTCAATCAACCCCAGACTCCAGTGTGTGGGGAGAGAGGGGAACTTGAATACCACTACACAGAATGATGTGGTCCTACCACATACTCGAGCTTGTTTGGTTTACTGTAATACCCAATCCGCCAATATTAATTTCTTAATGAAAAACTTGCATCTGGGAAACAACATCAGCATCAAAGTGACAAAATCCACATCCTGCTTAAATTTCCTTCACTTGAATGACATATCCATGGAAAATCACTGCAAAACAAACCAGAGCTACAACAGAAGCAGACAAGAAAAAAGTACTGTGTTTATTAAAACTAAAAGCATGTCTTTTTTCCAAAGAAGCCAAGCCAGTATCTTTGCTACAATCTACTCAGTTAGAAAAAAGAACCAAAAATAAGAACTAACACACAAAACCAACCAACCAAAAACCCCCAATCTCTCCCAAAAAAACCCCATCCCCCCAAAACCCCAACCCCCCCAAAAAAACCCCCAAAAAACCTAACATCCAACAAACAACACCAAAATATATATAAAAATATCAACAACAAACAAAATTTCCCCCCAAGCCCCATGAAACAGAATCACACAGGTTTTCTGTTGAAACTAGAAACCACTGTTCTGTTGAATACCTTTGGTAAAGAAACAGGTCTTTCTGTAGTAGAAGTGAAAGAGTTAAATTCTAGATATCCTAAATACCCCCACCTTTCCCTGCTGCTGAAGCTGTCTGCACATAATTTGAGAAAGTTGAATTAACAGAAAAGAATACTGTATACATAACACGTTAAACCATGAGTATGAAAAGAATGTATGTGAAAATCCTGCATATTTTCTGCTTGCCTTTAATTAGAGATGGATTCCTGATCTTGATTATCCCAAGCAGAAAATCAAGACCAGTCCCTGAAACCAAATAGTCTTCCCTTTTTGGGCCTCCTCTTGATTTATGTAGGGCTTTAAACAACACAAAAAACCCCCAGAGCTGAGGTTACTGTTCTTTCACATTAGTTGCTTTTTCTGAGGCTGTAAATGGGCCTATGCTTTACGATATTTATTTCTTGTTATGCCTTATATTCCAAGATAAGAGAGAGCTGAGAAAAACCACTACACAAAGTGATACACTTTCAAAATCATATTTTGTAAACCATTTTATTATCTTTTGATTAGGAGTCCTCCCATTTTAAGATGCCCCTCCTGACAACCCATCTTTTTGGTTTGGATACTACTATGCCACTTTTAAGACAATTAAATCCATTGTGGAGTATTTTGTGATAACTGCTCTTGGCTCATTCAAAGTAGCATCCAGATACCTTGAATAGCTTATTTGACCTAGCGATGCTTCAGCCAACCACTTTGCCACAGGAACTAAGGCAATGATATTTTGGGAGAAGCTACATTTTCAGATGTGACACAACAATATGTCAAAGTCAAAATTCTGAAGTAGTTGCTTGTGTGGTTCACAGCTTGCAGGGGGAGAGATAAGAATAAGGTAAAAGGAGAAAGGGAAAATTATAATGCCAAGAATAAATGGCATTAACACTGTGAATTAAAGGGTTTACCATCACACATTTTAGCTGCATGTTCTCTTCTCGCACGTACAGAGAAAGATTTGAGGTCTACAGCTCCCTCACAGAACCTTGAAAGATTTAGAGTCCTCCTTCTGCCCCGCAGCTACATAGAGGAAGACAGGGAGGCTGAAACCACTCTCTGTTTCTTACCCTGTTAGGCAAAGCAGCCATTGTCCCTACCCTTAGGAGGAAGGAGAGACTGGCTGATCTCAGGAGAGACTGACTGACCAAACTTCACGGTCATCCAGCCCACTGGAGGGAATGCTGCATGGAAAATGTTGACACAGGAGCAGAGGGAATGCAGTGTGACCAAAGCAGGAAATTCAGCCCAAGTCAAGACAGAGCAGAGCCTGCTTCTGTGGGTATCAGGGCCTACATTGCCCTGAGGGTTGCAATGGTCTGGCAGGTTGCTAAATTAGATGTATGTGTTGGGTTACAAAGCCGTCACAAAAAATATCCAAGTCTCAACTCTTTTCCAAACTGAGTGAAGGTAGCAGGTCAGTAAGATGAAATGCTTACACCCTGGTCAAGTTCTCATTAGCTGAATAGTGAAAAGCAGAAAAACCTGCTTTTATGTTTTCTCCTAAAGCCACAGGCTAACACATCACTGTATGGCACCGACAGTTTCTAAAGTTATCATGAGATCAGCCATTATATCTCATCTTTGTTTTACAACTTTTTCATCTGTTTCACATTTCTTGTCTCTTTTACACGGTACTTTTAATAGAAATCTGACCACCATGACTACAGTACTGTACTGTCCAATTAGCTTGGGGGATATGGATGACTCATCAGCAAGAACATGTGAGGAACACAAGTCCCAGCAGACTGATAGAGTCTTTACCTGCACAGCAAGAACATGTGCACAGACATGATAACTGAGAAGTCTGTATCAACTGCAGAGCATGCAACTCTCCTTGGCTCAGGTGGCCATATTTCCCATTCCGAGGAGTCAGTTTGAGTGGTTCCTTCTGAAGCTCCACACACATCTGGAGCCCAGCACTCATATGTCATTACTGCACCCCTGAATTTTCTATGAAGTCGTTCCCTTAATTTAATTTCAAAGCCCTGCAGGACTAATTACCTGACCAGTAAAGAAACAAGCAGATAATTCTGCATACAGATAAACATTCTTACATGTTTTTTTATTTGAAAGTGACTTCCAGTTGAAATTGCTTTAATTTAGACTGTATTTCTGTAGATCTTGAAAACTCTAACACCAGATTCTCCCTCAATTACCTTTTATAAGGTAACTAGCACCATTAATCACATCTAGGTAAATCCAATAATCTTGCATAGGCAAGTAACTGAATACTTACACTGTCTGTCACTCCCTGACGTGCATATTACTTAGTCACTTTACAATATAGCTGTGTGGAAAAGCTTGTATATGATTAACATTTTTCCTCAGGGATGGAAGAACAATGTTTTACATAATGACTGACACAAAGAAAGGGAAAAGATTTATTTGGAAAGTTGTGATGGGCAAGGGGAAAATAACAAAAGTATATTGGAAAAGGGAAGGCACCAGTCACAATCTTCTTTCAAAGTAAAGTTACTATAATCATTATGAAATCTATGCATGGAAGCTGTAGACTATGCCTGACTCCTCTCACGGGCTTACAGAAACACACCATATAGCAGAAGGAACAGGAGAGTGAAGAAGCACTGCAGAACTGCATCTCAACTTTTATCACCCTGCAAACACTCAAGACCAAGCTGGACAGGGCTCTGAACAACCTGATCTAGTTGAAGATGCCCCTGCTCATTGCAGGAGGGGTGGACTAGATGACCTTTACAGGTCCCTTGCAACCCAAAACAATCTATGATTCTATGATTCTGCTGCAGGTCTCAAGGACACAGCATGATCTCAAAGATGGATAGATCTGAGTATTCTAATTGTATTTTCGGTGTTTCTCTTACATGAAAAGAAAAAAAAGGTACATCTAAGAAATGCCAATGTCATAGATCCTTATTAAGGCAGAGTTTAAATTATCAAGTGGTATTCTGCACTCTTGAAGCATTTGTGAAGTGATTGGTCTCAAACTCAAACCATCTTTTTTGAATGATTCCTGTAATGCACATACTTGCTTATCTGCTTTTGAAATCACATTGAAATGAACTGCATTCACTGAGCTACAACAAATGCCAGAAAAAGCTAGAACCTAAACTGTATAGCTTCGTTCTTAGGGACATGTTTCTACTTAACATCCTGTACTAATATGATTTTATTTTTACCTAGACGCTTTACTTTGGAGCAGCAGCACTAGAGATCAAAAGGAACATTAAGAGAAGTTCTCATCAGAGACTGTTTGTGATGATCTCAGTTTTGCTTTGCCCTTAATTACCAAGGAAAAATAGATTATTTTAGTAAGTTTTTGTCATGCTGTTTGAAGTTACAGCCTGTCATTAAGATCCATAAGAGTGCAACAGAGTACACCAAAATCAATACCACACTTTCATTCAGGGGAGTCTGGTGTGTATTTACGTTGCTGTAGACTCTGATGCTGTGAAAGCCTGCTGACTGTAATAAGAGTGGAGTTGGCACACTGGTACAGGTCTTGGCATTTCACCATGGAGCCCTTGCATATACTCAATGCTCTTGTGCCAGCTTCCTCTGAAGGAAGTGTATCTCTTGACAGGATCACTTTTTCCTGTGAAAAGGGAAGAGAAGAACATGGTGAGGTTTTACACGTAGACATGTAGTCTCCTCACTGACTCTGATCAACTGCAAAATATTTGCAACTTGGAAACAAAAAAATTCCCTTCTTTGCTCCCAGGAAGATAGGTTTGATACAAGTAAACTGCACTGAGAACATTCTGAGAACATCTACAAAATTAGGGAGGCAGGAGCATAGTGTCTTGATTACAGATAGTGACTCTAATGTAGGAGCTGTCCCGAGACTAAGACTTGTGTGGACTGAGGTGCTTATGGTCAGTGCCAAAATGAAAACAGGGTGTGAAATACAGAACTTAAACACAGAGGTTAGGGATGTGCTGAGCTGAGCCTCTATGGATTGATTAACATTTTCCAACTTCAGTAGAGTGTAGGGGCACATTTTATTAGAGATGTTGGTGGGGTAACACTGTAGGAAAGTTTAACCTCAGTTACATCTAGACAAATCAACCAGAACATCAGATTAGAAAATGATGAGTCCACATAATTCACTGGGGATATATACTCTTGAGTAGCTGCTTGAGATGACCTCCAACAATCCCACTGAAGGAAAAAGCTCACCTCAAATCCTACACAGGTTTCAAATTTAATTCAAATTTTCTTTAGGTGAGGGAAAAATATTTCTATTTAATACTGTTAAGCAACTATTTACAGTTAAGCATCTGTCCCTCTATAAAATAAACTAGCTGATAATCATGAGAGAAAAGCAATGACTACACCTGTGAAGATATTCTCAGCTATAAGCAAAACAGGGTGATGTATATTATTAATGATATATATTTTAAGAGTCCCCAGGACGAGGCAATCTAGCAGACTTGGCAAGTGAAAGTAAAGGTCAGGAATCTGACTCAAGCATGCATTGATGACCTGCTGGCAATATACAGAACATGCTGTTTTAATGAATTCCACTGCTGGAACAAAAACTTGGTACAACCAAACAAACGAATTTGTTTAGCACAGTTGTGGGCTTTTTTGTAAACTATTCAATGGGGTGAGAGAAAAAGAGTTCAAAGCATACAGTACGGAGATATCATTTCCACTGAACAAATCCGATCTAATAATCAAATTGCCTGATTGATCTAGTCCTGAATGTATGAAGGCATTACCTAAATTTATTTTCTATGGGTTTCTTTACATTTTAATTGGCCCTGGAACACTTTTTTTCTTTAAGCAGGATAAAAATTTAAATATACTGTCATAATATCCCTTGCATAAAAATCCTTAAAACTCAGAAAAACCTTTTCAACAGCCTTGTTTAACCCACAAGAGCAACACAAGAGTAATGCAGAGACTCAGCAAAACAGTGTCTAAAAACTGGCAGTGTGCTGTGCAGTACTTCACAGCCTGAGGTTCTGGATATGCCATAAACCTATTCCAGGGTTACTCAGAATCATTGTCGATTGAGTCACACAGATGTAAATTTGCAATGCCCACAATGGCCAGGGCTTCTCTCATGGTGCAGTGATAAACCCCAGACACACAAGGTGTCTGGCATGCTTGTGTTCAGAGGCCTGACTAGCTAAGATTTCCTGCCGTTACTACCGCTATCCAAAATTAAGCATGAAAATTATGGAAACAGGTCCATACTTAGAGTCATCATCAAACTGCTGCACAAAACAAAAGACTTGTGTGAACTGGAACTGTCATAGCGTTTGGTAGCAGATAGCCAGAACAAATCTGATAGGCTCAGAAACCTGTAATCTTTCAGCTGAATGACTGATTTATCATTAAAAGGGCTGATGTTGCAGGTAAAAAGTGAAGAATCTGAGTTGTTGCCATAGTCACTTTGAATATTGGGAATGTATTTCCAAAACAGGACATTTCTCACCTTCAACAGGCCAAACAGCCAAATTAAGATAAGGCCATGATGATCACAATCAGCTAACAGTTTTGGATAGCAAACAATTTTCATCTTATTAAAAGAGAACCTCTTACAGGTATTCTCAGTTCTTGAATTACAGACACAGCCATAGTGATCTGCGGGTGTTAAAGCTTGCTTTCCTGATGAGTATGCTAGAAGGTAATTTCAATTATTTCAGCAGATAGAGATCTGCCTCTCATAAGAGATAAATCTAAACCAACACAACACAGATGTTGCGTACTCTGTTTAAAGTACCAAAGCAGTGCTGTGCTCTAGAGAGCGTGATGAACTTGCTGCTTTGCTTCCTATTTTAATCATTATGAATTACTGATGTTACAGGTCAAGGAGTCTAGGGAAATTGCTAGAAGCAATTACAGTTCCAATTTGCTGGAAATAATGAGAACTTCCAACGATTTGTTAACCTACAATAATAGTACTGGCACACATGGACAGCTGTCAGCAGAAATTCCAGGTGGAACGTGTTATCTACTCTCTCAAAAATGATAGGGCTGTCTTTACCACTCTGCACCCAACAACCTTGACTCATATCCCTGCTTCAGTTGTCTCACCTTCTGTGTTTTGCAGTCCTTTTATTTCTTAGCAGCATAACTAAAGCTGTTTATCACACACAGCCTGCCACTGTTCTTCAGTTGCCTCTTACATTAATATCTTACGATATTTATTCCTTATTTATGATAAGGAAGATATTTAGGCCTATTAAAAGAGCCAAGAAGTAATAAGTCTGTACAGCTACATGGGAGTTTTGATTTTGGTTGCTAACTGAGTGTCAAGGTAGATGAAAGAGGTAAAAAAAGGAGGAGAGTGCAAAAAGAGGGCAGAAAGACACATAAAATAAGAAGTAATTACAAGTGAAGAAAAATCAGGAATTAAATGAGAAAACAGCAAAAAAAGAGGCCAAAGTTACTGTAAATGTTTAATTGCCTCTCATATGTAAGTTTCCTCAGATTCTGAAGAAAACATTAATACTTTCTGCAATTACATGGGAAAACTGAAATCCTTGTGACAGGCAGCTTCTCGCAGTCCTGTGCCCTGGGGAGAGATTCTGGGTTTTTTCAGAAGCAGGAGAAAGTAATGTCTATCCCAAAGAAAGGGGTGACATAAAACACTGAATGGACCAAAATCAAGGAATATGCAGAAAAACCTTACGGCAGAAAAACCATGGCTGATGGCTCCTGCACTCATCAAAAGAGCTGAAGATTTTGGTGAGCATGAGGAGACATTCCCTCTTCAGCAGTCACTTGAAAATGTACATAATTGTTGCCATGTGCTATACACCACAAAACTCCTCATCTCTGAGCAAACAACAACTGGATGAACACGTTAAAAAAACGGAAGAAGACTGATGTGCAGGAGATTCCAGTGACTATGGTCAGAAGGGGCATCCATACATTAATGTCCTGACGGACTCAGCATCAGCTATGTGTGCAGGAGAGAACTGGAATCTGGTGGGGCAAGCTAGTTTCTCCAGAGCAGCCTTTCCCTTAGGATAGACAGCAGAGGTACTTATTAATAGACAGGCCAATCCCATGACAAAACTGAAGATGAAGCTAAGTATTAAGCTTTTCAGGTAGAGAATTAACACAAATGAGTTAACAAAAGCCTGTTTTTTAACCGAGAAAGAGGAGAAATATATTTTTCTACCCTTTTATAACTGTGAGGACAATCAGAAAATGCTTCCAAAATTGATACCATACGTGCAGATTAAAACCAGGCTGCAAGCCAAATCCTCCTCTTCAGTTTCACTGGTGGAGCCCAGCAGACTGCCACAGAGCTACACTGAAGCAGCAGGGAAAAGAATTTGACCCTTTGACTGCTGCATCAAAAGCAGCTAACTTCCCACTGTATGTGGCGGTCTCCATTTTAAAAGCTACAAATGGCTTTGTGCTCAGAAACGTATCGATCTTCTGCTGGAATAGCTATGAGGTGATGTCCTTCTGCCCTGCTCTCTCTGAAACGACATTCCCTCTCCCCTGAGGCAGCGTAACTGGCATTCCTACTGTTGTCCCTGTCTAGCTGTGGATGTGTTGGATTGTATTTGTTGCTGATGTAGGAAGTTCCCCCATTCCCTAATCATTCCTCCAACATAGATAATCTGTCAAAAGCAAATGATGATTTTTAGGCTGGGCTATCATTTAGCTTCTTCATTATTCCACTGGTCCATACCTATAGACTCAAGTAAAAAATGTGCTCTCCCATCATTTTCAAAGTCAGGCAATTCAAATGTCAGGGTTTATCTCATGATCACAGCTGGTTACGATTTATTTTTATGGAACAGAGGCTACATATTGTATACATGAACAAGAAAGTAGACTCCAGAAAGAAGAATATACATTACTTTGCAGTAAAGCTAAACGTGGAAATGCGAACCTTAAGTTAGCAATACCTCTTTATACCATGAAATTCTGGATTCTCTTGGGAAGGACCGAAGACTAGAATATCTCACTCAAATGATCGATATAAAATGTATCCTGACTAAAAAAAGAGGTACTCACAGCATGAAAATAGCTGTTTTGCTATTCTGTACTAAAATACCTTATAACTAAACCTGCTAAAGCAAAGGAAAGTGTTGTTGTTGTTGTTGTTGTCATTTATGAAGAAGCTCACACCAAGAGCAACCTTCATATACAAACTTGATTTGTCCCTTAATGCACTTGGATACAGACTTAGTTCAGGGCATTTGCCCAAGCATTTTAGGGAAAGGCAGGGATGTCTCTAGCTCACAACACACCAGCTGATGCAGAATTCAGTTTTCACGTGATGAATTTAAGAAAATGGGAAAGGGAGAGACAAGAGCAGGAAAGAGCACTTTGGTGCTCTAATGCTATGTCTCTGCTGCAGACATGAAACCTTCCTTCAGTTCCTTCTCCCTCCTCAGAGCTCCCCACCATCCAGCCCCTATCCCTTCTTTTAGCTGTAGCCCATGTTTTCACCAGACCCCTTCCAACTCCCCATCTGCTTGCTGAGTGTACTGGGTTTGTGTAGCCAGGCTTTGGTAGCGGAGGGCTACAGGACTGCCTTCTGTGGGAAGCTGCCAGAAGCTTCCCCATGTCCGGCAGAGCCCATGACAGCTGGCTCCAAGATGGATCTGTGGCTGGCCAAGGCCAAGCCCATGAGCTACCTTGGTAGCACCTCTGGGATAATGTATTTAAGAGGGGATAAATAAACAAACACTGCACAACAGCAGCCAGAGAGAGGAGTGAGAATATGTGAGGGGAGCAGCCCTGCAGACATCCAGATCAGTGCAGAAGGACTGGAGGAGGTGCTCCAGGCACTGGAACAGAGATTCCCTGCAGCCTGTGGTGCAGCCCATGGAGGTCCATCCAGGAGCAGTGATTGACCTGCAGCCCCTGATGGGCCCCATGCCAGAGTAAGCAGATGCCCAGGGGAGGGTGTGACCCTGTGGGAAGCCTATGCTGAAGAACATTCCTGGCAGGACATGTGGCCCCATGGAGTGAAGATGCTGAAGCAGTTTGCTGGCAGGACTTGTGACCCTGTGCAGCAGCCTATTCCTGAAGGACTGCACCCTGGCAGAGACTCACATTGTTTGTGCTGTTTATGAAGAGCTGCAACCTGTGGGAAGGATCCACACCGGAGAAGCTCATGCAGGACTGCATCCCATGGGAGGGACCCCACACTGGAGCAGGGCAAGACTGTGATGAATCCTCCTTCTGAGCAGGAAGGAGTGGCCCAGACAACATGGGATGAACTGATCACAGCCCCCATTCCCTGTCCCCTTGTGCTGCTGGGGCAGAGGAGGTATTGAAAATCAGGAGTTGCGGAAGGTATCTTTTCAGCTTTATACCGGCTAGCGCTTGTATTTCAATGCCTTAGAAAGCCTCGAGCAGCCTTGAGAGGTAGCACGGGCAATCTAGCACTTCAGTAGCTCTAAAATCGGTACCTGAATCAGCTGCAGAGCAAATACCATCAGCAGAAGCAAAGAGGGAGAAATATAGCTCCCTGCTCGCTCAATTCCCTGCAGTTAGAAGCCTTCAAATGAGACAGACGACCAGAGATGTTTACAGGAAAGTAGCTGAGCTGAGAGAGAGCCTTTGCTTCCCCTCGACGATCTTTTATTAGGAGAAGGGGAAAGGGGAGGACTGGGGGCGGACCCGGGGTGAGCGGCCAATCAGACACTGCTGAAGAGTCTGAGTTACATTTGGCTTTGCCCGCGCTTGGAACAAAGGAGCTCAGAGCACATGTCTTTGGGAGGGGGGAGGGGAAGCTCAAAACAGGCAGCAACAAGGAGTGAAGTTGAGCCCAGGAGAAAGGGAGGGGTGAGGGGAAGGTGTTTTATGATTTGGTTTTATTTTTCATTATCATACTCTAATTTGATTGGTAATAAATGAAACTAATTTCCCAAAGTCAAGCCTGTTTTGCCCATGACAATAATTGGATCATGATCTCTCCCTGCCCTTATCTCAACCCATGAGCCTTTCCTTATATTTTCTCTCCCCTGTTGAGGAGAGGAGTAATAGAATGGCTTTGGTACGCACCTGCTGTTCACCCAGGGTCCATCACACTGAACCAGACCTGCTCCCTTCTCTGGCACCAGAAACTTCTTTGCAGTCCCTGTGTCTCCACACTGGCAGCATTCAAGGGAGTGCTGCTTGGATGCTCACTGAGAGCAGAGGAAACTTTGCTGTTTTCCACACAGCTTCCAAGATTCACACAGTCCAAAAAGTCCAGCCTCCATGAAGAGCATGCAGTCAATTTTCTCTAAGGCTGAAGCCTTTAATATGCTTTTCCAGAAATGGCTCACCTGAAAAAAAATAAACCACAAAACCAAACTCACCATAATTTTCTTGTACTACAATGTTTATTCTTCATAAGTTCTATTTTAAGATATGATTACAGTTTTGGCTAGTCCTGAAACAATGCAACAGAAAGCCCCAAGACAGAAAGTTTCAGATATTTTTTTCTTTTTTTGGCAGGGGCAAAACTACACATAACGTCTCAAAGATGAAACTTAAGCAACCACCAATGACTGCAATGCCTGACCTGCTTAATGTGGTACTGGGGATACAAGAGAAAGACCAGTCTGGTAAAAGAGAGTCATCAATAACTTTTAGAATGGATGGTGATATTCATTGGGTTGAGGGAAAGAGCAGGCATGCTGTATCTTAAGCAGCCAAGCACTTCTACAGGCACTGCAGTTAATTAGCATTTTTGCTGGTATCTGCTCCCTTACATTTCCAGGAGCCTCCTGTCACATGGGAGGCCAGTACAAGATCAAGTAGTCCATCTCTGGATTATTTCTGTACAAGATAAGGTAATACGATCTCATTAGATCCTAATATAGCCAAAATAGTTTTATAAATTTAGTTTACCATGTGTTTCCAAAAAAAGTCATGTAGAGAACATCAATTAAGATGACAGCAAGGCAAAAGAAAGCTTATGGAGGGTGCTTGTAGCTACACAAATAAGGCTTGAATGAGGTGACAACAATGCTCAATTGATGATTTAGCATTAGAATCTGGTGATCAAAACTTCCATAGAAGGTATTGAAAATAGTCAGGTCTAAGAGAACCTTCCCAGTCTCTCTTTTTTTCCTAGATGGGGCACTTCAGCATCCTTAGCAAGTGCTCTTCCATCCTCAGAGGGAAAAGGCCTGAGCTGGGGTAACGTGCCCAGTTTACCCACCACAGTTACAGATTGTTATGCATTGGTTGGAGGAGTCCAGAGAAAGGCAAAGAGGTTGATCAAGCAGTTAGAAAACAGGAGCTATGAGGAAAGATCAAAGGTATGAGATTGTTTAGACAGGGAAGAAAGAGACATAACCATTTTCAAAATGTAAAGGATAAGTTTGACCAAGATAGGCAGCAATATTGGATGCTTACATATGATTAAAATGCAAAGGAGGAATTTAAACAGTGAGGAGGTGACTTGTCCAAAGCAACTCAGAAAAGCCAAGAACAAAGGTCAAACCCTTTCATGATTCATCCCATGCTCTTGCCTGTAGCCATTATTTTCCAGATACTGTTTAGGTGACAAGCTCTTTCTGAATGGAAGATACCAAATGACTGTGACTTTATACCAAAGTGAAGTTTCTACTGTGGAAGTCTTACCTGAGACTGTTTTATCTTTACTCTTATTAGTTGTTCTTATCCTCATTTGTATTATGTGCATCCAGCTGTCTTTATAATCTCATTTCTTTCCCAAACAAACAACAGTATGAAGAATAGCCAGAAAACCTATTTGTAAAAGGTGAGGTGGGTAAGGGATAAATAAAATGATCTAGCAGTCAGGTTTACTGTAGTCTGTTGACAATCATCCTTCCAGCTTTCAATTCCTTGGACAGCATGAACAATGCTCAAAAATGACAGTGGTGTATCTAATGCAAATGGTACTTTTCTCACTGTATTTTTGCTGCCAGGTCTGAGTTGAGACTATTGCAGTGTAAAACTACAAAATAAGTTTTTAAGATGGGGATCTTCACTATATTGATGGCTGCTCTATATTTTTTGAAAGCAAGCTGTCCATAGCCCTTTTACCTGCTCCCCAGGTACAAATTTGTACCTGCAAGTTTGGGACTGGGGAGGGATGATGCCTGCAAGCCTGTTCAATTTTCTACTGGCTTGGAATTTGCTACAACTTAAGTGAGTCCCAGTAACAGTACGTTTGAAGAACAATCTCGAATTCTATAGCCACGGGATGATAGAAGCCCACCCTGTCAAAGCACAGTCCCACTCTCAGGCACATCACAGACGCAGCACTTCCTGACTTCCCTCACTACTCACTACTCTGCACTGTTTGCAGTAATGGTCCTTGGAACAGTTCAGCCATCAGAGCCATACCATGAGCAAAGCTCTGCTATTCAGCTACATCTGGCTTCTACAATGGGTAGTGAGTTTTTAAATTAAATCAGCATGCTGAGGGTGTGCCAGCTGGACACAGTAAAACAGATAGCATTCTGTTGAACAAAGAAAGAAAAGAAAGATAGATATTCAATAAAGTACATTTGACCCTCAGTTTGAAAACCCAAAAATGAAAGTAGTTGTTTGCAAGAACATCTCAGAAAGAGACACTCCAAAGACCTAAACGTCTGAATTTTCTGGTTGCCCGTGTGGCCAGATACCAATCTCAACACGTGGCAGATAATCTGAGCGCAGGTAATGCATTCTAAATTAAGTTGGCTATCCAGGAAGCAAGTCGCTTTTAGTTAGGTGTCAAACAACATCAAATCCATTGGGAGTTGGAATGCTCAAGCATTTTGAGAACATACTCAGAAAGGAGAACAGTGTTACAAACCAGTCAGGACTTCCATTATTGTATTTTTTTCATTTCAGGAACCAAGCTCTTTTATGAGTTGAAGCAAAAGACTCTGATTTACTAATGGCATTATTTAGAACATAATTTCTCCAAATGATCCCTTGTTAGGCACTATGTGCAAGACGCCAGAATGAAGCCAATGCAGTAAGTCATGAATCATCATAACCACAGTTTTTGTTGTCTTTCTGAAAATTTTCTCAGACTACACATGATTAGTGTAAATTAATGATACAAGTAATTGCTTTTTTTAGTATAACTACCACTGTAGATGGAACATCTCTTAACAGATAAGAGACTGCTGATTGGCAGGTTGGGTTTTTTGGGTTTTTTTGGGGGGTTTCTTTTTGGCAGCGAATAACCTTCCCTTTGACACTGGGAACAGTAAGAGAAAATCATAATTTTATGTCTTTAAAGTTTACCCCTGTCTCTGACAATAACTATATTCCCTTGCTTTGCATGCAAAACCACTAGAAGTTTGATATTTAGTGTCTCTAAACAAATATTTCAGGTTGTAGGCAAAGGTGAGAGTTAGAATGCTCTTTGGTCTCATAGCTAGCTGCATTCTTAATTTTTCAATGCTTTCAAGGAATTCACAAAATAGAGAGGTCATCCTTGCTCCAGTACAAAGACTACTGACAAAAGACTTGAATTTTCAAGATCTACACACTCGAGTGAGGGCTCGCTCCTTATGTAGGACACTTACGGGATCCGACTGAGATATATGAGCCTACTTCAGGCACAGAGGCTTTAACAGAAGGCATCTTTAAGATCAAACCTAATAACCAGAAAGGATTTGCATATAGCAGCAAGTGACTGTGAGACAGGCATGGAACTCAAGTGGAAAAAAAAATGGATCACAGGAATATCTGAGACTTTTCTCAAAGATGTTGTACCCTCTGGCAAATCTGCCAGACAGCTCACCTAAGTGTGCACGCAGAATGCCACATCCTATTGAGATTAATACTCTGCCAAAAGTATAACAGAAGAATGAATAGAAAAAAAACACCAGAACAATTTGCAATACTTTTTCTTAATAAGAATCACATATAAGACAATGTAAATATATCAAAGTTCAAGTTCTGTAGAAACAAAACAAAATAACTCCTCCCTCCCTATAACTTCACATTTTGTTTCTTTCCAAAAATCCTGATATAAACACTTTTTTCAGCAAGCAAGGAACAAGCCAACCAAGCACTGGAAAAGTTTTGAACCATGACACTGTACTGATGTCAGCCAGAAAACAGAATTCATCATGAATTAATAAAGAAGGAGGGAGAGGAGGTATTGTCAGTTGGTTTTAATCACTTACAATGAAGCAAAAGAAAAAAAAACAGCAAGAGAATAGGAACTCTAGATTTTTTCATCTGATACTGCCAGCAGTGTAGATGTACTCTGTACATCTGATGTTCAGGAAGATTCAGCATCCAAAATTTAAGTGTACCAGGAATTGTCTGGGAAACTGAGCACTTCTAAAACCAGGCCATTCTTCCCCTTCCACTGTCCAAACACATTCATCTCCTGTAATATCCTAAAAATGAATAGCTGAGATTGACATATCCCATACTCTGGCTGCTTCATTGTTTTTTTCTTCTGTGTTGTGGAAGCCACTGTTGAGTGATTGAAAGTTAAATCTGTGTCCAGGTTAAATTTAATCAATCTTAGCATTAATCTCAAATTTAACACAATCACTTTCTAGGAAAAAAAAAAAATTATCTCTAATACTAGGTCCCAATTAAAATAACCTCTCTGGCTTGAACACCAACATTAGAGATGAGAGACCAAACTACTGTGCTTTGCTTGGCTGATTATCTAAGTCTTTCCACTGGCACCTTCTCAAACTGACAGCAGGGGAGGAAGGCATGGGCAGCAACAGTATTGTGGGGGTTGCTGTCGAGATGGGAGACAAGGGAACAGCATGCAGGGCTATGGAAAAGGTTGAGTGTGGTTGGGAATCACTGGTGTATAACTGGTCCTGACTGAAATGTTTCACAAACATACTTAACTCAAGAAATATTTTGCCATTTCCTCAAATACGCCCCCCACTCTGCACACACACGTCTCTCATTATGGACTTAATGCGCAGTACAAGCATCTCCCTTTCACTTGTGCAGCAAGAGGGCTTCAACATGAAAAATCTTTGGGCACTATTGCAAAGTTACATGTGTGTGTGGCCCTCCTGCCACACACAAACCAGGATACTGTTTACATTTAATGAAGTTTTTAAAAGAATATTGGCTTGACCCTGCTCTTGGGAAAGAGGAAGTCCCTGAAGTATAACAGTAATGACAATTTCTGTTGTTGTTTGGGGGTTTTTTACGCTGAAGAGAAATGCTAAAGCCTCCTAGTCATCATTTTGGACAATAGCAAGGTCCAGTGTCACCTCAGAGGATCTGTAGTCATGCCATTTTTCTATAGGGGTCCCTGCTACCTGCCATGAACTGTTCCTCCCTCAGCCAGCCAGGTATCAATCCACCCCCCTTTCTAAGAACAGTGATAACTTCCCTGCCACTCTGCTCAGTTTACTATTTCAGCTTTTTAGAAAGTGTGGATAACACAGAGAGCTAAATACATTCCACCAGGAATCTCCCTTAAATGTGATTCTTCAGCAGCTGCTTTTGTTTTTCAGCTCCCAGGAAACCCATAAGCAGTTTTTTCTGTGCCAGAGCTTGCCAAACACTTGCAGAAAACCATCTGTCTCTTCTCTTTTCCCCTGTCCACCTTAATCTTTCCACTCCAGCCCTGGAAGCAACTCCTGCACACAAGCGGATGAGTTTATCCCAGGCATAGTTAGGGTTAATTGGCCTGAAACTCTGCTCCCTTTTCAGCAGAAAGTCCTCTCAAACTTATTAATGCAGTAAAACCAATTTATATTTTAGGTTTGCCCACTGGCCCTCCCTGTCTCCCATGCACCCCTGAGATGGAAACAAAACACTCTTCATTTTTCAGATTTCTCTGCCCTCTGCTATTTGGACAAAGTGGGGAAGTGAAATGCAAGGGGTTAATTTTCACTTTAGGCCTCAGCCAACATGCTTATACATACGTTTTACAACTTGCAGGTTTCCCAGTGAGAATAAGATGATGTAAATAACATTTTCCGCAGTCATCTGGGTCCTCTACAGTGGTGTTCAGCCCAAGAACCTGAGAAAAGATGGAAAATGCTTCCAGAGAAGAGAGAGTGACGATATGAACAGGTCTGGGTCTATGACCACAGCTACAAGAGAATATAGGAGAGAAAGTGGGAAGGGGAGATACATAAAGTACCTGATTTCAGGCAGCATGATGCTGGGCAGTAGAAGCAGTGAGAAGAGAATGTGTACAGTTTCTGTTGCTGGGAAAAGGAAGGAGTTCCATTCAAGCAAAGAGCTGAGAAAGCCCATTCACAATGCACTAGCAAGGAGGATTGAACAAACTTGGATAATGGCGTGGGAGGAATCAAAGTTAGACTCCTCAACATTTTCTGCAGTGCTTCACTTTGAAACTTTCTAAAAAAGTGGAGGTTTAGTATCCCTTCAGAGAAACTATTCCCAGCTTGGTAACAGTAGATACCAAAATAATTTTCTTCTGCCATTTCTTCTGCTTCCCTACATCACTTTCATCCCTTCAAATAGAATGTCAGACCTTGCCTAATTTCTAAAAGGGTATCGTGTATCCTCTCCATGTACTAGGAACTGACACTTTGAAATCCAGGATAAAGACCTGGCAAATGTATCACATATTGCCAGATAAATGAGCTGAATCAGTCACCTCAGAAAGTCTACTCAGTTCATGGCACCTCTAACTCACTACAGTGAAGTTTCCAAACAAGAAACCTGAATCCACATCTCTCACCCACTGAGAAAAAACATTTAGAAGTTGATACACATCTGGATTATTTCTTCCAAGTCTGATTAAACAAATATAAAACAAACCAAGTCTGCTTCCAGGTCCAGCGGACACCCAAGTGAAGATGTCGGCAGAAGAGTATGTCATGAGATCCTGGTAACCCCAGCTCCAACTCCCAATGCTGCCCAGGCTAGTTTTCTGGGATGCATTTTATTTCTAAAAAAGTTATCTTCTTCTTGTGACTCCTACTTTAGAGGCCTGGGTGATTCCTCTCCCTGCAGCCTTTCCCAGGACTGGAGAGGAAGCAATGACATGACAATGTAGGAAATAAATGCAGCCATGTTCTCAAATCCATGCAGCTCAGAAATGGGACAGGTAAGCACTGCCTGCTGCCTCTGCCTCTCTCAGAAATCAAAGGAAGGAGAAGGAGGGAAGCTCGAAGGAGGAAGGCTCTAGGGCTGCAGCAGAGAGTGGGAGCATGGACAGAAGTCTCTTGGGATTGATACACGCTTGCTTGGCACATGGCAGTCAGTGGCTGTGCTGCTTGGACTCCAGGATGGCAGTTCTCACCCTATGCCACGGCAAAGTAAAATTACTGTCTGACTCTACTTCTGCCTGATCTATACACGTGTAACCTTACAGCTGTCAGACTCCATTGCAGATAATGAGATCCTGACAGATGAGAACATTTCCCCACGTCCCTTTCCAAGGGTGCAGCACCAATCAGTGGAACTCCAAACCTCCCAGCCTCATCATGAGCAATAGTGGAGGCACTACCAAAATCTTAGGTAATATGTTTTGGATGAATTTCAATCCTCTCTGCTTCTGATTCAATCACTTCCCCGTGGTCCCTCTCCCACTTGCTTCTACACACACAGCCCTGACATATGGCCTGAATTATACCTTTCCTTCAATTCAGGACTGAAATCATCTCACCTGCCCATCAGCTTGTCATGGACCAGCTACCATAATGAATCACCTACTCTAAGATGACACCTGAGCATGCCAGCCTGTGCTGTACGGATGGCACGGCCAAGCAGACCCAACAGCTGCCTCCCTGTGGTAACTGCAAAAGGAAGTCAGGAGGTAAATGATGCCTTTATCCACTGCCCAGACAGATTCAAACTGCTTGAGAGAGACACCTAGCTTTGTTCGCCCCACCTTTTATGGTTATTTTTTAGTTTGGAAGATTTGCAACCAAAATAAAGTACTAAAAAACCAAAAACTCCTAGAAAATTACTTTTTTCAAGTTATTTTATTTGTCCTACTCCCATTTCTGTGGTTGAGAGGAGCAAACAGAGCAATCACAAGCATAGGCATGAGCTAGAAGAGCATGCAAGAACTCAAGGAGCAAAGCATCCCTCTAGTAAGCCAGTATTGGGCACAGAGAATGATTGCTTAAGGGTGGAACAGTATGGTTCCCTGTCTGAGGTGATCAGTCATAGACATTTTGGAGATGCATTGACTTTTAAGGAATGCAATATATTGACCTGAAAAATGAGGGTTGCTGGCTTTACCAATGACTCTAGTTCCTTGTGAACTTGGTTTACTTGCAAACTGTGTCTTATGTCACCAGACTTTCTACAAGACTTGTGAAGGTAATAAAGCCCAAAATCTACTTTAAGGATTTGAGATTTGCTACACCAGACTCAGATTCAGTCATCTATTTATAAATTCTGAAATGTTTGTGGCTAGTCTCATTTCAACAGCCTAATTAAGCATGTTCAGTCTTCTATAGAGCTTAGAGCTGTGATCCAGGCTCCTAAGATCCATTTTGAGAAGACTGGAATAGTCTTGTGCATGCAAAGATAAGAAGATGGCAGTCCAACAAAGTGACTCAAGTATTATGTAAACAGTTGACTCTTTGGACTCATTTTCAAGAGTCTCTGTCCCTTATCCTTAGAAATATTAAAATTAAGGCAAAACAGTGCTGTTGCATTTGTCTCAGACTAAATAGATTTCAATCACTGCTCTACTGGGAATGAAACTAAACATTAAACAAGTTAATCTTCATCTAAATGGGTTGTAAAGCAGCTTTTCTCCATAAAAATGTAAGCTACTTAGAAATAAAGTGTTCAGGTTAATACCATGTCTGCATGTCCACATATGTCTCCCATCAAAATCTATACAATTTTTTGTGGCTTTATAAGACTTGTCACTGATACATTAAATACATAATAAGAGCAAAATATCACATCATCACATCTCTAATGTAAATTCTTATGCATCACAAGAGGAAATTCATATGAGGGTATGAGCTAGGTGTACCGTTTCCAGTGAAGTGTTCTCTCTGAATCATAGCCATCTTCTCCGGCCTTAAAAATTGATTAAGAGATCAAGTGTACTTAATAGCATGTAACAAAGAGAGGATTTCATGACAGGGAGTTGCAACCAGACAGATGTGACATATAAATAAATGGTTTTTGCTCTTGAGGAATTAAGCAAAACAGCTTGGCTCAGCCAGACTTTATCAGCTCTTCAGAATGGAAAAGATGTGTCCAGGAGGTACTCAACAAATGGGATGCTTTTGTGTTTGTGATCTCCACTCGTCCTGTATTAAGTCACCATAGTAACTCGACTTCTTTTGCTCCCGGGATTGCCTACAAGAAAACAGACGGAAACCTTGGCCTAGAGATCGTACTGCCATCTGGGAGCATGCTGTGGGGCAGCATTCTGCTACTTTAATTATATCTATTAAAAAAAAAAAAAAAATAGATGCTGCTGCTCATTAAATAGATCAAATCCCTCCAGTTTATCCATCATGTAAGGCTACTTACATGGCTAAGACTGGCCCAGACCTGGACTGTAAGTTCATGCTGCCCTAATTTTCTGCTGACTTAAGTCTGCCTTACCTCCCACTATCCTGAGAGTGCCAATATTTCTTACTGTCCTCAGTCTCTCAGCAGCACAGCTCCCAACTGTAAACAGGCTGTAAGAGCCCAGCTGGCTCAGCAGAACTGGGATCCAGGAATTGCTATCTACTGTGCAAAAGCCAAAAAAAGCTTTGGGGAACGTAACAGAAATGACCAGAGTGGCTCTCAGACTGTGTCACTAGTCTGTTGCACTACTGAAATCCCGAGACCCAGTGAGGAAATGCTTCTAGGAAAAACTAAGGGGCGGGGCAGGGAATACTCTCGTGTTTGCAGGCACACATGCCTTCAGGCTTTATTTTCCAAGCCTGGAAGAAAATCTGCTGTTTTGATTTCTGCATGTCAGGTACTGAAGTAACAACAGAGCACTCCAGTGCAGCACAGTGCTCTTTTCATGCACTTACTAGCAGCACCCTTCTGTGCAACTTTCTTTTTATGGAACCTGTGCCAGAGCTGTCATTCAAACAGTCTGAGGAAAAGCATGATTAGGTAAGGTGTGGTCGTATCCTTTTACAGGCAACTAACGTCCATAAGCACTACTAATTCAGTAGGCACCTAAAGCTTGCTTTCCTGACTGAGTAGTGCAGGTCATTCATCCCACACAGGGTTTGTTTTGCCTTACTCTAACCGTATGACCTACTTCAAAGGTTAGGCTTTTTTTTGTACAGGTTTTACAGACACAAAAACTCCCACCAAATCAATCCGGCCCGTTCTTAATTTAAAAACAAACAAACAAACAAAATCTCAAAAAAACCGTAACTTATTTAAGCCTGCCTGTAATCGCCCTAGAGGCAGAACATTTACTGTGCCTCTACTGCCTCGGGCAATGTTTCCATCGCGTCCTAGGAAGTAGTTCAAGACACAACAGCACCATCTACCGAGGGGAGCCTCCGTAAGTCCTAGGATGCCTTGCCAAGTGTGTTAGATAAACGGTATAATTAATGACCTTGTTACAACTAGGAAACTTATTTCATCCTGCCATGAAAACTGTTTAACTTCACCTATGATTGTTTCTTTTTGGCCTGTTTAGTCTGGAGAAGAGAAGACAGAGAGGGGATCTCATCAATACATATAAATACCTCAAAGGCGGGTGTCAAGAGGATGGTGCCAGACTCTCTTCAGTGGTGCCCAGCAACGAGAAGCTATGGTCATAAACTGAAACACAAGAAGTTTCACCTACAACATGAAGAAGAACTTCTGTGCATTGAGGGTGATAGAACAAGCTCCCCGGGTAAGTAATGGATTTTCCCTCATTGAAGACATTCAAAATCCAGCTGGACACATTCCTGTGTAAGCTGCTCTAAGTGACCCTGCCTTGGCACTGGGGTTGGATGAGATGATCTCCAGAGGTGCCTTCCAACCCTAACGATTCTGTGATCCTCAAAGCTGAGGAAAACTCTTCCCCCATTTCAGCACCGAGGGTTGAACAAAACTGGTTATTCATCATACAAATGCTATTTTGTGGGTGAGATGCTTAATTGGTACTGCTGAATATATAAAAACAAAAGAGGAAATCAACATAGCTGTTTCAACCTGGTAATATAAAAAAAAAAACTCCTACTGAGATACACAATCATTTAAGCAAGTTTTCCACACAAGTAAACAATTAAGACATCTCACTTTTTTTTTCTGTTTGAAACAGCTTCTTTGTTGACTCTATTCAGGTGATTCATAGTAAAGTGTCTGAGAAGTAGCAATCAAGTGGCATTCAGCCTTAGATACTGTATTAGCATAATATTTCAAAGCATTTTTCATCACTCTTTTATGACTTAAAATGCAATTTCTCTTCAACCTGTATCAAATAATCATCCATAACTGTAGCAAGATGATCTTCCAGTATTCTTTTTTTTTTTTTAATCTCACATATATTATTTCTAGGCACCCAGCTTAATATGACTTGACATTGCCTTTGAGCCAGTGCCTAAAAATGCATTCTGCCTGGCTGGCTGCCTGGCTGATTTGCTTAAATCTGCTTTTAAGAAACACTGAAAGCATTGAGATTCTGTCTCACTTAAACAAATAAATACAATCTGCTTTGTAGAAAGCAGATACTGTGTGCTTCCTCTTCCTCTTTTTGTTCCTGTTTAATAGGGTCTGGAGACTGATTAAAGTAGGAAAAAATCCCACAAAAAAGAAAAGAAAAAAAAAAGAAAAACGTCCTGTAAGGGGTTTTCAAGGAGTAAAAGCTAGATTCATGTCCACTGCAGGTTTTATGGAATTTCACCATCTCTCTCCATCTCCATCCTCTTCTGTGGTTTGACACACCTTAGGCTACAGTATTAAACTCATACATACTGATAGGCGATATTCAGAGGCATCCTCTTCAATCAAACAGCTGAAAATGCACAAACAACAAGAGAACCTGGGCCAAGAATGCAATCTCACCTGCTCTAGCATTTCCAGATACGTTCCTTGCATTTGTCTGGACCTTGGGTACATCAGCTGCAAATATGATTATCCATTTCAACATTCAATCTCACCTTACTATCTCACTTTCCCACCTCCCACTTGGGTTTTTTATTAGCTTTGGATCTGATTTTTTTAGCTTTTAAGGACTGATCAATGTTACTTACATAGCACAACATAGTGCTACTTAAGTACTGTGACTACTTAAGTAAGTAGTATCACCACTTAAGTACTATGGCTACTTAAGTACTATGACACTGTAACATCTCTGTAGTTTCCTATCTAGCAGGGACAGCCAACAGTGCCCTGGGTTCTGTCAACAGGGTCACAGCCAGCACATGGAGGGGAGGAATTCTATCCCTCTGCTCAGCACTTGTGAGGTTTCATTTTCCATCACCTGTGTCTAATTTTGGGCCCCTGATACAGGATGGACATCAATAAAGTGAGTTTAATGTCTGGGGGTTGGAACACTGTCCTCTGAGGAGGCCTGAGGGACGGGGGCTTTTTCAAGACTGGGGAACCGAAGGCACTGGAGAGACCTCACAGCACTTTTCCAATACATCCAAGGAGACCATTGAGAAGAAGGAGACAAGGGCTTCACAGTGATGCACAGTGGGAGGATGGAAAGCAGCGAGCGTCAACTGAAACATGAGAGCTGCGATTTGCATATGGCAACAGTGGAGGAGTGGAACAAATTACCTACAGAGGCTGTGGAGACACCAACCTCACCAATTTAGAGCAGTAAGTTCCTGTCCCTGTATGCACCTTCTTTCCTTACCTCCAGTACTTCACAGATTGTCATAGTGCCTCTTCACTCCTCATTTTTACTTAAATACAAACAGTGACAACTTTTAGCTATCCATATGCTCACCTGTAACAAATTTAAGCTTCATGAACCCACCAAACTTAAGCTCTAACAATCTAACCACAATGGGAAAACAAAATTCACTCCATACTTCATTCAACACTATTGCACATATTAACACAAATGACAGCAACACCATTTAACCATTTCATACAGCTGGAATTTTCCTGAGTGTTTTCTTCATGATGGCGATTAAAATATTATGAAAGACTTTTATTACTAAGATCAAGGTTTGGGGTTACAATATGAAGAAGCCCTCTTAAACACTGTATTGTCATCAATGTAAAATGACAGCATTAAATTTTGCTGATGTTTGAGAAAAAACCCCCCAAATCTGAGGTGCAGCTGAGAAAAAAATCCAATCAGGCATCCAAATAGGTTGTGGATGGTTGCCCTTGGGAGCAGGGAACACCTATTTGTCCTCCATTTGTGCAGAGCCGGACACAATAAACTCCTCATCCATGACAAGGGCTCTCAAGCACTGCAGCAACATAAATCCAAGGGTGAGCATAGTAGACTTATCCTGGTGCATATTACAAATAATGGAATGTGTCCCTTGGCAATAAAACGTGGTTCAGATAACCATCAGGCCCTGTATATATATAATTATGCACACAAAACTGGATCCAAGCTGAATAGCTGCTTTAAAAATATCCTTCAAGACACATTTTTTGAAGTTCTTCAGTTTAACATGGTAAAAGCACATAAGAAAGAATAAGCTTTGCAACTGTGTGGTTATCCAAGTCATTCCTATGTACAACTATGTCTTCTCATAGCAGCATCTTGTCTGCACTAGGGGCTCATTAAAATGCTAAAAGGTAACCATCAGGAAAGTGCATGTGAACGTCATATGCTGCAGAGACTTTAAGGCCCTTTCAAATTTTGGCACAAAGATTACTAAGAGCAGATATTTTGAGAAATTTCTGGATGCTTGTTAATCTTAAGGTATGTTTTCCATTCCTGGAGGATCCTGCCAAATCTAAGGGAAGGGAGAAGGAGGGAAGATATAAAGTACTCATTGTTCCTGCTGAGTTTCCTTCTTGGGTTTTTTTTCATTTTATCATTTAAAAAGAGTATTGTTTTACTTCAAATCTATTATAGAATAGGGAAGAGAACTTGGACCCTTAATTCAGCAAGTGAACTCTACCAAGTTTTGTGCATATGAACAGTTCCTGTAACTTTCATGTAACTTATTACAGGTGTAAATTGAGACATGATAAGACATTTTGTTAACTCAGATGTGTGTACATAATTTTCTTTGAATTTTCTTTGATCACTTCTGCAAAGCATTCGTCCCACTCACTTGAGCACACTTAAAGAGAGGTGCCAGCATTACTCAGAGACGTACTCTGTTTGGATCATAGTTATTAATATTACAATTTCTTCTTCTCCTTCCTTCCTGTATGCTTGGCATCCTGCACAGGAAAGGGAAGGGGGGAGCAGGGGGAACCCATAAAAACAGCAGTATATTTGTAGTGGGTGAGCAGTGGAACTAATGGAACAGTAACAGAAAGAAGTAATCTGGTCTGAGAACAGGCACTTTTTCTGCCTTTTTTGTTGTTGTTGTTATTTTAATAAAAAAGAAATATGCCTTTATTTCTAATAAAAAGGTTGAGACCTTTACATACATGAGGCTCACGTTTAGGAGCTGAAAGAGAACTGGAGGAAGGTCTGACACTGGAGTTAGGGCTGCAGAGAAGGACAGTACCTGAGGAGTCTGAACAATGGGACAATAGGGCCAAAATTAACTGGCAGGAGGAAAGAGGCAAGAAAGTGGAAGCACAGACAAAAGCATCAATGTTGTAATGGAGTGAAGGAAATGCCAAAAAACCTCCCCAACAGAAAGGATTCAGCAGAGCCTCAGTGTCAGGTTATGTACTCATACAATACTGCTGCCAGAGCGGCAGGATCAGTGCCGTGTCCCCACAACATCAGAAAGAGGACACATGAATGAAGGTCACCAGATTCCATGAGACATAAAACAGGAACTGCAAAGACATTTTCTTGTTTATTACATTTGAATAAACACAACTATCAGCAAAACTTAGTGATAGTGAGACAAGCATAAAATTGCATCTCTCATACAGCCAAGGTCACAAAACAAAATATGGGGAAAAGCAATCTACAAAGATATTTTCTTGGGGAAAATAAAAAATGGATCTTTCACTAGTAGACAAAGAAAAGGCCAAAACAATTCGAGGGAGTAATTTCTCATTTAATCTTCTTTGACTTTCATCATGAAATACATTTACCTCTACTTTACCCAGATACTGATATTTTTTGACTGTAGCAGCTCAATTGGACGTGAACCAACTGGAGAACTATAAAGGTTCCTTGCCTTGTGCAACAAGAAATGCAGGATGTGAATTTTAGCTCATGAATGAGATGCAGTTTTTCTCAGGCCTCAAATCAGGGGCATAAATCATGTGGAGTGAAATCAACCTCTACTACTAGATTACACCTACCTTACTGCTTGAGTGAGGCTATCAAGTTGTGTGAGACATGACATGTAAAAATACCAAGCCTGTGCCAAGGACTTCACACATCCACTTCACCCCAAGCAAAGGAGGTTGGAAAAACACTGTTTTGAAAGTTTTAATTGTCTTGAGTATTGTATACAGATTTAGATTTTTGAAACTAAGCGGTTTCGATCAGTTCACTGAGTCTGCATGGGTGGAGAGCAGGTGTGGGTATTACAGCTCCAAATGCAGGGCAGAAGTCTTGTGATGTTTTAGATAGACTTCTGGTCATGAATCCTGCACTGATGCACAGAAAGAGCTGGCCGTGATGCCTTAGGTTTTAACTTCCATATTTTTCAAATCCTGTACTGCTTAGTGTGTAACTCTGGGGTTTCTTGTAGCCTGTTAATTTCTGCTCTCTCATGCCAGGTAGACATAACAAAGCCTCTCCAGGCCAGCTCTCCAAGGACACCCAGACTGTGCTAGGCCCAAAAAGTATAAAGCAAAGAGCCTCTAAGGAGGAGCAAGCTGAGGGCAAATTACATCATTAAACTGAAGCTTTAATTGGAGAATTAACCCCGATATGCAAATGAACCAAACCTATAAAACTGTGAAGAACTCGTGACCTGTCGTCCATCTTGGGGTCCATCTTGGCAACAGCCTCTGGCTCCCAGAGGGTACCTTTGAAGGCCTTTCAAATAAATACCTACCTTTATTCTCTTACTCCTGTCTGGTCTCTGTTTCTAGGAGGCCTCTTAAGGCATCAGCTGGACCTGCAAGAACCACACTAAGTAGGTCTCAAGCAAAGAAGGGTTTGTTTGTTTGTTCAGAGATGTCTGTGCTGTGCCAGCACTGAGGTGACTAGGACCACAACCACTTGATGCAGAAGTCATACATACAAGTATTCCCAAAACCACAAAAAAATAAAACATTTTTGTAATAAATATTCTTTACATGGTACATTTCATGCCAAAAATATGTTGCATCTCTTCAGCTCCTCAATGACAGAGGCTGAATGCAGCTCATCAGGCCACCAGCCAACTTTGTCTTTGAGCCTTGCAGCAGGAGAAGAATGGCACATTGCTCAGGAGCCAACCAGGGCATGCTTCTCCTGACTGCAGCTCCATGCCACAGCCAGCTGGAGACAGGGAGCTGCTCCCACATCACAGTCATGCAGGGCAGCCTCAGCTCAGTTCACATGCTCAAAGTTCAGAAGATAAGGTGCTAAGGCAAACACAGCTGTCACAATCACTTAAGTGCAAAATGCCCAATTAAACCATGGAAATACAGCTCTCTGAAACCAGTGATTTTCTTCACAGAGCTTTGGCAGTAATCAGCTATCTTCTTTGTTTAACCTGTAATAGTTAAAGGTGACATGGGAGTGATGATACATACTAAAAAAATAAACAAATTCATGGGTTTGCCTCTTTTCCCCTTGCAGAACACAAGCTATATTGATGATTTCCTCACAACTGTACCTGCTCCAGAGTTTGTCCAAAATGTTTTCTAAAATTAATGCTGTTATTAAAAAAATAAAATGTCTGAAACATTTCCATGTTTATTAGGCTTCTTCCAGATATTGTTTGACAGTATGAAGGATAGGATTAAGATGTCTAGGTACTCTTACTAATGAAAAACAAAACAGCATTTGGGCTAACCTACTCTCCCAGAAACATATCTTGGGATCAAAATTAGCATTCGCATTCTCTATTTTTAAACAAAAATCCCTTTGTCCTGCACAGGTTACCTGTTACCATTGTTCTCAGTTTTCAGCTGACTTCTCAGGAAAGGCAAAGAATCAAACAGCATGATATAAATGTGAACAGCCATCACTTAAAACAACGGTGAGAAATGGTGTGGTTGGCCTGATCAGCCATCACGGAACCGAAATCACTGACACTCCTATGCATTTCTGCATAGGAACATAGGCCACAGGGTGAGACTGGGAATCACTGTGCGTCGCTATTCAAGTGGCATAGCTTACTCCTGAGCTGTTATATTTAGGCTGAATATTCAATTTTCTAGACAGAATAGCCACTGGAGAGAGAAATAAGGATCTGTGGAGTTGATGCCTAAGGAGACCCTAGACTTTATACAGACCTGAAAAAAAAGTTAATTATTTATTATATTTCACCAAATACAGACAGGAACATGGTGGGGAGCAGAAATTTCTCTTGGGGTTGCAGGGCTATCCCTGCCGGGTCTCTCCCGCCTCCGTCCCCGCTCCCGCTGTCCCCTCAGGCTCGCAGGGCTGTTTCCCGCACGGTTCCCCCGCTCAGCCCTGGCTGCCGGGCAGCGTTTTGCCCTCCCTTGGCCAGGCTTTTTCCGGGGCTCTCGCCCGCCCGCCCGTGGCTGAGGGGCTCAGCCGTGCCCTGTGGCAAATGCTGGCTGTCTTTAAAATTAGTGCTCCTCCATCACTGCTGCTAAAAGTTGCAATAAAACTGTAACAAGACAAAGCTGTATCTCCTGAATCCAGGCTGAAATACCAAACTGGAAGCTTTGTCTTTACCATCCAAGCACCACCACTGCACCATTTAAATCTGAAAGCTCTGTGCCTAATCTGGATGCCTGCGGATACACTGACGCCTTTCCCAGCTGACCAACAATTTAGGGCATTTTGAATGGGGGAAGGAGGGAGAAAGGAGAGGAAGTGGGCACCAGATACTTACTAGAAAGCAATGTATGAACCCTGCAAAGCTATTTACGCACACAAGTCGTCCCAATTAAGCAACAAATACCTCAACTGGAAAAAAGGAGCAACAGGAAAGATTATCATATTTGTCTTTTAGTTATGACGTTAATTTAACTTGACTCCCAAGTTCAAAATATACTATTATTTTCGGTTGGTAGCTCAGATTTCATGAACAGTTTTCCCTCCAAAGGATACCAGTAGGGGTTTAAACTTCTCATTACAAGTTTGAAAGATGTCAAAAGCTTGGCAACAGCAGTACAGCCCTCATTCAGCATTTGGGATAACCTGGAAAAGGCAGACCTTTTCCACTGTCTTCAGAGCTTTTGCTCTGACCAACCTTACCTCACTAGTTTAACAGATTTTCTTCCTTTCTCTAAATGATTTTACAAAACTATTTGTACAAGCAAACATCCCATATGTGAAGCAACTCACCTGAGAAGAAGGAAAACTTGATCATGCTCTAGAAATCTAACATCCTAAGTTACTTGTCCCCAGTTTGCCAGAAGCACCTGGGGACAGTAGGGACTGCTGCAAGGGAAAGAAAGCAGAAGGGAGGTGAGTGAGAGTACAACAGCTCACAGCACACATCAGCTTTTTGTATATAGATTAACCCTCATCTTAGCACATGAAATCTTCTGAAAACACTCTAAGGAAATTGTCTTAAGTGATTTCTAATTCAAGTGGAATGAACAGAAGCAATTAAATATTTTGAAATCTCCATCTTGCTGGTCTTAAATCACAGCAGATTGTGGGAAAACTTGAAAAGTTTCAAAGCTAAGGGAGCAAATCTTTCACATTGAACAGCATCGTATGACTTTTAAATGTGAAAAAAAATTGCTTAAGGCAGACATCAGAAAAAAAAATTAGATTTTTAAAAGCCTCAAAATAAATGGAGACCTGAAAGTTAGCTTTCCTCCAGTCCAAAATTCAGTAGGGAAGGAGACCAGAGATCACTGTGTTCATTTTGAGCCTAAGAGAGTTCCATTTTAAAGAACTCATAATAATCATAGCTGAAGAAAATCCTCTCTGCATCTGCATGCTAATTTCTCCCTTAACTTTCAGCCTACTGCCTTGGGTTAGTTTCCCAAAATTCATATTGTAACTCTGCATATATATATTTTGCAATGTCAAAGCCTCTGTCAGTCTGAAAAACTATTATTTAGTGTCCAAATGTAAATACACATGCCACTAGTAAAAGGATCTATAAAAGAGGCTATGGCCCATTTACTTTTTAAATGTTCATTTAAAGACATACCTATATCATGAATGTAATCATAAAAATTGTGTATAATTTTTAAATAGACATCACCTGGAAAAATAACTTACAAATTGCAGGACATTAGTGGAAATAGATGGTACTATATGGAGACAATTAGTGGACTATATTCACAGGAATACTAATGCAGGAGAGGAACAATCACCGTGAAATATTTTCTCTTTCACAGGTATAGATAATAAAGTAATGAAGCTTGATTTCATTACAGACTGACAGGTGTTAACCTTTACGAGAAACTGTTGCTTCCACTGTTAAAGGAAACTGAAAGTTAACTTTGAAAAGAAATGTTTTTAAAATGAAGTGGCACAGAGCAAGAAATTTCAGTACCTTATTTGTGAGATGAAAGTTGGCTTGCCTAGATGATGGAAAAGACTTTACGAGGAAAAATAAATTACACATTGGTGATATGACTAACTTGTGGTTCAGCTTTGAGAAGTAATGAACTAAGTTTACATGAATCTCATTGCTAGAGTTACCTAGTGAGTGTTTTCTTCTCAAACACCAGCAGTGCAAACTCCTCTCAGGACCAGAGGACTATATTTGGTTCCCTTCAGACCTCATAACTGCATCATCAAAACCAGAATTGTTTCCCAAATTCTGAACTAATGTATAAAATGTGCTTAAATTCCTTACCTATGAGCGTACCTATGCACCAAGAGTTTACAACAAAACTACTAAGTGTCCCATTAAGGCAGTCCATATATCCTGTCATTTTGCTCAGTATCCAATTCCCAGAGGTTTTAGAGATTGAAGGGAAGAAGAAAAAGGGTATATTGCAAACATACACAGAAAAAGCATTTCCCCAGCATCCTGTTATTCACAAGGAAACCTTTTTCTAATTCTCAGCAGTATGTATATTTATACCATGGTACCACTGAATATCTTCTACGAGTAAAATCCTCTTTTCAAAACAATCTCAAGAGGCAGTCTGCCATCTAAACTAGAAATTTCCTGGGCTGAATGGTGCCCATCCTATCCAAGCCCAGACGGCAGGACCAATGCCAAAGAACAAAAGGTGAAGAGACTAAGTAATCACAGGTGGTGAGATTAAAGAAAGGCATTTGAAGAAAGATGGAGATGATTTGGAAGAAGTAAAGGCAAGTAGTGAAAATTATCAAGAATAGCCCCAACTCCTTTACCTAGAGGCTGAGTACATACAGCAGCAAACACCAATTGATGGCAATATAGGCACTGTAAGGGACATAGGGAGAAAATATTTCAGAGATAGGTGACACTTCTCAAAATGAGTTAAATCTTCCTAGTGATTAGAAGTGAAATTAAAATTCTTTCCAACCTGTTAGGGTCTAAGATTTCTCTCAGAAAATACCTTCATCAGCAGATGTAACAGAAAAGGCCTGAGAAACAGTGGCGGGAGATGGCTCTGAATTGCCTGTGTCAAGTGTTGGCTGTTTGGGCCTCAAAGGCAGTCAAAAGCCACCTGCTGATGGGATTTGACAAGACACAGGTTGATGGTAGGTGAGCAAAGAAACAGATTTGAACTGACTCAGGGTGTGAGGAAGTGCACAGATGCCATGCAGCCTTATACTCAGACCCTGAATCAATTAAAATCTTAGGGTACGTCATAGTGTCTACTTAGAGAATAAATGAGGTCAGGATGAACATGTATGTGCTCCTGCGGGAGATCTCATGGTCAGTGGTATCCGAGCAAACCAGGCTGGCAGGTCCTAGGGGTAAATCAAAAACCTGTAATCATCTTTGGGAATAAAAGTAGTAAGCACTCCACAGTGCAAAATGGTCATGACTTTCCCACAGTAAGAAACCCCTCATATTTATTGCAAGTACTAGCAAAACAAAACAAGGGCTCACAGCCAGCACAAGTTATATTTTCCTCAGGTTCTCCTTTAAAAGTAGTATCTAAATACTAACTTTTTGTATTACAAATGCACCAACAGTGAAGCAACACAGCAGGATAGCAGAGTCAGCTTTCTGCAGTCGATTTATGAGGTATAGTTTGTATCTTCTATTACACCAAAATGCTTATGCCAAAAAATCCACAAGAATCCAGAGGAAGTACAGAAAGACAAGTAACAGCTTTTTAACACTTTCTACCATGTTTCTATACACATCTTGCTCTATTTATATTACCTCATGCTACCTATTCTGGCCATACAATTCAGTTAGCAAATCACAATCCAAGAAAGCTGTTTGCTTTGTGACAATTTAAATAGTTAAAGCAACCAGCCTCCATAGACATAAACACCAAAAGCCGTGTAAATAGATGGGGAATGTCAAGCATGTGAAAAGTTGCAGACAAAGCAATAGACTATTTATTAGAGCAAAGACATTCTCAAGTATCCTCAAGCTGTAACCCCACCAAAAGTGTATCTTGGAGGCTGTTCTCATAACTTCACTCCATACCTCCTTCCTCCCTTCCCCAAAAACAACAGGGACGATGGGAAAAATGACATCATACATTTTGCTTGTTGAAGAGTCCCATAGGCAGCTAAAATATTACACGGTAGTTTTTCTTAACTATTGCTAAAGCCACAACAACACGTTCCAAAGTAGTCCCAACCACTTTTCCAACTGGAACAGATTTTCCTTGCTCTGAGCTCATTTAAAAAGGATTTTTGTCTTCACTTAGCACTATGTGCAATCAAGCCAACATAAGAAGTCCAAACAGTAAGTTTTCATCTACCAGCACAGGGACATGAGAGAAAATGGACATTTAACACTAATACCAGATAACAGGGCTGTTACATAAAATTCCATAAGCTCAGTGGGGAGTTTTTCATGCACAGTTCCTTCAAACCACTAATTAGCAGAAGAAACACACAGAATGTGCACGCCCCCTATGTTCTTCCTTTTATTGGAAGGAAGCAGCAGGGTTGATTTCTTTTTTAACATACTGAGGTCAGCATCATTTAAGACAAGTACCAAAACTTATTTGTTGAAAACCTACTGAACCCTTGTGTTGACTCTTGTGCCCATCTTTGATGTTTGTGGAGAACTGCAGAACACAAAATAAAGAAAATTATAACCACCTTGCCATTATTTGAGTACCTCTGAATAATTTTCATGGGACAGGTGTGTGTTAATACATACAATATTGACTCTGTGTTTTGGTGCACATAAGAAATTAATACTTGATCTAAATATAGTCGGCTTAGTTCAATCAAAACTCAGAAAAATCTCAGAAAAAAAAAAAAAACTCAAAAAAAACCCCCAAAAAACCCTAACCAAATATTCAACAAAAGCATGAAACCTGTCATTGAAGTCAAGTATTTATGTTCTCAGCTCATAGCTTTTTTTTTCTTCAGTGTATCTTATGGTTAGTCTAACTTTTCACTTCTTAATATCAAATTATCTATAAAAGAGCAGTGGCAGAAGACTGTACTCAAGGCAGATAATAGTCTTTTGATTGAAACTTTTCTTAATCCTCCCTTTTTCATTCAGAATGTGACCACATTCCCAGAAGATACCAAATAATATTAATCTCTCATCACTGTTTATAAGGTTTGCAAGAAGTTTTGAAAGAGACCTGTCAAAGTGTATTAAAACTGCAGCATTTCCAAAACAGTCCGAGCTGATTAACAGGAAGCTATACATTAGCAACCTAGTGAACTTTAAACTCTTAAAATGTCATTTTTCCCAGACTGATAGAATAAAAAAAAAAATCAGAAGCAAAAGGTAAGGATGGGATTACACAAAACTCTAACTGTAGTGCAGACTCAGATCTGTGATGTGCAGTTTTTTAACTTGACTTACTCTGCTGTGAACTTGCAGTGCAGTGAAGGTCTGTGGACATCCCGAACCAGAAACTACTGCTTCGCAGAATTTCATTACGAGGTGATAGCACAGCGTGAGAATCTCAGATCCTCAGCACTAAAATGGAGGAGAAAAAAATGCTCCTAATAGCTAAGAAACAGAGACACATCAATTCCAGGCAGCTGCTGTGCAGAATAAAACAGCCCTTTTGCGATTACACGGTTTATGACTATATGGCTACAGGTGCTTAGCTGTCATGGTACTAGTCCGAACAGACATTAGTGACAACAATAGAAAAGTAGAAAATATCATAGATAAGAAACACTCCAACACACTAGGGGAACATGAAGGGACAGCAGTCTAACAGGAGAAAAACCTACAGGCATAATATCAGGAACACTGCAATGAGGGCACTGGCCTCCACTGGTGACACTGGAGGCATTGGGACAAAGCCCTTAGAATGGTCCTGAGGGAGCAGAGAGTAATGCTAAGACAAGAGCAAGATCAGCCTCTTCTCTTAATGTTTTGCTCTAATCACTCTCTACTCTTTGCACCTTTGCCATCTGTATGTTCACACACCCAACCCCCATATTTTTCACTGCCAATTTGATTTTTAACTGAGCATCTCCACCTAAGGGAAGGCTCTACACACTTCCATTTACCAACTCCATGTGGCTTCTGCCAGAATCGTGGAGATGCATCTCCCCAGATCTCCCTTTTCCAGCCAACCCCAGGAAGTCCGAGCAAGTGTTAACCTAATGAACAATTCCATGTTCTTATCCAGTTAGTTGGCAGTGTTCTGTTACCTTTGAAATTCCCCACAATTCACACTGATCCATAACACCTGTCTTGCAAGGTATCTGCACTACTGCTGCTGATGGCAGACTTTCATTAGTTTTGGACACACCACATCCTGGTACTTTTAAAGATAAATCCATTTAATATCAAAAGCTCCTCCTAAAACTGAATTGAGGAACCAGGAAATTCCAACAGAAACCAAATTCTGAGCAGGAGCAGCAGAATAGACAAAGCTATCATTCATTTTGTTCGTATTGATGGGATAGGATTAAACAATTTTTGCCATGACTATACAAAAAAAACCCACTGGCTGTTCAAACGATGCACCACAAAGCATACTTTGTATCCTTCCATTTTATCATACAAATCAAAGCAGACCAGGCACTTACTGACAAGAATTCCAAATTTAAGTAAGCAATAAAATTCATGCTTCCTTACTCATCACAGGCCCTTGAAAGGACTACTGCATTTTGTTTCATACAACCATATTTTCTTAAGCCAAGAGAAGCACCAGAGCAGTATCTTACTGTGCATATCAGGAGTCGTCTGAACAAGGGTTGTAAGGATAACCTGGCTGGAAAACTGGTGGTCTCATCAAGATATCTACAGTTGCTTAACAGCAGATATTCATACCAATCACAGATTTATTTGAGTAACTCCTTCACTTGTTAACAAAGAAATAGATCCTATAGATCACAATACCTAAAAATTCACTTTTAATTTCTCTTTGAAGAGACTATGTGAAGTACATTCTGCGTTAGAGAAAGACAGAGATGATGAAAAGTTAGGCAAGGGGCTGTGACCACTGGAGGTGAAGCAAGAGAACAAAAGAAGTGAAAAAAGAGTAAGGAGGTAAAGATAAACAGAAAACAGGAATTGGAAGAACAGTTTGTAGAAAAAACCCCAAACATATGTATGCAATTGGAACTGCTTAAAAAAAAAGTAAAATAAATACTTTGAACCTAAATAATGCAAAACCAGTCTAATATGTTATTTGGGGTTTCATCCTCCTTTCATGGGTTACTCAAGAGCTGTGAGTAGGTAAAGGAACTCGTAGTTGCAGCCACAATAGGAAATTTTCTTCTGACATTTTTGGTATCTCTATTTCTTCTTATTCTCTAATACAGGCAGGCTCAGTTGACTTGCCTAATGTACAATTGTCCTGTAAAATATTTTGATAAGGACAAAAACCTATAAAAGAAGAATTTTGCAACCTGCTTAGTTTCCAAGTTACAGAATAGGCTCTTCTTATGCTCTTCAACTCTTCTTTATGTAGAAGTTGTAAAACCTTGATAAATTATCTGAAACCTTATCAGACATGCAGATGTTTCAAATATGCCCAGCTGGGAGACAAGGTACACAAAACTTAATATGCTGCCTAATTTTGCTTGAAAAGTCTGATTCAGAAAGTGGAGAAGCCTTTAAACATTTTGAAGATGTTGACAGCTAGGACCTACATCATCAGGTGTTTCAGCTACAGCAAAGTTTGATACAGTGAGACATACAGCTACTCCCTGTCCTAGATTTAGATCCCCACTGGTACATTCCATGCTTTGTCCTCTGTTTACCATGACTGTTGGGCTGCCTATTGAGAATTCCAATTTTCAAGTCTGTATGAAATCATAAGTAAAAGTTCTGCTATATTTAGTATGCATACTTAAGAAGGTAAACACTAAAATCAGTACATTAGAGCTTGTATCAGTTTCTGTTCCCACTGTGCCCTCTGTTATACTGTTTCACTAAAACACTGAATGTTGAGCAATGTTACAGGATAAACAAAATACTTAAGAAAATAAATATTCATTAAGAGAACATGCACTGTTGTATCTGAGATTGTAATAACGTTTTATAATTTCTTCTACTTACTAAAAATAGCTACCTTGAAAGATCAAAGCAACATTAACAAATGTTTATTAATTTAAATTGAAAATACAAGATAAAACTAAAAATTCTAGATGAGTTATTAGCAGTGTAAATAAAGACAATCCTTTTTGATCTAAAAATGTTTCTTTCTCAAAAATAGAAAGCACTCAGGTGTTCCCAAGCCTTACCATATCATGAACTTTATGTTCCAGCCACAAGACAAAAACAAAGATCAGTAATGCAAAGAGTAACAGAAGCTTTCTTCAGGACAAACATTGTCAAAACTGCAGCTCTAAAATCAGACATGTTCTTGGTTAGTGTTATCAGTTTAAATCTTACACTAAAATTAGATTTTTTAAAAAAGCTAAATTTAGGCTTGGAATGACTATTGAGCAGAAGAGAAATTACAAGAATAGCAGTTCCGACCTCTTACAGCCAAAGCAGAGCCCTACTTCTAATACCATTTGCTAATGAATGTTGACAGCCAGCATGCAGGCATGCCAAGGTAAAGCTGTGGAAATGTTTTGAACACTGCTCGTCTGCTAAAACACAAGTGTGTGTTTTAATTAATGTAGCATTCAGTTCACTATTATCAGGAACATCTGTCCTAGGATCAGTTGGCAATTAATGGAAATTCAGACCCTGCCAGAAGTCACACAATTTGTTCATGCTTTATTTTCACAACAAAATAAAACTTCAGTTGAATTTTGTTCCAAGTTTAACACAGTAGTTCTAGAGACAAATGTAAACAACATTAACATCACTTGAAAAACTATATTCTACTTTCTCTTTGAAACAACATGTGCCTACATTTCTGCAGTAAATAGGCATATGGAAAAATACTTTTATTTGGCAAAACATTTGAAAAGTTGATCTTAATTTGCTTTTTCTTATGTCTTTCTACACACACACACACATATATGTATATGTATATGTATATGTATATGTATATGTATAGATGATACTGCATTGCATTACATCCACTGACTGTTTTCCACAGGATGGTCACCAGACCAGCCACGGGTGAACAGAATTCCTCTACAGAGCAGTTATTCAACATTTTGCCTTTTTGTTGCTACTCAGTGTACTGCCTTGGGCATATTTACTGCAGGGTATGATTATTTAATTTGTTTTCAATAACAGGATAGAATACTATTACTAGAACAACAAAAATAGAACTAAAACTAATACAATTACTAGAACATAAGTGGCTCATGAAAACTAATTTGTATCCATACCCTACACAGTGGAATTATCCTCACCTTCCAAAGGTAAAGGCAAGGTACAACCATATCAGCACTGTAAACACCAGTCAACCCTCAGGGCTCATATTCTCACCATTGTACTTCACACAGTGTAGTAATTCAAAGTCTAGTGAACTACGTTGTGGATATGTGAAACATTATCACTTAAGTTTCTACTCTTGAGTCAGATGCCATGTTCATAGTACTCTTAAAGGTTTTATATCTAGCCAAGTTGGGATTTTTTTACCCTCCCTAGATGACCAGCAAAATACTCAACGTGAAGGTAGCCTGCTCTTAAATATCAAATAATTTCTTCAAAGTAAGAAGCTGCCAAACTTTAAGAAAAGAGAGGATATAATCCTCTCTGTTCTTTGACATTATTTAGTCTTCATCGAAGAAGTTTTAGCTCATTTCCCCACCCCCAGGTCTGCTTGAGACAGATATTCAAAATGGAAAATTGCAGTTCAAACTGTTAAAGCTTAGCAAAAATAGCACATAAAACTCAGAGAAAAAACTTACAATGGGAAATACTGAGCATTATGGATTATGTTATCACCTAGGCTAATGACATGTCTATAACATTACCTTTCAAACACTCAGAGTTACACATGTAAATGATTTAAAACCTTGCCAATGGATTACAAGTCTTTTTCATGGTTTTGATGAGAAGAGTACACAGCTGCCAGAAGGCTGGAAAGTAACCTGAAAAAAAGGAGTTTGCTGCCAAATTGTTTCAGCACTACTGATGAGATCCAGTTTTGGGGATGGGTTGGGGATTCTCACCATCTCTGTCTTAGGCCTTTTGAGTGCAACACCTCAATCTTTTCAGAACACTGCAGATTTGTGGCATTTTTGTCCCTCACCACACAACAAATTTCTGGCTAAATGCAGTAACTGCAAATTCCAAATGTACCAGCTTATAGAAGAGCCAATTCTGATGGGAATGATACGCACTCATATGAAACAGAAAACTACGTAATTTAAACCACATTTTTAACTGTTAAGCCTTTCTTCACCAAAATATTCCTCATTCTCCATGTGTGTGTATGTGCATATAAAAAACCCCAGTTGTTGGCCCAGTTCTTGCAGCTGAGCTCCCCAAATGCATCTCTGAATGTGTGGGTGGGCATTGCAGACCAGGAGGAAACTTTGCAGTGAAAGGTAAAAGAACCAATTCCAGGACAATTTACAATTACTGTAGGTATTGCCCAGTGTTAACCTGTAACCAAGGGCTGATGCTACACATCCACGTGAAAGAGAGTAAGTTTTCAACATTTTATAGCAGCAGTAAATTAACGATTAGTAAAACCATCTTTATGAGATATGCATAAAATAGCAGGTGCTTTTCAGACAAAGAGAAATTGTCCCAGTTTACTGAGTTTCCAACTGAGAGATCTTTGCTTTAGTCTTTCATGGTATGATTGGGAATGTACAGAGAACATCTCCAAAAGAATAATACGTATTTCTGTGAAAGAGAAAAACAGATTTTCTGGATATGAGGCAAGGTATATGCTAGAATAGTGTGCCAGTACAGTCAGTTCTAGGATCTAATAAAATAGAGGAAGGGACTCATTGTGCCTCTGAAGCAACTGATTCCCAGAGCAGAAAAACACTCATGCCTCACATGCCTTGGAAAGAAATTCACAGGAAAAAAGCACATGGCAAGGGAAGTCAAGGGATTGCTCAGCTTGCTTCACGTTTTTGACTGCTTTACATGCAAAATCTCTTGGAACCCCAAGTCATGTGCTCACATATGCCACATGATCACACATCCAAAACCATCTCCGTTCCAAAGACCTGCAACAACAGGTTAAATCCCTTCCTTGCAATATGATCCCAAAGGCAGACACCTCCTACAAAAATGAAGAGGGGAATAAGGCACCTGTTGGAACAGCGATGCCAGGTGGCAGGTGCTGCAAACTTCCAAAAGCGTCCCCCAAGGGAAGCCGCTCGGAGAGGCCACTCCATACACACACACAAAGTCCACATACACCAAAAAGCTATCACGAACAAGCCGATGGCAAAGAGAGCAGGAAGGGTCCTCGTATGGGGCTCCACAAGAGGTGTTTATCCCACACATGCAAAACGGTCCAAGCACAAAGACCAGATATCAGGCAAGGGTCCAAGGTTACATATGGGGGCAGGGAGAGCATCCGTAACCAATGATCTGAGGGTGCAGGGGCGGTACAGAGGCGGGGCCAGGGCAAAGGAGCCAATAGAGAAGCTCTGAGGGAGCGGCAAAGGGACAGGGGCCAATGGGGGAATGGGACAGGGAGAACTTTCTAGATCGGATACATAAAGGGTAGAAAAGGGGCAGGAAGGCCAACGGGCCAATCACGGAAATAGAACTGCGGTATATCAACGTAATCAAGCAAAGTATCCTGGGGGAGGCTATTTTGGTCTCCATGAGTAAGAGGTAATAGGCTCAGAGCCTTTCCTCCAGGGGACCTAAAGGTTGCTGAATTGGCTGGCCTGTTGGCCTCCACAGGCACCCACCATCAGATGGAGGACTTGAGCTCTGTGCACTCAAAATAGGCAACTTCAACACCTGTTTTCACAAAAAAAGAGGTTCAGACCACTGGGTCATAGATGAAACTTCATATATCCTCTTGTGACTGTGCCATCATACATTAGAAAATTCAGGACACAGAATTGGTGTGCCTGGAAGAGAGACAGAGCCTGAACATGAAAGCACAATGTTGGAATTAGGTTGAGGACACAGTCAGGAGGAGGCATTATTCCGTCATCTCTGTAGAGAGTGAACAACCCCACTGTCTTATGCTTACCCAAGAGAGTCTGCACCCTGTCCACAACTGATCTTACTTTGGGATGTAAGTGTTTTTAAAGGTTGACACAAAACCCTGGGATACGAGTTTTGGTGCAGGCATCCCATTGTGTTAAGTAAGGAATTCAACACCGTCTATCTGCCAAGAAGTGCAGGCTCATCACGATGGCCTTTTGCCAAGGTTGGGTAGTCACAGAATCACAAAAGAGCTTTAACAGGAATGAAATAATCACAGTAAAAAGAAGACAGACGGAAACTTATCGATCTGATCTTTAAAGTATTGGGGGAATATCCTCTCAAAACACAGATGCAACTGGGTATGCAGCTCCCAGTCTGTTTTCTTTTGGAGGTAGCTGGGTTTACTGAGACCTGCTGCAGCCTTGAAAGACTCTTCTCACCCTGTTTGTGAAGCTGCTTTATGCAGCTACTGAAATAATCAGGGTACAGTTCATCAAGCAAGTTTCGACTGTTTTTGAAAGCATACTAGTATTTCAGGGATGGAGCACAAAGCAATGAAATGGAACTTTATGATGAAGAAAACCAATTTGCAACTTTACACTGACTACTGATGTTCATAATGTACTCCATACCCATAACATACTAATATCCGACTATGTGCTCTAAAATCATTTTAAAACATTGCAATGCATTAAATCTTATATTTGAGGGGTGGCAAGCCACTACATAAAGATGCCACGTGCCAAATTCTGTCAAAGGAAATAAAGTCCATTATTTCACATTTTTGCCAGAGAAAAGAGTGTTTTGCGTCTAGTAGAAGGCAACAGAACCCCCTTCTGAGGCAAGCAGAAGTATGAAACCCTAACTTTAGACTTCACTGCCAATGAGTTATCTTTCCAGTTATCTTCAGCAGAATGGTGGTGGATATAGATATGTCACCAGTACCAGACTTGAGTGGACCCGTCTTAGCTTTTTGGCATGCATTAAGTAGCTATTAGCAGACTTCTAAAAGTGTTAATAATGCCTCTGCTAACAGTCATTAAATCAAAGCTAGGCCCTTCCTCATGAGCACCCTGATCCCCAGTAAATGCCAAGTAGGGAGCTTTTCATTATGTGTCACACTGAGGGTATCTAATGCAAAAACGGGGAGTTGTGGACCTGAATCCCTTATAACGGTTCAACTGAGCTTTTTTATGGACTAGGGGATGATCGAAATCCATATGCTTAAACAAAAAAGTCCCTTCCATTCTTTTTTACAATCAGGTTGAATTTTACAGCCTTATTTAGATTTATGAATAGTCATTTCTATATTTATAACTATTGTAAAAACTGAACAGCTTATTGTTTTTGCAAACCTAACCTCTAATTTAAGCCAGGAAAATAAAACTAAAAGCTTTCTAAAAAAGGAACATTGTTCTTACACTGACAGAAAAGAGAGAAAAATAAAAATGAAATGGGCTTTCCTGGTCAAGGGGAAGTAGTGTCATGAAAAGAGAAAGTAAGGTTCATAGTCAAGTTTGCCGCCTGACATTTTGTGAGGCTTCTAAGCCCTCAGGTGCTTCCTTCTACTTAGCTCACTCTAAGGGTCATAACCACAGGACAGAAGTAAATGTGCTGACCTCCTTCCCTATGTGCCTTTGTGGGAAAGATAATTTATCACTAGTAACGGTGACAAATTCAAGAACTTACAGCCCTGGTAAACAGTCTATTTGTAGTTAACTTGCAAGACTTGGGAAAAGGGAAAGTGGATACTCTTGGTAACGCAAGTGGTAGACTGAACAGAAGGCTTGGTTGAAAGATAACAAACTGCTTAGTACACGTAGTTTATTTAGTACAGCACATACCCCATGTCCAAGACAAAAATAATTCTCTTCCTTTACCACCAGCTACTACAGCAAGACCATTGCAATAAACACTTCCTATTATTTAATTGACAAAAGCTACATCTACTACGCTGTCTAGTATTCCAAAAGTTACTAAGAAAATAGGAGTCTTAAAGGTATGTCAGTGCTACAATTAAAATAGGAGTCTGTAATGCTGAAAACAGCACTAATAGCTTCGCCTATAGATCATAAATTTACTGCACTGAAGCCTACTCAGAATCCTTTGACAGTCATGAGAAAACCCAGTGGAGGAGTCTGGTACAGACAGCAATTATTTGCAGTAGGGTAGGGATAGAAAAGTTCCCTGAAAAGGCACTGCAGCAGTTTTCTCAGTAAAACTCAGCTACTAAAACATAATATATACTATGCAAACTGAAACTACAATGTTAAATCTCCAAATTTTAGGGAAGGCATTTATAAACTTCTCTAAATCCCTGAAATTCAAAACTTAACTTGAAAGGCTTCCAAGACCTCTGTCCTTTCAGGCTCTCTCTACTGAAACCATACATTGTATATTCTAAACACTGCTGTTGCATTGCAATGAAGCTACTGCACACTAGTGGCCCGAAGGGACATTGCCACATTTCAGTCATTCCACTTCTCTCAGGAGAGATGGGGCTTACCTCCATTATGGTCATACCACTCCCTAGATCCAGAGCTAAAAGTAACTGGACTCTTCTGACAGTATCTGGAAGTCTTATGGTGAGGATACTGCCAGGACAAAGCAGAAGAGGCTGAAATTCAAAACTGAAAGCTAAATGTTCAGGCAGGGCATGGGACTAAGCAAGAAGCAAATATTTAGGAAACAAAAGCAAACAGAAAAAACAAATCCCAGTCAAAGCGGTGAGTACATGCAATAGAGAAGGGAAGAAAAGGGAAAAGCAAGGAAGAAATTGAAATGCTGGAGTATTTGAGCCACTGGTGACAGTTTCAGTGGGAGACAGCAAATAGGCATCATCCCTTTCTCCTAAAATTCAGATTCTACTTACAGCCCTCCATGTGTGCGCTGAAGAAAATGGTTAGGAAATGCAAAGAAGGTTGCAGTGCACGTGCCACTCCCAAGAACGTTCTAAAAACTGAACCTAACCAAATTTGAAACTGCAGGTCGTCAGTCTACACCTTTCAAAGAGTCAGAAGTCACTCAAGCTTTTTGTTTAAAATGGTACTGGTTTTCTTAACAGCAACAGAGAAGTATTTACAAGATGAAGTAACTGCAGAGGCCTTGTAACAACACTATGCAGACAACTCACCAGGGTGTTTCCATCTCCCCTACAGTTCATGTCAGAACCCTGCAATATCCCCAGCTGCACACTGTAATAGTGATGAATGAGTTATGCAGCTGATACAGAAAATCAGAGTGCAGTTTGCCCTTCTTCATCATTCCTCAGATATTTAGCATAGCTTTCACCTCCTTCCCTTACAATTCACAGAAAGGCAGATGGATATGTTTTTCCATGCTTTGCTGGCAGAAAAGGACTGCTAGCTGTTTGCCTTTTATTTAATAGTTGTTTCAAGAGCTTTTCAACAAAGAGAGAAAAAAAAACTACAAAAAGGAAAAGGAAACAGTCTCCTCAAAAGGCAAACCACTGCAATATTTCCAAGCCAGAAGGCACAATCTGATCAGGCCACTTAAATGATGGCATGGATTTCACTCTTACCTATGGATTCTTTAACATATAGGTCAGTCTTCTAGTAATGAGGTGACTGGTAATAGTATTTATGTATCAAAAGTTTGGACACTAACCTCCCCACACTAGTAGGTTTTCTTGTGCTTTTGCTGTGTTAGGAAGATCACTTCATTGCTTCTTTTGGCATTACTAAATGTGGTTTTGGAATGAGGAATGCAAAATGGACATTTTTTTAATCAGAAACATGCTGCAATAACTACATTTGTTTTTGGTATTTTTAAGCAGTCTGCTTAGTGACAAAGCAATGCCCATCAGGTGTCCATCTGCCTTGGAGCTCAGTGGAGCTCTGGTGTGAGTGTTGTCCCATGCTGCAGAAAGCAATGTCCAGCAGGAGCAGAAAGGCCAGAGGCTTCACATCCTTAGTAAACCAAGTCCTCAGGGGATTGAGACCTATTCTTCTCCTTAAAGGATGAATGTACATATAAATCCCAGTGTTTCTATAAAACATTTATAGTTTGAGAACAACAGAGCAAACACAGGGCAATTGCAGGGATTTGGTTGCATTTGCCTTCTGTAGAAATGTGAAATCACAGTAATTTTTCTTTTACAAGAGCTTTTGTAACATGCACATGTGCTTTACTGAATTAGCAGTGGTCCTGTCTGGAAAACATATGTAATTAAACCGATGTAGGAAAAGAAGAAAGACAGTCCATTGTCTATCGTTCTTAAAAAAATAAATATTCATGTATCCAAAAAATAAAAGCCAATTGATGCAGCTCTTATTAAACCATAGGGACAGGATAAAAGGGAGCATCCTCCCATGTTGTGCTGCCAGAGCAGGCCAGGGGGCACTGTAAAAACATCAGAGAGGAAGTCCTTGAGGAGCTAGTGGAATTACTTGTTGGGGGCTGAGGGAGGAAGACTGGAGGGGGCTGCTGGAGGTTCTCCACTGCAAAGTCAGCTCCTGGAGGGGCCATTTCAAAGCCCATCTGATGGATGGAAATCCTGCTTCAGCCTTAAGGAATGGATGCAAACCCCTCAGGAGATGAGAACCACCACCCACCCCTGCAATGTGCCTGGGGTTAATGAGGCCTTTTCAGGTGGTTAGCAATGGCAAGACCAAGGGCATGCCGTCTTAAGTGTCCCTTCTTGAATACTCCTTCTTGAGGAGCACTACAGAGCTTGTTGTCCTCATCCCCCGTGGAGCTACAGGCAGCAGCCATAAGAAATGGGGTCTAGAAATGTTGTCCAGGGGTCTCAGCACTTTGTAGCACCCACTGGTTTCCCACTATGGTTGGAAAGGATTCTTGCCCCCAAGGTTGATCAGGTGCCACATGGTGGACCAGAAAATGTCTCCAGGGTGGTTTTGCCTTCCTCTGCTGCATTGAGTACAGCCCCTTGCCAGGGCTCCTTTGGACCATTCTGTAATAAGTTCACATTATCTAGGAATTAATCAAAAAATAATTTATTGGCATACCTGTTCATCTGTTTTCTCCCAAATATACAGCCCACCTTATTTCCTTAAGTTTAAAAGACCAAAACATTTAGCATTTAAATGTAAACAAATCTAAGTGTTCCTACTGAAATGCAATACAAGTTAGCTTTAATTTCTGAAAAAATTGTACAAAGTGGTTTGTACAAAAAGAACAAAGCTACTCAAATCTCTAAAGGAAAACCAAACATTTCAGCTGACTGCAGTGAAAATTCAAACTAACTTCCCAAGAAGGCTGTTTTATTTTACTGCACAGGTGCAATAAAGCCTAGACCATTTGTGTTAAGAAAGGATGAACCACAGGATTGAAAGTTGTGCTGGCTGAGTTTTTATCACTACAGATGGACAATAAAACAATAGTTACATACAGTGGATCTACAAAAACATAGAAAAGGGGAATTTATTGAAAAGAAACCTGTTTCCTTTCTTCACATTTTCTTTGCTTAGGTGGAGGCCACTGAACAGCCTTCTCTGAGCATTATGAGATGTATATTTCTAGTAACTTAAAGCCAGACTTGGTATCCTTTCCATGTTGTTAGTCGGCATCCAGGGTACACCAGTCTGTTTTCTCTGCAGAGATTTTCCTCCCCTGCCTTTTTTGTGTGTACTTCATTGCTCTTCCACCTGCTCTCTACAGCTTTTATCACAACTTATCTGTGATTTCAGGACCCTGCAGCCACAAGAATGAGGTACCCTTCCACTGACAAGTATTGTGGCTTCCCTGAGGATCTTCAAGGAAAGCAAAGAGAACAGCATTTTGCTTTGCTTTCCTTTCCTTCTCAGTGGAGCAGGAGCTGCTGGCCCAGCTCTCCTTGTTCTTTTTCACAATGGACAAATCTAGTACTGTGTTCATGCATTTCTTGTTCCTCCTGTTCCTCTTCAGAGTGCGCAGATGTGCCACCGAGAGCCCTGTCCTTACCACACGTTGTCTGTCCCTCCCTTCCACATGGTCCATCTCACTGGGCAGCTGTAGGCACCAGCTGTTTGAGTGCTGCAAACGCAGCTCCCAGCTGGGTGAGATGCACATCCCACGGCCAGACCTTCACCCTGAGCTGCCAGAGAAAGAAGCAGGATGAGGACATTGGTGCTGTTTGTGTTTTTGTGTGTGCTGGGTGTGTGTCTGTGCTGACCTGTGTAGCCAGCCATGCGCACGCGTGTGCCATATGGGTGTTTGTGTGTGCACATGTTGGGAACACACGCTTGGCCTCACTACTCACAGGACCTGGGGGCTTGGAGCTGCAGCAGCCTCTGCTCTATCGAGCTGCCACAAAAGGAAACAAAAGACTTCCCTGGGTTTCTTCCATTTGGGAAGGTGTAAACAACCGATTGCAACAGTGCTCTGGAGAGTAGCTCTTGCTGACTTTTCTTGGTGCATTTCACAGCGAGGCACTGGGGCCAACACTCTCCTGGGACAGCCCTAGGAGGGGCCTTGATAGGGTGTCACCTTCTCTGGAGAGAAGGCCCCCATTGCCATTGTCCCTCTGTGCTGCTGTGTGTGGGAGGATGAGTGTTGTATCACAAAACCTAACATTCATATGTGTGAATTCTAGTCCTTCAAGATGTTTTGTCCACCAGCCACCACCTCCAAGTCCTTTAAGTACAAAATTTCCTGGTCTCTCTGATGCTTAGAGGATCATATATGGCAGTCTTCGCATCCTGCATTTCAAAATAATAAATATGACCCTTTACTATCCAAGCAAAATTTTCATTGCTTGTTTAGTTACTGTCTGGGTTTTGACTGATGCCAGAACAAGTTTTTAGCTAAAGTAGTGGTCAACCCCGCCAAAAAATCCTGATGCTGAACAGCAATGTCTGCTCAGAGCCTCAGTTCTCTGGGGAAATGCTTGCAAAGAAAAAGAAGTCTGGTACGCAGAGCCTTTAGTTTCTGTGAGCTAACTGTAGGGACCTGGGACATATTTGAAGGGTTTCTTGTTTTGGGGAGTTTTAGCAGAGATGGATGGATGGATGGATTAGCTCTTGATTGCTCTTTCACAAGAGTATATTTTTGTCTATTGCCAGACAAGAAAAAAATTACTTGAACAGAAATTGTTTGAAAAAGAAACACACCAAGAAATAAAAGACTGCATTTTGTTTAAAGTAATATTTCTTTCAGTTGTTCAGCTTTGTCTGTCTTAAATGACGGTAAGAAAAAATTAAACAAGAATGTCTGTATTCTCCATGCATTTTATTCTACTTCATAGATTTTAACTGCTCTGTTCTCTAAAAATAAAAAATAAATCACACACAGCAAGGAAAACTTCTAAAACTTTAAAATAAAACTTATTTTGAAAGCAAATGTGTAAAAATGCCACAAATTTCTGAAACACTCATTGGTTAGAGTATTCTCCTTGGCCCAAATTCATGCAGGTTAGGAACCAATCTCAATTTTATATGGTCTCAGAAAATCATTACACTGCTTTTACAGATTTATGTTTCCAGACACCAGCACTTTATTATATATCTTGTACACATCAGGCCCATGTTCTGTATTCCACAAGGGAAAGCAACCCTCATTTTTTTAGTTCAGTCCTAGCATGAGGATGGGTTATACACAGTACACAGGACAGGTCGTCCCGGGTTCCCAAACCAAAAGTTAGTGTGTGCTGGAATCCGTTCAGCCACACCCCTTCATTTCAGGTACACAGTTGAACTAGGCAAGGCCTTTTAGGCTTGTCCTATCTGGGTCACCAGAAAACTATTCTTCCAAAATCAGGATTCATCACCCAGCATGCAGTAAGACACTAGGTTATGATTTATTTCATACTTGTGCATGGATGGGTACCAGGTGGTAAATCCACAAAGCTGGCACCCTGAGCAGAGAAGACAATCATTATTTATACACTGTTAATCTAATAAATATTCAATGTTTATTGCTCTATTATTGGTTACTCATAAAAAGGTTGATTGTGCAAGATATTATTTAATTCATTATTAGCTACTGTGCATGATCGGGGTCTTTCATTTGAGTCAGCGGTCATTTGGTGGTCATGATCTCCTGCCGTGAGAATTACCCTTTACCCGGTTGGAACAGAGTTAGACACCATTGCTGAATTAGTTTAGTCAGTATCTTCTTATCTTGGGTGTTCTTGCCAAGTTCTAAGTTCTGCATTCTTTGTGCTCACTATCAGTAGCTCTCTTCTTCCTAAGCTTTGTTAACCTCCCCTTGGGTCTGGGATCTTTGAAGCATGCCAAGCCCTAAACTTTAAACAATTCTACTGACAAGTAATTTGTCTTAGGATAATCAATACTGTTCCTCAAATCCTGTCTCCAGAGCTCTCCTACTGCTTTGCCCCAAGCAGAACTCTGTCCGCACCACTCCCACTTCCTGCAGACTCTGGGTTCAGCCTCTTGTGAGCAGGAGTCAGTCACCACAGCCCAGCTGGTGGGAACTTGTGGCTCCTATTGCCAGGGCTGCAGTTAAAGAACAAGGTGGGATCACGTCCAGGAAGCCGTCTCTGAGCTGGCCATGAACCTCAGCCACCACACGTCCCAGAGGGGAACATCCTTGAAACCCATCTGAGTGAGTGAGTTACAATGAGCACTGCACATTTGAGACTTAACAGGAACAGAAGTCAGAGTATGTGGCTGATGAACAGGACAATCTTTGAGATATCCAGCTTCTTCAGCCTCCGAATCCCTGTCAGCTATCTGTGATACACAGACAGGCAGCTAAGCAGCACAGTAACCCTAATTAAAGTCAGACTAGTGCCTCACAACCTTCTTTTTATAACCCTTCCTTTAAAATACAACAAATGAACCCTACTATTAAACAGCTTCTCAATTCTCTTACAGAAGAATCTTAGAGAAACTCTTTTACATTTTTCCATATCAGCTAATAAAACTTTGAAGAAGTCATTTTCTTCTCTCATAATACTAAAGCCAGCTCTTTCCAGGTTATTATTATCTCTAAGCCATATTTAAAGGGAAAGGCTAAGGTTGAATAATGAAGTCAGCACTGTTACCATTTCATCCATTGATTACTTTTACCCAGAGGCTGCATCTCTGGGATGTAATGATTTTTCATGCTAGCTCCAGCTCATGAGATGGCATGTTGGACTGACATGAAACAGAGAAAGTATATTTTCCCACTCAAGTGTTTCAATATGGCAGTTAGGTTTGCCAAATCCAATGTTTCCCTGTTGAACGAATCATGAGGTTGAGCAGCAGTGTGCTTGAGTAGTCTGCACACTAATTTTTGTGGCAATAGTGACCAAGTTGGCAACTTTATGATTTCTAAGCTTTCAAAAGAACAAGATATGTCTTAGAAAAACCCAACCAAACAAACAAAACAACGAAGAATGCAAACCCTCAATTAGCCTCTGACAGCCATTTGAATATTAGAAGCGTCTCGTTGACAAATATTTTAACAGCAAATAAAGTTCTCTCTCCACTCTGTCATCAAGTATGAACTCGTAGACATAAGGACAGAAGACATAAGCCACTGTCTTCAAATTCAGAAATCCTACACTTCCTGGAATTCTGCCCACAGCTATAGGATTTTTTAAATTGCCACAGATGTCATGGATTTGTTCAGTCAGTATCAGGATTTTCAGTTCTGATTTGGAATATATTGAGTTAGGAAAGAAAATTCCCTTCTGCAAGATATTTCAAAGTAACAAAAACCAGCAGAACAGATTAATGCAATTTTAAAAGGGCAAACTGGAAAGATGATGTTATTTCCATTACAAAGTATGCTGCTGTGGGTGATTCTAAAAATCTCATGTACTTTAATACAGGTCAAATATAAATCAACAACCCTTCTGTATTCAGCTTCTCAAGTAAGTAAAATGAGGTGTATGTTTTGTCCTAGTACTTTACCCGCACTTTATCCCAGTTTAGAAAACAACAAATAAAATGCTTCTGGTATTGGAGCAGCCATTGCAATACTAATAATAAAAAAAGCCAAACAACTCTCCACTACTGGTTTCTGCAGAGCAATATTGGCATCCAGTGGCCAATTCAGTAAATCTCTAGCAGCTGCATTCTGCAGAGATGGCTTGTCTTATACATGACTTGAGAAGATGCATCTACATCTCAAATCACATACTGAAGCACCATTCAGTTTTTCATAACTGCCTATTGACTCCATTCTTTGATGATCAAAGCAAGCTCTCAACAAGTTTAAAAAAACCATTATAGTGAGCCATACACTTTTTGCGCATTGTACAATCACAAGAGAAAATTTCCAGACTTTTGAACATCAAAGGGGTTACTTTGTGCTTTGGGGTCTTTCTGGTTTTACATCTTCACCTTTGTCACTCCATCTAACAGTGACTCTTTCAACAGTTGTGATGGCTAGCATTACACTTTCAACACTTTTTGCACCCTCTAAGTGAAAAAAAATTAAGATGTATCCCAACAGCATTGTATGGTGTGGTACCTACACCACCTCAGCTTTCATTAGCAGTCACTAGACTGAAAGACGCAACAGAACATTCTAGTTGTGTGATTTAAGTACTCTAAATTTAGAAACCACAAGTTGGCCAAGCATCAGCTGTTTTGTGAGGCAGCACCACGGACACACAGAGGCTCAATGACCAGACATTCCTTGTCAACTCTTCCTGGAAGCTGCCCAGGTGCTCTGCAAAAAGCCAATTTGAGTTCCTACAGACTCATCAGCTGAGAAACAGCTCACGTGTGAGCAACTACCCAAATCCAAAGGTCAGCTCATAACTAATCTTTATAGCTGAAACAATCCAAATGATTTTAGTAGCTGAGGTCCCACTAGACCTGAGATGGCTTTCTTGGGAGATAGCTTTGTCTTCCCCGCCATAGGAGCATAAAGGAGTGCAACACAAGGATAATCCAAGTGAAGCTTGTGCCTTAGCTAAAGCTGATGATCCCAGATGGCCCAGCCCCTCCAAAACCAGGCAGATGACATTATTCTAGTGCTCTGTAAGCAGGAGACTGAGTGGAGACCTCATCGCAGTCTACAACTTCCTCATGAGGGGAAGAGGAGGGGCAGGCATTGATCTCTTCTCTGTGGTGACCAGTGACAGAACCCAAGGGAATGGCCTGAAATTGTGTCAGGGGAGGTTTAGGCTGGATATCAGAAAAAGGTTTTTCACCAAGAGTGGTTGGGCCCTGGAACAGGCTTCCCAGGGAAACAGTCACAGCACCAGCCGGTCAGAGCTCAAGAAATGTTTGGACAATGCTCTCAGGCACATGGTGACTCTTTTGTGCAGGCCCAGGAGTTGGACTCAATGATCCTTGTGGGTCCCTTCCAGCTCAGCATATTCTGTGATTCTGTGGTCATACTGGGTGCTGTTCAATATCAGTACCCTCACTGGTCCTCTGGCTAATTTTGCATTCAGCCTGTGAGACAGCCCAGCATCCCCTGGACTGAGAGGCTGTTGCCTTTGACTTGTTCTGCAGATCTCAGAATAGACACAGCAAGGCCCACCAGCCCCTGACAACACATGCACTTCTGTACTGCAACACCTGGCCTTTTCCTCACTGGGGGATTTTTCAGCATCACACAATCAGAGTAAACGATAATTTTAGAAAAACCCTTGTCCATATGAAAGCAGTACCAAATTAAGAAGTAAACACAGGAGGGGCCACATGTTATGGGGCTGTATCAGGAGCCAAACACAAGAAACAATTCTTGACAAACCTAGGCTGGGGCATGCCTAGTGAGCATAAACTTCTGGATTTAACCAAGGTGACAGTAATGCCACAAAACACAGGGATTGGCAAGCCACATCTCCATCACAGGGACAGGCTCCCTTGGCAGGTCCCACCTGTCAGCTCTATAGATTTTTTTTGAAACCAAAACCTATGAAAACTGAATAATCTTAATTTTTCTGGATTTTAACACTTGCAGAATTTCACTTTTCCCCCATGCCCCCCCAAAATTTAAAGACAGCCACCCAAAACAGAAGGAGTTTCAAAATTGATACAAGAAGGTTTGAAATGTCTTTTCACATATAATTGCTAAATACAGCACAGTGGATTTAAGGATTTATCCACTTTTCTGACCCAGAACCAGTCAGAGTTATGTATATCTCTACAGAAGATGCAAGCACAACAACACTGGTAACAGCAAAATTAAGTATTCTTAGTGAATTCAACAGAATTTAGAATCAGAGCATTCCAAGTTGGAAGGATTATGATAGTCCAACTCCCTGCTCCTCCCATGACTGCCCAAAACTAAACCATATGCATAACAGCATTGTTCATCTTCTTTGGTGACATCAATGCAAGTCAAGACGACTTCACAACAGAAGTTAGGCCATCTCAAACACAAGAGAGCTCAGCCAACAAGGCTGAGCAGTTTCTCAAAGAGCATGGTACATGCATGTTGAAGGACAGCAACTGAAGTATTCCTGACATATCTGAAAGCAAAATACCTTAAGCCTTCCCTAGGAAGGCAAATAAAAACATTGAAAATGTATGCTATACCTAATGATTAGACTAATGGCTTCTGTCTCTTAAGAGTCTTATGCCAGCTCCTCTTGTCCTTGAATAGCAAGCTAGTATAGCTCTGTTACTTGTCTGGCCCACAGCCTCTGCTGATACTTGAGCCAAGGAAACAACACCAAAAGAACAATAAACACAAGCAGGAGATTGTATTTGGTGCTGCGGCCTGCATTAGAGAGGAACAGAGGCACAGGCTCCATTAATTATTCTATGGCAGTGACAAGGGCCACACCAGATCCCACTACAAATGTGCAGCCATTGGCTCTATTCAAGATAAGTACATCTCCTACCTTTTTGCCCTAGACTTGAAGAGAATAAGCACCTCATTACATACCTAATTCTTACAGAGAGCCTTCCCAGAAAGTGCTTTGGAAGCAGCAGTTTTGTAGCTTTTCTTCCCTATAAATTTTGCTTTTGGCACAAGGTACCCAGATCCCATGCTGTAACATGATAAACACCTTGGCTAAATGATCTTATTATTTGTCAACGAACCATGCACAGCTCCTGCTGGCCTGAATTTACAAGCAGACTGACATCAGGCTTTCACGTTATTATAATGTCATGGTATGCTCATTTTATCTGCTCCATACCACATTTTTAGCTTATCTTTTCTCACAGAAGTTAAAAGTTGAAGAGGTGGACTGGATCACTTGTAGCAATTCAGGACAGAATCATTCCCCACATTCGCATATTCAAGGACAGGTTATTTTGGTCGTTCCTTAAAGAAAACAAACAAACCAAACAGAATACTTGAAGCTGATCAGTAAAGCACCTATGAATTTGTTATTTGTTCTAACTCAATGAAGCTTCTTCACAAATGCCAGCACAATGGCCAACTGGTATAATTTAGACCCTTCCTTTCTGAGGAAGGATTTTAGTAAGCCACAGTGACATAGCCTGCAATAAAAACTTGCTTGTGTTTTTCCTTGAAGTGTTAGATCCCCCACCTTTTTCTGGTATCTTGCAGAACCAAATCTATCTGCAAGTCTTTTCAGTTCTCAAACTTCAATGCAAACATGATATGGGAGCCTCTTATAAAGTCAACTAGAGTAAAATAATACTTAGAAATTAACAATGACTAGTTCTGTCCTCACAGCCTCTCTATAGCATGGTTCAAGCATCATTTGCAAAATAACGCTTTAAAACTTAACATTACAACACATACAGAGTTAAGTCTCTTTGTACGTGTTCTGAATCCAAAGGCAGAGAAAAATAGAACTAGTATATGCTACTGAAACTTAATGGAATATCAAATTGCATCAGACACCCTTCTAAGCCAAACCAAGCTGAGCCACACTCACACACTGGGAATGTGCAGCTCCTACTGCAGTTAAAAACTCCATATGCTCTTTTTCCAGACAGGACAGTGCATGACATTTTCCCAAAACAAATTCTCCGAAAACCGCCCAGAACCCCTCCCCCTTGACAGTTGAGCCATACCATGCAGAGGAACACAGAGAAGTGTCTTACACATTTTTTGGCTCCTTTGCACTTGCAAATGCAACGAACCAAATCAGCTTTTAAGTGCTTGGTCAGTTATTTAAATGCTCGGTGCAACTACTGAGCGGCTTATAAACAAATAATAATTAAAAAAAAAAACAAAACCAACAACAACAACAAAAAAAAACACACACAAAAAAAAAAAAAAAAAAAACAAAACCAAAAAAACCCAACCAACCAAGAACCTCATCAGCATGCAATGTTTTCCTCATCTTTGTTTATAGGCATACACACACAGTGTTTTAACTATCCATGACGCCAGAGCTAGGCTGCTAGGCTTTTCTGCTCTGGTATTTCCACCCAGAAAGGCCTTCAGAATTCTCCTTTTCTACTTCTGCCAGACATCTCTTCCTGATAGAAATGGCAAGCCAGTAATAGTTGCTCCTTCTGTTGTTGCCTTTCAGCAGTGTAATAGTGGCAGAAGCTGATTTATATTTCTGCAGACAAGGAGGACCCTAAAACCTTTGTATTTATGCAGTCATTCCTTATAGAGACTCAAAGAAAGGTCATAGTGATCAGAGGGGATTCCCAATACTATGAAAAGACAAATTATGTATTCACCTTAAAGAAGAGTATCAAAAGACTCTTGAGAGCCATGGGCCAGTCAATCAAACTCCAGTCCCTGACGGGACTACTGAACAAAGTCCCACAGGCAGCCACAGAGCAGGGACATCCCTCAAAGAATGATGACATGGTCAGTAGTGCTTGATGTCATTATTAATGACCAGGATGGAGGTAGAGTTCACTCTCAGCAAATAAGATACCAAATTGGAATCACTCAGTACACGGGAGCAAGTTGCTCCTCAGGAGCCTGTACAAGCTTGAAAAATGGGCTGGCAAGAAAGCTTGAGAAGTTCAACAGATGCAAGTATCAAGCCCTGCACACGAGATGAAATAACCCCACACTACAGTACAAGCCAAGGACTGATAAGCTAGAGAGTATCTATGCAGAGAAAATCTGGGTGTGTTGATAGACAGCCAGCAATATGCTCTTTCTTGCAGCAAAGAAAATCACCTACATGCCACAATGCATGCTAGCAGGCTAATGGAATTGTTTATTCCCTTCTATTTTCTATTTGTAAGACACATCTAGGATAATGTGTCCAGTTTTGTAGTAGGAAAACAAACAAACCAACTGCCTCCCCGACCAAAGAAAACCCAAAACAAACAAACAAACAAAAAATGCCCCACAAAAACTATGAACTTGAATATCCAGTTACAAAGAATTTATCCTGATGCTCATTTCTCCTTTTCAGATTTCATTTTCTTATTTTTTCATACTTAAAGAGATTTATCAAAGGGAAAGGAAATGCTTTCTACTCCCTAAGTATACAAAATAAATGAGGATTGAAAAAATCTTCATTTTCCCTGGAGTCTCATACCTGCCATGGTAGTTGAGGACCTTTCAAAAAATTGTGATGAATTAGGAGCTTCCAGTCCCCAGATACATCAGCACAGAGCCATCACAAGCGTAGATAACATAAAATATATATTTAAAATTTGATACATTTATGAAGTGATAAACAAATCTTCCCATTCCATCTGGATAACTGTCTGTATATATTACCCCCTGTTTTCCAGCTATGCTTCTACAGTTGCATTTTACAACCGGAAAGTCATTCTTTATACAGGAATATTCAAATAAGATAGTTTGAACTTTTATAAGGGTAGGTAGCTTCAACGCTCGTTTCTTCAAGTTCCTGCTTTTAATTAGCCTAATGTTATACTTTTATTAAAATGTATTTTTCAGCAATCATTAACAGCCCATTCAGTTCCATTTTGCAGAAAGAAGCCATTTGTTGAACTATTTATGGTGAAAGTGAATGGCAATAAGTGCTTTAAAAATAAAAATACGAAGGACTGAAGAACCCTTTTTTAACAAAACAGGAACATTTCAATTTCACCCCCTCACTTCCCACAGTAATTTTAAAGCACCTGCACTGTACAACAACCAGTAAACAACTTTTAAATTAGTTTCTCATATTACTGTCTATTACTCTATGCAAGAACTTTGTCCAATATTCACAATAAAGATATACAGTGAATACAGAGCTTTCTATATCTTTCTCCCCAGTCTCCCAGTAACAGATTGTGTGAAATAAACACTATGGAGTTACATTTGGGTTTTTTGTTCAGCCTCTTTACTCCAGTCACGTGAGCTGGTTCAGTGATACAGATGTTAGAACTCTGGGAATAGTTTAATCAGCTCTACACTGAAATGTCAAACTTCTTTAACAGAGAAGAGGAAGTCCAGAGAGGAAAAGAAATGTTCCTGTGCTGCCTTCTACCTTCTCCTCCTTTCCCCTCAACGAGGTCTATCCCAACAGACGAATGGATTGAACCAAGTGCAGTAAGTATTCTGTCCAGATGTTGTAAATAGCAATTTTGGCTTCATGTGCTTTTCCAAAAATCATAAATTAACATTTGAATTTCATGCAAGTCAGCCGATGGAACATGATCTCAGTCCTAAAAGGTTTGTACTGATAGACCAATCAATTTCTGTCATTACATCATCATAAAACACTGTGAGCAAATTGCTATCAAAACAAACACACCTTTGAGCTGATGAGAAGGCAGAATCTCTTCATATATTCTCCAAAATGACACAATAGATAAAAACTGAACTTTATTGCTGTGAGCAATTTCTCTATCTCAAAATTCACTTTGCAGGATAAGAGACGAGAAACTTAAAACCAAGCCTGAAATACATAGCAGTATCACATTCCCAAATACTTATTTAAGGTGTACTACTTAAGTGATAGCCTACTTTGCAGGATCCTTCTTTCCTTTGTCATCTTCAGTAAAGATTTTGTAATATCCACTGGCCCTATACAAAGCCACAAACATCTATTCTTGACTGTGAGCTCATTGCTGAAAGGAAGCTGTGACAGTGGACAGGATACTCCTGCCCTGTTCTTGTCTTTCCATGGGCTTTCCCTAAAGAGTCCTGACAGTTCTCTGGCTCCAGCAGTTGAGGTCACAGTAACAAACACAGTGTCTGTATTTACTATTTGCAGTCCAAATTTTATAATTTACAATCCTTACACATTGCAATTCCAGTACAAGTGGTGAGTTTGAAGTAGTCCCTTCCATCAAGACTTCTCACACCAGCACACCAAAAATCAATTTTCATTATATTCCAAAAACTTTGCACCAGTTTACTTAAACTGGTACTGCTGTCTAAGCATTATAATTGCAGAACATGGCAAGCAAAAATAAATGGTTTGCCTCAAACGAGCTGCTTCCTTTACCAAAGATCAATGTAACTATGGCTGGTTGCTTCATCTATGTTGCAATTCATCACAAGAATGAGAGACCTAAATAAGAAAAGACAGCAAGGATCATTAGCCCACACATAAAGGCAGGTTCACTCTCTGCTTGCTGTCATTATAAGAGGAATTTGCCAGTGTTGCACAAAAATACGAGCAGCTCAACATTCTGTCTGTACTGTTCCACAAGTTGAAGCACTTCTAGCAAACCACATTTTGTTCTGCCTTTCACATTATTAGACCAAAAGAGGAACTCATATGCAATACCCATACTATTGAACTGAAGGGCTTTCAAAATGCCACCAGGATGCACAGCAGCAAAAGAAATCAGACTACTTGCTTTCAGTGAAGAGTGCCACCACCTCCCACAAGAGAATTTTAATTTTACCTCTTTGGAGTATAGTCTCCTTTTAAGAACATTATAAATATCACATTACAAGTCCAGCTATGTAAAGCATACTCAGCCATATAAACTATGAAGTACCATAGCACAGTTTCCCTTTAAATAAATGACCTCAACTGGTGACTGGGACTGCAATTAATTTTTTTCCCTTCCAACAGTTTGAAAAATGTATGCAGTGTTGGGCCCCCATTGTATAGCCCCAGACATAATTAGTGGAGCTCTTACTTTAATTAAACAATTTCCTAAGCTTATTTTTTTTTAATTTACCACACCCTGCCATCTGCTTGACAATGTGAAAAGCAGCTTTACAGGCACTGGCAGGGTCTCCCTTCTTTCAGACCAGCAGAATTAGTGGCAGAGGCATGCCTTTCCAAACTCACAGTAAGATCCCATACTCAAGAAGGAAAAAACAAAAGCTTTCCAACATAAGGCTTGCAATATTTTCCATATACTGGCTTCAGAAAGAGCTTGAAAATAGTTCATCACATCCAGTAGTGGCATAGTTTTTGTCCAAGAGAGCTCTGCCAGTTAGGTGCTGCCACACAGAGCTCTGCTTACACTGCGCTACTTGTACCTGTATGTTTGTGTCACCTCTGGGAAAGCACATGCTGCAGAACCAAAGCAAAGGTATTTTTCAGGGCTTTTGTTTGATTATTTGATTTTTAAATATTAGCTGCAACTTTATAAAGCTAATAAAGTGGCTACTTGCCACTACTACTCGGTGACAAATTTAGCACGCTGTCACTTAAGCAGCTTGGAGCTGGCAACTCAACATTTCTGGTCACAGGGAGGTAGCTAAATAATACATTTTCATGATGTACTGGTAGCCTGATCTAGTTCAGCTGGTTAGGACAGGGTGCTAATAACAGCAAGATTGTGGATTTAATCCCTATACAGGCCATTCACTTAAGAGTTGGATGTGGTGATCCTTCTGGGTCCCTTCCAATTTAGAATATCATGTGATTCTGTGAGTTCACCCTGCTCTAGGCAGGACATTGAGCCAGATGACCTACAGGAATCTTTTTTTAAGGCAACTAATTCTGTTATTCTGTGTGGGAAAGAGGAGCCAAACGGTATTGGTTATTTAGTTAAATATTAATTTTATAATAAATTTTGTAGCAAAAATAGAATCATGGGTACTAATCTGTGGGTGAGAAAGTGATTGTCTTCTTCTAAACTTTCTGGCATAGTGTCTGCTGTAGACTGAAGCTTTCGAGAACACAGTTTAAGTCTATACACAGCAGCAAGTGCAGAGAGATACTTGAGAGGTTTTAAATAAGGTTACTTCCACTGTAGTTTATTAGAAAGCTGCAGTGATACTGAGTTCAGTGGGGACTACATCAGCTCTTGTTGGATGACAGACTACAGCAATGAACACAAGCAAAGAGATACCACTGTCCAAAATCTAGTGAACTCCTGCAGTGAGCAAGATTATATTTCTGTTTAAAGACAGTCAGGTTTTGATTTTCTAGTTTAACTTTTCACAGCATAGCATGTCCCATCAGTTTTTCCACACAAACATATTTCTCTACACACAATTGTTGCCAGCTCTACTGCCTATGGAGTTGCAGAGTCCTGCTGGATGCATGTTTGTAGGTAAACCACTAAACTGGAAAAGAATTATAGCAAGAAGTTGTGGGAAGACAGAAAGCTTATAGTTTCAAGTGGTTTCAGTGGTTTTGCAATGCAAGTCAATATGTTTGCCCTCTCACTACTTTTTTTTCCTTCTATTTCCTGAACAGGGAAGACAAAAAAAAACCCCTTATTTCTTACTGCTTATTTGATCAAAATAATATTCTAGCAATGGAAAGCTGTCAGGATCTCAAAAACTTGCTTTTTATTAATCAAACTATGATAGGCAAAATAAGCAGTTTCTTGTTCACTTGTTCTGATACCAACAGGAAGACTTTCTGTTCTGCTGCTCAGCAGTCTTGAAGTATCTTCCATAGCTCCCTCAGAAACCAAGAAATACCACTTGCAAGCCTTCCCTAGGGGAGGCTGGCCTCTCAGGCATCCTATCAGCAGAGGCTCTTCCTGTAGCAGTTCAAGACCCCTAGAGGTAGGATCCATTTGAGGATAATTAAGAGCAGGAACCTCTCCATTGTTCTAGCAAGACTTCTTCTCTAGATGTGTTTTTAAGCCTGATTTAACCCTTGGTGGTAACCTCCGTCCCACTGTCCTCTCACAGCTTACACTCATGTCATAGCACAAACACAGCTCCATTTGCAGAAATGTTGACTTTAATTCCTACTTAAAGGAAGATACATATTCTTCATGACAATAATAGTAAAATGGACCAAAAGGGACCCACACAAATCTATTCCCCACCAGAGTTCCCACACTTGGAAACACACTGAAGCATATAGGGATTTACCTTCCACCTGGAAGGTTCACGTTTCAATGCAGGCTCCCTACATTGTCTTACCCTACCAGTTTTACTGCAATTACCTGAGACAGCACAACCATGCTAAAATACGAGGTCAAACATTGCACTGACAGCTTCAGCCTATTTAATCCCATTAGTTCTTGGTTCTCTACTGGTGCAAGTCCAGTGGAGAGTGCAAGCACGGAGAGAATGTTCCCAAAGTTGCAAGCAATCACTACCCTCAAGCTTTACAAATCATTACAGACCAAGATAATAATCTTTTTCCAACCACATCTTTGCAGCTGGCTAGCTGTTCCTCAGCTCATCTTTCACCTCTCAGGACAGGTGGAATGCCTGGCTGATGGAATTGTGGTAGCAGTATGGCTGGTCCTCGTGGTGTCACAAAGTCAGCAAATTAGGAATGTTTGTTTAATTCACACGCCATTTAGTTGCTAAACAAGAGACTCCTGTAATTCAACTTTATGCTAGCGACAAGAACAAGTCATTGACCCTCAGGGTGTCTTGCCAAGCACTCAAACCAACACCTTTGATACGACAAAAATTACTTCTGAGATTCAAGTTAGATGCAAACTTGTCCTGGCAGCAGAAGTTCAGTGTAGAGCATTTAACAAACTCTAATCTGGGAAGTTTATTTCTATGAAGATTTTTTTTCCCTTTAAATGCAAGATTTGAAGAAATAGCTAAGATGACAATCCTATGACTTATCAAATATAGCAGTGTTTCTAAAAATAGGAAACATCATCCTCCTAAGACCTAAGCCTATTATAGAATTTATTAAAAAACCAAAGCAAAGAGAGATTCCTAAATTACATGAGCACTTCAGATCTTCTTTTGATAAGGCTGACAGAGTATAAAGGAGTATAATAAATACAAAACATGTATGAGGAACATTTAGATATTATAAAAGTAGTGTATTACCAGGTGAACAAAGAAAGACAGGAAGGAAGGAAGGAGATTCACATTTAAAAATGAGAGAAAGCTGAATTTCAGACACATTTAGGCACTGCCTGCTGAGACACCTCAGTACCCACAGAATGCTGCACTAAATAAATAGCACTAAAACGTTTAATTTGCTCTCTTCAAATCATTATTGTTCTGAAAAAGTAGAGAAAATATAGAAATGACAATACTGAAAAAGACATCAGTTTCACATAGGTTTTTCAGCTCTGAGGTTTCCATTTGAAATTTCACTCAGCTCAGTCACTAAGCACTACAGAATATGATGACAGAATAAGATGTCCTGAGTCCATTCCTTAGATTTGTGTTTGTCCAAGGCGCTTATTACAGAATTAATCCCACTTAGACTTGTGCTCATTAATCAGATGCCCTACTGATCAGATAACAGTGTTTGAACCACCCACACTGCACCTTCCACAGGAGGCTGTCACAAAAAAACGATATGAGCAGACCAAAAGCTTCTTCGGAAGAAAAGTAAGGAGCTGAACGAGACATCAGAGTCTTGCCACACCAATATCCAGCTTATGTTACATTAGCAAGACTACCATGAAGGCAATGCAGGGGGAAAAAATTAAACATTTCTACAGGATATGAAAACACTTGTCTGACATCAAATTCAGCAAAAGCAAGTTCATCAGCCAATTTCAGTTGTCAATACTATAAAACCATTCTGTGTGGTCTAACCCCACAAATAGAGAGTGAAAAAAAAATCCAGGGAGACCAGACCTATTTTTTTGGCAAGAAAAATTACCTTTTCCTAAAGGTCCTGTGTTAGAGTTGCACTTCTCAAACTACCTCTACAGTCAGAAATCAGACTATATATTTAGTTGCACATATATACTTGAATAGAGTATCCTGTCACTGTGGAAGAGATTTTACTAGTCTTATAGGACTGAGATTATTAGGGCAATTAATTACCTGATGCTCCTGAGAGCAAAGAGATAAGACTCAACCTGCTAACGCCTATGTTTATTGTGTAAAGTCATTTTTCAGCATCAGAACATACTCCATCTGCAATATAACTCTACAGACTAAATTATTTTAGAAAAATTAAGTGACTGATATGTGAGATGGTGCTTTAACCTCAACAAGGATCTTAGCTCCTTTTTTGTCCTTAGCTCCTATTTTGTCTCAAAAATATTTTTTCATAATCAAATTAACTCCTTCATAGCCAGGCTATTTTTTTTTTTCTTTTGAGTAGGGCTAGTTCTTTGGCCAGCAGTAGCCTTTAATCATTGTCAAGGCAAAAAAAAAAATTGTTAACAAGATTCAGAACTATGCATCTGCAGCATAAAACAAACTAAGAATTGTGGCCAGGAACCCTTGGCAGCAAAACTGCTGAGACTATTAATTATAACTTATGTTTTCATTGGCAGAAGCTACTAAAAAGTTAAAATATATGGTGCACTTTGATATCACGGGGAGCACAGGGAATGATGCCAACTTCAACTCAGTCTAAAATTATGTTTCAGAAGAAAGAAAAGCACTTACCCACAGATAATGCCGGGACTCCATTTAGTTTAATAATGATCATTAAAAAATTCACTAGTATTACAAATTTAGGCTAGCAAAACTGGAAGGGTAATCTTGATTTCCATCAGTTCGGCTTTCAACTTTTAATATTTTTCAAGGCTAAACCACTTCTGGATTTTCAGCCAAAAGTATCACAACCCAGTAGTTTCAAGAAAACTGCTTCTACTTTTCTACTGCAAAATTTCTGAGAAATACTGGAGGCCAGAGAAGACAGTTATTGTCACTTGTACATAATAAATACCCATTTTAAAAATGTAATTTCTTAACTATTCCCATCCATCATTATCATAAACAGGGATGTCTGTTGTAGTAGAAGAAGACTGAAAACAGACTTCAATAATGTACAGGACAGCAGCCATACCCTCAGCTACCTTCTGCAAGTAAAGTGCTTGTGTGCAGTATTACACAAACTGGTTACTGGATAAATGCCAGTAAAACCAAGCAAAGGTGTGTGTGAGTTGGAAGAGTGGGAGGGAAATGGAAAAGAAGGTGAGATCTCCAACAGAGACAAAGAAACCGTCCTGTCAGCTGCAAAACCCGATGCTAACCCCTTGTGTAAGTTTTTTTTCCAGATATAGTTTGTTTTAAATTACTGGTCTTGCTAAAAAATCTCTTTCACCATCCAAGCTCACTCTTTTTAGACCATTTTTACCATTTTACTAATTAGTGGTCTTTAAAAAACATATGATATCCTGATCCCAACCCTTAAGACTGTCATCATTTTCCTCATCAAAAATACAACAAGAAAGCATTGGCTTCAGTAGTTTGCCTCCAATTATGTTTGAAGCCAACAAATATAGAATCTATGTTGTAGAAAAAAAGCACACCTTTCCAAATTTCACTTTTGGAATGTCAAATGTCAGTTCAAAATTCAACCAGTACCATAAATTTAGAAATGGTCGGCCAATTTTCTCCATCAACACCATGCTCAGGGGCCATGAACAACATTAACAGAATCAAAACCAGAACTGAAGCTGATCTACAGAGCAGAGACTTGAGACATTAGTGTTCATGCATTAAGCCCAGAGAAGGCCAGTCCAACAAAATGTCTAAGTAGGGGTCCATAAGGTTTATTCTGAAAATCAGAAAAATCCTGTCTGAAAGATGAGCAGCCTTGAATGAGCAGCTCAGTTGGTACAGAAGTCACCAGTACTCTTTCATCACTTTTTCCAAAGGTCAATTTCTTCCACTGTGAAAGAGTCTTTTCAGTCTGCAGTAGTCTGGCTTTAGTTTCCAGTTGCTGCACCCTACCGTACCTTTTTCTGCTATGTACATGTACTTAATTTTGGCTAGTAAGTCACCTTTAATTGATCTTGGGAGCCTAAAAGCAACTGAAGCTCCTGAGTTCCTTCACTGAATCACAACGTGTGTTTCTACTGACTCCCATCACAGTAGGATGCAGCATGGCACCAGGCATGTACATGCCAACAAGAACACCTGTTCTCTGTTCTGTTCAGGGGCTTTAAGCAGATCCTCACCAGCTAATGATTATCAGGATCAGACTCATTCCCTCATCATTAAAGATCTAGCAAACTCTTGTTTAAGATCACTTGCGCCAGCCACTTTGCTGCTTCAAACACAACTGGTAATTACTTGGGGTGCTCTACTTTAGAAGATTCAGGAGCTTCAGAGGCTTTTTCCTAAATCTAGGAGCTGTATATAAGAATTTCATGTCCAATTCTCTTGGACAAAGGACGTTTCCAGACTGCTAGGGAAGGGGGTATTTAGGAAAAGAGAAGCAGAAAGTGGGACTTCACTAAAGGAGCCTGCGGTACAGTCAAAAAGCTAAGAATACACAAGACACATCAGAGTCACCAAAAGGCTTCCACAGACCTGTGCCAGGTCCAAGTGAGATCAACTTCTCAGCTGAAGGCTTGCAGATGCCAATTTTTCTTCCAAGTCAGAAAGAAGGGAAAGTTAGAATCATGAAAAGAGGCTAACATGGCAACTCCAAGGTCAGTTATGAAGGAAGGGAAAGAGGGCGTAGGCACTTCCAGCACAGGAGCTTAAATTCTCCTTGTGAGCCATGGTGAGGACTGTAATATTACAAACTGTTTCTCTATAATTCGTTAAAGTACATGGGGGGATCAAAAAATCCACTCACAGCTTGTGAAAAAGTGCTCAACGCCAGAGCCCATAGATGTTGTGGAAGCCTTTCAGAGACTGAAGAAGAGAGCCTTTGCTTTCAGGCTGAAGTAGCTCATCCTTAAAAGACTAAACCCCATGGCTATTATAGCCTGTGACTGGCAGTGTGGGAAGACTGCAAGATTCGTGGGAGGGATATTTTTTCACTGCAGCAGATTTTTGGGCAGACTGTTGTTTTGTGAAGAATCCCACAGCACAGCAGAAGAGACTCTTTTCCTTAAATATAATAAAAGATTCTTAAGAAATGAAACACTGACCAAAACCCATGTTTGTTTCCCTTGCACGGGTTGGTAGAAAGAAAGAGGGTACTGAAAGAAAAAGGTGTTTGAAAGTTACTTTAATTTCTTATTATTTATTTTTATTTTTAATTCTGATAGTAATAAATCTTCTTTATACTGTAACTGTTTAATTGTGGACCTGTTTTGCCTTGAAATTTTCCGTTTTCCTCAATAATCCTTATTTGACCTTATGAAAATGAAGTTTTAATTTCCCCTTCTCTGCTCAACTATAACAGAAGTAAGTAAGATTTTGTGTGCTTGGAGCATCACAAATAGTCCCTCCTGGCGGATCAGTCTGCGGCGGGCCACATCACCGCTGATCCCTCCGCGGGCAGGACCGCATCACAAATAGTGCCTCCGGCGGATCACTCCGCGGCCAGGACAGCAGCACCGCGGCTCCCTCTGTTATCAATGGTATTGTGATGTTGGGTTTTCGCGTGTTCCAGAATTGTTATGAATGGATTGTGATGTTGGTTTTTTCATGTTCCTTAATGTTAGAAAAGCTTTGCCTGGGTTCTGTAATGTAATGCTGTAGAATGGCTGCAGTTTGGGTGCTCAGTTTGGGGAGGGTCTTCACATTCCTGGAAAATCTTATCAGAAGAAAAGAACCCTAAACCAGACGGAATGAGGCAAGGAACAAGATAAGACTCATAAGATGATACTCAGCAACTCCAAAGAATGAATGAATGATGCATGACGGTGATGAATACGAAATAAGCGCTGTACTTTTAAAGCCGATCTTTTGGATGTAAAGGTGTGCCTTTGGCTCCCTGCCGAAGCACCCGGCCGTAACGCCCTTTGTGCTGTTGTCTCCTAATTGTCCCTTTTCTTAAACTTTCCTTCAAATTTTACAAAGAGTGAAGCTCGTTTTTCACATATAACAACTCAAAAATATCTGTAGAATCATTTCACATTTCCATAAGGAATGCATGCATCACTGTAAGGACACAGAAATGGCAGGTTTTTGTTCTAAGAATGCCTGCTTTTCCCTTCCTGCTGTCTTTCCTACTTTAGACTGCCCTCATGGAACCTATTCCAGAATTTTCCTAACCTTTTTTTGCTTAGTCCCTGTCTACTTTGTTCCTCTCAAAGAGCACGGATGACTTCTATTAATACCACAGTGCATTTGATGCCTGAAAGACAATTTTTATAGCAGAAAAAACAAATACATTACACTCAGTTGAGAACACAACAGTTTAACAGAATTCAAGACTTACCACTACATGGGGTAGATCTCTATCAAATTACTGGTACTAAGTTGAAGTCAGATTTCACCAACTTAACCAGCCTTTCTCAGATAATAGTAAGACCTCAGATGTCTCAGAAAACTGAAGGTGCTCATAGACCTCTCCACAATAGCTAACAGGTGAAGAATAGTTCCATCCCATTTAATCAAAATTACCATATAGCTGCAACTGCTAGCTATGCCCCTTCCATAACAAAACTCCTTCCCAGTAAAGAAATACTATATTAAAGCTTTGTTTCTTGTACTTTCTCTCAACCTTTGTATAAAAGCATAAATAAAAGACTGAAGAATTTCTATGACAAATATTAACATGCTTTGCAAGGACTCTACACTAGGGAAATGACACGAGTTTCAGGGTGTCCTCCAAAAATAGTAATAATCTTTAATCATGAGTACTTTTTAGAATGTGCTTATTTCTTTATTTTTAAAGCCAAATAAATATTCCACATTCCATTAGATAATTAAACTGTGACTAAAGGTATGCAAGCAGGACTCCACACCAATAAGTTACAGGAGACGACAGTATGTGGTAATTATTCAAAACTTCTAATAGTTTCAGACACCCACACCAACTGACAGTGGCCTACTGAGAACTTGGACAGCAGGCAAGTAAAATACAAAACCTTACAAGGAAACAGCTCCCAAACAAGAAAGTCCCCATCTGCAAAGAAAAGTTCCAACATACACATTGCTCCATACTATCAACTGCTCTACTAGCTACATACTATTAACACACCAGCAATGCTACAAAACAGACCTGGAGAACAGCAAGGAGCAGCAGGTCTGTAACAGACAAAAAACAGCAACCAGAGTTGATAAGAACAATGGCAAGGCACAGCCTAAGCCCAAGCAATATAGGCCTAGGAACAATGCCCAAGCCCAGACCATCAGACAAACCTGTGCGAACAAGACCAGGTCCATAAACAAATCAGGACCTCCAGAGATGGCTCTGAAGGCACAAACCCACACCTCAAGCCATCCTCAAAAACCCAGGCCTGAGCTTAAATAGAGCTTGGGCTCGTGGGCAGAGGTGTGGGTGGGGAACCCAGGTAAATGTAGTCAGGGTAATAAAGGCCCATCGGTGCACTCTGAGTCCTGAAAGGGCTTGGGAACAAAAACAATGAAACAAAAGGAAGCAAAAACAAGAGCACCAAAGACTTTCTAACATAATTAAACACTGAGCTCCCTCCTAAAAGCTGATTGTTTTCCATGATAACACAAATGGATTAATTGCTAATCCATTTACCTAATTTTACAGTCTCCAAAGAGAAGAGATTTCAAATTTCACAAAAATACTTTGAATAAGGGCATTGAACCTAACTATAAAAAACAATTATTAGGAGCCAAAGCCAAGTGGAGTGAGCAAAACAAGTACCTGAAAAAAATAACAGCCGGAGTGCAGGTGATGCTAGCCAGGGTAACACAGGTGCTTTGCGTACATCTTATTCTTAATTAGTCTAATTATCTGCTGATTTAGTATTTAGTCTTTGTGCTACCTCTATATGAAAAATATTTGTTTGTAAATTAAAGGCTTTTATTGACTCCTATCAATAAAAATTGTAAATTACCTGCTCTTGATGGAGTTTTTAAGTTAAGATTCAATGACATATACATTCCTGCTCTAAAAATCAGTCTAACTTATAGTCCAACATGAATACTCTGTGACTGTGTGAAGAAATGATAATAGTTGTTCTGAAGAAAGCAAACTACAACAACAGTACACACAAAATACCTCAGAATGATATACTGAGAAAACTACACTTGCTAAGGGCAGAGACATGAGTAGGGAAAAAATCAGTTAAAATGCTATTTTATTTAGAAGAATACATTCAAATATGTATCCTATACCTTCTAGAGCATGACACCAGGGAATGCTCTAGGAAGGTGCAAGGTTGACTACAAATACACTTGAGCTTCCCCAGTCTGGTCAAAGAAACTGGTGCTTGGAAAGGTCATAGGTGTCACATTAAGAGATGAGGCAAAACTACCAAAAGCCAGTCTGAAATTGGGCTGGGGAGGAGACTTGAGAGTACTTCTTGGTACTCTCAAGGACAAGCTAGTAAGCATCTGCTGGCCACTGTAAGGTACCCACTCATCATCTTTAAGTCAATTCCTTGGAAGGAATGCTTTGTTTACATTGCAGATACAGGCAGAGTTTCAGAGGTTCTGATCCTTGTAGCACATATAAAACAAAATACTTCATCAATCATTTGATCTTCTTCCTACTTTCATGCAACAATGACATTTTAGTGCCAGGAGCTACTGACGAACAACACGCGTGCTAATACACCATTGAATAATTGGGAGTAAACCACCTATTCTTAAATGAGAAAATAATGAAGTTATTTATAAAGTGTTCATCCATTTGAACAAGGAGGTAATGCACTTGCAGAGTTGAAAATCCATTTGCCCAAGGCAATCTTTCATACATTTTTGTTCTGACTTCAGATGTTTGACACTGCAGCTTTAAAGAGAGGCCTTAACAAAGAGACCATGCTGCAAAATTGACTTACATGGGGATTTATGTGGTGATGAGACCACACTTGCTGGATTTCTTTGAGTATTTGACAATAATTTTCCTCCCCCTCTAGGTCTGGCACTCATGGGGTCCCTGTGGTGGGTCCGAAGAAATGGTCTCACACTGAGACCTCTAGTAGTTTACAATGAAAAAACATCTTCATCCTGGAGACTGTCCAAAGATAACTGCATAGCCAGTAATATTTTAGTTCCTTTATTCACTCTTGGAACTTCTGCATTAGTCTTTGGCAAGGTGACATCACAGTTAATTTTGCACCATGCAGACAAAAACTGCACTATTAAAAAAATTATGAACAGTTCACAGGTTATGACTCTTGCACCCTGCAGACATAAAAATTCTTAGAAGTCACACTCCAGTGTCGAGTGCCAACCCCAACAACCTGACAAACTGAGGGTAGAAAAAATGGATATTTAATTCAAAACTGAAGTTACATTTGTGAAATATGGACTGAACTGTGGAGAGCAGTTTGGTTTTTCATTTATTGGGCACGTGCCTCGTATTATGCTATTATAAAGGTAAAATATTACTATAGAAAGCATACCAAATGAACCCAAACTTGTCATGGTATCCCCCTGACACCATATATTTGATTTCAGTGTCAAAATCTGTTAAAACAAATTCCAGGGTTTTTTTCTTTAATTTAAATTTAGTTGCTCTAATAAGATACATGAGCCAAACACATACCAGCCCGTACCAAGAAGGAAGTCAATTTCATCAGCCTTTCCTTTAATACAAGGCTGATACTTTGCTAAAGATCAATTCCTGCCTCATTAAGCACAGAAACAACAGTGCTATCTGGTGGTAGTCTCTGGGCAATACACAATTTGGCAGCTTTCCACCACTTAAAAGTTCAAAAGCAGAATTTCAGCGAGGACCAAATAAACCAAAAACAACAAACCCAAAAACCTCACCAATAACCACAACAATACACCACAAACCAAACCCAAAAGATTGCACAGCAGTCTTATTTCAGGGAGACATTGAGACAGACTTCAGTTATTCTCAGACACCAGAAAGTTCAGATTTATTGAACATAGTAGAAGATATTTGGAAGGTATCTCAATTCTCCACCCATGAGGTTTCTCTCTCTCTCATCCCCCTGAGACAGGGGAGACTTCACCTTAATCATTGCTGTTATCCACCTTCATGGTTTAGTATTTAAGTCTGCATCCTTAAAAGCACCATCTTGAATTTCTGCTAAGTGTTCCTTCCTGGGATAATAATTGGCTGCACCAGTCAGTCTTCTCAGAGGAGGTGCTTCAACAGCCTCATTTCAGAGTCCACAGGACAAAAATAAATCAGCTTCCCCACACTGACTTTTCACCACCCCCAGGAAGAATCCGTTGGTCCTATCAGATTTCATAATTACAAAGAGACAAAATTAAACAGTGGATGTTTGGCTTCCTAAGCCACTCAGTGCCTTGGTAAACAAGTTTCCTACAAGTCCACCTCTTAACAAGCGTTCAGGAAATTATGCTAAACAGTAAATCACATAACTGAGTGGTCTGGATTATCAGCTACAGTCATGTACAAAATAATATCTATGCCTAAAATTACGATTATACATATAAAGTCAACTGTACATATTTACCACCAATATTCATGCCCTCTAAAATAAAATGAAAGCTCCAGCTGTGGTGATTATGGAAGTTACAGACATATGCAATATTTGATGTAAATTACAGAGTTGCCAAGTATGCATACAATCAATGGTACAGATTTGCTTATAGTTTGCTAAAGTTCTGTTTAAGGCAAGTAATGAATGGCAGTCATATGGCAGCAATTGTGGTCTGCAATTTTTAAATTACTTTATCATTACTGTAAGGAAACAGAATTCAGTTTTACAATGCCTTTAGCTCTTTACTGTTAGACCAGTAAAACTTTGGCATCATTTTTTAGCAGTCTTTTCTCACTTCTTTTGTGGGGGAGTTGTCTTAGGATATACTTGGAAGCATATTTATGCCTTTTAAGAAGTAGAGTTACAAGGCTTGTGACTTACAGAGGAAGTAAACTTCTTGAGTTTTGCTTCATACCAAAATGTTTCAGAAAAAAAGGAAAGTTATTGAAAAAGTTTCCTTGAAAGTCTCCCACTGGTAAAGAAAATTTCTGTGAAAGTCATGAATTTAAAAAAAAAAAAAAAAAAAGACAAGAAGTAGTTTGCTTGTTTTCTAAAATCAGCTGTAAGTCTTGTCTAAATACCCTCTACTCTTTCTTTGTGGAATAAAGTAGACCCTCCACTGATAACCTTTTTAACATAGTAACACAAGTATTAATTCAACAGTTTTGATTCCAGCACAAATTTGGAAACTAAACCATCCTTCCACCTTTCAGATTTCAGAAGACTGCAGTTATTCTCCTTAAGAAGCAATATTAAAGACACTGAAGAAAAATTACTGGTTTGAATGCTATGAAAAATATAGATTTAATTAGCAGGGCATGATCTTACTAATCAACTAGACTTTCAAGCCCTCATTCAGTTGTAAAATTCCTGCCAATTCTACTCATTTAGAAAGCAGTTCAGATTTCTTTTTTTACAATATATTTTCATAATAGAGTATGAAATTTGAGTGCAATTCCAAAGTTAAATAAGCATAAACATGTTGGAATTATATATCAGCAAGTCAGGAAGCAAAGAGCTCTTTAAGACTCTTAGCCACAGTGGCTGTAGAAGCCAATTTATGTTATACAATATTAAAGCTTTTTTGTAATTCAAGATTAATTTTCTTTGAATACAAAATACTCCAAAGGCAAGACCAACATTCAGAGCCACCTATAAAAACAGAAAAGCATGCTAGCAAATAGCATAGTAAAAGCTGATGCTTTTCTCATGTTTTTACTGTTTATAAAACTTACTAATTTTCCAGTCTAGCAGACCATGCAAATAACTAAACTTATTCAGAGATATTTTCACCTTGACTTTGGTGGCAGGACTGTAGCAAATTGGGTTTTTAAAAAATAATTCCTTGGAAAAGCCTTCAGCATCCTGTACCAGAATCATCTGTTACTAGTTTTTCCTAGAAGAATATATCCCAGGACTTGATTTCTCCTACCTACAGTAGTAAACTGTGGTCCTTTAAAAGCAAGTGAGATTGAAGAAAGACTGAATAGTTGGTCCCATTTCTACAGCAAACCTCAGCTGAGAAAGACATGAAAATTACAACTTGTCCTAATAGGCATTCTGATTTCAGCTGTCAGAGATTTGAGCAGGTGTTAAGTAAACTGAAATACATATTTACTAGTTACTAGAGATTTTCTTTACATTTTTACTTTTTGATTTAATGTCTGCACCTGCTAGACACATTTGTTATAATATTCCAGAAAGGAAGGTATAGCATAAACTACAAAACATTCTGCAAATATCCCCTCTGCTTGGAAATTTCCTCCTTTTTCCAGAAGGAGTGGGGGAAAAAACCTAATGTGAAGCAGGATGGCTTTTTGGCACTATGACCTCTATTCATTAAGAGCCAGCTGTACTTTACCAGCACCAGCTCACGAAGCAGATTCACCTATACTAACTCTGTAGGAAGGAAAAGAGGGGAAGTAACCGAGAGACTTCTGATCCCATTTCAATTCCTCCACTGACTTGGCAATGGGACTCTGCTGGATTAACATTTTTCTGCTTCACAAAGAGACATAACCAAGAAGGTGTGAAATCAGAATGCAACTATTTTAGATAACCCACAAGAAGTGTTGCTGACAAAAGCGCTTCAATCCCAACCCTACAGCTGGACTGTCCTCACAACACATCAGAGACCCAGACATGGGCAAGATGTAAATGGAAAGTACAACACAGTTAAGAACCTGAATATGGCACCTGAGGCACATGAGGTTCTATGTTTTCATAAGCAACTATGTTATTGCTGTGGTCTACAAGCCTTACTGCCATTATTACATTTGGCAGTTAAAGCATCTGGTTACTAGCAAAAGGATAAAAACTTGTCTGGTTTTCATCCTGAAGGGTCAGTACCCAGTGGTAGTCAGGTGCAAGTCTGTGTCCCAGACTGCCACATCTTTCACTCCAAAATCCCACATATGGTTTTAGGAGCACTCCTTCATTGAAAGCAACTGCCACTCCTTCCCTTCCAAGCCATCGTGCGCAGACAGCCTGTACGCAGTCACGCGGTCTGTTCCCCAGCGTCTCAGTTATTCCGGAGTCAGCACGGCCCTGCACCAGCACACCGAGCTCCTGCGTCTCATTTGTTCCTGCACTTTGCATGCACTCATGGGAGCATTTTTGCTTTTCCTGGGAGCTCTCTTCAACCACCTTGCTCCATGTATTTGCCACCCCTAACTTCTGTTCTTTCTGTTGTTAAACTGCTGTCACCCCATGTCTGGTTTACAGCCCTTTACACTGCGTTGTCAATTCCATAGCTAAGGGCAGTTTCATCTCATTTTGTCACAGGAACCCCTTCTGCTATTCCTTGAAAAGGGAAATATAGTCACAAAAGCCAAAGGACCTTGTGCAACTCCAGCCACACCACCACTTGTTAGTTTACAAGAGGCATCCATTCCTACACAAGTTTTCCCTTTCACCCTTGAGGCTGAGGACAAGATAACCTGAGCTCTCACATCCTTCACCTTTGCCTTCAGAGCTTCACAGTCCCTCTTAATTTGTTCTAGGTATCACTTGGTGGCATCATAGATGCCCTGCAAGCAATCAGTGAAGAGTAGCACTCTGAAGGACAAATGAATTTTAGCAGTCATATAAAACACACTAGATCTGGGCCAGCAAGCTACAAACCTTTTGTAACAGCAGGTCTGGCTGGCAGCTCAGTGCTTCTATCCAATGTAAATATGAATCTCCAACCACTAATGCCCATTACTTCCTCTTGGTACCAGTGCTCTGTTGAGGCCCAGCTGGCTCTGATGCCTGACTCAATGCAGTTCATTCTCATGCATGGCACAGTACCCATTTTTTAAATGTGGATCAGAGAGAAGAAAGAGCCTTCTCCTGCTGCTGAGCCAGAAGCTTCCAGCCTCTCCCTTCTTGGGAGTCACTACCCACCACTCCTTCAAGCCTGGTGTCTACCTGGGTCACCTTCTTTGTATTGTGTGGTTTGGGCCTCATCTCTGCAAACACTCTGTGGAGACCCTGTCACTGTGCCCCCCCTGCTCATCTCCTCCCTCAGCTAGCAACTTAGTGCTTCAAACACAGCACATGCCCCACAGGTCAACCACTATCACAAGCAGACGTGGCCCCAGAACTCCCTCCAGCCCCAGGCCTGGAAACTGGCATCCTGTTTCTGAAATCCAACATGGTCAGGGATGAGTAACTACAGGAAGAAATAAGATGATCCTATAGAGGAGAAACTGCCCAAGTGAAACCCCACAAATACTGGGTTTTTTACTGGTGTAGAAGAACTGAGAGCTAATATAGGTCTCCTCCTACTGCTCTTCAAAGAAGAAGTTTTAGCTAATCTACCTTTGTAAACAATGGCCCTGGGCTGAATTTGACCTCATCTGCAGTACAGAACTACCAACAGAGGCTTAAGTATTTCAGACAGGATCGAAGGGTAGGTGTTGAAACACTTGAAAGGAGACCTCAAAAGAACATGCCGATTGTGATAAAAGAGCAGAGGTGAAAATATGGTTTATGAAATGGAGTCACTCCTTACTGGTGTTTGGGGTTGGGTTATAATTTAAATACCACAGGGTATTGGAATAACTTGTCTCTGTGTTGTTGACCTTGTTGAACCTCATACAACTGGCCTCAGCACATCAATCCAGCCTGCCCAGATCTCTGTGCAGTATTGAAGCCTTTGCTGCCAGATAGGCAATATCCACAGCCTTTTCCTCATCCACTGGGTGAGTTACTGGTCATAAAAGGAGATCATCTGGTCTAGCAGGACCTGCCTTTCCTAAACCTGTGCTGGCTGGATCTGATCCCCTGGTAATAGGTACTATACTATGGACCGAGTTACTTTATCCAAATCGAGTGATATTATCACTCTTCTTTGCATAAATGCAGAAACCTACAAGAGGCTATAGATACTTTTTTCTTCCAAATACATTCTCTAGGAAAACATACCTTATATCTCAGTAGGATCTTAGAGTGTACAGGAAAGCAATTTTACACAATTCGTATTTGATTCTTTTGCCAGGGGCATCGTAGTCGTAGAATCACAGAATCATGGAATATACTGAATTGAAAGGGACCCATCAGAATGATCAAGTCCAACTCTCCAACTCCTGGCCATGCACAAGACACTCCAAAAGTCACACCACATGCCTGAGAGTGTTGTCCAAACACTTCTTGAACTCAAGCTGTCTTGGTGATATGACCACATCTCCTCTATTCAGTATCTAATTCAAAAAGAAGATACAGTTCCTGTAGGGATAGGAGAAGGTAAGTTCTTCTGCAGACCACATCTTCAAGAAGATGTTAAGAAGACACTCAAGTCAAATATTTCTGTCTAGAAACATAGAGATTCCCTCCATTTAATTGAATTTCAACTTGGGAGCTTGATTTTACTTACTGGCCTAGTTGCACATTCTGTAATTTTCCCACCAAGTACCACAGCAAAATGCACAACTTCCCACAGCATTCAGGATGCAGGTTTTTATCTAGATGGTTTATGTCGGGTATTGTAGCTTTGAAAGAAATACTAAGAAAGAGAGTATTCAGGAAACTAAAGCAACTTGTACTCATGAGAAAATCGAACACGTTAGAGAAGCTGGAAGTACCAGCCAGATAATGAGTTGTAAGAGTTACCTTCTTCATCCATAACTGCTAAAGGTAGGACAGGAAATAAAACTTTAAGTTTTCTTAGCAAATTAATTTGTTCAAGAAAATGTATTTCTCTCATAGCCCATGGGGGACCATACGCTGCAGCAGGTGGATGCCCAAATGAGTCCGTGACCCTGTGAGAAGCCCTTGCTGGACACAAGCAGGACTTGTGACCCCATGGAGGACCAACATTGGAGAAACCTGTTCCATAAGGATTGCACCACACAGAAGGTACCATACACTGGAGCAGGGGAAGAATGTGAGGAGTGCTCCTCCTTCCCTGAGGAGAAAGGAGCAGCAGAGATGTGTGATGATCTGACTGCAGCCCCCATTCCCTGTTCCCCTGCACCACTGTGGGGCAGAGATAGAGAAACTGGGAGCAAAGTTAAGCCCAGAAAGAATGGAGGGGTGGGGGGAAGGTATTCTAAGATTTGGTTTTATTTCTCATTATCTTGACTTGATTGGTAATAAATAAATTAAGTTCATTTCTTCAAGTCGGTTTTGCCCATGATGGTAACTGGTGAGTGATCTCTCCTTGTCCTTATCTCAACCCATGAGCCTTTCATTATATTTTTTTCTCCCCTCATCAGCTGAGGAGGGGAAAGATAGAGTGGCTTGCTGAGCACCTGGCAACTGGTTGGGGCAGCCCACCATATCAGTGTGTATAAACACCTGAAGAGAAGGGAAAAAGAAAATAAAGCTGGACTCTCTTCAGTGGTATGCAGTAAGTGGAGAAGACACAATGGGATCAAAATGAAATACCAGAAGATCCACTTAAACATAAAATAAACAAGAACTTCTTTGGTGGTGGTAAAGCACTGGAGTAGGTTGCCCAGAGAGGTTGTAGAGCCTCCATTCTTGGTTAAATTTAAATTTCAGTTGGACAGTGTCTAGATCAAGCTGATTTTATTGACTTGCTTTAAGCAAGAAGCTTGGACTAGATGATCTCCAGAGGCTCCTTCTAACCTCAACTATTCCTTGATTCTGTGAAACTATGTGGGGACATTAGTGTCTAAGATAGTAATTAACTTACAGTAGCTTTGTTTTTAAAATATTTTTACACCGCCTAGGCAGACAAAATAAGGCTATAATTACAGTAAGAATGCAAGTACACGCCTCCTTCATAAACCATTCTTTTAATTAAACAGCTGACAACTAAAACTGGGATTCAGGCCTGTAAACCCTGTTTTGCACAATATTGTCTGTGGTATAAGCAGTCTTTCTCAAAAGTTTTATATTTTTCTCTCTTTTAATGACAGAGGCTTCTCTTATTCCAAAATACCCTGAAGATAATTTTGTCCTCTTCAGGCATAGAAATTTCCAGGCAAAAACCCCTTTCAATACTGCGAACATATATAGTTATGAATATATGGAAAAAATTTTCATCACACCTTTAAATTCTTAAGCCTACAGGGATTACTTGTGTCCAAAAAAATCATCAGTTTATCATATAAACCAGAAGGACATCAAATTCAGTTGCAATTAGTTTTTAACTCTACCTCTCTAAGATTAGCCATTCAGAGGGTTGGCAAGCCCCAGGCAACTTAAACACCTAATCACAGCACACAGCAACAATTTGTGCACTTTGCTTCTCCAAACATCTGCATTGTGCCTGGCAGATGAGGGATCCACACACATGGAAAGTTTCACACATGGGGTCACCAGGTAGGCTAAGATCATGAACTTTTGCCCTTAATTTCATAGAAATGAATTATTGTATGACTCTACTTGCCCCATTCTATCAAATCTTAGCCAAGAGATATTCCTAAGTACTTCATAGCCTCATAGTTGCCAGTTCTAGTAAACAACAGGCATGTCCATAATAATAGAAAAAAAAAAATCCCTGCTGTTTATCTAATCATTCCTGTATCCTTAACTGCTGCTTAGCCTGGCATTAGAATTTTATTGTCAGTAGTTTATCTAGCACTACAGGTTACCTTAGGCATTATTTTATACCATCTGCAACATTTGGGATGTCTGCAAAGGTTGGGCTCTGTTCCTAGAAGGGGTTTCCTTGTGATCTCTTTTTCTTCATTGAAAATTAAAGTAATCTTTATCACATCAAAATATCAACAATATTTAATTCATTATGTCATGGAGTTTGTAATACAAAAGTTTTGATGAAGGACCAAGGAGAGACCCATTACTTTTGCCAAAAGAAAGTCAAATGACCACTAAAATGTTGTAGGGCAACATGAGGATTGGAGACAGGTTGTGTTCTTTGAACATTCCTGTGTCTATAAGCACAAGGAAAAAAAGAGGATGACATTTACTGCTCCATTCCACATACCACTGAATTCCACTTCCCCCCCCCCCCGTTTGAAAGTACAGATGAAATTCAACCAAGACCACAACAAATGGTCCAAAGAACAATAATCAGCAAGATTTTTTTTTGTAACATTTGGATAAGTTCAAGAAACATTTTGGAAAGTGATTAGTGAGCATCTGCCAAGGCTGTGCAGTAACATACACTATATCAGATTGTGCTTGAAGTGTTTTCTATCCATCATATGGAGAAAGCCATGGGCTAAGTGCTATGGCACTGACTTTGAAAAGCAAACCAAAAGAACAGACCATTTACCACAGCAGGAGAAAGAAAACTAATGATTTGCCACATGCTACCATGGTGATTAGCCAAGAGGATAGACACTTGACAATCTAGTTATTTGAAACAATTGAAGGTTCCCACAGAAAATAAATTCATGGGAATCATCTAGACTTAAGGTGTCAAGTCCCAGCCACCTCTTGTGAGTGAATGTAGGAAATTTCTTTTAGCATAATACACCACTGAGGCTTTCTGCAATTGGTATCACCATGTCATTATTGCATTAACACCCTTTTACCTTTGAATTATGTATCCAGATGAAAAATATGCAACCAGCCTTCATATTTAAATCTAGCAAGTTTTATCTTGCTTCAGCCTCTTTGCAATCTACCTCTGTACTTTAACTATGAACTGATGCCTCATGTCCTGAAGCAGGGCTGTGAAATACTTACAGGACTCCACAGCAGCAGCAGGCTGCTGTCTCAAACCAGCCCCGTTTCTCACCACCACCGAGAACACCACATGCTCCCAAATTTGCATTTGTTGTGTTTGTATTTGGGTTAATGTTTTTAACCTATGTAATAGCTTCTTCTACAAGCTGAGATGAGCACACAGTCAGCCAGTGAACTGTTTCCTTACTGGACTACTTTTTACACAACAGCATCTTGCAGAATCTAAGGTCTTTAAAATGGCATCAGGGCACATGAGATTCTAAAAAACCCACCAATACAGAAGAGGCAGCCTGGCCAGCCATTCATTTCTCTCCAGAATTTCCTTCCCCCTCCTCCTGCTGCAACATTACCTTTTATTCCAGCCACAAGCAGAAGAGGAAGCCTGCATCTCCCCTTCTAAACATCACTATAATATAGAATCATACAACAGTCTGAGTTGAAAGGGACCTTTAAAAGGTCATCTAGTTCAACCTCTGCTGCAATGAACAGGGACATCTTCTACTAGGTCAGGATTCTCAGAGCCCTGTCCATCCTGACCTTGAGTGTCAGGCAGAGGGTGGGGCACCCACCACCTCCCTGGGCAACCTGTTCAGTGCCTCACCACTCATAGTATAAAACTTATTTCTCACATCTAATCTAAATTGACCCTCCTTCATTTTAAAGCCATTATCCCTTCTCTTGTCAGTACAGGCCCTGCTGAAACATGCTTTCCCATCTTTCTTTTAGGACTCTTCCAAGCATGGAAAAATCACAATAAGCTCTCCCTTAGACAGAGCCTTCTCTTCTCCAGGCTGAGCAATCCCGGTTCTCTCAGCCTTTCCACACAGGAGAGGTGCTCCATCCCTCTAATCATCTTCATGGTCTTTCTCTGGACTCACTCAAACAGGTCCATGTTCTTCCTGTGCTGGTGATATTAAGGAAGCTTCCCAGTCTGGCCATTCACCAGACACTCTGGCAGTCACCCCCAAGGCCAGGGGCTCTCACTGCTGGGGCCAAAACCCCTTCACAGCAGGTGGCTCCAGTGAGCTGAAGGGTGCCCGCATGACTCCCTACACACCCCACCCGCATAATCAGACCAAGCTTCCTTATCAGTTTGACCCCAGATTTCCCATAGCAGGGCCTGAGATGTCTCATTCCATAAAGCCATTTAATCGCAGCACAATAACACAGAAGTCCAACCTGGTGCCTCCAAGGAGGGATCCTGAACAAAGGACCCCTGATCTTTTGTATCCTTACCATCTAAGGGTGCAAAAGTCTCAGCTCTTCCTCCTGAGTCTTCTGGCTGCTGTCCTGTCTCTGAGTGTCACCTGGATGGGCCACTGGTCCCTGGACCCTTTGTTATGCAAAGGGTCAGCTCCTCAGGGCTTCTTGCCTGGGGCTCCCACCCAGAGCTCATCCTGCAGCTCCAACTATAGCTGCACCCCAGCTACCTGCACTGAAGGTATTCCTCAACAGGGAACTCCAGAGCTGGACACAGGACTCCGGGTGGGGTCTCACCAGGGCAGAGTAGAGGAGCAGAATCACCTTCCTCAACCTGCTGTCCACGACTGCTTTTGATGCAGCCCAGGCCAAGGCTGGCTTTCTGGGCTGCTAATGCAACCACAGCTTAAATGGGTCTCCAGCAACTTAAAGGAATTGCCTCCTTAAAGTCAGCTTCCCTTTCTGTTCAGGTGCTGAGGGAAGGCTTCCTCTTCTCCATGGGGCAACTCTGCTCAGCAGAGTCCTCCAGGGCAGCTCTAACCATATCTGAGGGAATCACTATCCTCAGGGTTTCCAGCCCCCAGAGACTCACAGAGGGTAGGAACAAGCACCACACCAAGTGAGAAAGCTCTACTCAAAACAACTGCAGGGTAAATCAAGATGTCATTCACAGTCCCATAACAACACAGCATTTAGGACAGCTTTACCTTCTTGGGGGAAGCCACATTGTCCTGTGGCCAATGTATGGGAGGGGAAGTTACAGCCTTCTTTGTTTGTGTTTTCCCATGGAAATAGTTTCACCTTCCCTCCTGCCAAAATTGTCAGCATTTCCCCTGTAAGCAGAGCTGTAGGCAATCAGCTTTCCCAGAGCACCCTCTGCAATTTCTGTACTTTAGACAACATTGGTAATCATTGTTCATGAAATCTACATAGCTCACAGGACACTCCCACTCTGTGCTGAGCACAAGCTGTGTTCTCTCTCTTGTAGCAGGAGAGGGGGTTTCTCTGCCCTATCAAAACATGTTTCATACATGGTTATTGACAGACTGTTTGTTTCTTTTGGAGAGGAAAGAGAAGATAAGTAGCATCTTTAGCACATCAGAAAAACTCAGTTTGGGGAGAAAATTGTCAATAACATTGATATTTCTGCATCCAGTCATTTCTCTAGAACTGTCTCTAGAAGAATGCAGCACTGCAAAAGCATCAGTACAAAATTTAATTAGCCGTTAAAAAAGAAAAAGAAATCCTTACATTAAAAAAGACCAGCTGCAGACTGATCCCTGGACACATCCTCCACTCATAAAAACTGAACACATAAATTCTCCCTCATTCTTCTGGGGTTCCCACATCAGTACCTTCACTGAAGAGCCATGAGGCAGAATTCAGCTGCCTGAGCAGGACTGCTGCAGGAAACACCAAATATGAGGAATGTGGATAGCTGTTTTATGAACATTCAAGTGACACCTAGCACAGGCAAAAAACCTCCATATTTCTGCAACAGATTATATTCCAAGTAATATCCTACAGCATGGCTATTCCTGAATTCAGGAAAACAGGGCCTGCTCTGGTGAAGTATGTGAACCACAGTCCTTGTGAGTCTCATTCATGTCCCTTCAGCCTCAGTTCAACAACTGCTCCAGCCCACAGCTGTGTGCATGACAGGCCAGCCTTTTTTCTTGCATTCTCTCAAATGTAAGAGGCCCAGTTTCATAAATCAGGCAATAATGTGAGCACTCCAGCTAAACCTTTTCGTTACATTACTTGCCCTGTGTCACCTCTGTATGACAAAACCAGTTGCCAGGAACTAGACCTTTGCTACATCAGTGCTTTTAAAATGGTGAAACAGGGAAATGGTTGCTTTGTTCCTTGGAAAGCGCAAGACACTAGCACTTCAATAAACATCTGTGATTTTTCTCATCATTTTATCATAAAAACCTTCAGCCATGTTCTGTGCTTTCTGTTGGTATTACACTTTAATAGCCCAGACATAAATATAGAAGCAGTCAGCTGTGTGACATCAGCACAGCTGTGCAGCTACTTTAATTGCTCAGCATGATGTCAGTCATCAATTCCAAACCTCTCCTACCAGATACCATTTTCCCTTATAAGATAATTTGTCCAGTACTGAATTTATATCCCAACTGTAATGTGTTCCAGTGAAAATTATTCCACTGAAACCACATGCCAGGTTTTTGTTAAAGACTGGGCATCTAATAGGACACTTTAACTTACTCACACCCATAATAGCTCTTATTTGTGCGAGTCACAAGACAAATTTGACAAGAGCCAGGCAAACTCCCTCATTTACATGGGAACATCATCTTTACCTCCTACCTGTAACTCTGTCCCATGCTTCATTCCTACTTCCTCTCAAGTCCTTTCACACATGTCCCAGTTTGAGACAAATTCGGAGGAATGTCCAAATTTGAATGTCCTCTGATAGAAGCCAGGTTACAGCCCTCCCTCCCCCACCAGGTTCAGGGAAAAAAAAATTTCCTCGGGGGAAAGTGAAAGGAAAAAAACCTATTTATTTAACAAACACAATGCACAATGGGAAAAGAATAATGCTAGAGAATAAAACCTCTCGCTGTGGAGAGAATCTGGTAAATCCCCAGAATCCTTTCTTTGGGTATGGTCTCTCTCTCTCTTCTTTTTGGAGCTGGGTTGGCCTGGGACCCCTCTGGGCCTCAGTGGAAAGTTCTGAACAGTTCCAGAAGAGAAGAAGTCGAAGTCCCAGGGAAAAAAAAAATTAGCTCTGCATCTCTCTCCGGAGAAACGGAGCCCAAATCTGGCTGAAAAGCAGCAAAGGGCGCTTCCTCCGTGCTTGCTGCCGCAGAAGCATGCAGAGAGATAGAGTGACCTTGGAGCACAAACTGCTTAGAAAAATGTGTCTTTAACACCCAGTTTTAAAGACACAGAAAGGCACAGGAATCATGTCTGGATATGCAGCAGCAATAAGGGACACACATCATAAAGTCACCCCAAGACAACACAGCTCCTGTCTACTTGTACATCTGTCTAGGGAGAAAACTTACACATCTTTATAAACGTTCCTTATGCTTGTGACACCTCAGTACTCTGAATGGGCCTACTGAAGTACATTTCAGATTTTTTCTTTAAAAAAGGATGCTACAGCTATACTGTCTTGAAGAACTCATTATTGCCTCTTAAAAACCACACACACCATTTTTCTTTGCTTTACACTTGCTAAAGTGCCCCAAACAAAACTGTCAATTCATGTTTAAAAAAAAATAAGGCCTTAGTCTAAAGCAATTATATCCATGCATTTAAAAGGAAAAACTGAAATAATGAGATCAGAACAAAGGATTTACTTCAGTTGAATTTATTTGGCAGCATCATTTATGTTACTGGAGCTGGCATCAAAATGTTACCTAAAATAAATCCTCATTATTTCCGAACAATGCACTACTGAGCAACAACATCAGTACATTAAGTAGCATTGCAATTACTGATATTGTCTCACTAAATAAATTCTATAGATTTTACAAGTGGTTCCAAAGCAACTAAAGGCAAAATTACAGAATAAATGAAGATAAATATGTCAGCCAGCACAATGATCCTGTGATTTTTATGTTTAAACCAACAATATTTTTGTTATAACTACACCACTGCAGAAGGAAATGTAACCACAGGATTCAAAGTTCCTATTAAAGAAAAGCGATTTTTTTTCATTAACACAAAACAGTTACTTTAAGAAATCCTACTAATCCAGTATCACATTCTTGCAAGACTCTGCAGCTCTACCATTTCTGAAAAAAAAAAAAACTCCAATGACAAAATTGTCAACATAAAAAAAAAAATTGTAACCGTTTATAGCTAGACAGCCTTTTTCTTTAAAATGTGTTCTACAAATCACTCTTGAATTTTAACATATGAATGGCTGTACATAAACTGTTTCTGTTATCAGCACTGCTTCCCCACCCAAGCAAAGCTGGTTCTATGGGCACTTTGAGAACAGCAGACTGACTGGACAGCTCTAGCTCTTCTGTGAACTGGCAAGCAGTCAGCATGTCTCAAAGAAGTCTAAAATAACTTTCCTAACCTCCCTTAGAAAAGATAACACCTTTGAGAAAAGGAACAATGATTTAATACAGTTCACACAAGAATTCAGAGGTCTGTAAGTCTCCACACTGCCAAATGGGAGCAGAACGCAAGGTAAAGAAGCACAATAAAGAGATGAGTTTTGTAATTGTTAGTACATGGTTAATTTCCCCTCCGTGCAATATTTTGCTCAGTCACCATGTCCGGGCCAAGAATAAAATGCCACCTAACAGGGGAAGGGTAGCATGCAGTCAGCAGACCATTGTATCACAGTGTTCCTCTTGAGGAGATGAATTGCCTTGAAAATATCCCTTCCTCCCCGCCAAAACATCATCTTGGTCCAACAGGCAGTTGTCAGATATTTTTCATTAACATGAAACATATGCTGGTGTTCACGCATGCAGTGCAATCCTTACTCCTGCAATGGAGAGAGCTCCTTTTTATGTTTGACTATAAGCCAAAAGCGTTTTCGTGCCCACACCTGTCTTCAAGAAGAGGATTTTGAAATGCTAGAATTAGAACTGAACCACATGTCATAACAGGAAAAGTTAAAGCATAAGTAGCCTCTCAGTGTTTGCTCATAAATGACCTTTATCAATGAGAGCAGCCCTACTGAACTGTGATGGACCAGTTATTGCAAACACACATGGCATGGACAAAGTATTTGGTATCTCTATTTATTGATCAGTATATTTTTCTGGCCAAAAATTTTCTGCTGTACCCAAAGAATTTTCTTGTTGCTTGACTCTACTTCTACTGATGGCAGGGCAGGACAAAAAAAACAACAAAAAACCACAAAACACCAAAAAAGAAATTCAAGCTTTGCAAAATGCCTGTGTTGGCTTTCACTCTTAGTCTTTCTTCACCTAGAAGAAAATTCCATCCTCAGTGCAATGCAAGAATTTATAATCCTTTTTCCTTATTTATTTAATTTATGCTCTAAGTACTTGTAGAATTACACATTAAAGATGTATTAAACTACACTGTCATTCTAAGACAAAGAAAAGTTAGTCAGACTTGGAACTTGAGCCTCAAGACAAATGTAACATTTTATTTAACGTAACTGCATATGAGAGGTGTAGTGGTTTGGTCCAAAATACTCATTACTGTTTACCTTCTGTGAGATAAGAATTAGGAGAAACGCAAAGCAGGCACCAAACTTGAAAGAATATAAAGAAGTTTATTAACAGACCTAAAAGAAGGAAAAAAAAATTATACCACACCTTCAGAACACTTCTCTTCCCCCCACCTTTCTCCCTTCTCCTACTGACAATGTAAAAAGACAACCCTTGAGATGTTCAGTCTGTTTACCACTTCCATAATTACCTTGTTCAGTCCATTTAGGAGGAGGAGTCTCTCTTGCCCATGCTATGAAAACATTATCACAATGAGACAGCCGCCCGGGCTGGTTCTCTGCTCGCATGTGAGTCCCCTCCCACGACTTGCAGCTTTTCCCACAACTGCTTTTGAGGGTCCACTCTTGAAGGTTTTTGGGGTACAATTTTAAGGTTGAGCTATTCAGAAACAAAAGTTCTCTTCACCCATCTCTGGGAGCATTTAATCACTAAGAATAGAGGCCCTTCTCCTTCCCTTGGAGCAAAGGGTCTTCCTCATCTTCATCTTTAGGACTATCTCTGGGAGCATCTCTAGGAACTGAGGTTTTCTCCTTTCCCTTTTGGAGCAAAAGTCCTCATCTGGTCCATCTCTCCCTGTTCAGACTTCTCATGAAATTACAGCTGCGTCAGCATCTGCCTATCTCAGCGCAGGTGCTTTTGCTCACAAGCACGAGTTGAACGCTCCACCCCCCATGTCTTCATGAAATTACAACTGGTACTCTGATACATCATAGCTTTACAACAGAATTTCAGCTTTAAGCATCTCCTCTTTCTCTTCCCTCAGGTTTTCAGCTCTTCACAGCAATAAAAGGGTTAATCTCACCTAGGCCTTGGAGCTGGAATGTCACTTATCGCAGTGGAGAGGGGGGGGGAGCTGAGCCGCTCTGGCTGCCCACAGCCCTGCTGTGGGGGGGTTCCGCGGGTGGAACAGGGCCCATCGGCTCCAGGATGGCCGTGGTTTGGCCCAGCCTGGCCCAAGCAGGGCCTGGGCCGGGCCCGCTGGCCCCCGCACGGGCCCCACAGCCACCTGTCCCAGCACTGGAAACGAGAGAGAGCTTGGGGGGGGGTTTCTATTCTTAAGTGTGGATCACAGAGGCGGTCACAACTTTAAGTGGCTTAAAGAATTGTCCATATTCAAACTGGCCAGCTGATAGGTTCTGTTAGGTCACAGAGGAAGCTGTAAGCACCCCTTTGCAAGAACATCACTTCCGGGACTGTGCTTGCTAACCCATGACAAGAGGCTACTACAGTCCTGGATTAATTACGAAGAGAAATTTCTAAAGAAGTACGAATGAAGTATTTATCCATTGCTTATGCAGAAAGAGAACCCATCTGTGACAAAAATTTATTTACAACTCTGGAAAAATGAGATTTTTGAACACAAGCTAAAACCTTAGCAGAAAAGTCTTAATAAGATTAATTGAAGTCCATATGACAAAATCTCTCACCTTGAAGTTATTTGCCTTTTGCAGATTGCTGCCTAAGGAATATGTGGAGGCAGGATTTGCCATTCCCTCAGTTGCCTGCACTTTTATCACCTACTTTCATCACAGCCCTCTCTCTTTCACTACTGTAAGAGGATCAGTTGGGAATTTCATCAGTGTCCAGATAGGTAGGCAGATAGCAATTATCTTTCAATGAAAGCAGGTATTTTCAAACAAAAACAAAAGCAAACCAAACAAAAACAAACAAACAAAAAAAACCAAAAAAACACAAAACCCCCAAACCATACAAAACCCAAAAGAAACCTAAAAAAGCCATAAAACACACATCACAAAGAGGACTTAGATCTTGCTATTTCATTATTTTATTAAGAGTCTGTTTTGCACACACTCTGAACATCTGAACATTAATCTCCTGCAGTCAATGAATAATTTCATTCCTGTTTTGCCATTAGACTTAAGGACACAGTGTTTACACCTCTCTCAAAAGGTGACAAAACACTGCCTCTAGGACAAAAATCCACTTCTTTCAAGGATTTTTCTCACAAAAAAATACACTAAAAATAAATAATAATTGTATGTTTCTGCCACTAATATCTTCCCCAGCATTTCATCCAAACTTTTCTGTATTAACAGCTTGATTGACAACTACAAAAGCAAATTAATCTGGTATCCTTAGTCTACATGAAGCACTGGATGCAGACCAGATTCAGCTACTCATCTGATCCATATAGATAAAGTAATCAAAGTGCTTAAAAGAAAAAGGTCCTCCAACGCAGCCTGAAGCATTCAGGAAGGAATGGTCATTATGTTTGAGGAAAGGTCCATTTCAGCTTCTAGATTTGATGTTCTGCTCACTTTAGGATCTGCAAGTCTCACAGTTTACCTAATCTCTAATTTCTAGTTTACCAAAAGGGTTATGTGCCCATGGCCCTAAAATTATAAACCCACTTGGCATCCTGAATTCCAGGTCTGATAGCACATAAAACCCCTGCATCATCACTTTGGATCTGTCATATACGTAATGGAAACCAGACTTATAAGCAGCACTGGTAAAATCTGCTGAGCAGTCTCTGAGACAGAATAACCTGCATGGTCAGGTAATGCAGACCATCCTCACACCATTTTGTCCACTATTTCAAAAAGATCACTGTATACTTAGTAAAAATCTACCCAGCTGCCCAAGGCGTACCTCCCATCAGGAGCTACTGCTAAATGTCTTTGAGGTCACCACTGCATGTGACTGCTATGGTGCTGCTGCTTCCTCATCAGCACAGTCACTGTCACAGCAATAGCTCAGGGACTGTCTAGACTGACTGTCACAGATTCCCACCACATCTCTTTGATGAACACATTTTCTCTTAGGCACAAGAATCTTTGTCATCTGAATGTCTTTGAAGCCAGACTAACACCCATTTGGAGAAACCAAAATACTTACATTAAACACTATAAATCGTAACTCTGTCTCACAGGTAGAATTTTACATTTTTTAAACCTCCCTTTCTTCAACAAAAAAATAGCTCAGGAGGATGGTAAATATCAATACCGTAATGTAAAAGTAAATGAGGGAAGTGATATGCAAGGGGCCAATTTTATTGTATTTTTCTAAGTGAAGTTTGAATTTGATGCACTTTTCGGATTTTGAACCTCCAGCTTGTGTTAAACTGGCATTTTGGACATATCTTAGTAATCCCCACCCACTGTCCTTAACCAACAAGACAAAAAGAAGTCTTTTTTTTGATCATATACAAAATTTGATCTGCAACACAGTGTTTAGAGTCAACCACATATCATCAGATAAATACAGCTTAGCCAGCAGTATGCCCCCCAGGTCCCCTTGTAACTGGTTACCATTGCATGAATGGGGTAAAGAAGAAACAGGACATGTAGCTTCTTGCCTGAACAAGACATCTCCTAGTGCAGCACAGCATCTCAAGTGGTACATCACCAAAAAAACACCTAATACATACTCACATACGTACACCTGATGTTTTTCCAAGATTATGAATGAGCAACATTTGTTAAAGGAGTACTTGACTGTGGGTGGAAGAAAAACACATGATCTACACTACAATGCAGTTTCTGCTAGCACCCTAAAAACATTTTCAGTTCTCAGCACTGAGCTGGGCCTAGCCTCATCATCCATTTCAGTAGCTCAGATTTCTTCCAATTTCTGTGCATAGAGGACATCTCAGAGTTTGCATATTGGTATTTCAGCCCCATAAGAAGTTTTTGTAAGTCTATTTGCATACTGTGTCCTCTCTTTGATGGGAGGACACAGAAGCCAAGGAAAATGCAGGAGACATCACTCACCTGGATACTGAAAAACTTCGAGTGTCTTGAACTAAATCAGCTCTGCAGAATGAAAGGCCTTGTAACACCCCCACACTTTCCAGTCACATAGAATTTTCAGTGAAATCAACTCCTTGCCTGCTTTACCCTTGGCTTTTGATGCCAGCTAGAAGCCAAATTAAATCAGGCATCTATTTAGTAAACTTTCCCTACATGGTTTTTGCTCTGCATTTCAGTACACACTCAGCTGTTGCTGTAAGAAGGATTGATTATGTTTAAGAGCTTGCACTCAGCTGCTATGAATTTACGTAAGCCCATTATGTAAGCCAGAATTTGGGCTCCTTCTTACAGCAAGCTTGACACACCTCACATTTGTCTTCATGCTCAGTTTCTGTTTACAGTCACATCCATGATAACTTGTGAAGAAGAGTAATGCAAACGAGTTACTTCCTCGGTCCCTTGCACCCCCGATGCCACCAAAGGCTCCGGCTACACCTCATGGGGATTACACTCCCTCCTGTTCCTCTGCCTGCAGCACGCCGCACTCGGAAGTGACAGTAGCTGTGCAGTGAGAAACACTAGAGGGCAATAAATGCCCCTTCAATAAGCTTAAGGGAGCCCTAAGGTGTACTTAAACGCTTGGCTCCTCTTCTTAGTTTGGGCCCGGATATTATCCTTCCTCGGTTGCACGCTCTAGTTCAGATCTCAAAGGATGTGCACATCGAACCTCTCTGGCCAGGCTACAGCAGCACTTGTGTGCTCACTGAACTGCTTTCCTTTCCATCTATCCTTCTCCCACCACCATTCCTCCTTCCCTTTAGAGAGTTATCCAAGTCTTTCAATGATGTAATCTTTTCCACGTGGTACATTTGTTTATCAGCTTTGCCATACTAAAGTACCTACCCATAACTGGAAAAAATTGCTTCAATGGAAGACAGGATTAAGTCTTGACAGTGGAGAGGGAGGAAGAGGGGAGTTCCGCTGATTTCCTTACAGGATTCTGCTAAACACTAGTGAATAGTCTTACAGATTTATGATTTTTGATCAACAAATCCACTCTTAGCTCTAATATGTTCTTCCCATGAATCGTTTTCACTTCTTCCCAATAATAATCCTGAACAGAACAAATGTAATAGTCTTCTCACTTATATATGAAGATGCTGTTTTCCAAAAAGGGTGAAAAAAATCCCAACCACAGAGCACTTGAGCGTGTCACTCACCTATAAACTTGCATATGAAATTACATAAAGAAGAAAAATACAAAAAGAAGTTGTATGCAAGCATTCCTTTTTACTGTTTCCTAAATTTGTCCCAGGTTTTTAGAGAGAATAGTTTTGCCACTTGAAAATTTTCATGCCAGTTGAACAGGATAAATCACATTCTACTGGGAAGACCATTCCTCAGGTGTTTCATAATTTAAATTTAACATGTTTTCTCAGTGCCTAAGAAGCGTAACAGTTCCCAGAGGGGGCAGAAGGAGTTGTAGAAGGATTTTTCAGGATTCATAATCCGAAGTATGGTAGAAACATTTAAGAAAAACAGTAAATAGTGAGGACCTGTTTTACCTATTTTCTTGGCTTCTCTTCCCACCTCCATTTTCCACCCACCTTATCTAACTCAGAAGTACTACATAAAGAAACTATTTAAGAAACATGCAAAAATCTGCTGGCCTTCTAAAAAGCCATAGTACAATTAGCTTGGTCTAGACTGCTGTGAAGTTGTGTCTTTTCAATAAAATACAAAATATTAGTGGCTGTTCATTTAATATTTCCCATTTAATGAAGGGATGGAAGTGAGCATCCCAAAGAAGATGGGAAGCCATGCTGAAACATGCAGATCTTATCTGCAAAGACTGCATGTGTCAATGAGCAAAATTTTAAATCCAATTTGTCTGAAATGTCTTATTATTTTGCCTTACAAATTCATTAAAGGTTTTTAATTGAATAGTTGTGCAATATGTATTTGCTGCCAAACATTATAGGAATGTAGTGTTAAAGAGGATCTTGAAAATTCTAATATAAAATGTGCTCCATGACATAGGCAGGCTTACAAGCTATATTTCTCCATTTTGACATGCTCATACAACAGCAATAACAGTCTTATTCTTGATGGGAATCAGTCCCCATACAAAGAAAAAGAGAGGTATGAACTGTGAGGAGTGTGTAGGAACAGCTGCCTCGCATAAGAGCTCTGGGATGTGGACAGGCTTAGTCCTTGCACAGGTCTCCTGGAGCTGCAGACCAGCCCAGGTTGTGGTGCTTTGTGTTCTATCTCTTGTGTTCAGGCTGTAGCAGTATTTCCAAAAAAAGGGAATATAATTCGTACACTCATGTGTTCATCCTTCCCCTTCCCCCACTTCAACCCCTTTTCCTCCTTTCTTTTTCCCTTCTCCTTTCAGGCTTCTCTAAGCCCTCTAAACCCTTGTGGGTCTTGAATACAGAAATTGTTCTTAATAACCTGATCAAGACAGAAGCAAAAAAATGTACCTTCTCATACAAAGCCTTGCCCTGGCCCAACAGGCCAGGAATTGTGCATGTTCTACTCCCAGCCTTAGGCTTTTGGGAAAAGCTCATGCACACACACACACAGAGGAACAATGGCAATGGGGGACCCCAAATAATCCCCTGCCCAGCTACTCCCATGCTCATCCCAGGAGCCATCAGCCCATCAAAGGCCCATCTCTACAAGTCCCAGGAGAACCTCAGCCCCACTGCCCAGACATTGACGCATCAAGAAGGGACAACAGGAGCATCTCTCCAGAGTATGTTTCGGGCTCTGCCTAGGATTATTGGGCACATTATGGGATGCAAGGGAAGCGCATTTTGTGATTGCACAGGACTTACTGTAGGTTTTGTGAGCAATGGGGCAAGCATGAAAGAATGGGTAAGGGAATCAAAAGGGCTGATCACATATCAGCAGGTGTCTTCTCAGGATACTTGTCTGGCCCTGTGCTGCACCTTCTGTTCGGTCTTCTCAAACTATGTTTACCTGAGGGGAGGGAACCTCTCTATTCTCTGTGTGTGTGTACATGTGCATGTGTGCAGGGCTCCAGCTACAAGCATCTGGAGAGCAGGTTTGCAAGTCAGCATGCAATCTCCAGCAAATATCAAGGATGGCTTGCTGGTAGGTAGGTGAAGCACCCTGGGAGCCAACAGACTGCCTGTCTCCAAGAGTGAGGCCTCTGGAGGAGCTGGTTTTGGAAGGATCAGTGGGATCCTAGCCAGCTGCTAGGGCTTGGCGGTCAATAGAGACCCCCATCTTTTTGCTGTGTCTCTCCAATGAGAAGACCATGGGGACTTGGCTATCAGGAGGACCCATGGGGTCCTGGCAAGCTGCACATGGAGGTCTGGACCCACAGTGAGAGGGATGCTGTGGGTCCTGTGGGCCTCTGTGTCCAGGCAGCAGAAACTGGGGAAGCTGGGGGCCAGGGACAGCTACCTGGTAGTCTGCATGCCTAAGTCCTGCTGCTGGAGAGATCCATGGGGTACATATATGTGTGCATATATAATGATATATTTAATTATAATTAGTAATAATTGATGGCAATTATTAGTCATAATCCTATAATTGTTAGTAGTTAATATATAGTAATGACATAACATATAATTAATATATTGATAATATATAATACATGGGGTGTGGAGAGAGAGAGAGAGAGAGAAAGAGAGAGAGAGAGAGAATTATGTAATAATGTTTCACACTAAGAGACCTTCACGTTGTTTAGCAAAGAGGGGAACAAGATGAGGCCACTGGTGCCACTTGTGTGCCTGTCTGTGTTGATCTGCATGGTCAGGCAGGTAAATGCCTGTTGCACATGGGCAGGGTGGTGCATGCAGTGTGTGCATGTGCATGCACATTCCCTTACTGCCAATGCACACAGCCTCAGCACTGGTTAGAACCAGGGGTAAAAGCTGTGGCAGCATCCCCTCTGTTGGGCTACTGGACCCCGCTGCCCTCTGCAATATACAGATTATATCTGGAATTCTCTATATATTCTAGATGTTCTTATAACCATCCACTCTAAAAATAGCTAGCTATGACATCACCTTCAAAAAGTGCTTCTATTCCCAAAGTCACTGACTGTTTAGATACATTTTGATCTCTTCAGTGGCTGTGCAGAACTAGACCCTCTTGTCTGCACCAACACCCACTGTAGCTCATGTGCCCCATGAGGCTTGCTGGAAGATAAGATCTACAGCATAAGTTACTGGTACCTGTTAAAAAAAATAAACATACCCTAAACTTTTGAAGTGACAGATTTCAAACTGGCAACTAACCATATAGTTTTCTGCAAAGCCTTTGGTGTCAACTACAAAGCACTGAAAATTGGAAAAAAATAAAGCACTCCATTTTGTTACATAGGAGGGGTAGAAGCAGAACAATACTATACCTAAAAATGTTTGGATTTTGATTAACTGTGTTTCAGGAAAACCAGTCAGCTGAGGCAGATTATTAGAGAAACACACCAACAGTTCCCAGAGAGCCTAATCCACCTGGATGGCCACTATCAACAGCCTTATCAAGAAAGCCAACTGTAAGCATTGATAAACATACTCTAAACCAAGTGACTTTCTGCTTCTCCTGGGAGCACTGTGCCTGGGTTTCCCGGGAAGGGATAAGGTTCTGTACAAGACAATAATTCTTCCTTACCCTTGCCAAGAGAGTGAAAAACTGTTCAACCAAAACCAGAACAAAGTCTCATAAGGTTTTCAGACAATTTTCATACACTATTTTAACTTTTCTTCAACTTCAGTATTTCCAACCTGTATGCCAGGAAGCTAATAAAACACTTCCGTTCCTTAACAATAATCTCACTAGTACAAAAAAACCCACCAGCTAACCTAAGGACAGAGTCAAATACTAGGATTCTCAGTCAGAATTAGGGAGAGGGAAGAAAATAATTCCTGCTGATAAATTCTGACTTCCTGGGTAGCATGTCATGATCATGGCAAATAAGAAAATCTAGCAGCAGGATATTAAGGAATCTCAAACCCAATTTTCTTTCTTTGCATAATGTGGAATAAACTAAACAGTGGCCACTCTGCTCATGCTTTTCTATTGTCACCTCCTCTCCAAGTGATGCAACTGGTACACATTTTCCAAGTCACATACCGCCATACTTGTATCATGGCCCTAAAAGATTAAAATACTTCCTATCTTCCCAGAAATCCTATAGCAAAATTAAGATATTCCATTGCCACTTGTCCACTCAGGGACATATGGTGAGAGTGTGGGCAGTATAGTCACCTGATGCATACCAGTCAGTCATTTGCATTTAATGGTTTCTCTTTCAAGAAACCTTTTGGCCCGAACACAGTCTGTCACTGCCTGAGACAAACTCCTCCCTTACAAACTCCAGACAGTAGACACTTGTTACGTCTCATTACTTGCCTTCTCTGGTAAGAAGTACTTTTTCTCCTGACTCTTTCATCCACTGATCAGATTTCCTCCTATCTTTCATCGGGCTCAAGAAACAGAGATTAGTGAAAGCTTTCCATTAGTATTGAAAGGCTTGAAGAGAAGCAACAGAATGGAAAATTTTGTCACAGAAAAAAAAAAAGAAAAAACCAAACCCCACATTTAAGGCGACATTTTGTTTTTCTAGCCAAGAGATTTGGTTCCATTACGGACACTGCCAGCTTGAGCTAAAGTTAGATTCCCAAAAAGCATGCTGTTATACTGCCCCAGAACAACAGATTCTCCAGACCTGGAAGAAAACAGTGTTAAGGGGCTGGTCTTGGTCTGTGTATTTTAGCCAGTAGATGTAATCTTTTTGGGCTTCAGCAGAGCTTTTGATACTGTCTCTCACAGTATCCTTCTGGACAAAGTGTCCAGCATTCAGCCAGAAAATCACTTCATGCAACAGGTAAGCAACTGGGCTCATGGATAGAGCACAAAGGCTAATAGTGAATGGGGTGGCATCAGATGGCATCTGGTCACTAGTGGGGTTCTGCAGGAATCCGTCCTCAGCCCTGTGCTTTTCAGCATCTTCATAATGGCTTGGATGCAGGACTGGAAGGCACACTAAGTAAGTTTGTTAATGACAGTAAATTGGGAGGAGCTGTCAACTTCCCTGAGGGCAGAGACATCAACAAATGGAGAGATGGGCAATCACCAACTGTATGAAGTTTAAAGAGAGCAAATGCTGGATTCTGCACCTGGTATGAGGCAACCCTGGTTGTGTATATACTGGGGGATGAGGTGCTGGAGACCAGGGCTGTGGAAAGGGACCTGGGGGTCCTGGTTGATGGCAAGGGGAATCTGAGTCAGCAGTGCCCTGGCAGCCAGGAGGGCCAACCCTGTCCTGGGAGGCATCAGGCACAGCATCGCCAGCTGGGCAAGGGAGGGGATTGTCCTGCTCTGGTGAAGCCTGATCTTGAGCACTATGTGCAGTTTTGGGTGGCCCAATATTAAAAAGACACTGAGATGTTAGAGAGTGTCCAGAGGAGAGCCATGAGGATGATGAAGGGTCTTGGAGGGGAAGCCATATGAGGAGCAGCTGAGGTCACTGGGTCTGTTCAGCCTGGAGAAGAGGAGACTGAGGGGAAACTTCATTGCAGTCACAACTTCCTCATGAGGGGAAGCAAAGGGGCAGGTATTGATCTCTTCTCTGTGGTCACCCATGACAGGACTCAAGAAAATGGCCTGAAGATGAGTCGGGGGATGCTCAGGTTAGGTCAGGAAAAGGTTTTTCACCCAGAGGATGGTTGAGCACTGGAACAGGCTCTCCAGGGATTTGGTCACAGCACCAAGCCCAAAAAAGTTCAAGAACATTCTGAGGCACATGGTGTGATATCTTGGGGCTGTCCTGTGCAGGCCTAAGAGCTAGACTCAATGATCCTTGTGGATCCCTTCCAAATCAGGTTATTCTATGATTTTATCTATTAAATACTAGAGTTTCACTGTATTCCTTTGCATCTCTGTTCTCCTGTTACCAGTTCCCCAAACATAAATTTAAAGCCTGTCTGGCTTCAAATCAGAAAAGTCTGGCTTTAAGTCAGAAAAAGCAGAAGACTGGTGAACCATGGAAGGCACTGATCAGCAGAGAGAGCGCTGCATCTCAGGCCAATGCAACCAAAGGAGAGGGAGGTAAGGGGGAGACAAGAGGAAAAACCTCACTTGGCTGATGAAACTGCATCTCAGTCCTGATCCAAGTTTCTCACAGTGAAGCTCACATAGACAAGGGACAGGCTTTGCCATCTCACACCACCAGTACTATCCAGAATAAAAACTATTAGGACAGTAGTAAGGGACTAAAGAACTCACTACAGAACTCACTTGCTACAGAACTCATGCCCTCAGTGCACAAGTTACACACTTACACTTCAAAACACTTATACTTGCATATATATACATGCACATATTCAAGTCATGAGTGTACATATATATACACATATATAGATGCATGCTTAGAATTACAGGCAGACTCACTCACTGTTACTGTTTTGTCACCATCCCACTACAGTGAATTTAAGGAAAAAGCAGACAATAAGTGGCCTTGCCTTAAAATGGAAATTGCCTTAAAAATACTTTTAAGCCTGAGGGCTTGCAACAGAGACAACTAACAGCCAGCCTAGAGCACTGGCTACACTAAAGTTTTGACCCACTGGAAAAGCAGGCTGGAACAAGCCAGGAGAAGATACAGCGTCATACATGATTGAGCAGTTGCATTTCCAGATGTCACAGGATCTTTCCTGACTAGATGAGGCTTAGATCTCTCACTTTTGAAATTGGCAAATCCTAAAGGAGTTTCAGGTGTCATAGAAAGTAGTTCAGCTCTCGGTGTGCCTAGGACTGTCCACATTTCTCAGGATCTGATCTTTGGGTTTCATTCCCAGAATGATTGCTTCCTCCTCTTACCTCCTTTCTCTTGCTCAGCTGAAAAGCACAGTTACCTAGCCAGAAGAACATCTTTTGAGTCCAGAAAGACCCATTTCCTTAGATCCTATCCAGAATTTCAAACAGTGCCCCACTATAGAACAACACGCTCACACCTGCACAGAGATAATTTGAGTACAGAATACAGTGTACGCAGGCTGATTATTTTTATTACTTTTCCCTCCTCCCTCATTTCATGATCCTTCATAAGGGTATCACAGTGCCTCAGCAGGACCAGGGACACTATCACAGGCAGCTTTTGGTTAAAAGGAAGATCAATCCATGCTGATAGGGTGACTTTAAGGCTCAAAGGAATCAGACCAGCTGAATTTAGTCACCAGACTGCTACCAAAGTCACAACATTTTCATAGAAGTAGAAAAATAGTGCAAGGTACTTGTGAAGAGGAATAAGGAAGGACTAGCAGACACTTCTTACAGCGACTGTCCTTCAGTTTTGGCACACTCCAAGAACTACAGGTCACCTTATCAGGAGGCAGAGGCTGCTCATGCATGAGCATCATGGTCCAGTGGACGTGTGTCTGCCCATGGCAGGGGTGCTGGAACTAGATCATCTTTAAGGTCCCTTCCAACTCAAATCTTGCTGTGACTCTATGGTCCTTGTTCTGGTTGACCTAAGGGGCAGAGCTCTGACTTGAGCATATTCAAGAATAACAGGGGTAAAACTGAGCCAGGCCTTGGGCACGGTAACTTCTTAACTCTTTCTTGAACAGCTTAAACTAAAGTTATTTAGAAAAACAAAAAACCAAAACACACAAAACCCCCCCATTCCCTATCCCCCTTGCTATCACTTGTCTATCATTTCCTATGGGAAATATAGCATCTGTTTGTAGGACTAGACCTCTCCCAGTGTGTAAGTCTGGAAGAGCAGGGCCTAAGCCCTTGCATTGCAGATCTGTCTATCCTAGACAGATACCCTGAGCCTGAACAGAGATCCAACCCAATGCCAAACCCTCCAGGGCCCATACCAAACCTCCCAAGCATGTAGCAGGCAACAACAGACATACCTGAACTACTGACAATTACATTCATCATTCTAGTGCCCCACACCAACACTTAAAGAAATTAATTCTTAATTTCTATTAAAAATTATAATATTAGAGTCAGACTATTGGCTTGCCAAAACCTCTGCAAGAAGTTTGGAAACCCCTTCAGAAAGTCAGTCATTCCACATCTGAGGTTTTGTATGGTCTCTAGCTTTTCAAAGATTTCACAGCCCTCAGAGGAGTATCAGGGTGTTTACCTTATGTCTTAATTAATTCCCTAAATAACAGAAAAGGATGTTTGTACCTTAGAATAAAAGTATTCATTTCTAAACTTTCATTACAATAGGAAAAATGAAGGAGAACACATTCCTGGGTGGCCATATCATGTATTTTCATGGCAGAAATAAGTTTTAGCTTGTATTATGTGTTTTGAAGTGTCTGAAACGCAAGCTGTCAACAGTGTGGTGCTTGTTTTGAAATTTTACATTTTTAAAAGGTTGGTTATGACAGCAAAACTTTTTACCACTAACTCTGTCATTCATTATGTGCAGTCACCACAATCATAATTGCAAGGAGTTGTTTTCCAGGACTAGTGAGCAAGCATATTTATTGGTGTATCAGAAATAGCTTATTTTTCATAGTTATAATCAGAAGGACTCCAAATGGAAGATGAGCATCACCATGTGGGAAGCTGGGGGATACAGAATAGAAACATGAAAACCAGCATTAAATTTATTCCTTTCGTTAGCTACCAATACAAACTGTTTACAAGAAAACCTCATCATCTTTCTGTGTCCTTCATCACTGTCACTGAATGTTGACCCATATGTGCCCTCTCTTTCTTTTTCCATCCAGCTCCTACGCTTCAAGCTTTATATCAAGCTATCCAAGTGGCAGTATCAACAACTAAAATATAGAAGTAAGGGGTATTTTTCCACAAGAAAATAGACACAGGTAGCACCAAGGATGTACTGGTATTTAAAACTCAAGTGGACTAAGGCTGCTGTTAGCCAAGCTCTCCTGAGGCCTGAGGTTAACACAGGCTCTTAAGAGCCACCAGCTTATTCTTGTTTAATTGACATCATCTATGCCAAAACATATTTAACATCACAATTATTACCAGGATTCAGTAGAAAGACATAAAACTGGGACTGAATTTCTGAGTCACCGCCGTGGCTCACACCACCCTGTAAGTTCTTCCAGTGCACTGAGTTCAAAACAGCCTGAAAATGGTGATGGCTTCGGTGCATGGATCTCCCTTATGGCAGACAAACCGTGCATTTGCTCCCACACATGTATACAGACAGGAAACTAAATATGCAATTACCCAATTTGCAAGTGTGACACATGTGCACACATCTATGAGGACACACCCTTTCAAGCCCCATCCTGTATTTCCCCAAATTTAAGTCAGTTTATTTCCTCCCACAGACACTGATCCTGCTTGCCAAATAAAATTCTGGAAAAAAACAAGAAATGAGTAGCACTGGTCGCTCTGGCTGTTTATGATCCAAAATGTTTTTTACTCAATTAGTGCTTTATGTAGGTTCATTTAAAAAAAAAAAGAGATTTAAAAAAAAAAAAAAAAGCCAAAAAAGGTGGTAATAGGAACAGAAAAGTAAACGTCAACCTTTTTTTCTGGAAGTCAGCTACTCAGAGGGAAAAAATAATGTGAAACAGTATTTAAGAGGAAAACAAGTCCAGGGAAGAAGCCCATTCAGTGATGATGTTTTACTGTTACAGCTTATTTTAGGATAAGTCAGTACTGCTGGAAAGTAGCAGAAATGAGTAAGTTGTTTCTGAAGTCATATCAATGATAAATGATTAAAAATTTAAACCAAACCAAAACAACAGAACTAACAAGCTTCTCTTTATTATCTTCCAATATATACGGCAAGATTGAGGAGGAGAGAAAATACCTGCACACTACAATTACAATAATATTAACTACTGTATCAGCCTATCAGGCATTTTAGCTACTCCAGTGACTGCCAGAGATAACAACTGACAGAAACACCAGTATCAGAGATACAGAATAAAATAACAATTGTTGAAGTAACACCAAATAGGAACAACTGTTTTTCACAGGACCAGCTGCTCAAGTGTCCAGCAAACCCTAGGCCTTGGTGACAGTCGTGTGCTGGTTCCAGTGAGTGCAAACAGGGGAGGGGACAAAGAAGGCTGGCCTGAGCCTCAGCCCCTGCCCAGAGACAGGAGGCTGTGCCCTGCCTGGCTCCCTGCCACGTGCCACAAGCATCTCCAGTGAACAGACAGGCACCATCATCCCCTTGTGTGAAACTCAGTGGCACTGAAGTGTTTTGCTTCATTTTTATTTGGAAAGGTCATTCTAGGCCACTTGAGTTGAACAAGATAGCTGAAATATGTAAAGTATACAGTAAGAGAATTTACCCCAACTTTATCTACAGGAGGCTCATGTGGAGGCAAAATGCTACGAAGACAAAAGTCAATTGTAAAGCCAAATCAGCCCAGACACTGACCTCTGCTGCTGTAAGGGAACCATTCTCAATGCAAGAGCTGTAGATTCACACACACACAGATTTGAACTGTGAGTTTATCAACACAGAGCTGCAGCCTTGGGCTATCATCACATCCTGAGACCATCCTCCTAAAATCCAGCCCCAGACTCTACCTGCAGTCATGAACCAACACGTGGACTTTCAGATTATTATTATTATTATTATTGTTTTGTATTGATGATTATTCTGTTTATGATCCAGTATTGGCAGCAGAGGATGTAAAGCTGAAGACTGTCTTTTAGATGGAGACTAGACTGAAGTGTAACAGTAGGCTCTCCTTTGAAATGAAGGATCCCAGGCACCAACATAACTTTAACAAAGCAGTGTCAATGCAACACTGGATTCTGACCTGCAGGGACAATTTCTGGAATATAAGAAAATTAGATCTCAAACTTCTCAAGTCCCTTTGGAAGACAGACACTGAAAATCAAAGGCAACCCTAACCTCCAGGACAGGTGCTCTAACCTACCATGCTGAAGCTCCAGAGAAAGGCAGGCATAACCCTCAGTTTAATGTTTCCTGACTGTTTTGGCGCCCTGAACATTGTGTGATCTTTACAGATCAGCTATGAAACCTACAATCTAAAGAAGCCTAAGCCCCAAATAGCTATGATCACCTGTTAGAGCCTGATGACCTTCTCTCCAGATTCTCTAATCTTCATACACACATACGTAAGCAAACACAGTGAATCTGAACTGTGTAATTAACTTGTATTCCGTGAAGCTTTTTTTTTAAATTTCACTGCTCATTATTCACCGTGCACACATCAGTACTAATGAAGCAACAACTTGACCTGTACAAGAGGAAGTGGGTTGTGATTTGCTACCAACAAACATCCCCATTATCAGCGTGCTAATCAGCTCAAACATTTTTGTTGCTTACCCACAAAGCATTTTGGAGCACATTGAGGACTGGCTGCTGCCTTGGGACCAGAGCACCAGGGCCACCTCATGGCCCCAGCCAGGGAGCAGGGCAGGCTGGTGGGCAGCCCTGGCTCTGGGTTTCAGGCACCTCCCTGAGGAGGGGTCAAGGCTAGGCTAGCGCATCAGTGCACAGGTCAGGCACCACACTGTCTATGACCAGGCAGGAGTGTAACAGACTCTTGTAGAGCAGCTCAGGCAGCAGTGAAGACCTGGAGTTGAACTGAAATTGAGGTCATGGGCCACCCCAGGTGAGGCTGCTTAAGGCCACTGGGAGCTATGAGTCCCAGTAAAAACTGTTTGTAGAGTCAAAACAAGTCTCATGAACAAAGGAACCATCATCCTGCAGCCTCTTTCAGGGCTTAAAGGCACATAAAGGCACCTGACATTGATGCCATTTTCGAAATTCCTTTTGAGAGTCTGGGGGAAAAAAGTTAATAAAAACCTTTTGTTCTCCCTCTTCATCTGTTCCTATCTCAAAGAAAAAGCCAAGCAGATAACATCAAACTTACATGGAAATTACTCTAGAAGGATGTAATTAAATATGACTCTGGATGGGTCAATTTCAAACACCTGGTTTTTCACTGGATGGCATGAAGAGCAGACAGGCATCTGCTCTGCTTGCAGTGCTCATTAGCAACCTGTCTGTCCCTTAGAATTATTACCTTCGTGCTGAGTTTTGGGGCTTTACCATGGAGGTTACAGAAACCTCACCCCAATTTCAGCAGTTGGGGCACACATAGTGGTTCCCTTTCATCAAGATACCAAACCAAATTACTGGTTCTCCTTTTTGTCTATCAAATATATTTTTAGCACTATTTTTTTCAAGCTCTATGAAGTGGACTAGCCTATAGTTATCTTTCCAAAGAAAAGCCTCCTCCAGCCAGCTCAAAATCTGGAAGTTTACGATATGCCAGAGGAAGACAGAAATCATAGCTTCTAAGTATTATGCCACATTAGCCGTAAGGAAGAGAGAATCATTATGGCTATTTTATACAGACCAGCTGCAAAGGCAGCAGCCACAGCACTTGTTACCACATGGCTATTTCAGGACTGCAGATGTTGGCCTTACCAGCCCCAGGAACCAGCTGCAAAAAAGGATCCCCAGGAAAGCATTTTCTTTCTCTTCTCAGTGAGAAACACTAACACAGAGACTTAGATGCATCCAGAAAGTTAGCTGTGACATTTCTGCAGAAAGATATTGTTTCCTCTAAACTTCAAAGGACTCTAGGTTTGTACATCAGAAACTGGAGAGTACTTTTGATAGAGTCCAGCATTTTAAACAAAGTGGTGGGGCAGATTTTCTGTAGGAAAGGGTTAAAAAGCACTGACCCTGCCTAAACACAGCGTTCTAAAAGGCCCAGGTGGCTTGGTGGCTGAGGCTAAAAAAAGCTGCAGCCACATAGTAGAAGGGTAAAGGAAAAATGTTTAGAAGCTTAATTTTTCTTTTCCTGACTGCTAGAGAGGATGGGAAGGGCAGTAAAGAAATCTCCCCTGGGTTATAAAAGACTACTATGTTACTGTGTTATGCAGAAAACAAAGATATGGAGATAACTGTGAGAGAACTTGAAACTGACTTTCTCATTAAAAATTTAGGTATTTGGTAGAGTAGGGGGTTTCAATGCTTTATTTGGAGCAGAAAAATTGGAGGGGGAAATTGGAAGAAAAGACGCGATGTCTGCATATTGAAACTGCCTAGAAAGAGGGGAAGCAAGGATGGGAGAGAAACCTCTGGCGGGCTGACTAGAAGGTAATTCGCACCATATAGCTCTCCTCTTGAAGGACGGTGCCACCACCCTAGCAGAATTAGCTCAATGATTCTTTAAACTTCTCTCTGCTCTCTGGTACCTTTTACTGAGACATTTTACTGACAATGAAAAACTTGCCCTTCAAGGCTTCGGCACAATTGGTGACAGATCATTAGCACAAAAATGCAATCTCTACACCAATTACTTCATTCGTTGATTACATGAGGGCACAAAAACATTATTTACTGGGTTTGAAAATAACAACTCAACAAGCAATATAAACTTAACTAAAATGGCTCATTACTTTGTTTTACCTGTGCTGGAATTTAGGTACTTTTGCATAACAATGCAAAACTTGGTTTTGTTAATTAAAAGACCTTTTTCATACTCAGAGCTCATAAAAAATAACGTTTGTTTTTATGACACAAGCTTTCTCTACTTGCACAAAATTGCAATGGAAAACGAGTTAAGCATTTTTAAAGGGAAAAATAATTAAATACTAACGATATATTATGGTACTTAGGTGTGAGACCCAGATTAGTTTCAACAGCAATTTATTTAATTTGAGCCCATGCATCCCACATAAAGCACTGTCTCCCCTCTGTGATGGGACTGAAATATTTAATATCTCGTTCCCTACTGGAAATGTGAGAATCTTTACAGAGTGCCTTTGTGAAGCAGCTCCTTTACAGATATAACGTATTTCTCTGGAAACAAAACCAATCTGACAAATTCCTTGACCATCTGACGAATCCTGAGGCACGTTTTAATGCCAAGGTAAAAAGATTAGTTTGCCCCCGTGTTACTGAGCCCAGTGGACTGTAGACTACATCTACTGCTGCAGCCTCTGGGGAAGTGTTTGCGGCAGTGTGCTCAGCTTTGAGCTCAAATACCCTCTACACAGGCAATGGAAAGTGTGACATTTCAAATCCACTACTGAGTATACTGAAGGTGCTGAGGAGAGTACCAATCCTCTCATATGGATGTCCCTGTACAGCAGGTTGCATAAATTTAACTTAGAACCTCACCAAAAGCTTTTGTGTCTTAGTGAGCCTGGCTATCCCTGCAAGACAAACAGGCTAAATTAAAACACTTGAAGGTATTTTCTTGGCGCATGAGAAAATGTGAAGTTTTGGAAGGAGTTCTTAATTGAGACTCTTTGACTCAACTGGTGGTTCTATGGCCTGCTGGTACATAAATTTCGCATGTGTGTACATATATATATCTATATACAAACACATTCATATACATAAGGCCGTGTACAGAAAGAGCAGGAACAGTCTGTCCTAGGGGCACACTTGCATGCCTTGCCTATTGCAAAGCGGTGGGTATTGCTTGGATTACTGAAAGAATAAAACAATCATCTGTACATCTGCTGTAATGATTTGCTTTGAAGGCTGCAGTCTAGATGAAAAGGGACTGTGAGGATCAGAGAGCAGTGGATTATACCACTTGTTACTTCTCCAGTGGGAAGCCAACTCAAAATACCAGTACATCTGCTAACTCAATGGCAGATGTGCCAAATCATCAGTTCAGTTCACTGGTGATTCCTCTTACCTGGCTTGTCTTATAATGTCACCAGCTTTTGGAAAGAGCACCTGATAAGACAAGGCTGAGGTGCAGAGGCCTCTCAGAAGACAGGGACAGTCCCATTGGTAAGCCTGGACCTGTCCCAGTACTTGCCATTGGCAGTGACAAAAGGCACACAGCTAGGGGGAAGTGTACAACCAGAATGAGTGGGGAGCGATCTTTTCCTGCAGCATGCATGCACTCTCCAACGACTCAGCTCAGACAAACCTCCTGAACAACTGATAACTAGTATCTAATAATGGAGGATACCATTCTCTTCAACAAATTTGTCCCATTTCCCTTGAACATGCATAAAACATAGAATCAATAACATCCTGTGATAGGCTTTTCTGCTGCTTAACAAGAAGTTTCGAACCTGAGCACTGCCAGTGATGCCATGATGACTTTTTGTCTTCTCTTCTATACCCCTTTTATATACCTTTTTATAGCTTTTGTATTCTTAGTGTTTTTTAGCCTACATTCTCAGACTTATTTGTCAAGCTCGGAGACTAAACATCCTAGAAGCATAGTAGTTAGGGATCAGTGTGCCCCAGACCCCAAGGTCCTCTCCAGAACACATTCTGTAAACTAAGATAGAACCATCCAGGGGAAGGTTCCTTGGGGAGGGGGGCTCACTTGAGCCTCTCATTGGGGAATCTTTGATAGATATGCTAATTAGTAAGGCATGTGATGTTATACCAGATCTTTTGGGGGTAGACATTGCAGTGTGCATTTCAGTGCATTTGACCTGGACGTGGTGCACCTAAGGATCCTTAAAATAAATACCAAGGTAAAATCTCTTTTTTCCCTTCTAACTGTATTTGATTCTTGATTTTAAGACCAGGAAAAGGCATCACCAGTTTCATTGAATATTCCCTATTTCTACATCAGAAGGGTCACTAAGCATCTAACCTCACTCACATTACCTGTGACGTTTCAAATATTACATATAGGATCTGCTTCTCTCCCTTCCAGCCTGAGGAGTTGAAGTCTCTTGAGATGATTTCTCATCCAGAAGTCATTGCATACCTCTGACCTTTTTTCCTTCAGTTTTATTATCTCTTCTGGAGGTAGGCTTGGTGGAGGATTAAGTGGAAAAGAGAAATACAGGATGAGAAGCAATATCATAAGAGTACACAATATGCCAGGTACAGGTGTAATCTGAATTTATACAGTGGTCCAGGGCTGTCTGTTCTGGACTTTAGCATTACTGTGCACTGAGCTGACAGTAATACAAGTGACTACAACAAAATCATACAATCACAGGATGGTTTGAGTTGGAAGGGACCTTATTATCTAGTTCCAACCCCCCTGCTGTGGGTAGGGACTCCATTCCCTAAACCAGGTTTGCTCAGGGCTCCATCCAGCTTGGCCTTGTCTATGTGCCATTCCTCAGAATTGTGGGAGGACAAACAACGCCTTGTGTGCAAGATGGGAGTTGTTGCCTCCACCTACCCCTTGAGCATCACTTCATATCTATCTACACAGAATTTCAATAACTGTTCAGTATTGAGGTCCTTCTGCAACTCTTTACAGCCTGCTTTGGTTATTGCACCCCGAACACCAAGGTATCAGCAGCAAAGCAATTAAAAGGGTAGCTTTTCTACAGTACTGGTACTGGTCAATGGTCTGGCTGTCAAACTACTTTCAAGTATCCTCAAACCCATTATGCTGAGCTTTTGACGGGGTACCCTTCCTTCTCAGACCAGGGTAAAAGAGCAGAGGAGGCTGCTGTTCTGCTAAGTTCCTTATTTCATAGTCTCATAGCTTTCTTGAAGGCAGAGTTCAAAGGGGGTTACATGATAAAGGCAAGCAGCAGCAGCAACAGCAGGCAAAAACAGCTGCTTCTTCTTCTATATGCTCTATACATTATACTCTATACTCTATCTTCTAGACTCTATATTTTTTCTTACAGAAGTGTGGATTATATTTGTTATCTGACCAATAAGATTAACACACAGTTCTAGTTTTTCTTTTCTTAACCTATCCTGGTCTAATTCTAACAGTCGTAAGTCTTACACAAGTGTTACAAAGGTATTACACAGATTTGTGTGTACAGTTTCTATCAGCTCTTATTGTTTATGTGAACACTCTATCTAAAAAATGTGAGCAGTATAATTCTATCTCTATTTTGTCTAAAGTAAAGAATTCTGTGAAAAGGTAACACTGCTGCAGTAAGAACTGTGTTTGAGGTCTCTGCTACAGCTTTTTAATGTTTAAGGCACTTAGCATATATTTCTACTAAAAGTTAAAAATCTGTATTTCTATTTCATTTTGGTGTGGCTTCATGTATCTCAGCTTGTCCAAAGGTTTTAATTCAACCCCTGTGCTTTGGCTTCTCTCTGGGCCTGAGTCCAGAGGAGCTTTCACTCCAACACCATTAAACAGTTTTCATTTTTAAAAATTAATTTTAAATTTAAAAAATTTAATTTTTTAATTAGGCCTCAAGCCTAATTAAACATTTCTAGTTTCCTGATAACTTCGAAATTTTTGAGAGTATTGAAGGGTAAGAAATGCTGTGCCAACTTGTGTTCATGCTGGAAGTTGAGTGTTTCTACATAAACAAAGAGGCTTTGACTCAGGGGTTTTATTCCCCTTTCTTTCCATACAACATAGACAGCACTTTAGATGCTGACTATTTTTTTTTCCAGTCCAAACATCCCCTATTGTATGTGTATCACTGAGGTAGGAATAGAGCCATACAAACAGTGATTACATTAACTTCTCTGAGATGAATTTGCAGGATGGCTGGTTTATGGTTATCATTGCACACTGACTTGCCTTAGAAAGCCACAGAGCCAAGGAAACGGGAGTTTTAAATATGTATTTTCAACCAGTAATAAAGAAGATGATTAGTTTAAGATTCTAATGAAGGTATGGGCTCCTGCAAATGCAAAGCTAACATCCTACACAGTGGAGTCCTGCTGGGACAGAACCAGCCCTGGAAACACGTGCTGTGATAACTCAAAACATTTGTCATTCCCTCACAGAGAGAAATTTTATATAGTAGACCTTCACTGTGAGTTAATGAACTGATTTAAGCTATCTAATCCTCACACAGGAAACATTCAGTTCTTGTACCTCAGTTCCAACACAGTTAGCCTTCCCTGTCGTGTGGTAAACCTTAGGTCTGCAGGCAGTTTTTTGACCGCTAGACAGTGCTATCCCAATGACAAATGTCTTAATTTTCCCACACTGATTGATTTGAAAAGGTTTTCTTAAGCAACTTGATGGCAATAGTCTCACAGACACTTCTTCAGGTGCAAGACAGAGGTATATGAACATCTCTATATATACCCCAGAGGATCTCTCCTCTCCCTAATCCCTTACAACTAAAAACCAACACTTATTATGACGATGATGCTGTCTTCCTACATATTTTCTGAAAAGCATGGTATTGTATAGTATCAAAGGCATCTTTCTGAACAAATAAAACTGTTTCTTGTACATAGGAGATGGGAGAAAATGATGCTACCTACCTGAACCAAAACAACTGTAGCCATAGGTGACTTAAGTGATTTTATTGCCATGGGGCACACACTAGAGATGGCTACAAATGACTGTTAAATAAATTAACATTGTGTCTTGGGAGGTTTGAACAGCAAATTTTCTAGCCTAGGGAAACAGAACAAAGGACTATCTTAATGTATGTGGACTCCATTAGGAAATGCCAAGATTTACCTCTTCTTCATACCTCTTCTTTAGAGACCAGACATAAAGGAGTCAAAGTTACTTCCATTTACAGACATAAGAAAATAACCCATAATCAAATTGATAGCAATAACTTTTGAAAGTGTAACTGCATGATTTAAGTGGAGCTCGAAACCCCTGCTTATTAGATCATACCTGCACTGTCAGTATCAGATACATTGAGCAGAAACAATTCCTTCACATTACTCTCTTGGTCATCTTAAGGAAGATCTTGCAATAGAAATATGGACAGTAGTAACTGCTGTATAGTGGTGACTGCTGACCTCACAAGATCAATCACCTCTGTCTTCCCAAGAAAGAGCAGCAGAGACAACATTTTAGAATTTGATTGAACAGTACACATTATTTCTAATATGAAGGCCAGAGATCAACTTCCCTAAAGAAATATGATGAAAATATGCACTCTCCTCTCTGCAACAGAACCAGTGCACATCACTTGTCTTCCAAATCAAAGACAGATAAGCCAAGCACTCTCTCTTCATTGCAGTCACCTTCAGGGATTTCTCCTCTCATGTCACAGTTATGCAGGTAGCTTCCTAAAGGATAAATCACTGCAGTCCATATGAGGAATGAGGGGGAAAGCACTGCATCCTTATTTCCCTCAGTCTCGGCAACAAAAGAACAGGTGCTGAGACTTTATCAATTATTTATGCAGCTGCCATTACTTCTTCTGCTCTTTATTCCCCAGATTGAAATACCTCTCTCTCTGGACAAACTCCATCTTCAATTATTCATTCAATTGGGCATTTTTTTTCTCTTGCTCATTTAAATTATTTTTTGTTTGTTTGACTTGAACTGCTGGAACAGCAGCAATTTGTAGATTAGATAATACTGAGTTTGAAAGTTTGCCAAGAGCAATAGGCTGGCCTGCAAAGTAAATCACCCAGACTTGGCAAGGAGGATGAGCAAAGAATATTGCAATACCTGCCATGGGCTTTGCATCATGTCATAACCATGCTAGCCTGATCCATTTGGATAGTGACACCCATAACAACTGGATAACTAGCACAACTGAAGTACCTGTGCAGTTTGCAGATTCAGAAGTTACAGTGACTTCTGCATATCTGTTGCAGCATATAAATCCCAGATAATCACACAAGCAACAAGTAAAATACCCAAAGAAATGCGCCAGTCATCTCCCAGTGCTAAGACTCCAGGCTAGAGTCCACTCTTTCATATTCAGAAGAAATTTCTTATTTTGCTAAGAAATATAATTAAAACTAAATCAGCTTTTTTAAAACTAGCTCTACAAGCATGTCCTCGTTTCCAACCTGTATTACATATGAAGGGTACTCTAAACCACCACAGAAGCTAAAGAAAATGAGAGAGAAGGATTTTAGTTTCATTTTAAGCCCATAAAGTCTCCATATCTTCTCTAGAAATCTCTGAGCCTCTGAATTTAAACGAAACCTGTTATGCTGTTAACACCTCAGAAACATCATTTATCCATCTTTTTTGAGGTTTTGCATTCTATCTTTAATGTAATGAAAGCATAATTTTTTTTTAAACTCTCAGGAAATAATTTCTCACTCTTCCTTTCCCATTCTTTGCATGCAGCTTGAAAAATCTTGTTACTCATATACAACCATTTTGTCTCCTATTTCCGCTAAATAAGACATTAAGACAACTAAATGTAGAATGTGAGAGTTTTGAAATGAGAGAAAAGCACCAAGAAAGCTAATGTCTGTCATTACAAAAACAGCTGTTGTGCAATGGTTAATTATGGAGAGAACAGTGGTGACACCATGCCTAAGGCTGAATGAAGTATCTGGCTTCAAAAGTGCGGATTTTTCTACATGAAATTCCAGAAATTTTAATATGCAAAATATAGGCTATCCTTCTTACTAAAGAAAAAAAAATTAAAAATGGAACCTCTCTGGAAGTCTCATTGTCTTAGAGATTTTCTTTAGTGGCAATTTCTTACCATGCTGGATAGCAAACAAGGCAAAATTTCTGTCTTCTGGTCTACTCTGCATCATCATACTGTACTAAGCAGGAGTCGTTTTCCTGTCCTACAGGGTCCTGTGGAAACATACTAGAAGAGCTTAAACTCTGTCTTATGCTAATGAATTGTACCTCAGCCTTAGACCCACTGCACCCTGCAAACATGCATTTTCCAATGCTAAACACTGAGATAAATTGGCCAGATAACACATATCAACACTCAGAGGACACGCAGCTTTTTGTTGACAGAGCATTACTGCTGCTCCCACTGATTCAGTATTTGGAGAAGACCAATTACAAGATGAGAGAAGGCTGGTTGAAACTGAAGCTGAGGTAGGTGAAATGATAGTCACACCATCAGCAGCCTTATTCTAAAAAAACATCCGCAGCTTCTAGCTGACAGCTGGAATAGATCACCCTTCCTTTCTGACTGCCATGAGCATCTCCTGGGGAGAGGAAGGAGGGGGCCAGGGAGGAAGAAGTGCTGCTTGTGTAGAAGACAAAGTCTCTCATTCAGTCTGTTAAATAAATATCCAACACAAACCTCATCCGCAGTCCTTTGCTTTGTTTCTTCTAGAAAACTGCATGTAGTAATTAAAAATAAATGGAAAAAGCCACACATAAAGCAATCCACTGCATTTCCGCCTCAGCAAGTTGGGAAGAAAAATCATGATAGATATTAGGTGCCATGGGAGAAGTAACAAATGTGCAGGGCAACATGCACAGAATACAGAAGAAAAATGAATTTAAATGCTTGCTAAGTGGTCCACATTCAAATAAAATTATTTGAACCATTAATTCTACAACAAAGCAACGTTAGCCAGACATTAAATGCATAGGGACTTTTAGGTAAGTATTAATCTGTTGCAGAAAATAAATAAAGCCAAAACAGATAATATGTTTTGAATTAATATCTGTTAAATTGCTTCTACTTCATACAGGTTTTGTTCAAATATATTTGCCTTTAACTTGTATCCCAGAAAAATTCTTATAAATTTCAAGGTGTTATTAATATGTCTACTACTTTAAAGTTACTTTTATGTTAATAACCCATGTAACTAAAACTGCTTTACGAAAGATTCAGTTGGAGCATCAGTACATATTAAAGGCCACAAACTGTGTAACTATTAGCCTCTCCCCCACATGGCTTGAAAAAGTATTAAAATAGACTCACTTCAAACACCAAAGCACAACAAGCCCTACATCATCCTGACAGGACTGATGTATTTTGTGTCACTCTTTGATGATAGCTTAAACACTAGATTAGCCACTATCACTTGGAAATTATTTTATTAAAGAGTTTTAAAGGTCTTAATCTAGTATCTTTCACCATCAGGTACTTCATGCAGTTGCATAGATAAAACATAAGCAAAATACAGTCCAACCTTATTTGATTACAGCAGCACTCAGCTTTCATAAATAAGGAGAGAGAAAAGACAGAAATAATTCACTCTAAACCCTCAGTAGAACACGGGGTATTTCTGAAACTGCCAGTGAAGGCAAAGGGCTGTTACTGCAGTACATTCATTTAGTTTCACTTGACTGGGGATTCTGACTTTTTCCCTTTTACAGAGGAAGCAGGAGCTCATGCAGTAGCTTCTTGGAGCTGCTGAGCCCAAGGCCATCAAGAATAACAGATCTAGGTTCTCAATGTCTCAAGAAAAGCCTCCATCTAATTTTGAGACTTCTTCCACAGGCAGTGTATGACTATTAGTACATCTCTCCCTCCTCAGTGAGTCAGAGCTATGTCTACCCTACCAGTGCTCAAGAGTAGCTACTTATTTCAAGCTGCCACTTATGACAACTTCACACGTACATGGTGATGTGAATTAGGAAGGTTCTCCCTCTTCCCTGCTTTCCCCTCAGGCCGTAATTCCTTCCTACAGAGAGAGAAGGGTGTTGGATGGATCTAACATGCCCATGAAATACTGCTGCAGGCAGCACTTTGTTTAACTTCTGCATGCTCTGAGGGTGATCGATGAACATTTTGAATTCCATGTTGAGAACCCTTTGTACTAATTATGATGCTGTCAATTAACCATTGTTATTACTTCAGTGTATACATGCTCAGGACCTATTCATCTGCAAGGACTTCAGTGCTGTGGTTTCAGCTGCCCATTAGAACAGCAGTTCCTTCAGAAAACCTCAAAAGACAGTCTCTTCTTCTCTTTTTAATTTCATTCTGTAAATTTAATTCCAGTTATTATGTGCATTGACAATAGCCTTTCTATGCTGTTTGTTTATAAAAACTGACATTACTCCCTTTGAAAAAACAGGAGGAGGAATCTGTGGAAATAAATGTGCTGTGGCAGGGGACCGCTTTGGAGTAAGGCTCCTTCACACAGGGTGAGCAGCTGTACAAGGAGTTTGCTGAGGGACCAAGTCCTTCAGAACTGCAAACCACCAGCAGGAAGCAGCCTCTGTGTAAGGAAGTGATTAGGTATTTATATCCTTCACTGTGGCCAGTAAACAGAATTAGTGTGACTTGGACCAAGTTTTAATTATACAGGAGCTTAATGATCTAAGCTGCTGTGGGAGGAGTGCGTGGGGGAAGAGAATGAAGGGTCAACAAAGTGCATCTGTCTGTTTTCTCTCCTTCCCTCTTCAGAAATGGCATTTGCAAGGCTGCTTTTCTGGGGTTTTCAGGGTGTTTTTCCCCCTGCTTTTAGTCCAAGGGATATTAGATTCACAACTGGCTCCTGAAGAAGTGAAAAGCAAGGTGATGTTCAGTCATATTTCAAAGTATGACTCTTTACCAGCCTGTAAATCACTAGGCTTAAAACACCAGCAACCTCATCTCTCAACACACATCCTCAAACCTGCCAGACAGGTGAGAAAATCCTCTCTGAATGGCACCTGTGAGCTGGCACACTCTGCAAGCTGACAAAGTTGCTCTGCTGCCTTGACCGACTGTCTCAGTGAAGATGCAGCACTGATGCTATTACTGGCTGCTCCAATTAGAGCTCTCAGGGAGAATGGGTCAGTTCCTACCTGTCTGGAAGGAAACTAATCTGCTGCATACTTAACTTCAGGAACCGTAACACGATTACATTTGACTCCTTATTTTTCCTACATCCTCAAGAATTGCAATCAAACCGAGGCAAATTGAACCGAACATTACTGCTTCATTCCAGCTACCAGAAAAAGCTCTGAAAAATGTGCAGGTTCAGTCTGAACATTTTGATCCTTTCTGATTCTCTTTTGCATAGAGCGAAGACTCCATGAAAATACCCAACACTTAGCTTGCCTAGGGATTCTCCCCAGTTCTGTTGCAGTTAGCATGGCAGGGAAATAAGAACACTTGCACTATAAAACTCGTATTTTGCATTTCTAAATGCAGTTAAAGTCAAGGCCTTGGCTGGTCTTCCTAGGCAAATGGAGTACCTGTACAGGTTCAGATCTTACAAAAGTTAATTTACAGGGATTTCATTAGCCCCTGCCATCCATTTTTAGTCTGGAAATAAGTAAAGATAACTGGAATACATGCTAAAGTAGTTAAACTCAGAGACTCCTGTTTTCAGTCACAAATACTGATATTTCTCTTTTTTGTCTTTCAAGTGCTAATTGCTGCACCAGGTTCCAACATGACTCCAAACTGACAGAATACACATTACTGTCATATACAAAAAATAATGCCACCACATTCAAAAAATAGGGCCCTTGCATGCACTACTTGCACAAAATAAAAAGCCTTTATGCAAGTAGTTTGCAGTGCCCCAGGAAAAAAGCAAAGGTGATCAATATCATAATGCCCATAGTGAAGCTGAAAAGCACCCTAACAATAAAGGTGATCTGAAATGTGACTTTAAGCCAAACAAAGAATCTATTTTGTTTTACGTGTGGACTGAGTATTGAGATAGCTCTAAACAGAAAGCTACAGCACAAAAAATTGCTGTTTACTGCCATCCTTTTTCATCAGTGGAGCTCATTATGATTCTGACTAATAAACCTCCTGTCAGCAGGGGCAAACCACTGTTTTGTCAGCTCAATTGCCACTCACCTGACCAGAGCACAGTCCTGCAATCAATCAGCCCTGTCAGGACAGAGGCACCAAGTTAACAGATGGAGGGGGATTTGAGTTGTATCAATTTGCCCCACGAATGCTCAATCAGAGAAATTTCGAAACAGAATTGAATTACCATTCACCTGTGCCTGTGCTGAGAGGACACACACTTAAGTACTTGCAAGCAATATGCAGAGCACAGATATGTGGGCAAGGCATTGATGCATAGCTCAGGTAAAGGTTACACAGATTTAACAGCTGCAATTACAAAGCAGCTATTCAAGCAGTTAAGTGCTCCTCACCCTCTGCTGAGACTGCAGAACACAGCTGCATGGTTCCTACACCTCTATTGAAATCAATTTATCAAAGGAATGGTTTTCTCTTCAAAATGGCTGGTACTGGTATTCAGCCTAACGAGGAGTATCAGCCTATGTGGTTAAAGCAACCTTAAAACAGAAGTTACCTTTTTTAATATAAAGAGATTGATAAGAAAGCAAGATATGCCATTTATACTATCAAGCAGATAGTATTATTCTGATAATCTATCTGATCATAATTTAAGGGGTGATCAGATGGATTCAAGTGCCAAGAGAAGAAAAAGCTCAGGTTACCACACTTGAATACACAGTCCATTACATCATCATCTGTGAGTCAGATACCATAGAAACCCAAGTCTTGTTCAGTGTGAACACTGTACTGTTTGATACAGCAAAAAACCCGTTTCTCTATGCCTAAAGATAAAAAAATGAAATTTCTAAAATAAATAAGAGAGAGAATTTTATTCTGTAAGCAGCTATCTACCATTTTAAGCCAAAGTTTTGCAGTTTATCATTCTGAACTAGACATCTTTTGCAATTAAATAGGCTTTCCTTTAGGCTATGCCATGGATAAATATGATTTGCGAATATGCTAAGTACTGTTTCTGCAGATTCCAATTTCTTCACAAACAGAAGGAAGCATCACTTATTCACGTAGCATAACTACCACACCAAGAAGTCATCCTTTAGATTTCAAGGAAAATAAAATTCTTAAAAAACCCACATGGTTTCATAAGGCACGGAGATGTACCTTCTCACAGACACTGTTAGATATATTTACACAGAAACCATACAACAGAAAACAATGTTGTCAGTTCCAAATGTCAGCTAATCCCATAACATAGCAGTAAAAAAAAAGATTCAAAACTAATATTCTTGACTCCCTGACAAGCTCCTGTAAGCCCATGTTTTGCATAGGGGTTATGTGCTATCTAGCTCTGTTGTGCCTATCAATCACATGCATCGAGAACCAGGCTTTTCAGGGTTTTCATTCTTGCATGTAACACCACTAGTGCAAATCTGGAGGGCAATGCTTCAACACAAAGAAGTCATCAATGTGTACATCTGGGATTTACTATATTTCATGACTCTCACTCAACTTCAGTGAACAACAGTTTAAAATGTTGCAGTCACATAGACAAACACTACAATGAGAGAGCTAGAGAACTACAAAATGGATTGCTTCGTATCATGGAAAGTACTAATGTACTAAAAAAGTACTAATAGAAAATCCCAAAGTTAGTTACTTAACTCTACAATAGTAAACAACACTTGACCAGTATTTCCAAACTATTGGTATGGAGTCAAAAGGAAGGTTTTAACTAGTACATTTATAAGGTTCTAGGCCTTCATTCAAATGCAAACAACACGCACTGAACCTGTGTAAAACAAAACATATTTTTGTGTTCTGTGGCTTCTGGCTAGAACACTTCTACATGTACCCACTTCACAGTCCAGCAGTGTGACTGGAACACAGCCAGCCTATTTTAAATGAAATTGAAACAATAGTTAGGAGGGGAGGAGAAAGAATTTATTAAGCAGAAAATAGCATTGACCTACAAATAACTTTTTTTTAAACATGCAAATCTGTTCAAGAAGCTTAAAAAAATAGCAGTCACTCAACTCAAAATGTTGAATAAGGAAGAAGAACCAAAGGCTATTTGAAGAGAGATCCTCCGCCATTCCCTGCTACAATTATGCTATTTGCAATGAATTAGAATTATCTGTAGTACATAAGAAGATGGAAGAATTGGAAAATGCGACTATGCTTTCAGAATACCCATCAGAATTATTTTAGGCAGCATTTTTAACAGAAGAAATAGAGATTAAAAGCAGGCCAGTGTAAAGATTACCAATTTTTTTGAAAATCATCCTTTATACATGTTTTTCAGAATGAAGCAACTCTAATTTCAAGAGTTTTATTGTAACACTTCAAGCAAAAACTTTGTCTCTCCAGGAGAACAAATGCGAGAGCATTAAGTACTCGACTTTCCTTTACAGAAACTATTCACCAAACTGAAAATTCACTCTTCAAAGCTGTTTGCTCTGAACAACACACAGATTACTTTAACTCTGTTAAGGCCACCTGACATGCAGGGCCAGATGCCCAGAGCAACAGGAAGAAAGGATGTTGCACAGGTTAAAACACAAAACAGAGAAAGAGGGTAGGATGAGAAACAGGACATCACTGGGAGCAGGGCCTGTTTCTGGAGAAGAAGCGCCCGGTCAGATCATCTCGAGATAAAAGCCAGTAAAACAAAGACACAAGCAACCATTAAACCATGCACTGTCAGTGCCACTGCACACTCCTCACATTACACAGGATTCACAGAATCAGGGACATTGTCCTGCACATGAAGCGTTTACAGCACAGGCTTTTTCCATTACTTTTCCTTTAAGGTGAGGGAGGTCTGGAAACTGCTAGAGTCAAATCAGAACTGAAATCACCATGAGTACTACCCATATAGCATGGGTCTTTTGATGTCAGCAGAACAGTATTTTCCAGGGAGGGAGTTTCAGGTAGTTGGTCATTGGTGATAGTGCAGGATAGCAGGCTAATTACAGTACTATTTCTGCACAGCAACTTTCTGTCTCCTTGTAGAACCCTGTAATGAGAGACAGCTGGCACCATTTTTAAGGTGCCCAAGGTGAGAGAAGATAGCTGTTACGTGCTGCCCCTACAAGCACAACAAATATCTCAGGGACCTTGGAAACCACGGTTAAGAAAGGAACAGCGTAAATTTCCATAAGATTTCCTGTTTGGAGGATAAATGGCAATCTTACAATACTTTAAAGAGAGTTTCTTGAATGGCAATCCATGTTGTCAGCATGAATAACTGATTTTGACAATTACGCTTTGAGAATTTCACAATACAAGGGAGAAGAAAAAAATGAACACGATATGTTGCACAACTCACTGCCAATCAGGTACTGATCCAACTGTAGAGTCAACCCACTTGAAGTAATAAACTAGCAAAACTTCACATATGAAAAAAATGAATCGTGTTTTAACACTTATCAGCATGGAAAAGAGACCATTCTGACTTTCATCCAGGTAAAGAATCCAAACATTTGTGTAGGTTCTCCATTAATTTCAAGGGCATAAACTACCATGCAATACACATAGAAATACCTCACTGAATTGGAAACCTGACTCCTGACAAACTGGTGAGATTTTTTTCTCTCCCGCAAGAGCTGCTCAGTACCTCTTCCTGCCATCTTTTTCCAACTCCACACTGCTTTTTTTATACCAATTCTATTCTGAGTGCTTACTCACAGGTTTCTATCAGGCTCATGACTTTACAGCCTCCTGAATGCAGATGTCAGCTGAAGTATGCATGTATCAGTTAAACACGAATGTTATTTTAAACTCATTGTACAGCTATTACTACACAATGATAAGTGAGTCAGCCAGCAAAAAGATAAGAATATGCCACATAGGGTTTCTCACAAAGCTGAAATTTTAAGAACAAAAAGAACTCATAAAACTGCTTAGGTCATATCTACAGAAATGTGAACTTGTTTACAGAAGGCTCTGACCTGACTGATGGAGGGAACTTACCCATTAGTGAGCCCAGGTTTTTCCACTTCAGCTGCTTACAACTCAACTTGCAGCGTCTTACCAAGAGAAACAGAAGTTTTGCCCACCCCCTCTGTGACCCACTGCAGCAGCAGCAGCATCTCAGGATCACATTTAGTGTCTTAGCATAGAAAACTCTCCCCTTCATTCTTGCCAGGATGTCTTTAGATACAGGAATCCAGGCTCTTCCTCTTTCCTTCCACCAGCTCACTCTAAGATGACAGCAATTCTACTTTTTCCTCTGCACACACACTTCCCGCATGGATTTTAAGAGGTTCTTAAGAAACAAGAAATATCCAAACTAAACAAAAAGTTTGGCCTTTGCTCAGCTGGTGCTCTGCAAACTACAGAAATTTGTTTTCATAAGTCATCTTCAACTCATAATGAAACACCTTAACTATATCCGTTTTTTTCATACTTGTGATGTTCAAGAACTATGTTAGCAGAACACAGAAAGGAGACTTTAATGAAAATGCACCACAAGGATCTCTGAAATGTATCAGTTACTTGCCCATAGGAAGGAGGGCCTTTGTTAAGAATTAAAAGAATGTCATACCTGTGCTGTTTTCATATACTCATGTCTCCATTATGGAGGACGGGGCACATGGGATAACAAAGCAAAAATGTGGATCCATTTCCTTTAAACATTTTGGGATTCATTGCAGGATAGCCCTGGTCTGCCAGGGTCCTGAGTGCACTAACACCCCATAAAGAGCTGTGACCAGCCTCACCTGAGGCTGCTCCCCACCCTTGAACCCAGGAGGTCTATTCAAGCTCAGCCCTGGGCCTTCATGCCTTGCCTGGGCCATGATAGAGGAGTGCTGCTCTCCACAGCCATGTCTGGTCATTGAAGACCCTTAATTTAGGCTCTGACCCACAGACTGGTTTCCTGGCTCGACCTAAGCCTAGCCTTATTGCTATGGTCGTGCTGGCTGATCACTGGACCTACTCCTAACCCTGACCTATGGATTGACTTCCTGACCTTCAATCTGCCTATGGCCATGATATTGCATCATGATCCGAACTCTTGGTATTACTTGGCCACCACCTACAGATCTGTCCTGCCTGCATATTATGGGTACTGGAGGGTAGGTGGGGACTAGTGAGACACCCTCGACTTCCATCTCCCCATCCCTTAGGGAGCAGCCGTGATCTCAACACGGTCTATGTGCACAACACAGTATGATCAATAGGTGCAAAGCCTACTTTTAGAAAGGCAATCAAAAGATGATTTGCTGCCAGAATACTGTCTTTTTGGGAGTGCAAAAGGCAGGGGCTGAGAGTCCTTTGCCTGCGTTGTTTCTTTAAGTTCAGCGTTTCCTTGGTTCATCACGTCTAATCTTCATGTGTATTAGGCACGCTTGGCTTAATTATTTGAAGACAGCAACCATCCAAAATACTAAGTAAAATGAATTTTAGAAGCTCATGACACCAAAAGTCACACTCATGCACATTGAGTCCAATGGCCAAACTTTGGTTTAGTCACAGACAATATTACCTATAGTGCAATAAAGGCAACTTGCTGTAGCATACCTGGCATGCCTTTGACTGACCCTTTCCTGGAATTAGACCTTTCTGTCCTGCACCAGGATTAAAACAAATTCCTACTAACCACTCCACAGGGAAATAAAGTCAGTGGATGAGAATTGCCTAGAATTTAACTTAATTTGGAGAAGCTGAAGAAGTAAGTATGCAGTTGGTTTTAGATTAAGTTATCGTACTAGCTGCTTTTCAATTCTTTTGCTGTAAAGGTGCATAACAAATTAGGGAGAGACATCTCCCCCACAAGGGAAGAGGATGGCAGCATGAGAATGGAAATAAATAGAATTCATATGCAATCAATAGTTTTATCACTTTAAAGGAGAAATAATGAACAATTTACTCCAAAACACCAAAGGCAGAGTTACTTTTACGGACTTCAGGGATCACGTGTTACAACCAGAAATAAGACTTTCATATGTCAAATCATCAGTCACTGTCTTACTAGTACAGCCACCAAGAGACCTTGCCTTGTACAAATGACCATGACAGAGTTTGATATAAGGGACATAAATCTGCAAACTATAATATTTCTGTAAAATAAGGAAAAATTATTTGTACATTTAGAGCTATAATGGATTCCTGGAAAAGAAAATAATTTTGATTTTTTGGAAGTATGTTTCAGGTTGCATTTAAGAAGCAGGCTGACTTAGGGTGCACTGACATAAAAGTAATTCAAAATAATTTTTAAAATTGATTACCCTTTCCTAAGAGCAGATTGTTGGACATTATAGTGGGCCTTGTTAGACAACTTAAGAAAGTGCAGGCCAATACTTGCATAAGAGTTGGACAAATACAATTTATAGTTCACTACAACACAAAGGCCTTCCTTTTATGGGAAACAAACAAACAAAAAACAAACAAACAAAACAAAACCATCCATCCAGATGAAGTATGCAAACATAGATCTTTTCACTACATACTTTGAACTATTCCACAAGATTACAGAAATCCATTTTAAAAAAACCCCTATATGCAACAAATCTACATACCAAACTATTAATTTTAGAGTAAAGAAACTTAATTTTAAAAAAATTATGTAGATTGTTTTGCAAATTTTTGATCAACAAACTCTACTTCTTTTTACCCTCAGATTATGAAGCTTATTACAGAAATAAAAAAATGTTATTTTGTACAATCTCTTCCACCACTAGTTTAAACTTCATTACACAATATGATGAAGTCACAGTCCTGTTTTCCAAAAGAAGGCAGGAAAGACCTGACCACAGCAGAAAGAATCTTGAGATGTAGGGGCAGAGGGGAAACAAAATTACCAATCACTTAAATACTGCAAGGAAAACAGGGGTGGTGAAGTGCACACTAAGTGAAAGAAACAAGGCTTCTGTTTACCGATGAAGGAGAGAGTCATCTTTTTCTTGTGTAATCTGTCAAGTAAGAAATGTTTGATTTGGGCAAAAACCAGCAGTAGAAGAAAAAAGAGTGCTACTGATCAGTGTCAAATCACCTTACGTGTAGACCTAGACTAAACTTAGAATGAGACTCCTTGTACAAAAATACCTGAAAAAAAAGGACTATATGTCTCTAAACATCAAAACACCGATGTTTTGTTTATCATACTACCAAAAGAACTTAAAGTAATTAAACTGCAAGAAGCACATCTTTAGGACACACTTCTTAATCCACCTTATCTCTACAACAAACCTGGAGCTCTTGTTCAGACGCTATTTGGATCCCTGTAAGTTTTCTGCCTCCTGTTCTGCTATCACTTAATTCTATGTTTTCATACTGCTGCTGGTGCAGCATGAGAAATACCCTTTGATGTTCTTGACTTGACTACAGCATTTTCTAGATTCTAAATAGAGAAAAGTTTCGTGTGATACTGTAAGGCAAACAGCCATGCTACGTAGCTAGTAATTTAGCCAGCATCTCTTTATATGTAATCTCTTTCCTTGGTTATCAAAAGACAAGCTACAACTTTGTTATTGAGTTCTTCCTCGACCTCCATAGTTTTGCAGTTTAGATTTACACAAAATCAGTTCTGTAATTCCTAAGAAGTGGGAGGATTCTTTCTTCCTGATTTAACAAGAAAAAGAAAACTACTCCTTTTTTTAAATCATACTCAGTACTTTCCAGCAAGATATGAGGTCTGCTGCGATGGGATTACAGTCACAGGGGTAAAAGGAGTGCACAATCTCTGTGAAAACCAGGCAGAATACAAGTCTTTGTACTAGTCATAATCCATGCATTCAGAGCAGACCACTTAACTGCAAAGCTCATATCACTCCAAAGATTTTATCTGCACTAAGTACAGTGAACCTTTCACAGACATGCCTACTGATTCTACTTGTTCCCTGGAAATAAGAATGATGAGGAGTCAGAAGATGCAGTTGCAGGGAAAATCACGCTGAGGTTGAGTGATCTTCCTTCGGGCAACTGAATACTGGCTCTGGAAAAGGAAATTATGTGCCCATCTCTGACACAGCCCCCATGGGATGTGGGACATTCATGCAAGACAGAAATTTCAGAAGTGCCAATTCCAGACACTCACAGGACACTCATCAGTCTGGCTCAAAAATTCGCAACATATGGAGCTACAAATGAAGTTGTGGAGAGGGAGGCATGCTTTGAACATGTCATATAGTATATGTGGGCTTTTGACATTCAGATTTTAAAGGCTTCTCAAATCAGATATTTCAAGTTACCCAAGAGCTTTGACTTTAATTTCTCTGTGTTTTGATTATCACCTTTAAAGTTAGAGCAATGCCCTTTGCACAACTAATGCAAGTATCTATGAGAGTTAATTTCCATGGAATTTGGGTACAAAGTACCCAAAAGAAATGTTCACAAAAATCCTGCCAGCAGATGTGGCACACTCTGCTGTAAATACAGTCTAGCAGTATGAAGGGAATGGGAATAAGAGAACCTCTGGCAGCTTTGCAACAGCTTTCTGTGAGTCCTGAGTTGCCCAGACATACCTCAACATCTCAACCCTTCTATTTGCTCATGGCCCCTGGGGGACACAGCTGTCTCCTCTTGCCCCACCGTGCCAGCTCCTCACTCAGGCCCCACAGGAGCATAAGGAGAAGAGTTTGCGAAGTCTGTCAAGACTCTCAGATACCTTACAGGGTTATTTCCCATAATTTGTCTGACTATTGAACAACTTCTTGCCTCAATGCGGGAATTCATATTTTTGGGGGTGACTTACTGGCATTCTTCTGTGTGAAAAGTGTTTTACTGTGGACATTATGTATCAACTTATATGAACAAAATACTGATTTGGTCAATAACACAGGATAAATACATGCGGTTTTCATTACTGTATCAGACACAGCAGTATTTAGCCACTCCGGGATCACAGCAGTCTTGGGAGGGCTGATTCTCAGTTTTGCCTCAGAATGAAAAATAGGATATGATGATCTAAATAAAGATTGCATCAATGCCCACAATCAAGGAACCAAACTAAAATTGTTGACAGGAATGGAAAAAGACTGTCTGAACAATCCCCACACCTCTATTCCTGCCCCAATGACCTCACTTACTGTAATGTTTCAAACAGTTTAACTGCCACAGACTTTCACACGCACAAACACCAAAAGAATAATCACAGGAGTCAGAGGAAGCAAAAGTTACAAATACTGGATTATATTGGATGTCTTCACTTGGTCATCAGAGAGGTTTAGGACTACGAAGCTTCTTTTACTGATAAATTCCTCCTTTAATACGTGGTGTTGAATTTGTTTAAATATAAAGCACTACATTTTCATTAAGATCTAAACTCATGCTAGGCTGCCTCAGATTTCCCTGCCAGTGCTTTCCCTAGATGGAGACTCTCAAAGAAGCAGAACCCTCATTTCTCCTTTCCAGAACTGGCATGCCATTAGACTAACCAAGGAGCCACTCCTCGGTGTCAGGCCGAGGGCCCAGGGTACGTCATAGAAAGAACTCAGTCACTGCAAACATGCTCTGGGTGAATATCTTCTGACAGAATGAAAGTCTGGCCCATAAAAGACACTGGGGGGAATTTATGTTGTGAAGCTCGAGATTCAATCATCTCAATCTCCACTACAAGTAAGGAACCCACTCCCTTTTGACAGATGTCTCCAGCTTTGAGGACTCTCATCAAGTTAAAAGCCAAAAAAAAAACCTCATCCAAGTAGAATCACAAGTAAAAACTTTTCCCAGACAGTGAACAGCTTTCTCTAGTGAATATTTTCATGCCTTTTTAGATAGAGTTAATATAATTTTTTTCATGCAGTTGCAAATGCAACAGACCAAAATTCTCAAAGTAAAAAAAAAAAAAATTTAAAAAGAATCATTGCATGTTTCTAGAGCACAAAGAGCCCAGTGTATTATGTTTTCATAGGCTTCATGTGTATTAGTGTTAAAATTTTCCCTTCATACAGGAGATTCCAGTCCCACAGTCTTACCACTGCTGTTTGAACGGAAGCCCCAGTCTTACTCAGCATGAGCTGTTTGGTTTTGTTCAGAGGAATAAATCTAATAGGATAACATGCTCCTTGTAGACACTGGTGAAACTACTGAATGTAAACATCTGGATTTACTTTATATTTTCAATAAAATTACACATTTTATTTTTGATTCATTAGGCAGTAAAATACAATGAAAACAGAGCTCCAGATTCAAGTAGCTTTTGCTGCATTTTTAAAAGTCTTCTATTATGAAATACACCTTGTCTCTCTTCCTTCCCTACCAACTACTTTGTTGTATTTATCATTTCTACAACCATCATAGGCAAAGTCAAATTTTTTTTTCCGTTACAAAGGAATATCAGATGGACAGGTTTTAAACCTGAATGCCTTTGTTTTTAAAGCCACTGGAAGGGTTCTGTTCATTAAGTTATATGAGTCACATGCTGCAAATCAGTAGTGGGGGGTGGCATCTGTAACTCTCTTCCTGCCCCGTATATAAATGGGGTTTCAGTGCAGGCTAATGTAAAGCAGAGGGAATAAGCTGTTGAGGGCTTAAGTCACTCTATACCATATAACTCAGGTTCAGATAGGGACTAGCCATAAACATATGATTAATTCATAAACAATATGAAAGAAAGAAACTATAGAACTATAGAATTAGTTGTGGACTGGTTTTGGAAGGAATCTCTAAATGGTAGTACTGTCAACTGTTCAGCCTTTCTGTCGTGGCAGGTGACATGTCAGGTTTATATTTAAGCTACCTATCTATCTGCAAGGAAACCAAGAACAGCAGCCAAAAAAGCAGCCTAGAATCAATCCTACTTCTAACATTACTTGTAAAGACAGCTGTTTTGTGAAATTCTGTACCCACAGGTACTCTGCTGTCCAGAAATCTCCACAGAGCCTAAGGGCAATGTTTCTGGACAATGTTTGCAGAGCACTCAAGCACACTGTTCCCTGTGTCTTGGGTAACATGAGCCTTTCAATTCGATCGAGTTACTTCTCTTACAGATGGAGACATTCATAATTTGTTATTGTTATTGTTAAAACAACTGAGGTTTTGAAGGCAGGAAAAACCCTTATGGAATGAGGTTTCTGAAACATGACCAAGCCAAAGCCACCAAAAATAAGTCTGGCCTGTCTGCAAAACAAAACTCTTAGTCTGTCTCAGTCCATTCCCTGTGTTGCAGCTATGCTTCCGGCAATATGAACTCACCTTGTCACTTAATTACAAGAGGAAAAACAACCTAGACACCCCCAGGTCAGTAGTTGAACACCAAGTCATTCGCCCAACAGTCTGGGAAACATTAGGAGAATAAGGTTTTATTCTCACTATATTCCTATTAGAAACAAATATACATGGAAGGCAGGGTTTAGAAAAAGGAATCTAAACAGCACAGACTGCACAAACATGCAGTGACTTCAGCCGCAGGACTCCAGGTTTATGCCAGCAGAAGCGGGGGATGACACGTGACCAGCTGACACTCTCCAGACATTTTCAGGGAGCCACAATGTGAGAGACATTGCTGAGATGGCCATGCAAGACTTAGTGAAGGTTCAAACTATTGTAGTTTCCTTCAAATAGTTAACAGCAAATTTTCTTGTTAAACTCCTCTTTCTTCAGTAACTATCAGTTAGAACTTCATCAACAGCTAATCAAACTGTGTAGCACAAAAATAATTATGTCAGGAGACTTCAGAGTGTCACTTGAAAGGCACTCTGAAAACAAAACACTGTCCCCTTTTTCCCTTACATGAAAACCACACAAAACAGCAATTACAGGGAAACCATGATAAAGAGAAAAGGAAGAGATCTTTGAGTCTTTCTCTGAAGGATCCCACACAGGATATTGACTTGGCCAGATGATGACTATAGAGAGAGAATTCCAGATGTGTGGGTCTCAGCTAGGAAAACCTTCCTCTCCCCTAGACACCCACACACATCCACTTTATGCTACTCTTAAGCAAGCTCTGGAATGAAAAAGTAAGAATTATGGGTGAAATATTTGACATGAACATACACTCTTGGCTTACACAAGCCTCTTGATGGATTCTTGAGAGTAAATGTGTACCATGCAATTTTCCTTGAATAGAAGGAAATGCCAGACACTTACACAGTGATCAAGCTACCACTGAACCTCTCTGCCTCCACTAAAGAGAGCTGTATATTTGAGGCTGGTAGAAGAGGTTTGGTTGTCAAAGAGATCTCAGGTTTTGAGCTGTGTGCTAGTAACCATTAAGAACTCCACATTTATCTTGCAGGTCTTATCTGATATAATTTATTTCTCATTCCAAATGTCAGGAGCAACTGAAGGAATCCTATATGATGACTTCTTGACGGCTCTTTCATACTGGTATACCAGTGTTGACTGTGACTCTCTCATGCCCTGCATGGATACCAAATCATCATTTCAGGCTTCCTCCATTTTTCTTCAAGTTAGGAACTTTTTTTGAACCTAAGAAATCAACCAGAACATAAGTAAGACTAAGGAACTATGATGTCTATACTAATAAGAGAAAGATAAATACCATCATGCCTCTCAGAACTGATACAATCTATTTGTGTTCAAAGTATTAAGAGACCATGTGAGGCATGCAGTTGTGGAAGAGACATGACATGACTGCAGCAGTTTTTACCCTGTATTGAGATTAAATAGCCTGTGAACCTAGTGGCCTTTTGGTTGAAAACACTCTGTTTATTCTTTTTGGCCTGAGAAGCCAGCATTCACAGCAACTCTTAAGTCATACGACCTTCAGGAGAATAAAGAGCTGATATTTGCACTTCATCATCATAAGTCAGGAAGGATGACTCCACTTCCCGATTGCCAAATTTACCATAAATCCCAAAAAGTGACTGTGAAAAACAGAAGTTCCAGGAGCTCAGGTCTTCCCGAAAATTTATCACAATGGAAAAACAAAGTAGTTTACCCTTTTCCACACCCACACTCCGAAGGAAAATGATATTCTACCTACTGATCACAGAGCTCTGCCAGCTGGTCAAGCCATTCTATTGTTCCAGTCTGGATTGCTTTCCTTGCTGGGTTTTAGTCTTGGAAGTAATTCATCACTGAAAAAAAACATGAAAAAATTTCTCTTTCACTGCTGTTCAGAGAACATATATGCTTACGCCAATAGGAAGTTTAGACCCATTATTATAGTTTTAAAAAAACACCTTTTCAGATGGCAAGCTCAGAAAGACTAGTCTGTCCCACCTGGTCCCCTCATTAGTTCCCTTATATAATTTTCCTTTCATTACTATTGCAAATTAAGAAGCAATTTGGTATGGAGCATGCATCCACAGGCACAAGAGTAGCTGAATTATCACACAGACGTAATAGGATGCATGGCATTCCTAAATACTTTTAATTGAATGTACGAAAAGAAAAAAAAATCACTTCCTCTGGTAGAAAATAATCAATTTAAAACATATGCTTTGCTTTTTCAGCTTGAATACTCCAATACTTGAAGGTCAGTGTCTTTGGGAATTCCTGTTTCTAGCCACTGTGGGGCAGAAAGTGAAGCGTGCATGTTTTGTGCTTGAGTGTTTAATCCACCATAAGATTTCTACAAATGTATGCATCTTGTAATAGCCACATATCAATCGAGATTCTGTCCCTAGTTACAAGGTTAAAGCCTCCTGAAGCTTGGCTGAAGCCATCCCTCAATTCCAACTAAGAAAATAGCTAATTATAGCCATATGTTGATGAGTGACAGATCTGTAAAGGAAGACTTTTGAAAAAAAAATTAGTGGATAAATAAGTGCTCAATTTCACCAAGAAAACATTCACTTTAATTACAAGCTGTTGACTCAGTATTTTAGTACTGAACAGCAATGGCATGTGGAGATAACAATCAAAACCAAAGAAATCGATCTAAAAATGTTTTTTTTTTCTCTTGAACACTGAAACTACGAAACAAAATTTGCATCTTGTTTTGGAAAAGCTCCATTATTACTGATTTTTGACCTTCATGACAGCTACCTCACTGCCTTGGGAATGCAGGAGCACACCGTCATAAAGTGTTTTGAAGTTTACTGGCATAGAAATAAAGCTTGTCAAGATGGCACTATCAGTCACCTAGATTTTAACCCCTGCCTGTGTCCTTCCTAAGAATGCAGTTAGGCAACAACACAAGGACTTCCTGTTTTAAAATTGCTGCTTGCACAGTCTGATGGAAATGTAATGATGGGTCTGTGCTTCTGGTAATTGTGGGTTACCCTGTCACAGTAGTTTTGCAAGGGATGAAGATGGCGGGGGGTAAATGGGGAGGATGTGGCCACCCCATTAAAAAACAAAGCAGTGGGAAGATGTCCACCTGACTGAGGATGCTTCTAAGAAGTGACAAGCTGCTGAGATTCATCACAGAGCCAGAGAGTTTATTTCTCTCATGGAACTGGTGGATCCTCCGTGCCATCCTCACCCTCTCCCCAGCCAATTTTTTCCCCATGTACAGTAAGAACTTGCTGATCAAGAATAGAAATAAAAAGAAAGTCCAGATTTTGAATATAAGTGTAATGCCCCACTGCAAACAGAAAGGTGTGACTGCATCCTTGATGATTAACATGGCTAGAGATATTTCCCTTATCTCTAGATAACCAACAGGGTGAAACACCAACTTCGAAAAGGTGATTCAGCCACTTTCAGCCACATTTTGGAACTGCCTACCTATCTCCTTCCAGCATCTGAGGAGAGGGGTAGAACAATTTTCATCTGACGACACGCCTCTCATTTTGGAGGGCAGAAACTGATCTACCACATTGATGCCACAGCCAGGCCCTGTCTAGGTCTCGTTCCAATTATTGCTTTTGAATGAGAGTGCCAGTGACACATGAGATACTTTGGCATAGATGCCTTCCAGAGCAGTACTGTCTAAAAAAACCCCACCTCAATAATGCTGAAGTTTCCTACCCAAAATATTTGAATAATCCTGAGAGCTCAGGACCCAACTTTCAATGAGTCCTCTTACTCTGTTAGTAAGGCATTTGTTAGCCTAGCTGTTTCCTGTCTCTGGAACAAAGAGAAAAAAAGGAAAGCATACAAGAGACCCTAAAATCTATTAGCATTTGACATTACTTGCATCAAAATGATGCTATTTATCAAGGAACAACCTCTCGGCCTTGCAGCATTGGAGCCTTTCTTGGCAGCGCACATAAAATTCAGATTTCACAACGGTAAAATGGCACACCTGATTTTAGCTGCAGATAGAAGCACAACACAATTCTTCAACAATTCAGCTGCTGCTGATTACTGGTATAAGCTTTTATTATTCGTATAAGCTTTCAGACTTCTAAAGAAAATGGACCTATGATCCTGTCTCTGTAGATTTGTACTACCTCCTCCATCTAAAAAAAAGACTTTTCTACATATTTTTTTATTTTTGTAAAAAATATTTAATATTGTTGCTGAGAGACAAGCAACATACAGGAAAATCCTTGTAATGCTGCATTTGTGTTTATATTTTGTGTTTAATTTGTGTTTAATTACTGCCATATATTTTCATTGTTGTTAAGTGTTTCAATGAATGCTATCTTAATATTGGGGACAGAAAGTAAAAAATCACCCTGTTTCATTGGTGAGGATTTTTGTATAGATAGACATTATCTATCTATCTCATTCCCTGAGCTGACAGGGTCCCCATCTCTAGAAAGATGGCCTAAAGTGTTGTGAATATGCAGATGTTTCTGTTGAAATCCTTGCCAAGCATTTTGGCAGCTATGAAATAAACTCTCAGTGTGTTGTTTTTGATGGAAACCATATCTGACAGATGGATGAGCATCTTAGCTTCATTCACTGACACTGCTTTAGCCCAAATGTTTTTATATAATTTCTCAGAATAAGAGATAAGCACTCTGAAGAACAGAACATAACAGAACATCACAAGCAATACATGAAACAATGGTCATTCTTCTAGCGACCACAGTTCAGAAGTTTCCCCATGCATTTATGTCTTCACTACAAGAGCAGGAGACATCATTAAGTGAAGGCAGCTGACAGGCTCCTAAAACTTGGCAGCTTGGTCAAAATCTCCAGAAGCTTTAAACAGCATTTATATTGTCAGCACCAACCAATAAAGTAAAATCAAATATTTAGTCTTCATATTTGCTTTCGAGGAGTTCATTTTCACGTTTTCATAAAATCCACCAGCTAGAGCACAGATGATTATTTTTTGGAGCACTTTTCAATACCAGCAGGATGTCATCATAGAGGTAAATTGCAAAATAAAAATGTAACTAATTAACTTTGACAGTGCATTTATTTGATGAAGTATCATCTTGCATAGCACAGAGTCGGTTACAAGCACCTGCTACCAGAATGAAGAAATCACTGTTAATCTGCTTATCTGTGAGGCTCCTTTAGCTTCCAGACTCCTTCTGATGCAGACTCATGGGATTCCAGCAGTGGTATCCCTATGCCTAAAGCATGCAAGCAGCAAAACCTTGCTTCCTTCCATGGTAAAACAGCAAATGGGTGTATTGATTAAGAAGAAATGTTCCTGCTTAGACCATGGAAGTGTAAACAGAATGGATTAATAGAGATTTGCAAAAGATTAAAATTTAAATCTCTATTCAATTAATTAATATTTACAAAGCATGTTCAGTAACTAGCAAATCTCGGATTATTTACCTTTGATAAAGCAGTATCAAGGGGAGAGCCCAGTGCTGGGGCTCCTTCTGGGGGTTTGGCTCCCTGAGGCTGAGGGCCAATATGGACTGTCCATTACTAATGAATGCATTTACATTTAACACTGCACCTGGAAGAATTAGAATTTTCACTTATCCCAAGATGTGAAATAAATAAATTACTATCAGCAGATGCTGCCTGGCAACAAGGGATCTGCCAAACTAGAATCAGGTGCGGGAAGAGGGCACAAGCAGGCTAACATCCTCCCAAGTCACATAAGAAACCTAAAATGCTGCTGCACAAAGTGCAGCCAGTGAACAAACACTATGACTGACTGGCTGAAGCTCCATGCATGCAGGATGGCCTTGGGCTGAACTAAAACCAGCAATTCAGCACACAGCTGCACTTGCCCACCTACCCTGAATTTAGCTGCTTCCATCCTTTTGCTGTGTATCTGAGGTCGTAGTGCTCCTGTCTGCATTAAGCAGACAGATGGGTATTGTATACTCTTTCCCAAATCCCGTATCTGTTTGCTTTGGAAAGAAGACAGGCCTGCCCTAGGAAATGGTAGGTAATTGAACTACAGTACAAAACATTTACAGACCTCACTTGGAACAAGTTTCCACTAATTCATAAATTTTGGGGGCCACTTTTGTGACTGTGAAGAAGAACTTCCATTTTCAGAAACTAGAGAGAACCACTCCCCCTTGGTGGAGCACCTGTGCGTCCTATGCCCTGAACTCCACTACCTTTAAACAAAAGGTTTTGCTCACTTTACTGCAAAAGTGCCCAAAAACGCAGTGGTTTCTGACATTTTGCTAGCAACAACTATATGGAAGAAAAATTTGGAACAGCTTCCGCACTTGAAGGACAGTTAAGGTCAAATGTCCCCATGGCAGTTTTAACCTCCCATGGTGTTTCCTGCATGAATGAACAATTTCATGGACTAGAAGACCACACTTCTCGTGTTCACCCATATCCTGGAAGATTACCATCTCTGGTCCAGACAGCCACAAGAGGTCAAGCCTCCAGTCATACCCAGGACTGCAACCAAAATTGGAAGATTACTACCGAGAACAGATATCATAGAATTTCCCATATGCTGCATTAGCAAACTGAACTAAAAATGCATTTATCCTTCAACAAAGGAAGCTTGTCCTAGACATGCGACAAACTTGCTAATGAAAAGAGAAGTTAATTTTAAGATACTTTGTTCCTGGTTATGCGGTAAAAACATTGACAAAACAATCAGGGTAACAGCTTGAGATCAGAGCAGAACAAAACCTTAATGTTAACAAAGCAAAAGCATCCCTCAAGGGAAACTTGCAAACACCTCTATTTATATTTTTTTCATTTAACAATCAAACAGAAAATACAATTTATCTGTACTATTGCTTATATACCAGAAGTACCCAAAGGAATTCAATTCAATACATATGTAAAAATAAAACCAAAATATTCTGGGTTTTGTTTGTTTATGCCTTCATTCCAGAGATGCCCAGATGTGCATGAGGGATAATGAAATGCTAGAAAGAATATCAAGCTTTGTTCAGTGAATTTTGATAGGACTGGAAGTGTCAGACCTATTGAAAAATATACAAAAATTTAGTTAAGTTTCATATGGAGCATTAATAAAGACTTTTATGAAATCTGGGACCCTGAATGACCTAACCAGTTCTGCATCCACATTTGGAAAAAGTGGGAATCAGATGGAGGAGTTTGGTATTGTTAGTAAATATTAGTCAAAATAAACCCAAGAATTTGCAGTCAGTTAATAGAGAACTGGTTATCAGCTTCAGCTGATTTGCTCTGGAAAAGGAAAAGTTAAACACTTTTTTTTTTCCTAAAGTACTGCTTGAGAGAGTAACAAAAGAGAGGTTCCATTTCAGAAGAATGATCTGATTAGTGTGGTAAGAGGGACTGTAAGAAGCAAAAAACCTGGGAAATAAATCTCAACTCCATCTCCTCAGGGCAGCTGTACACCTGTATCTCCGGTTAGCTCAGGGATGAGATGTTCTGCACATGGAGGCCTCAGGATCAATCATTTAAAAAGTCAATGAAATAATGAAAGTTAATGTCAAACTCTGTTATCAAGCAGCAAGTCCGTTTGAGGATGGGATATACACACCCAATACCAAAGCTTCATCACTATGGATTTTGCTCTCAATAGCTAATCTAGCCTACACAGATCACTATCATCAGCCAGAATCTGAAAGCACATTTTGGGAGTCTGACCACTGTGAGCAAGTGATCAGCCCCAGATTTCATATTGCACATAACAACTTCTCATCAACCTAGAAGTTCAGCACGAAGCTTCCAGAGGGGGTTTTCTGTCACACTCTCAAGCATAGTAAGGAACTGCCGTTTCATAGGGCAGAACTCCCTTGCCCAGTTTAGCCCCTATTTTCATGCTGAGGAGAAAGACTCAAAGCCCATCAAAACTATGCAAAAAAGCACCAGAGAAGGAACACTCACTCTGCTAATCCTTCCACAGAAGCCACCAGCAGTGGAACGTGAACACTCAGTGATGGAGAAATTCCACAGCACTCCATTCCTTTCCTCCACTCATGCAAATTCCCACAGAGAGGCGACTGTAGCATGGTAACTATTAAGTGAACAACTGAAATGTCACGTGCATTACACCATAAAATAAGATAAAAAGAGTTATTTTTCTATACTAAAACTCGTAAGTATAAAAACGGAGGTACCCCCCAGTGGGAACAAGCAGAAATTGCTGGCTTGCTGGTGACAGGTCTTAATTTGCTGCAGAGACTTGCAGGCAGCACAATGATGTGTTTGCTCTCACGCTACAAAAGCAATTATTTTTGCAGAAACTAATCACTTTGCATTCTGGAGCTATATAAATAATTAAGACTCAATTTTTCAAAATATATAAGCACAACACATTACAAAATAAAAGACTGTGCACTATGCAAGAAGTTTCAGCTCAGTGCACATATTGAAACCTCATCATTTTGTCCAAAGGATTTCTGAACCCTGAGGAGCTCAACTCCGAGCTGGAAGATCAAATGGCAGGAAGCTGCGGCTGAAAAATTACCTCATGGTACTTGTAATATCTTCCACTATCAAAGCTCTGAGTTAAAAGAAATTGTTTAGGCAGTTGACATGCTGTGAATCAAAGAATGCTTAAACTTTGCAGGGAGATTCATCTTTAGGCAAATAGCATTGATTCTAACTTTGTATTCCCAGGGCTTCATGTCAGTCAAACAATGTTCATGGGTTTGTTTTTTTCTAAGTGCCTTTTATCTGCACTAAAAGCTCATAGGGATCCATTACACCTTTATAAAAACCTAATTTGAATTTTTCCATGGCTTTCACATAAGTTAGTAAGCAGACAGAAAATATCTGCTTAAAATGGGGAGAATAAGACACTTTTAGAATTTTTTTCAGTTTATTGACCAATTACATTTTTCAGGCTCAGTTGTTACAGGTCATATTTAGCTGATTAAGTGTTTCCTTAGCACATGAGGCAGTCTGATACTCTGCTGTTTGCCAGTCCATCCATTGGTCCTTGGCTGACATTATTTAAGCTATCTGACCACCTTCAACTAATTTTTTCTAGAGGAGAAAAAGTCTCAGAAAATCTCCCAAGTTCTCCAGTGATTAGCAGTTAGGCATTTGGGAATTGTAAGAGCACTCAATAAACCAAGTTTTATTTTCTGGGCATTCAAAAATGACAAATAGCTTCCTGCTTGAAAGAAAACCAGACTTTACTGGGAAAACACAAACTTGGAAAAACCTGAAAACATAACAGCAGATGAGACTGACATCCTTCAGAATACACTGGCAAAAGTCCTGACCCAGTCTGCTACTGTCCACAGTGAGTAGATAGAAAGGGATTTCTTCTTTATCCTGAGGAAGACCAGATTTCAGCGGATGTCAGGTGAATGGGAAGTAAATCTTTTGCCTTTGATGGATATTTGGTTTTGAGGATTGCACTTTCTAATCCATCAGGGAAGAGAGACCTTCATATGATTCAGGCACTAGACCATGGTGCCTGTGACATCTGCTACCTGTATGGGTCAACATCTGTCCTTGCTAAGTGCATTCACTGCTGGCTTTTGCAGCAATGGCTTCAGTGCCAAACAGGTCTCTCATCGAGAGGTCGAGGGCAGATACCATCCTTGCAGAATCTGTATTTCAAAACAGGTAACCTTTTACATGGTGCCTCTTCCTGTCCTTTGACAAACAAGGAAAAAAAACATCACACCACCAACAAAAATAACATTTTAAACTGCAGACTACAACAAGTACCACAGCATCCTTCAGTAAATTTACATTCTATTCTTCTTGGCAGGGCTGATCCTAAACAGCAAGGTACCGAGGCACTGCCCCCCATCAAAGCAATCCCGGCCCACTGCAGATGCTTTCGCGTATTCTTGGACTGATGCCCACAAATTACTGTCTTCCCCTAAGTCCCCATGAGATGCTGCTTCTCCCCTGTCCTGCCAGGTTTCAGGCCTTTAACCTCACCACCTACTCAGGTTCAGCTCCCAGACCCTGAGAGGCAATGCCATAAATTCACAGCAGAAGCAACGAAGCGCAGCATCACTGCTTTTCCACCAAGCTCCACCCATGCAGGCAGAAGATGAGGTTATTGCTGTCGTTGCCACCGACCAAACAAGCCCTGCTCCGAGTGCGAGGCTCGTTTTGGTTTCCGCATTCTCCCTCACCACCACTTCCAGCAGTTCCTCATTCCCTTGCACCCAAAGCACAGCGTTGGCTCTCTGTGCAGCTCTGTGGAGTTGCTGCTTGGGGTGCATCTGGCCAGCTTGATCCAGCAGCCAAGCTTCAAGAGAGGAGCACTCCTAGGTTCTTTCCATAACAACAAAGGTTTCCCGATCACACCAAGCCCAGGCTGTCACATGCGGTTTGTCTATTACCTCCTTTCACCTGCTCTTCCCTCCAGTGCATAGCACGGCTGCTGGATGGAGGACGGAAAAGGCGATTTTGCTAGAAAGGAAAGGAAAATGTGGCAATCAACTGCTGAATACATTAGTGGGTCTGGAGCTTGTCTACACCAAATTCCTTGTGGTTCATGACCAACTGAGACAACACACTTGTTAGTTTTAGTAAGAAATCCTTCAGCATACAATTTTTACTTTCAGTAGTAAATGAGTAAATAAATTCTATTTTATTCCATTGAATATGACAGATCTTTTTCACAATTTAAGATAATAACATGTTAATCTGAATTCTCATAGGCAGAAAAGAGTGTGCTACAATGCTCTTTTATTAGGCTTATCTTAGCACAATGTGGTTCAGCTAATAGTCTCATTCCACCCACATGCAAGAAACATGTGGGTTTCTTTGACTTTATCCAGATACAAATACACCTGGTTTAGATGATGAATTGGAGTCTGAAGGGCTTAACAAACTCGTGGCATTGCAACCAAAAACACAAGCAAACAATTGAAAAGTTTAATAACTTAACTCAAAATATTTAGTCTTCCATGTCCTAGGAAGAATGTGAATCCTATTAATGAAATATCCAGAATGGAAGGCAGGGGGATTTTGAGAGAATCCTGCCTAAGATATTTCATGTCCATATGCAAATGACAGCCAGTGCTGTGCCTAGTTTCTTTTGTCTCTTCATAATACTATTTTGAAACTAGAGAAAAAATTGACATCAAAAATGTTGATAGAAGGGGAAATGCCAATAGTTATGCCATTCATCATCCTTCATGAAATAAAACATTTTTACACACCTTTAACATGTTTACAGATGCTCTCATAGCAGACTTTAAAGGAAGTGCAAGAAAGTATTTGAACATTATATAAATCTCAAACTCATCTTTGTATCACAGATTCAAAGAATCACAGAATATTTTGGATTGGAAGAGACCTTTAAAGGTCACCTAGTCCAGCCCCTCTGCAATAAGCAGGGACAACTCCAACTAGATCAGGTTGCTCAGAGCCCTCTCTGGCCTAACCATGACCAGGGGAAGAGGGGGGCATCTACCACCTCTCTGGGCAATCTGCTCTAGTGTTTCATTATCCTTATTGTAAATAAAATTATTCCTTATATCTAATCTAAATTGACCTTGTCCTATCGCATTTGATAAATACAGAATTTATCACTGGAGAACTTCTGCTGAAATTCATACTCAGGAGATACTGGCTTTAGGCATGCATATACTTTAGCATTTTCAGCCCTACAGGCACTAATAAATAATGCTTATGCATTTCATATTACTGCATTCTCACAGATATATTGATTACTCATTAGTTTGCTATAGCCTCTGCATAGGCTATTTTACAGTTCCCTCTGGTAACACAGAAGCCATGTTTGGCAAGACACATATTTCGGACAGAGTGAGGTCCTTCTAAATAAAACTGGAGAGGGTGAAATATTGCAAGCTTATAAGTGCATATTTCTGAAACATTTAAACATATTCTCAACAATTAATCTAACTACTGAGCTCTACACAAAAAAATATAGAATACAAAAGCTTAGAATACAAATTCACCACCTCCTACCACAAGTTTTAGTTAAATGGCTTTCAACTGCACCAATAATCTCCAAATAGCTCAAGTCCAGTATAGATTACTGTTTTAATAATACACAAAGCCATAAAGGTTGACCTTTGCAACAGTATGTTATTGGTGGCATTGGGTGTTATTAAATTTCATATAGCAAGTGATATTACACGTAGATGTTTTAGTGAGAGTCAAACAGGCTGCAAAAAGCACATCCTAATGCTTGAAGCAAAGATGCCAAATGTAAATTCAAAAAGGGGTTCTGAATTCCAGGCAAACCCACATAAATACATTTTAATTTATTAACTAGAAATAAGTTCTAGAAAATATTTTAAATTATTACTTGCATTTTTTTCAAAATGTTTGAATGCCCAAGTTATAACCATTAAATAAACTGTAATTTAGAAATTAGGCAAAAACCTACACAAAACACACAAAGAACCCTGTGTATAATGATTTAATTTCTTCCATGATGAGAAAATGCAACATTTGTACACGTTTGGTTTGATGAGGAGATAGTTTCTCTCCCTTTGATCATGAAGCAATGCTGGAGCCTCAGGCCTGATGTGAGGACAATGCAATTCCCTCTGTAGCATGCAATGTTTATAAGCATTCCGGTCGCTCAGGATCCCACATACCACACTACAAGCCCTTGAGAGACAGAAACCTTTAACTCGGGCAGCACCTGGTCCAGTCAGCCTTCAGCAATGCCATAACTACATTCATGCCACTCCAACACTGAGGAAGGAGCTGTTTGGATGATCTGCTAAGAAATGGCACAGCATCATCGCCTTAGTGAGCAGGGCTGCAGCTGGGCATCCCTGAGTATCCCCACCGGCAGCTCAAGCCCAGCCGCTCCCACCAGCTCTCGTGTTTTGGAGCTGCTGCAGAGTCACGTGCCCCAGGTTGCCGCAGAAGAAAACACAGTTTTGGACTGGGAACACCAGCCCAAAGAGCAAAGAACACTACTAAGGCCAGTGCCACAAGTGATGCATACAGCTGGGATTACCCCAGACTGTGAGCCTGAGTGAGCCATGCAACAGACACTGTTGTGAAGATGGGGGATACAGAGCCAACACTCCTGGGTGCCCTGTGGCAGAAGGCATGTTCTGGATGAGTCCCCCGCTGCAGGCGACCAGAGACAGAACTTTGAGTCTCATGTGAAAAATAAGCCAGGAACTTCTGAGCAGGTCTCCTTGTGCCACTGAAACCCAACATTATTTTTATCTTGGTCTATCAAGCATTAATAGGAAGCTTCTTGTGCTTCATCAGCTGGGAAACAACTTTGCCTGAAGCTGCCACCAGGGCACTTGTGCCAGCCAAAAAAGAAAGATGTGGGTTTCCTGCAGGGGCACCATCCTTATCATCCAACTTGACAAGCCAGCTGTGCCCAGAGCAGACTGGTCTCAGAGAACGGGCACAGTTTGGTTGTAAAGACCATTTTTATTCTTCACACAGAGATGCAGCTAAATCAGAACTGTATTAGTAAGACACCTGTCTGACTGACAACCCAATTCCTTTATCTGTTTTCTGATCTTTCAACTCTACCAATTCACAGAATAGAATGCTACATAAATATTCAGACTTTTCCTGCAGCATTTCTGTAGTCGTTCCAGTCATGGACAGCCAGAGCCTAGAAGTCATGGCCAGGCACACAACCCAAGAACTTGATCCTAAGGCTAATGCATGAGGAGTGAGACAAGGAGAGTTCCACTAACCCTTTGAGATAAAGGCCTTCTGCACAATTCACAGTGATTGTAGTGATTCAGGCTTCATTTACCCCTGGTAAGAGAAAGTGTTGTGCATCTAGCTCTCCTTTCTCCTGTCCTTTGCAGGAAAAGAGGCTGAGCATATATTTTACTAGAAGCAGGCTTTCTTCAGAACTCAGGTCCAGGGAAAGAAGGGGATCTTCAGCTGGGTCCTGAAGATTCCTTACAACTGCGTGTCTGGTCGCTTCCCCAGAAAAATTAGTGTGTAGAAGAATTTCTTTATTTTTACTCCTCTAAATTATTATTATTTTATTAACACTAAATGGAAAAGAGTATTTTTCCACTTTGTGCACAAGATCCACATTCTGAATATTCCTTCAGTAACATTCAGCCATAGTTTAACAATATTTTTAAATTACTATTTTATTGTTTTAACTACTGTGGTGTAAAGAGCTGAAAACATGCATCGCACTCAGTTCCAACTTAAAAGTTAAATTTGCAAGAGGCAGCTGTTTCTGGGGGAGGAATAACTCAAGAAAGAAGTAGAATATGACTGTGGAGATGTCCTTCCACTTTATCTGATAACAGATAGGAAAAAACAATCATTATTTGCTCTCTCCAAGCCCTAGGCCATTCAGAGACCAGAATCACTGGCCATTCTTTAGGCCAGGAAATCCAGCTCATCTGTCCTCTTATGAGATGACTGGCTGACAAATTTTGTTATATGCTAGTTTGAGTTTCTCATACAATGAAAGATTCCAAATTGCCAGATCATTAAAAAAAAAAAAAAAATCCTATGTAGAAGAAAAGATTTGAAAGAGACCCAGTAGCTCCAAAAATCAGGGGTGACAGCTAAATAGCCAGCTAGAGATGGAAAGCCCAAGCATAGTGATTGAAGAAAAAAACCCAAGACCTGTTTTCTCTAGCAGGTAATTAGCAGTGGCCCCAACACAGAAAAAAGAGGCATCATTCTGAAGCAAAGCAATACCACAGCAGGGTCCTTTCAAAATTACAATAATGTATTTGTGGTAAGAGGCCTCCTTTAAGCTCAGGACAGGACTGGGACTCTAACACATTAAAGCTCGTGCTGATCCGCATGTTGGACTTCTGATTGTGTGAGTAAAAGTAACGAGCACTGTCCTGATTCAGTCTGCTACTGGGGACACCTTCAGACTTTGCCCTGTTGCTTAAGCAGCAATTACAAACACATTTCATTACCAGGCACAAGGGAGTTTTGTGACACCTTTCATCATTCATACACTGTAACACATTGCAGCACTGTACTCTATTCACATGGACTTCTCTAGTGAGATGGCTCCATTTGAGATACTCTCGGACCAGATGATTTTTCTATAAAAAGCAGTGAGATTATGGCTAATTATTTCCTGCTGTCCTTTCTGTGTCTTTTTTATTCCATTAAACAAACAGACAGTGTTTGGTATATGAGTAAGAAATGTAGTGTAACAGAAAATATGTTAGAAAGGAGATGATTACTAATCACTGCTTTTTGCCCAATACAGCTAAAATGACCTATTTCCTCAGCTCATCAGCTGAGCAAACTACTGACTTCAAGATGTGAGAAACCATCCTTGTCCTTTGGTTTCAAACATGATTTTGTTTCTGTAATGAATTCAAGGAGCAAATATGACCTGGGCTGAAGGAGAAGCACAAAAAAACTACAGTCAGCCCAGAAAAAGAAGACATGAATGGGAAGCAGAGACATAAACATAAAACCTTGCCTAACAGTTTATTAAATAATTTTAATGATTTTAATACATGGAACTCAAGAAAGCACCAGTTAGGCTAACATTTGCCCAGGACATTCCAGTACATGTGAGGAAGTAAAATGTAAAACTACTCTTAAAATAAAACTGTACTGCTTTGAGAAGATAAAAAATTAACCAGAGCCCTTAAGTGACCGATCAGATGGAAACTAATTAAAGATGTGAGGGGCACGATTCATTATCTGGTGGAGTTAAAAAGTATCAACTACCTTATGAACACATGAAAAAAACCCAAATGGATACACTTCTCTTATACTACATTAACTACTTGGGCTTCTCAGTATTTCCAGGACTGAACATGATTTTGGGACAAATAATCACTATGTATTCTTTATAGTTTGCACTGTGAGGCACACGGTGTCCAAATGTTTTGATTCAAGAAGCTTTAATTTTGGGGTGGCTTGTTTTTGCCAGGAATTAGAGGAGATACTTCTCAAACATCAGCTCATCTGGAATTTTCAAATGGCAAGTTAAAATCATGTATTTACAAGTGGCTTTGGGGATTCCCTTTTACTTTTCTCTGACTAAAAACAGCACTAAAGGTTTCTTTCCCTTAAGTAAAGAATTTCTCTAAACTGAAACAAAAGAGGAACACTTCACAATGACAGCATTTTAAAATATGGAGTTTTAAACAATATTCTTCCATAATTTCACGTACAAGTTGTTCCCAGACTCATGGCAGGGAGGAATGAGCTCAGTGCCAGTAAAATCTAGTCCTGACAGAAAGAAATTAGTTACTGGCAATACAGTTATCTAAAACCATACACATTCTCAGGAAGAAAGAATGTAATATTGAAATAATGCTTTAATATATATCCAGCCTTGAGTTCAAAAGGTACAAGGCTTGCTTCAAAGAAAAGACCTGCAACTTATACCTAAGTGTACATAACAGCCATGTCTAAATTGGCAGGGAATTCAGCTCAGTGCAAGCAAAAAAGTAAAACAAGGCAGCTGGCGTGAGGCCCCTGCATCTCTAAGAGTTTCTGCCTCAAGTCCAGCTTTAGCCGGGTTGGCTGGAGATTGAATGTTCCCTCTCGCTGGACCTGGTTTGAAGCTGTCCGATGGATGAACCACTGGTCCATCTGGAGATGATTAGCTCTGCCTTAGGATGATGAAGATTTGGTGCTTTTAATCCAAAGACACTCTTAGGCAACCACAAACAACTGCTTCCCTCTTCTCAGTTTATGGTCCTCTCCTGTTTTTCTCTCCTTTGCTCCAGGACACCATGCCTGTGGCATTGTAAGTGATCTACAGGATGAAGGCAGGTTTGCTCTCTTGTAAGCATTTGAGTTTGCTCCCCGGTGCTCACAACAACGGCTGTTCCAGCTCAAGGATTGCTAGGTGAGGCAAACTCCAGTCATAGGAAGGAAAAACCTCCAGCACAACTGGGGCTGACTGCCAAAACACCTCAGGAACCAGGAGCTCCTTCACTCTAGCCCCACCCCACAGCCTGTCATCCGTCTACCCGGGATTTTCAGAGCTCCCCTGCTGTTGACTCTCCAAATATGTGGAGTGGTGCTTGGTCATGGGAACATTTTAGTATAGTTGTCTTTGAGAGAGGGAGGCTTTGCAGCACTTCTCTGCTGGCCACTGCTCCTCTGAGAATCAGATACAGGTATCTGATACCTCACAGGGTTCCCACCTTCCCAAAATATTTGCCAGCTCTCCTGGAAGGGGACAAGGTGAAGGTAACACCATAAACCTAAGTGCCCCAGCGAAACTCAATTACAAAGAAACCTTGAAACCATCCTGCAGTTTTGAAAATGCTGAGAAACTTCTGCAAGTCTTTCGGAAGGGGGTTGCTTTCTCATCTTTCTCCCACCCTTAGGCTGGCAGGTCCCGGCTAAGAAGGCAGCCAGTGCCCCAGCCAGCGAGGGCCCTCCTGCAAGCTCCCTTGGGCCACAAGCGCATACCTTTCCCCAGAGCTTTGAAAGATGAAGATGTTGCACTAACAAACGTTCAAGATTTATTTATTTCAGGTGTTTGACCAGAAGAGCTGTGGGTCCGACACATTGGTCGAAGCCTCGTTCAGGACCCCCATTCTTTCCTGCAGCTCCACGAGTGGCCCTGCCCGAGGCCCGAAGCCCACGGCCAGGGAACGCCTTCCCTTGCCCCGCGGCTGCACGAGGAGGGCGAGGGGCGCGCAGATGTGGGGAAGCCCACAGCGCCCGGCGGGGCCCGGCGGGGCGAAGGGGTGCGGACAGGTGCCGAGCCCGGTCCGGCCCGGCGCCGCCACGGCCGCGGGCGGGGGGCGCAGCGCGGCCGCTCCGCCGTCGGGAGGAGCCGCTCGGTGCCGCTCGGTGCCGCTCTTTCCCCCAGCGCCGCCGCCCGGCTGCGAGCGTGTGTCAAACCCACGTGCTCCGCCAGCCCGCGCACCGGGAGCGGCGCCCCGCGGCCGGGCCCCGCCGCCGGCCCCGCACCGCCCTGCGCGGGGACCTCCGCCGGCGGCCGTGCCGCACCGCGGCCTGCGCCGTCCCCGCGGCGGCGGGGAAGGAGGAGGAGAAGGAGGAGGAGGAGGAAGAGGAGGAGGAGGAGGAGGAGGAGGAGGAGGAGGAGGAGGAGGAGGGCGGTGTTTTTCTGCGCGGCGCCGCGGCCGTCGCCCCGCCGCCGGCGAGCGTCAGGCGGGGGGGGGCCCGGCCCGGCCCTTCCCCTGGCCCCCGCGCCCCGAGGATGGCAGCGCTGCCCGCACGAGTGGCTGGCGGCGGTGTCCCTCCTCTTTTTTTTTCCGGCAGCGGCGGCGGCGGCGGCAGCGGCGGCGGATCATTGTTGTGTGGGAGGAGGGCGGCGGGGATGGACTTGATCTCTCGGGTCTCCTGCTGAGGCGGCAGCACAGCGCGCCCCGCCGCCCCAGCCAGCGCCGCGCCGGGCAGGGAGGGACCGGACCGGCCCCCCGCCCGCTCCCCGGCTCTTTATTTTTAGGGGGCTCTGCTGCTTCTCTCCCTCGCCCTTATCTCCCCCCCCCCCCTCCCCGCCCGCACACACGCACAGGGACACGCACGCACCCTCCTCCGGTGCCCTTTCATCCTTCCCCCGCGCCGTCTCCTGCCACGGCAGATGCGCCGCGGGTCACCGCGCAACTGGGACTATGGTGAAATTTCCAGCGCTCACTAACTACTGGCCCCTGATCCGGTTCCTGGTCCCTCTCGGCATCACCAACATCGCCATCGACTTTGGGGAGCAGGTAAGGCAGCGCCTCTCCGGGGAGCTACCCTCTCTCTCCCGCTCGCCCGCCCTCCCGCAGCGCCGGTGTGGCGCGGTCGGCTCCTCCGCCGGGAAGGAAAGGGAAGGAGAGCCGTGCCGAGCCGTGCCCCGCCGTCCTGCCCCGGCTCATCGCGGCGGGCGGGGACTGCGGCCCCTGCGCCGATGGGGACAGCGGGCAGCCGGTGCCGGCGTGCCTGCCCCGGCGGCCGCCCGAGAGCACGGGCTGCCCCGCACCCCCAGGAGATGCCCGGGGAAGGACGGCAGGGTTTGAGTTGTTTTGGGGATTTTTTTCCCCTCGCATTTCAGGATTATATAATCTGAAATTACATAATGCATTGGCCGGGGGCTGGCTGTGGTTTATCCCCGCGCTGACACGGCCGCTCAGGTGCAGCAGCCCCTAGCGCAGTGCAGCGCGGCTCGGCGGCGGCTGGAGCGGGGCGCGGGGCGGGCGACCCGGCTGCCGCCGCCCGCTGCCGAAGGGACGCCGCGGCCCCCCCGCCCCGCCGCGCTGCCGCTGCCGCAGCGGTTCGGCCCCGCCGCCGGGAGCCCCCGCCGCGGCATCGCGGGAGGAGCGCGGCATCCCGCGGGGAGCCGCTCCGCGCCCCCGCGGGGAGGGGGCGACTTCCCGGCGGGGCTCCGAGCAGGTGAACCTCCCGCTGCACCCCTGCACCGCCCGTGTTCTGTGCGCCTCAGCGCTGCTGCAGTTCTGTAGCGGTGTTGGTGACCTAAGGCTGTCCCCTGGCATGGACACCGAGAAGATAGCCCGGTGTATCCGAACCCGCCGTCAGCCTGTCTGCCTGACATGCAACCATCCCAGTTTGTCCTCCCAATCCCCGCTTGCTGCGTTTGCACCGAGAACATGTTCAGTGCTTGACGTACTCACTCCTCTGCCCGAGCTATCCCCGGTGGGTGCTCGTTTGCCACTGCACTGGGGCGTCGGGGAATCTCTTCTCCCGTTTCAGTATTTATGACAGTCCAGGCCCCGGTCTTGTGTTAGGCTGCACTATATAGGACTGTCATTACATTTTTAGTAGGATGGTATATACTACTACTTGGTCACAAGTGTTAAACTGGGCAGCCGCACTAGATATTGCACCCCAAATAGCTTTATCCTTGTCCTAAGTCACTCGGTTTGGCTATGAGGAATAGCCACTTGCTCCTGTGCTTCTTGAGCAAAGATACCAGAAAACTAGTGGGTACTTTCAAGCATTAGTAAAGAAGAAAGTGAAAGAAAAATTTGACAGTGGGAAAAAATAGCTAACATTAATTATATGTTTGTCATGGCTGTGTCAATTGCATTTTGATTCCTAGTCCTTTCAATAAAGAGTGATACTAAAAAATACAATTCCATCCTTATCTAACAATTACATGCTTTCCTACTAAGTCAGTCTTCTATAAAACATACTGGGGGGTGAGGGGGAAGGGAAATCTAAATATAGAAATGACAAAGGAAAAGGTGATTTGAATGCTAATAACTATGCCATGTTAATAACATACAGTAGAAGTTAAATTGAAGGCAGTGCACTCAGCAAACTGAGTATGACAGGTGCATTCATACAATTTGCTTCATACAAGGTCAGCTCAATTCAAGATAAATGTCAGCCTATAAAAAACCATCCCCTTGGCTTCAGTGTGCTCTGAACCAGGATTTCAAAATTTTGCAAGTAATTTTATAAGTGAGGGGCCTTCTGTCTGGCTGGGTACACAGGAGGGATGTTAATCTGTGGAGTATACATGTAAACACTTAAGCAACTTTGACAGTGCCAGGAACAAAAATATCTTAGAAAATTTGTTTTGTTTGATAGCCAAGTAATAGGATTGGCCCTTCAGGAGAGTTGGGGTTATCCCTTGTCTCAGATGGCAGCTTGGGGAGGTATTTAATTGAAAAGGGAGAAATCCAGCCTGCTAGAACTCTAACTTCTTTCAGGAGCAGAAACTGGAAAGATAGTTTTTGTACCAGCCTTACCTACATGGAAATAAGGAAACTGAAGCAGGAGCAAAGCTACACCAGGTCTGAAGGTTCTTCTTACAGACAAAAGGACAGTGATTTTATTTTCCTCTATGTAATACATGAAGTTACTTTTTGCACTTGTAGGACATTACTGTTGGACTTGTAAGGCTGAAAGTACATTGACTTGCTGAGCCAGTCACCTTTCTGTGTTACAAAATTGTAATAATTTTAATGCCAGGGCTGAATGGAAGCAACGTAGAAGAATGGGTGTGCCAACAGGTAGCTCTGCAAAGGCTGTGGTACCCCTTCCTGTGAATGTATCCTGCAGATAAGAAAGATTTTTAAGAATGATAAGGGAAGTAATATTTGCATGAAGTAGTGTTACTTGCACTGGACAATACTGTAAAAGAGACAGGAGAACTACACGTCAGAAGTAAGAGATGACTAAAAAAAATAGGGAGAGAATGGACCTTGCCTGACCAGGGAAGAAGAGATGTGTAAGAAATGCTATAAGTCATAAACCCTTTTGATATATGGTGTTCATACATTGCTCCCTCAAGTGGGGAGAATATTTGGAAGTAGAGCATTCAAAGCAGAGCCTTCTTAGCAAAACCTTATACTGTTAGATATCTGAGACTGAAAAATGAGAAACAAAGAGAATTATACCTTTTTTTTTTCCTATTACCTTGAGAGGCTTTTCAGGGTATTGAGTAGTTGTAGTCAATAGCAGACATCACTAGAAAATTACCAGGTCCTTGATATGCAGGTGCCTCTAGGTTCTTGCTACTTTAAAGGAAATTTACAGTAAGGCTAAAGAATGTTTGTAGACCATAGGTTAAGGCTGTCACCGTTGCCCCATATAAGATGCTTGGTATGGCAAGCATGTTTAGTTTACAGGAAGTAAAAAATGCTGGCTCAGTGCTTAAGAACTAATAAGCTCTGCTCATGAAGTCACTTCCAGGACCACTATAGCCAGTGAAGAGCCTCCTATTGACCCCTGGACTTTAATCCAGTGATGCCTTAGGACAAGGCTATGTTACAATGTTGCTCCAATTTAGTGCGCTGACCTCATTTCTTTACCTCATAAGATCTCTTAGATAAGTACCTGATATTTTCCCTCTACTAAAAAGTAATCCTGATGCATGACGAGGTAAATGACCAGAATATTAAAGAGATAAACCATTTCTAACCTACTTTCTTGATTTCCTTCTGTGACCCATTTCCAATTTATTTACAGTGCTGCATGGCTTTTATGAAATTAAATACTACATAGCTTTTTTCTTAAGAGTATGGCCTTCAGCAAAATAGTCCCAAATATTTTGGTTAAACGTTCCTTCTCCATTCAAATCTGTGTCTCTGTATGTCAGTAATGTGTGTGCATGTGCACACATCTCTTTTTCTCTAGGTATATGCATGCACACACAAATATACACAACAGAGCATTTTCATCCTAAGAGCTTAACACCACCAGAAGAGAGATGGTCCCTTTCATTCTGCCATCGATGACATTCAACTCTCAACATCTTTCCCTGAGATTCATAATAATTGCTGTTGTATTTAAAGCTCGGCCATTGGAGAGCAGAGTTTGCATTAAAAATTCCGGCTCCCATGAAAAATGCTGGATGTACTTGCTTAGAAATAAATACATAAATAAATGCCTCCCATGTGATGGAGAGCAACGCAACCTCAAACAACTCAACCAGCAAATAACAGCATCGCTACCCTGTAGGCTCAAAAATCCATCACCACCCACATCAGTTTTCTTTTAGTTTCAGAGCTGCTCACATATGTTGTGGTGGCCTGACTTGTAACATACGCATGCATTTGCATCAGCATTGTTACAAGGGGGGAAAGCTGAGGTGTGCATGAATTCTCTTTCTCAGAAGCACAGAATCAACCATAGGGAGCGCTAAATACAGTTTGCAAGTGTGGCTGGTTACTCTGCCGGATGCTCATGGGGTGGCAAAGGCCAGGCAGAGAGCAGTTCTTTTGCTCTCAAGGCTTGTCTGCAGTAGTCCCTTAATTATCAGCGGGAACGCTAGGAGGGGCTTTTTGTTTGGGGTATTTTTTTTAAGCTTTGTAGCTATCATGTATCGAGCCCTGATCATTAGTTTGTGTCCCTGTCAGTAGCTGTTGGCTGGGCGGTTTAACTTGCCAGCATAACTTATGTATGCAGACATGGTGTTCAGTGGCTTGTGGGCCCTTGGAAACTAAAACCGAGCAAGCGCAGCCCTGCTGCCTCCTTCTCCAGAGGTCATTCAGGTGCTCTGGTCCTGCAGAGAAGTTGCCATACACTGCCCACGTTGTAGTGTTGGAGATCCAACAGGCGAGCCATAAAGGAAATGCTAGATGTTTTAGATTCCAAATTATTTTGCAGTAATTGCTGGTTTTTTCTTGTATTTGATTGGGGGGTTTTGGCTGGTTTTTTGGCTGGTTTTTTTTTTTTTTTTACTTAAAAGAAGAAAGTTGCCAGAAAAGGAGAACAAGTCATGAATAATGTATCAAAAAGAATTAGTGAGCTTATTGTCTGCCCATGCCATTTGCAAACTTAGTAGGGGGTTAAACATTTTGATTAATGCCTTATGAAGCTCGGTTTTGGGGTAAGCATTATTGTCTGGACATTCAAAACAAGTAATGGGAGAGTTCACATTCCCAGCTGTTCACCAGGGATTTGTGCCACGTTGTGTAACCTTTCCGTGGCACAGTTTCCCTGCCTTTGAAGTGTGCCTAGACACCTACCTGTATGTAGATGTAATGAAAATTCATGTGTCAGAAGCACTCTGAGATGAAAGGTGCTGTATGAGTGCAAAGTACTCCTGTTATTGATGTTGTAAGAGGTCAGGGACTCGTTTAAATTGTGTAGGACTTTAGTACCATATAAACAAGAAAGCTAACAAGGTCCTATAATTGGTGTACAACATGACTGTATGTTATTACCACAACCGCATTACTAATAGGGTATGCTGATGGAAATGTCCTGTTTATTTTAAATGAATGTGAACCACACAGCATTTTAAATTAAATTTAGATGAAATTATGTTGAAGAAGGAAACATATACAGAGTAAACTATCAACAGAAGTTTTTTTGTTGTTATTCTTTTCCATGGCATTATTTTGAAGTAGTTTCTCTTGCAGAACTCACAAGCCAAAAAAGGAAATAGCTAGGAATGACCACTGAAATACATCCAGCTTTCCTGTTTAGAGTGAGCAAATCCAAGTGAGACCCTCTATGAAGGATTAAAAACCAAACCACATACACCAGAAGTAGTAATTTTCAGATTTTATACCTCAGCATTGTCTCCAGAGACTTTTCTGTAAGCAGCACAGCTTTACTTCCCTCTGCATGCCAGCCTGTGCCCTCCAGCCCTAGCTCCTAAGTGGTCATCTGTCAAGCACTGGAGGTTTTCACACCAGTGCTAGGTGGGCTCTAGACCATGTGGACAACTCTTGAGACTACCCTAGAGGTTAATTAGGCTTATCTGTCTGTGTTAGTGCAGCGGGCGTTAGACCCCAGGCATTGCATTCACCACTCGCACAGAGCATTTGCTGGCATTTCACAGCAAGCAGTGCATGCTGAGATCTGGGAAGAAGTCAAAGATCTCATAAACCGTTGCACATAAAAGCCAAATCCCAGCAAAGCGCTAATGTTCTTAAAGCTGACAAAGACTTACTCCTGGCAGCTAAACCAATATGTATTTGCATTTTATAGCATGCAAGGTACAAAATAAACAGGTTATGAAGAGCACTGGGGCTATCACCACTGGAGATTTCACATGGTACTAGAAATTATGAGAATGAACCTACTAATGAGGTGTCCATTCCCTGCAGTGCTCCATGTTGCCATAGTGTAAAATACATAATCTTGAGCTAGGACTTGTTTTGCTTCGTTTGTCAGAACCTTCCCTTTTTTTATCCTGCTCTCTCCTTCCTTCACAAAACCATCCAGTTCCCTGCCTCCTGCCTCCCACCTCCCATGGCTGTGTCAGCTTGGCTCTAAGGACTTCTCTGGACTTTCTTATGCTTCACTGTTAAGAACTGGGAGGTTTTGTACTTGATGATAACCATTCAGCATGTCTGAAGGAGTTGGCTATCTGTAGAGCTGTAGAGATAGCTTATTTTCAGGACAGGTTGGAAGGAAGGAGGGAAAAACAACTCCATGCAGCCACTTTTTAATGAAGTAATTTAATTAATCTCAAACTGTACGTTCAGATGATAATTGCCCACCAGGTTGCTGGAGAATAAAACTTTGAGGTCTGTGGGATGGAAACAATTCTCCCTACCAGAAGATTAACTCATGCAGTGGGAGACAAGGAGCATTTAGAGCTTTGCCAAGCAGTCCCAGTTTCCAGTCTCTAGGCTGGAGGGCCCTCTCTGGAGATAACTCCAGACATAATATCATTAGATATCCACTGAAAAAGGTGTTAAGGGTAACCAAATACTTCTCATGCTTATTTCAGAGATAAGGCTTCTCCTCCCTATGCCAGTGAAAATCTGGAAGACTAAGACAGCATCAGGAATTGAAATCAGGAGTTGAAAATACTCCAAGCCTAATGTTAAAACATGGGTTCAAAACTGAAATTTGAAAGGGTTTTGAACCCCTCTATTCTGTATCATGTTGAGAAATCCCCGAAGTAAAACTTTAGGTTGTGAACTGACCATTTGATTTGTTTCGGGGCTTTTCTTGTTTATTTCTTTTGGCTGCCTTTTTCTAAAACCAAGAAAGCTGATTTCTCTTTACATTTGCTTTGGTCTGAGCTGATTGCTTTTAAATCATTGCTCATTTTGCTGCTGCCTGAAGAACTTGGTTGTATACAAAGGCTTATATGACAGGGCCAATCTTATGACTGAAGATAAGTGTCTTTTTATATGCAAAGAAGGCATACACTCAAGGCTCCAGCTCTGAAAGTGCAGATTCTATGTGTTCCTATCTTGATCCTAGAAAAGACATTTCTCTGTCTTTGTGTGAGTTTCATCAGTTCTAAAATAGTGATGTGTTTCACAAGGCAGTTACAAAGTATATTCCTTCATATTTGTAAAACATGGATGTAAGTTGCTGTATAAATAGAAAATTTAAATATATCTGCCAGCTCATGCAGAAAATTCCATGCATAAAACTGAGCAATTCCAAACAGATTTTGCTTTGCAGCTACTTAGAGAAATCTGTAATGTTTTTAAATAACAGATATTACTGCTGAGCTCAATTCCTGCTTAAATGACATATCAGAAAATGTGTTTCTTAAAAAAAATACATGAAATTTGTAACTATCTTAGATTTTAACTAACTAATTTAATCAGCTATTGATACCTCATGCTCTTTGTACTTGGAAACCTGTGAATTTTGGGGTGAGGGAAACAGGAATGTTAATATGCAATTAGATCATCAGATTGCACTTCTTTCTGCTTGCTCGATTTTCTACTGACATGATATTGCTGTAGCTATGGTTTTAGACACCACCACTGTCTCTTGAGATAACCATTAGATAGAGAATTAAAAAAGAACCAGCATAAGAGATGTGAATGACCCGTGCACTTCAGTGTCCGAAACAGCAAAGCTCTGCAGTTCTCCCATCTTCTGTCTCCTCTACGGTATCACCTCTCTTTCAGATTTTCCACAGAACTTCACTACCTAGCTATGGAGTTTTTCTACATGTGCAGTTTTTCTTGATGAGTTCCCTCCTGATGTAATGCAGAATAAAAGAGCCTGCATGAAACATTAACTAAGAATAATTCCAGGTGTAAATATTCATTTTGTTCCAAAGAGGGCTGAAGTAGAGCATTGTTATTTGCAAAGGCACAGTTGATTTCCACAGCTTTTGCAAGAGCATTCTAAAAAAGGACAAAGGAAAAATACTGGAGAGTAAGGAGCAGGTTGTTGAAAAATAAGTGCCACAAGGGTGTGAAATCTCTCAAGTACTATTTTAATTATTTTTCCAAAGATGATGCAAAAAAATTCACTGTTCCTGTTTTGGCTGGAGTGTTACTGTTGGAGAAAGGGTGGTCACTGTTGCCCAACATGTCCAGTTTTCTTTACTGATGTAGGGGTTCAGCAAGAGTTCAGCTTTTAGTGTGGGAAGTGAATAAACTGCAAGACACTACTTATTTTCAAGTGTTTTGCTTCACATAGTATTTCTGCATTGTTAAGGCAGTTTTTTCCAACCCTTTTCAATTTTGACAGCCCAGAAAATTTTCAGTGGAGTGCTGAGAAAGTTCACATGCATAGGAGCTGGAGAACCTACATGGTTTTATATTTCTTCATTACCTGTTTCCAACTCCTTGTAAACATTCCCTAAGGTACAGGGTTCTGTGGGGCTGAAATCTCACCAAACCAAAGCATGTGCTAGTCTGTTTGCTGACAAGTACATTTGAAAGGCTTTTGACTGGGAGATGGTCTGCCTTCTGGCCTTCTTACCTGTGTTTTGTACTTAAATTAGTGAATGAAGTCAAATGCAGGCTGCACCTGAACTTTAATGTGCTGGCATGGGTTTTGCCTGTGCTGGCTGAAGAATGCAGTAGTGCCTGCCAGCTGGGACTGATTTTTTTCCTTCATCAAGTCCAATGTGCAGCGTGTGTAGGTGTAAGGGGTGCAACCACATAACCCAATGTTCTTCCCTTGTTTTTTAAAAGATGGTATTTGACATCTACTTTCCTGAAAATGCAGGTTTTATGTCTCGATTTTATTGGGCTCTTTTTCCTGTTCGCTTCCTACTCACCCCTCCCTCCTTCTGCTGCGTACCAGTGACCAGTATCTTATTTTTGTAACCTCTGTGTTAGTATACAGTAGCTGCTGTTCCTGTAGCCATGGGTAGCTAAGGTGAGATAGCCTCTGATCCACCTCTGGCAGCTTCTCTCCTCAAGGCAAAGGCTTTCCTTGCCACAGCATACCAATGTGCTCCTAGAACTTGGCAGCCTTTGATCTCAAATCTGCTGTCCTGCAGATGGAAGACAGATTCTTGAGCAAGTCCTTCATTGCCATTTCCTCTGTCAGCATCTTAGCAATTAAAAACCCTTTAGGCCATTTGAAAAGAAAATGAATTGTTAGCAGTATCACAGGGTGGGACGACACTTCACATTTTTGGTTCTGTTGAGAGGGGAAAAAATGTCAGTTACGCAAGAGGAAAGATTATAGAAGTGAAGCATTTATAGCTTGGACAGAAAAGGGAGTTTGATAACCATCTGCAGTTGTATGAACTGTGCTGTGGTCATGAAGGAGAGGAAAGGGGAAATGAGGTTACCTAGGTCACTGCTGTGGAGAAGAATGTGGGCAGGAGCGGTGAGAAAGATTGGGGTGGTAAACAGAGTTTAAACTGAAAAGATTCCAGATGATTTTCCAATTAAAAAGCAGAAGTTTTTCCCTCTCACTTTACTTCCTTCTAAATGTGGCACAAAGAGTGTTGGCCTTTAGACAGCATTAGGTGGTGATCACTGTAAAGTGCTGTACATGATGGGTCAAACCTGAAGACCACATTTTCTGGTGAGGGAGACAACCAGCTGGAGAACCTCATACTCCTCAAAGGCATTCAGTGCACTCTAGAAGGACATTGTAGTTACAGGCTCTTACTAAGGTAAAGTGTAAAAAACCTGCCACTAAGAGGTGAGGAATTTATTTTATTAATAATTGGTGGTCATAATACAGTTTTCTCACAGCACCCTGTTTTTCACATGCTGCCTCCCAGATTCAGCATACAGAGAGCACTTGCTAGGGAGAGAAACCAGGGCTACCTAGCTAGTGGAAGTATTGACTGTGAATCCTTGTCTTGTTCCTTTTAAAAGCATTCACTGGAGGCAGCATGCCCTTTGCTACCCAGGTGAACAATACACTGTGTTAGGGTCTCCCTGGTAGGGCTGAGGGGAAAACATCCAAACAAAACAAGTGTATTGAAATGGAGGAGCCTTTCCAGTATGAGAGAAGCAGAGTGTTGAGATGTCCTCAGTGTGGAAGTAAGGGAGATCTTAACTCTGCTTTTTAGCTGGAGGCTTGCTGAGTTTTTTGAAGGCATAAACTGCCGGGAGACAAGACTTGGCAAGCACAGGGGAGGTTTCAGTCCTGTGGTCCCATATGCTATATGTCCACAGCCCTGCAGCCTTTCTTGACCTTTCTCACTTACCCTTTCTTACTGTCTTTCCAGTTCAGTTCTTTGGGTTCTTTGGTTGGTTGTCCCATGGGTGCTGGAGTGTATTAGTTATACAGACAGCTCTGTGGCTGTGTTCCCAGACTGGGGCTGCAGTGCAGCACCTCTCCCTAATTGCTACCGGGGAGCCCATCCATTTTGCCCTCATCCTGTTACTGGCTTGGGTAATTTATTCCATCATTCCATCCCCCTTCCTCCTCCACTATGTCATTTTGGATATGACTTTGAACATTAGAATTATTTGCAACCTACTCAGCCCAAGAGGCCAGCTAAGAAGATGGGGTCACACCAGCCACCAGCTCTGCCCAACAGAAGTGAAAATGCCAGGTGATGTACTTGACATCTCTGGTCATTTTTCTCTGCACTTCAGCAGCACATAACAACTGGTAATGCAGGCCTCCAAATTTAGTGTGACAGCACTGTCAGCTTCCCCTGTAGTTATGTTGGGTCATAACAATTTTGCAATCTTAAGCGTTCACTTTAAAAGAGGAAGAAAATCCAAACCACGCAACATTTTTCAGCTTATTAAAACACCAAAGGCAGTCATCCGCTGAAAGCTTTTTTTGTCACGGGTAAGCATGTTTTTCACATGCTTCTTTAAGATACACATGCACATGCATATGTATGAGGTGTGTTGTGAGCAGGAGACTGCCTTTGTAGCAGAATTACACACTGAGTGGTGCTAAAGTACTGTCTTGATTACTACTGACTTACATCCAAGACTGTAAGGTCAAGGAAATAAGGAGATGGGCTGTAACTGCACATGTACCTGAGGTGTTGCTTATAGTTTGAGCCATCTCTGGTTACATGTTGCATGTGCAAATGCTGTTTTGTTTTTGAATCAATGGTTTTGTACATGGATTTTATCTTTCCAAAATGTGACCTTGGGAGCACTCCTGATCACTGCACCACTGTTCTTTATATACTTGTGGGCAGTCATTTTGCTTCAGAGTGTTTTATTTCAAAGCATGAAAGCATGACGACCTTTCAGTATTCACAGTCTTGTTCTTATATGAGCTTTCTGAGATGCAGTCAACGGTCTGCTGGTTAGGACATGCTCCAGCATTGTAATAGTCTTGGGAAGAGCTTTCATCAGCAGTGCCTTCTGGATCTAATATATAAGTAGTGTGGGTTTTTTCTGTTAATACAGTGCAGAGACCAGTGTTTCTGTCTTTAAATAAATTCATAATAAATCACAGCAGGTATCCTGCTTGACATTTTCTTAGTCTAGGCTTGACCTGTTGGTGAGCTTTGAGTCGCTGTCCAGAAAAGGCCAATGTCATTGTGGGCTAGCTTTTCCAAATCACAGCATGCCATTTTTGTCAGCTGCAAGCTCCTACCACTTTGTGGGTGGTTGCATCACTGAGGAGAAAATAGCTAATGAAGGCACAATCATTGCCTCGGGACTTTGTCAAGGAAACCTCATGTGAAGTTACATACTTGTGACTTTGAGCTCCAAGAGTTTGGTTATGCTTGCAGTAATCTGCAGATGTGGGGTGTGCTGTATTCTGTGTGCATCCAGAGATTGAAAGGGGAAATGAGTGCTAAGAAAGAGAGGTTTAGATCAAGAGGGAAGCTGTCTGAAAGGGAAAAGCCTGACATCTTTAGCTTCAGAAATACCAGCACATCCCAGAAGTCCTGGGTCATGAAAGCTTTTCACTGCATTGGAAGGGCTGAAATGCTCCAGTCAAAGTGACTGTGGGGCCATAATTTCATCACTAATATCTTGCTGAATAGCAAACTAGAAACTTTTCCCTCTGTCATTCTGCTGGAAGTCTAAGGCAGACAAAGGAGGCATGCCAGTGCAAGTTTAGCTTAATGAGAAGACCATCGGGTTCTGTATGACCAGCATTGAGAAGAATGTCAAATCAATACTTGTCCAGCTGGTGATAAAGGATAACCTGAGCTTAACTGTAGAAATAAATGGAGGAAAAAATATGACTCACTAATGTCCTTGGCCTTTTTTCATGAACAGAGAATAGTAGCAGCACGTGAAACCATTAGATATGAATACAGTCTCTTGAGAGCTCTGAGTATGGAGTGCTATGACAAGAAATAAGCAAATTGGCTGGACAGGGAAGTGGTTTTGTCTGCATCCAGAAGAACAAAGAATATTTGAGTCTGTTGTTTTGGTTTTTTTCACTCTTAACGTGCTTATAGCATTAGGGAACCCTAAGCACTGTTCTGCTTTGCTGTTGACACAGCATGGGGGTGAGGGATGCACAGACAGGTTGGAACAATTACAAGAAGGGATTAGTAGCTATTGCAACTTCTGGGAGTTGGTTTCAAAGGCAGCTGCAAGCATGAATGTGTCTTATTTGCTTTCCATGAAGAATAGTGCCTCTATAGTCTCTTGACATTTAGAATCAAATACCTCTACACTTTCCTTCTTTCTGTTTTGGACAGATAAGATTCTATAACCTCAAATCTTCTGTGTATATCCCTTTGTTTTGCAATTCCTTTGTGAAAGAAAGAAAACAACCATTGAGAAAGAGAGAAACAGGATATAAGAATAAGGAGCTGCACTCAATTCAATCCTTTTTTTGTCTTCCACTGAATCCCTGCATGGCAGTGCAGTGATGCAGCACCATAACCAACAGTCTGGCATCTGCAGCCTGCCAAGCTGAACCCTGAAGGATCAAGCATCATCAATCTCATCTTTTATTGTCTGGTTTTGGCTCTTTGTTTATACATATTTATTTAAAACTGGGGATTTTTTTGTTTCAGCCCTTGGCTTTGGACCTCCTGTGCCCTGCTGTAGTTGGTGGCCCTGGACAGCTCCTGTCCCTTCACCTTGTCATCCTGTCCCCTATTTACTGCCCCTTTTTTAGTTCACAGTAGTCTGTAAGCTTCAAATACCGTCTTCTCTTCTGTCTCCTCTGCTTTTCCTTTTCTGTGCCTGTCCACAGGCTGCCTCCAAGGCACATCCCATTGCTGTTTGCAGACAAGCAGCCCACAGTTAGTATGGCAGCAAGGTTCCCACTGCCTGCCCCCAACAGATTCCTTCCTTGCAAACAAGAGGCCTAGTTCAGCAAAAGAAATGCTTAGTTAGAACTCTTTTTTATGTTTGTGGGCTTTAAATATAGGCCTCACTTAAGCTCATGTACAGGTATTTATCTCATATGAGACAGCCAGACTTCAAATGAAGAATGTGACCTTTGTAAAGCTGCAAGGCTTTTATCTAGCAGAGGGTCCGTGCTTGCCTCTTCTCCTCCACACATGCAGTTGTGGTACCAGGCAAATGCTACCCAGCTGTATGTGTTCCTCCTTTGACATCCCACCGTGTCGGAGCCAGGTCCAGGTCCGTGTGGTTCAGATACTTTTGCTCTAGGACTGGCATGTCACAGTGCTGCCGAGGCATGGCTGTGACCACTTCACCACTTGACCTGTGGCTCCCTCTCGTCCTCACCCAGGTGGCTTGTTTTGAATTCCTGCTCAGCACGATGCCATGTAGGAGAAGCAGTGAAGTTTTTGTCCCTGCATGCTGGTGTCTGATGGCACATGATAAATGCCTGGTGTCCTCACTGGTGGCTTTTTTAAAAGACCTTGCAAACAAAGGTCAGGGTGATTATTCTCACTAAGTCTTAAAGCCAATTTCTGGATCACAGACGAGAATAACATTGCCTGCATTCCCCACATACCTGTTCATCCTGCTGTTAGGTCTCATTGCTGTGGCTGACCAGGAATGTTTTCTTACCTGCATGGCCAGAGATAAAGATGTTGGAGTGCTGAGGGAATCTAATCTCAACAAAGTCCCTTTTGGATCAGAGAGCACTTCTGCTTTTTGGTGTATTCTTTCAAAGACAATCCTTTGAGGAAACCCGGGAGAAGCATGTCAGACTCAGTCAGTGGTACATGGGCATGAATATAATGTGCAGAGAGGTCCAGGTATTGTGAAGGTGCTCACTGTAAGCTTCAGACAGAAACGTTCCCATTGTGAATCTGTGCATCACTTGAGGGACTTTGATGTTTGTGACCATTTTTAACATTATAAATATTTTTAAAATGCTATATATAATTTGTCTTCAGACATTTTCAGGTCATAACTAAACTACTAGGCTTGTTCCAAATTAGAGATGGATGGCATGAATAGCACAGTGTGAGTCAGACCCATCACATGTTCTAAATTAAACTTGTGCTGAGCCAACATTGATCTTAAGACTCTTTCTGAACATCTCCCTATCTTACAGAAATTGCTGATCATGTTTCTAAAGAGGTTAATAATGAAGAAAAACTAAAGCAGAAGCATGGAGGACAATTGTATGATGGGAGGACTTAAAACATGCAACTAGGAGAAAGTATTCTGAATAAACAAGTTAGTGAAATAACAGCTTCAGTAGCAGATAGGTTTTGGCTTGCCTAGCACTGTTAAGAGTTCAAATTGCAAACCTCTAATGTTGCTGGAGCAGGGTTGTCTCCTAGTGAATACAGATGGGTGTTTCCCTACCTAGGCATTGCAAGCTGCCTGAAGTATAACCACAAAGGGCTCCTGTTTTCTGGGGGGGGGGAAAGAAGAGTTATGAGGGTAACATAAAGATCAGAAGATAGGAGGTCTTGAAGGATTAATCTGATGACCTGTTCCCCAGTAGAGGTAATACATGCTTTAAGTGAAATTTCACCTGAGATACTTTGCACAGTTCTGGCCATACATACTTAAGGCAGGTCAGTTCAAGCTTGTTCAAAAGATTAGGCAAAAGAAACCCCAGCTATTAATTTCTCCTTTTGTTTTTCATCATCTTATCTGAGAAGGTAATATGGAAAGGTTTTGGTTTCTGTAGCCCAGCAGAGAAAGGTAGACTGTGATTAAGGTGTTTGTCTGTGAGGGAGATGGGATCGTGTTTTCTGATGGGAAGATGGTAGCCTACCTGCAAACAAGAGGAAATTGAGTAGCAACATATGACTTTGAACAGACGATGAGTGCTTTTAAGCTGGAAATGAGGAAGGCTCCTGGCTACCAGAAGAATGAGACTCTGGAATGATCAGGGTCAGGAAAGCTGAACAACTTGTTTTTAAGATTGCGTTAATGAAAGTAATGCTATTGTAGGTGTACCTGGAGCACCACAAAGGACTGAAGCCTACACCCCTGCAAATTGTTTCCATTCCCTTTGTGAAGGGAAGGTAGTAAACTTCTTAATCTGAATAATCTGAATGCTGTGGTTCTAAAATACTTGTTTTTCAGTATTTCTGCCTTCTTTGAAAGAGGTCATTGCTTACTTTAGACCTTCACAAACCCTGTTCTGTCATAGGAATGATTCCCAGAAACGCAAGGTGTCCCCTCACCCAGGGACACAGAGGCAGGGGGCTGCTTCTGAGGGGCTGACATTGCTGCCTCTGCTGCTGCTGCTGGCGCTGGCGAACAAACAGAGCTCTGTTCATTTTCTGCTCTAGCAGAACGAGCAGGGGGCGGGGAATGGGACAGAAGAAGGATGAGCTTGGGGATGGAGTTTGCTCAATTGAATGAGAAAAACGTAATGAGAGAAGACAATGTATATTCAGGTTCATAAAGAAATTCATTCAATGATACATGTTAAACAAAATTTGGAAGGGTTTGCTAATGCCCTTTTATTGCTGTTCCCAGGACAGCTTATCTGTTCATTTTTCTGTTTTGCGTGCTAATGATAAATCAAAGCTGATCATCTTGTCATTGCCATTGACCCTGATTTAGGACAATCTAAAACCATAAAATACCTTCCCTTTTTCTCTTTGCTTATGTCTTCTCCCAGCATTCCAAATAGCAAGCTGCAGTTGTGATATGAAAATAATTTTAAAGAGGGAAGCTTCCAGACTTGACTTGAGCTTCCAGTATTGAGAGCACTGGAAGAGACATGCTTATCTTTTATTGGCCAATTTGAAAGTCTCAGTCTGCATATTTCCATCCATTTGAATTATGTTGCTTTGTCCTTCTGAAAGCAAAGCAGCCATTATTACAGTAATGAGAAAAAATCTATTACAAGTTTTACAAGACACAGTACTTTCAAAAATGTGGCATTTTAGAAGTGTGGGCATTAAATTTGTTGGCCTGTGCATAACTGGGCTACTAAGAAGCCATATTGGTGCTGTTCTAGTTGGTTAAAAATGGAATTTTAAAATGTTTTTGTGATGTCACTAGAACAGTGCATGCAATAAGGAGAGCAAATGCTGAAACATGAGAGTCTTAATTCTGTGTCTGAGAGATTCTGCATTTTCATTTGGGTGAGTTGAGGCTGAGGGAAGAGGGACTCTCATTTGACTTGGGGGCTTTGGGGTTCTTTTCAGTTTCACCACATACATGCGAGTGTTTGAGCACTGTTGAAGCACAGTCCAGTTACTCTGCTGGCAGCAAATGGAAGCAAAAGACCATGAGATGTGTCCTACCTGCTCTGACCTGTGGCCATCATCTGGCCCTACTCCTTCTTCAGCCCTGCTGAGGAGGGATGGCCAGGAAGAGGGCAGGCAAAAGGTTTGTCTCACTCTGTCACTGCTGTATGTGCAAAGAAGTGAATCCTCTGGCCTTTATGAAGTCTCTTAGGTTGACTTTTTTTTTTTTTAAATCAGGGCAATGTTCATTTTCCCACAAATAAAGTAGCAGATCTGTTTACTTTATACTTACGTCCTAGACTCAGGAAGGTTGAAATCTCCCTGCAGCATCGCTGTTCCCTTTCATCTCTAATAATCACTCCTCATTGCTAGACTAATACATGGGAAAATGGGTGCAGATTTGGTATTTCCTTGAATATCTTCACTCCTTGAATAGTCATGATGACCCCTGTAACCATAGATAGGTAGCAATGCCCTCAGAAAGTAGAAAACTGATTTTCTTTCTTCCCCAGTCTTTTTTAAAGACTGGTCTTTTTCATTCACTCTTGGTAGTGAATTAGGAATTTGCTGTATCATTGTTAACTACGCAAAATAAAGACAGTCTGGAAATAGAAATGGCTGCAGCCTGTGCAGATAGATATCAGCTGTTGCTCAATGTCATTATGAAACTGTGAAGTCATCAGAAATAGTCCCCACAGGGAACGTGAATATTGGGCGCAATGCTGGGTTTCCAAACTGACAATAGAGAGACAGAAACCTGGATAAAAGAAAGAAGAGGAATATCACATGACATAAAAGCAGCTCCAGTTCTTTTTGGCTCACTGGCAGTTTTTTGCTGTCTTGTAATACCTGATACCCACAGAAAAGATTCATGAAGATCCATGATCAATAAGTGCACTCTTAATCCAAGATGGTGTGTAGTGTTTCCCTGTGCTCAGTGGGAACTTTCTCCACATTAACATTGAAGCCATGCAAAAACATGACCCTTGAAAGTGAGCAGGAGGAGGAGATTAAGGAAAGGATAACTTATCTTGTTAATGACACCAAGGAATAAGACACTCAAGAGAAATCCAATAGCTTCAGCAGTAAAGGTCCCGTTAGCACTGTCAAGGATGAAAAGGAAAGCCTTTAAGAAAAAGAGGCAATAAATTTGCTTTCCAACGCCTTTATCACCCATTACATAAAAAAGCCTGAGGGAACAAGATCTTACAATTGGAAAGAGTCTTGATGGCCCAAAACTCAGCCCAGACATTGGAACAAAAGCTATAGTCATCACATTTCTTTGCTTTCCGGACAAAGAACTTATTATGTAAAAAGCAGAATAAAACTCAAGAGCCTGGGATATGCCAACAAGCAAACCTCCCTTCACTCAGACAATAAAAAAACAGATCAGGAGAGAGGACTAAATGCAGGACTTCAAACAGCAGCCTGTTAACCTCGTCAGACCAATGTGAGTTTGTGATGAAGATCCACCAGTTTCACCTACAGAAAATGACACCATCTATGCCTTTTGGAGTTTTTCTTGTAACATCAAAGCCAAAGATTCCACAACTTCCATCAGAACTTAGGGCTGTTGTAAAAGTGAGGGGTATCTGCTCATTCATATAACATGATTCAGCTTATTTTGCTTCCAATAATGTTGAAATCACTGCTGAGTGCTTGTTGCCTAGTAGTGATGTTTCAGAAGAGAAAGAAAATATAGAAGTGAGTAGTTGAAATACTTGTTGTTGTGTTACTGCCTCAACAATATTTCTGTATCACTTGTTTGCCATAGACAGAGAAGTCAGCAATGAAGGAGAAGGTAGATGGCACTCATCGTTGACAGAAAAAGAGTGAAAAAGTATTTTTACTTAAGAACTAATACCAGATAATCCTAATGAAGCTGCAGGATGTCACGTGTAGAAAGAAGCAGCCAAATCTCACAGATTATTGTGAAACTTAAGAAAATAAGGCAAAGAATGTTCTTTTCTTTTAATGCTCCAATAGCTTGGTCTTTATTTGTAAAGGCTACCCTTTATTTTAAGGGTACTTTTATGACCAAATTATTAGTATTGTTATAGTAAGATTCAGAGCTCCCAGGAGAGATAAGGAAACCACTGCATCTGCCTTCACTGGATAGCCAAGGAGTGCTGTCTTTCATGCCTCCGCTGGACATAATTTTTGCCCACTGACAGAAGGCTACTGCTGGGAAGAACCAGCTCAGCCCTGAACAAGCAAAAAGACGATTTTCACTACACAGATGTGTGAGATGTTTTCTGGGAAGAAAAGTCAGATCAAGCTGATCCCTCATAACATTAATCCCGTGAAAATAAAATTTAAGGCAGTGATTCAGGCAAGCTTCTGTTTGAAACTCTAAATTGAGAACTACTGTCTGTGAATAGTTCTATTTTCCACAATTTTCTATGGTGATAAATGTTTATGTTACCTACAGAAGAATAACAATACATATAGCTGACTATACCCATTTGTAACACAGTTAAAGGAGGAGGGCGAGTTAAGGCCATGAAACAGGCTGCTCTGAAGCTACAGCTACATTTTCTCTTTCTATTTTAAAAATACATAAAGAACCAATGTTTCAGTATTGTATTGTCTGAATTGTATTTATTAAACTAAGAGCAGGAATAGAAAAAAACATCAGTCTAGCCAAATCCACTAACATATAGTGAATAAGCCTCAGACAGGTAAAAATTGGGAAGGCTATAAAACAGCTGTAGAGAGCAAGCAGCATCATTTGTAGTATTAAATTTCAGGAAAAAAATATTAAAGAAAAAAAGTTGCAGATGATAAGATGATATAACCCTGCACAAATGTGCAATTACACTAAAAAAAAATACTCCCAAATGGTTTACTTGATTTATCTGCATTTCAGTAGTCCATTCTTCAGCCTTTTACTATAGAATTTCAATATCTCATGAGTAGCATACATGCAGACTTAGGGATACCAGAGCAAAGCTTAAGATAAAAATTAGGTGTGCTTATGCAGTAAAAGGGATTTTTTCATTATAATATCTTGGCTGCCTTACTGTGTCTGCGACCAGAGAGTTTAAACTTGAAGAAAGGACAGCTCCTGTGTTTCAAACAAGCAAATAACAAAGAAGTTCAGTTACAGCATCCTGTATTTTAACACCATGTTTCATTCTAGATCACCTACACTGTAGTTACTTAGTATTCTGAACACCCAGCATATTCTTTTTAAAAAGAACCACAAAAAGTATTCTTGTTTTCTTCTCATGTTCTTTCTAGTTTGCATGACACTGCAACTGTACTTCCTTATTTGCAGTTACAGCAGTAGTCAGAAAAGATTGTTTCCTCTAGAAACCCAAAGACCCCCCCTTTTGCTTCTAAAGGTTGTGCTTTGCCTGCTAGCAAACATCTGCCTCCAATTTCTATGCAGATGCTCTTGATCACATGTATCTGAGTCATGTTTCTTCTGGAAACATAGGCAATGAATTCTCTAAATATCGAGCTGACCTGATGTACTGAATGGCCACTTATTCGCTGCTTCCTGTGCTGGGGTACAACTGATGGCAGCAGTGCTGCTGTGCTCTCAGCTTAGATGTCACCAGTAGGGTAGTTCATAGCCCAATGTGCAATAGCCTTTAAGTTAAAAAGTGATAAAAATACATTCTTCAGAAAGCCCACAATCTTAAAGAAATTCCCTTTCTTCCCCAAAAAACACCTCCCCATCCCTTTGCCAGGTCGCAGCAGTTCTTACTCAATCAGCACCTAGTTTCTTCCCTTCCGCAGCCATCACCAGAACCACTGGGGATTATTTACAGTGCTGACACTCCTGCTCTCACATGAGTCCCAAAGCTATCTCTGGCAACTTCAGCATAAGAGTGCAGCTAAGCTTGGCAGAACTGCACTGGTGAACTGGGGAGCATTGACAAACAAGGGGACATAGTGGCATCACAGTCCCCTGCAGCTACTTCCTTTTAGAAAAAAAGAGTTCATTAGTGTTAAAGTTTGGTTAAGTAATTGATTTACTTTTGAGGTCATCAGCTGAAGAAGTAAAAGTTAGGGACAGAAGTGCTGTAAACAAATAATATGGTAATTATAATTCACTGCTGAATGTTTGTCCCAGTTAAGAACTCTGTGTTCAGATTTTTCTTCACTGTGAGCGACTGTCAACATTTCACCTGCCCCATCTAATAGGTGCAGTTGGGTGATGCAAGTCACTTGCTCCTTTGCTCAGTTATTTCCTCCCTGTTCAATGAATACTTAGCCAATCTAAAAATAAATGCAAATTAGTCTGTAAATACTATCTTTGGGCTGCACGCTTCTAGGTAGAAGCAAATTCAGCCTACCATTGTGTATGTGTGATAAAATGAAATCTGTGCATTGATTTTTTTCCCCTGCTTTGAACTCTAGGCCGTCTTGTATTTCTGGCTGCTGCTAGAACAATGAGGCTGTATCTGACAGCAGAAGTGGACTTTAAAAGGCAGAATATAAATATTTGGAATGTGCACAGGGAAACGAGTCTTACTTCTTCCTTTTTGCAACAACAGTCAGTCCTGCTCTTCATTGAAAATTTGCCAAAATTCAAGTTACTGTTTTTGAACTGAAGAAACAAAGCAAATGAGAAAATGTGCCACCTTGAAAACAGATCTCCTGCTGTGAATGCAGCAGTTCAGTAGCAGGGACTTGATCCTGGGTGTTCTGTGGTGTCAGGGGTACTGGAGGCTCCTGCAGAGCCTGGGAGCTGCACGACTGAGCCCTGGAGATCCCTGCAGATGTGTTACACCAGACCCGGTACAGTGTCGTAGCTCTGAAGTTGTCATCCTGCACCTGCTCATACTGTTGAGGGGCTCATTCAGACTAAGGAGAAAAGTCAGAGTAATACACGAAGTTAAAATACCTCCTTTCCCCACCATGCCAAAAGGAAAGCAGGGCTCACCCTGCCTAAGGCCGACTGGCTGGTGTTGCACCACGGCTGTTTCTGTGCTTCCCTCCCGGCGAGTGTGAGTGCTGCCTGCTGCAGGCTGCAGAAAGCGTCTCGCCTGTCGCTGGCTGGGGACAGGGCAACTTGTGAGCTGCATTGAGGAGATTATGAGCTCTGTGTAAGCACCTTTAGTATCCACCAGGCTCCCATTTTGTTTGTAAGCCCAGTCTCTCCTTCTGCTATCTTAATTGCCTCCACATTCCACACTCGGCTGCAGTTGGAAGCGGTGATGTTGCAAGGCTGTCCATAGAAGGTTACTAAACATTGATGACCCTTGGTTATCGGGAAGAACTTATCTTGCCAGCTGTTTTCAAGAGAAGAAGAGATGTAGAAGGCAAAGCTATGTCAGTGAACGTCCCTGAATACTTCAAAAGCCCCCAAATTCCCTGGCAAACAGTGATCAAAAGGAAAAATTTCCAAAGCTGGGAAAGGCAAACAGCATTTTTTGTTTTGTCTAATTCTGTTTATTTCTTGTGCAACTGTAACAGAAACTTTTGCAAAATCTCTGAGCTGTATCTCATAGCTATATCTCCTGAATTTGCACACCACACAGACAATGGAAAGTATAGTGCTTAAACAAATGAGGCTGTTTGTGTACGTGTGTGTAGATAAAGGCAGGCATGTAGGGTTGGACAGGGATAGGAATTGCTCTGACTAGACACTTGGACCACAAGGTTCTCCTTTCTTATATGTTAACACACTGAATTTGTGTGTGAAGGAAATACATCTTGGGGCTGCTGGAGGGAGAGAAAAAGGTTCATCCCTAAACCTGCTTCAGGCCAAGGGAAAATAAAGAAATACAGGTCAATGTACAAACTCAGTTTTCTGGCAAGCATAAAGCTCTGAAAACTTTTTAAATCTGTATCATTATCTAATAAAAAAAAAATATACACTAAACTTGACTGGGTACACAGGAACGCCGGGGTAGCAGCAAGTAGATCCAAATTTGAAAGCCTGTTAATTCATTTTTATTCTCTCACATGTTAATGTTATCAGTGACGACTTCAGAGTCAGATTTTAGGTTAGTATTTATTAATATGTAAACCTACATGTTCAAGTAAGTCATTCCCAACAGTTAACTAATTATTAGCGTGGTGTGATTTACGCAATGCTAACATCGTTAAAGGATGATATGCTCTACTCCCTCTTGTGAAGTTTTGTTTCAGGAGGGAGAGATATTGTCTACAGTATTTTTTTCATTTCACCTGAATTCTTATTTCATCTTGGCTTAACCTGATTTTCATAAGACCCTAGTTTGTGTTTGTCTCTTTGGACAACCTACAGCTAAATTAGTGTCTGTCAGGCAGGGTTATGCAATGTTATATATTGCCTTAAAACTCCATCATTCAGCATAAACCAAAGAGTTTCAGTTCCAAGAATCTAGAAGCTTTCTCTTTTGTGAAGTGTTTTGATTCCCTCCTCAAAGCCAGCAGCATGTTTGATACCATTGGGCATCTCCATTCAAGTGAAGAAAAACACTTGAAATTGTAGAAATGTAACAATATTAAGCTACAACCTTTGCCAATGAAGTCTAATCCAGTAAATTATGTGAAATTTCTACCTTTAGCTCCCTAGTAGCATAAATACTTCTATGATAACTGAATCCATCAAGTCCGTGACTTTTTCCACACCATGCAAGAACCATAAACTTCAGAAATAGTCTAGATTTGTCTTTTACTAATTTAAAAATAGAAAGCAAAAAGGCATCATGTGCCTGAGCAGTGTCTTACAAGTAGTGTGCAAAGTAATCATGGTCGGTGTCAGTGTGGTCCTGGTACGATGCGTGTGAGCACATGCTTGTAGTGCTCTACTGACTTCAGAGCAGCTTTGTGCATGCCTCAAGAAATTATTTCATGGTCAGGCTTGAAAAATCTTGGTAACAATCAAGTGTTGAATGTGGCTCAGAGGTAAAATAGCAAAAAGCACTGAGCACGGTTTAGGGATCCAGTCTCAGGTGAGCCCTTTCTTGTGTCACAGGCTGGGAAGCCAAAAATGCGTATTTTTTCCGGAATGATCTGGCATGAGTTTTAGTGAAATAATCTTTCATGTTTTCCTCTGCAGCCCTTTCCACAGCGCCTCCTACTCATCTGTGCTTCTCTGCTCTTTCCTTCAGCACCTTCACCTGACTCTCTCCATTTCCCTAATGACCATTGTATATCAACTATTTAACAAGCTGCTGGCCTGACAGTACTCTGAACTGCTCATTTGCAGGAGCTGATTTATCTAATGTCTTCAATTTGTGAAAAATCGCTTGAGTTCACTACTGACATCAGTTTCCTCTCAGTGCAATTAATTTCATCTACGGTGAATACACCCTGGCGAAGCTTAAGTCTTGGCTTTCCTCTTGCCTTCTTTTTTCCTTGAATCTGTATTGCACTTCACTGCTCTTTACTGCATACCTTGTCCCTTGATAGTCTCCTTCACAACTTTTGATTAATTTTCTGCTTTATCATAACCATATATTATCTTGGACTCCTCTTTCAACATTTTCCTTTGTAATCATACCTGTTTCAGAGGCTTTCTTATTGGTACTGCCTGATGACTGTGCTTCTGATCTCTCAGCCTGCTACAGAAGAAAGCCAGCATCTGCTCATGCAAATCTGTGCCAATGCTTGTTTATTACTCCCTCCAAACCACAAAGTTTTTCCTCGAAACAAATATTGTCAAAAGAGAAATGAGACTGAGTGGGGCAGTCAGTAGAAACAACACATCCAAATGAGTATACATTATTTTGCAGTGTGTCCCGTATCTCATTTAGATACCTCTTGGCATATGCAAAAACTGCCCAGGACACATGGCTCTGCTACCTCGCCCTCTGCCCAGCTGCCTGCCTCTGTAGCCTGCTGGCTGCTCCCCTTCCCCTAGCGACAGTATTTGTGTTGACATTGCAGTGGCAGTGCCTGGTAACAGGATCCGCTATTTACATGTATTGCAGGACATGACTCCTGCCCTGGCCCTGCTCTCAGAGTAGGGTCTCTTGCTCCACATGCTGAACCCCTGCATTTAGATGAAAGATACAAGGAGTTGAAACCTTGTTGGAAACAGAGTAGGCTGCTGTCGATTCACAATTTTTTAAGTTAATACTATTCCCAAGTTTCTTTTCGTCAATAAAAAAAAAACATTCACTCTACTGGATCTGGGTAGAATTCATGGGGATAATCAGCAACTACAAGCAGATCACAATTACTAATTCACTGCAGCATTCCTAGAACATACTGTTTCCATTGCTGGATTGTTACATTGGCATTTAAATTATTAAAGCTGCATAATAACAAGTCATACGTTCTCCCTGGAGGACCTGAAACATTCTGACATTTCTGTTAATGAAAATGCTTCAAAAATATTTTTTTAAAAAAGTTTTCATGAAGTGCCATAGGAGCATGCAACCAGGTTAATAGGCAACTACATGTCCACTCAATTTAGGAAAAGATTAGCAACTTTGAGCAAAGCTTGTTGGGATGCCTTTGAGAGCATTTTTCGTTTCTTCATTCAGATATATATGTGTTTATGCAGGCTTCTCAGGTCAAAATCAGTTCTCTTGAGTTACTATTTTTAAGAGCGCTTAAGATTAGTGCTTGATTTAGTACAAATTCTTTACAGCTTACTCTGCAATATGTTTTTCCAGTCCTGCTCTTTAACCCCCATTCAAGTGACTTGATTTGGATGAAAACTGATTACGATGTCCACGTTCTGGTGTTCCATCCCAGCCTGCTTCCTTCCCTCCTCCGCACAGGCGGGGTTGTTGTGCTTGGCTGCCTCTTGCAGGGGCTTGAGAGGCACAGAGGGCCACTATCTCCCCCCACTTCCATGCTTGTGGTGCTGGGGGAGGCAGCTCCCTGTAGCCACAGCATCATGGGCGCATGAGTGCCATGCATGCTGCTTCTTACTTTTTCCACCTGAATTTAGGTTTATCCCGATTACTTTTTCTGCACATGTGGAAGCCACTCCAGAAGAAACCAAACAAGTTCACTCAGTGATAGAGGGCCTGGTCCAGTGTCGATTGAAGCCAAAGAAATATTTCCGTTGACTTCAGAGGAGGCTGGGTGTGGGGAGGAGGAGAAGGAGGAGGAGGAGGAAAGAGTGCCAGAGAGGCTGATAGGCAGCTGCTGTGCCTGCAGCCAGTGAGACCAGCCTTCTTTTGGGCAGCTTCCATCATCTCCACCACCAGTACTGGGGTTTTTCATCTCCATTTTTAAGGAAAAAGCAATAGTTGTTCATGTGCAATATTGCAATTTGCTAAAACAAAGCTATTGTGCAAGACATGACATTTATTTTACTGTAAGATTTCTTGTCATACTCTGTCCTAATAGGGTGCACATCAAAACATACTCGACTGGTAAAGGCTTCTCTTTTGGGACAGAGACACTGTGTGATGTCTCTTCTACCCTCAGGACCGGAGTTATTTTTAAGCTTACTCCTATCAGGTAGTTCCTTGCCCTGAACTTTCTAGACTACTTGTTCATGCAGTATTTTTAGTACGTGTGTCCGTTGTTCTTCCTATGGGAAATTGCTTAAGGTTTTACACTGAAGGGAGAGGTGAGACAAAGTAGTGATGAACGAATTTGGTGGGATGGTTTCTGCTGTTGAATGACAAAACACACCTGAGGTAAGAACCAAACTCTGTAGGAGAGACCAGAATAAGCTTGATGCCCCTGCCTGCTGATGGAGAACAACCCACCATGCCTGGGTTCAGCAGTGCAAGGAGAAGGAGAAGGCTGGGAAGGTAATAAATACCCTGACCTGGCATCATCCTAGGGATTTAGGCTGCCTGCTGCTGCTGCTGAGAGTCCATAGCAGCTGGGTGCCTCATTTTTGGGAGAGTTTTTGGAAAAAAATCTCTCTCCTAATTGCACCAAGGAAAACCAGTAACTGGAGTGTCAGCCTGAGTATACACTAAAAAACCAGATCAATTAGTTCGATTTGTTTGATGTCAATTTATTAATTTTTATATGCATTTTATTATTTGGTAGAAATTCTTTGGCATGCCCACACAGAAAGTATCTGAAGGCTTACAGATATAAGCATGACTCAATGTCATTTTTAGCAAAACAAATTAACCCTGCAGATGCTGAATGATATGGGCTTATCATTTTTCTTGCCAGCATTGTTTTCAAGCAAACCAGCATTCCATATATAGTTTTCTTCTTTTAAATACCTTCACAGAAGACAGATTACTTCCCATAAATTTAGGTGCATATTTTGTGCATAATACTCTTATCTCAAAGCACACCTCAGATATCAGTATTTTCTGAGTAGAGTAGTAGTACTTCAAATGGTCTGAATAAGGAGTTCATTTATGTTACCAGCACCAGATCATCCAGTGCCCCACTAGTTGTCCATCAGTGTCCACTCAGATGTTCATCTAGTCTAGCAACTCCTTCGGACATCTGTTGCTGAGGGACTTCTGTGCAATGACTTGTCCACTGTGGAGGTTTTGTCTGTCTTCAGCAGTGAAACTCCAGTGGACATGGGGGATCACATGCTCCCAATATTGGCCAGGAGGATTATCCTATTTGTTTAAAAGCTCTTACACTGCTTAGCATAAGTTTCCTTTTATTCAGTAAAATTAAAAAATATTAAGACTTAGATTTGATGAACTACAGTTTTGCTAAACCTATATTATGCAGAGGCACACACAGACCTCTTTTTTTTGTAGACTGCACTCAGTTGTCTTTCCTCATGATGGTGCCATAGTCTTCCCGCCAGGGTGAAAAGCCTCCAATCATTCTCTGAAAATATATATAGAAATCGGATACCTAAATCCACACAGTGAAGGTCAGCATGGGATGTTCTTTATGCTACTACTGCATTTCCCATTACGTGGTTTCTACATGCTTAAATTCTCAATGCACATTGCAAAGACACTGTTATAATGAAGGTCGTGTAAGTCCACAGCCAGGCAAGAAACAGGACCCACTTCCTTCACTTCAGACCACATCCTTAAGAACTCTGGGCCATGTTTTGTCTCTGTTGAACATCCTTCAGCAAGGTACTGTCACTTTCTTTTTAGTAGTCTTTGCTTCTTACCACTGACAACCAAATGTGGGCATCCCTACATGTCTCTGACTATTACACCCATATTGTCTGTGGCCTCTAATTGAGATTTGGGTTTTTCTCAGCAGTGAAAGAGCCACAGAGTCCTTAACCTATTAAAACAGTATTTAAATTAAAGCGAAGCAGATGTCACTTTCTGCTGGAGATCAGCCCTTACATACAGAGCTCTTCTTTTGCACATGGGGCCTAATTGGTTTATATGATGGTTCCCCTTGGGATATTTGGGACTTGGATCAGTAACCCAGGGCCACATCATGCTAAAGCATTCAGTTGCGACAGGCACCACTAGAATCTCACTGCCTTTCATGTAGTGTTATGCTTTCTAAGCTGTTATGGCGTACTCAGAAGTGGTTCAGCTTGGCTGAAAGGTGCAGCTCCTTCCCCCAGGACATCTGTGTCACTGTTGTTGTCATTTATTTTCTCTCCTTTGTCACATACCCAGTAATGAGGCTTAGTTACCCAATAGCCATGATCTGTCTGCACAGAAATGCCAGACCAAGGAGAATTGATTCTTACCTCCACAGTTGTCAAAGGATGTTCCTCTTAAGCTAAGCTGTAACATAATAAATTACATCAGTAGCTATTTCTAGGTAGAGCTACCTTTATATATAAACTCTACAGTCTGGGAAGCTTGCATGGAACGTTGGTTTTTTTCCATTATAATTTGTATTTGTGCTGCTGGTGCAGGCAGATCAATTTTGGCTCCTGATTTTATTTTTTCCTTTCTTTCTGCTATGTCACTGCTCTGTTTTTCAGACAATGTGCCAAACTAAAATTAATCCAGTGTCAGGAGAGCAGTAAGAATTACCAACAAAGAAGACTAAAGCAAGGTACGGTTTGTAAATACTGGTAGCAAAGGAAGGAAATTCACTTTTTCTCCCACTTCAATCTATCAAGTCTCTTGGGTGAATTATTCATGCCGTTTTCACCTCGGCTGTATTAAAAAAGGTGTAGCAACAGCACAGCCTTGCCTGAGAGTCATTTTCTTTCTACAGCCTTTCACACACACTCTAAGGGATGGCTTCTTAGGAATGACCTTTTTTTAATCCTGTGGCCTCCCTTCATGCAGCTCAATCCCTGCAACTGCAACACAAATCCAATAGAATAACCGCCATAATGAATGTGGCTCAATTTCTGATGTTACTGGTGTGTATCTGCTCTTTTTGCTTTTTTGCCCTCAGAAGGAAAGCAAAGAATAAAGACCAGCTGGGGATACTCTCATCACTTCATGTCATTTTTCTAATTAGCCCTTAGGATTCTTCCAGGAGTCTCCAGGGGCTGAGCCTAATCAAAGGCTGGAGATACTGTCAGGAAGCAGTGCATTCATTCAGAGAGTGTGCTGTCCTCCTGACACTGCTTGTACTTCCTTTCAAGTTCTTTTAAGCATCCTTTTAATTCCCTTATTGCTCTTTTAACCTCCTTGTTTGCCTGCAACTATCAAGGAGCAAAGGAATAGGAAGTCTCAGCAGTTTCTTCACATGTCACAGTACCAAGGGAGAAGAACTGAGAAGTAATAGGGCTTAGAAAGAATATCCTTCTTCAGTCCAAGAATGAAGCATCTGATTATTCAGCCTTTAAGCAAACTGCAAAATGACAAGCCAAATCACCCTCAGGTTCCATATTTTTATATTGAAGCTGTATCTTTTTGAAGCATATGTGTTCAGTATAATGCCAGTGGTATGTTCAAGTCGAGTCAGTAAGATTAGGGCTCAGAAACGGTCCACAGAGTTATTCTTTGAATATCTTTTGAGCATAGAAATCATCTCAAATCACACTTCAGATACCAGTAAATATCCTCTGAAATACAAGCTGATGTATGTCATTCTTGTCCCAGTACTGTAATTTAGTGAGACTTTTTAATTGTGATATGACGAAGAGAGATTTTATGGCAATTTTGAATAAGATTTTGTTTAAGAAAAACCATTACTAAAATGGAGCTTTGTCCTACAAAACCAATCTGGGTCATTTCTCAGCATGCACTGAAAGCGAAAGACGATGGACCTGTCAGTCAGGGAGCACAACCTCTTTGAAAGCAGACACCACTTACCAAACTTCATCAGGAAAGAGTGATGCTCCTGAGTGTCTAAGCACAATGTACTCAGTTTGATCAAGAACCACCCAAAGACAACTCTCATGCCACTTCAGCCATGAATTCAGGAAGAAATCTCTCCTTTTTTAAAACATAAAATAAAAACTTCAGGATTTTGAGCTAAAAAAAAAGTTAAGCTAAAAATCATGTCAATTCCTTTCATTAGTAGGGATTGGGTATCCGTTCCCTGATCTCATATCTTCTTTACAAGCAGTTTTCCTACTTTGATTTCCATCCTGCTTGTTTTATCTGCACTTTGTGCCTTGGCAGGGACAAGGTATAGGAGCAGAAGACTTCTTCATAGCAGTCAGCAGTCCTCTCTGACTTCCCATTTTTGTAGTAGTCTCTGTTTTCTGAATTTAGGAGGACTAAAGAGAGCGTCGAAAGAAAAGAGGTGGCAGCATGTGCTACAACTCTTTGCAGAAAATGGAGTTGATTTTGCAACAGAAGAGATGTGTGTGCTTAGGTAATCTTTACCTAGAGGCTGCCATCTTTTTATCATTGTGATCCTTTTGAAATGACTGTCTGGCATTTAATTAAAAATAATTTATTAAATTATTTCATTTATTAAATATAAATAATATAAAATATAAATATATACATATATACATATATAAAATAAATATATAATATAAATATTCAAATATTTAAATAGAAATATATAAATAAATTATTTCATTTAATAAATTATTTTTGTTGTTTCACATTCTCTGAGAGCCTGCGGCCCATAGGAAGGACGTGATATATGTGTTTCCTCTTCCTAAGACAGTCACAGGCTCTTCTGCAATAGGAGCCAAGTTTCCTTCAGCAACAGCAGCAATTCAGTTCCACATTTTCCCCTCAGTTTTCTGCATCACAAATTTGCATGCTGAGGTTTCCTTCTCCCTGGCTTTAACCTCATTCCCATCTTCACCACCCGCTTTTGGTAGTGTCTGGTGTTTAGTTAGTGCCAGTTCCCTGTTTTGTACTGTTAACCTGCTGCAGGAACCTGGTCTAGGGCATCACCTTGCATAAAATACAGTTTTTATGCTGCTGAAAGACGGATTTAGTGTTGCTACGATTATTGCTTTAAACACAAGTATTCCCAGGAAATTACTGCTTTGTTCTTATCTAGCCCTGTTGTGCTTTTTCACAAAGAATATGCACTATATGCTTTCAGACTTATACTAAATGAACATGAATCAGCAAAGCCACATATGCTTTCAGTACAGCAGAATGTTGTTGACAGTATTTTTTTTTTTTTTTTTTAATCAAAAAAAGGCCCAATCCCAAGTTTTGGCAGGCTCAGCAAGAGAGTTTTTTAAATTACCATTTTGGGGCATCCTGCCATCTTTCTTAGTGTACACTGCCTTCCTGTTTATGCCCTTCACTCCCCCAGAACCAGTGGGGGGGGCAAGGGGGAGAAATTATGCCTAATTTGAAGCCAGCCTATGGAGAAAGGTGCGAGATTGAAAGTAGTTTTGTGGTAAATACAGATGTCCTGTTTAAAAATAAATAATTTCTCTCAGCAATGCCTTTTTGGCTTGCCGAGCTTCCAGAGAGCGTTAAGGGCTATGATAAGTTGGCATTGCTGCTGCGGTATCGTAGCAACTCCAACAAATCAAGACTGCGCCCTCAAACAATGAATCATTCATTTAGAAACCATATCTTCTCCTTCCCTTACTTGTGAAAGATTTATTCCTTTCAGGAGGAAAATTTATATCCACCATACAGACATAGGCTGCACAATACCTCGTGGAGTGTGTACAATAGCTTTGGAGGGATTGCTCAGGGCATTGCCTTCTGCCAAGGCAGTCATTTTAAAGAAGTCTGAAAAAGGCAGCAGTGGTAGATGTTTGGATAGCTGCCACTCTCCAAAGCTGCTTGCCTTCAACCTCTGCATTTTACCTGTCTTGCTGAAGGGAATTAACGTCACATCATTATATCTTTGGGTTTAGCTGTTTCTAGTAAGGTAGGTGAATCACCTAGTGAGCCAGCAGCTGAAAGTAATGATACTGCCAAGTTACTTACTAATGATCTGCCTCTAACAAGCACCTAAGCTATAAGCAGGAGGAAAAAAAAGTGATTATTTTCTTACTGGGAAATCCAAGCTGAGCACATTGCTAAGAAACACATCGAAAGAGCCGGCTTAAAACGCACTAAGTCAGATTTCCTAAACGCTGCTAGGCAGCTTTAAAATGTAAAATGTCTGAGAACCGCTGTAAGAAGCCCTCTGAATGAGAAGGCTGTGAAGAAGAAAAGTGCCTTTCCAGGTCTGTGTCCAGTTGCTGAATTAATAACAGCATCAGAGCACAGGCTTTCTTTTTCCTTTGATGTGCAGATTGAAAGAGGGGACTTGGCTTAGAACATGTGAGCCAGTTTAGTTAAATAGAAATACAGAAGTGAAATGTCTTTGCAGAGTAAGAAGGTCTAGCTCTGGACTTAGGCCCATCAGAGAAGTAATATAGTGAAGTAATTTGATTAAATTAATAAATACAGGCATATGCCATACTTAGGCTTGTTGACAACAAAGTAAGCAATAAAAAAATTGCTACGGCATCCAGTGTAATCAAATTTTATTATACTTGTCATGCTAGTTCTTGAATATTAGTTCAGGTTTTTCAGAGTTGACAAATCTCCAGATTCAAAAGTTGAAAACATGTGCTCCAAAGGGTTAAAAGAAACCCAAACCTTTATTTTTTTAAGCTAATCAACAGATATTTTTAGATCAGATGTAGATTTTTTCTTATTGCTCCAGTAATTCTAAAGCACTAGGGCTGCTGTGCTGCCTTTTTTCTTTAATTTGTGCATGGCAAGTTTTTCAATCCTCACTGAAGGATTTGAAAGATAAGGTGAAAGAAAACTTGGCAAAAACACTTCTTCAATGTATGGCTGACACTGTCGATAAAGAAATCCTCATTTCCCCTTTCTCCGCCTCCAGTTTTTTTTTCCAGAGCTGTGCAGAAGAACAATGATGAGTGGGTAGTTTCATTGGCAAGTACTTTCTTTTCTTCATTGGACACAGAGTGCCTGATAGTTCACTTAAAGTACTTTATGTGGAAGGTTGATACCTGCATGTGCTGGCTTTGGCCAGGATAGAAGTAAATTTCTTCATAGTAACTGGTATGAGGCCGTGTTTTGGGTTTGTGTTGAAAACAGTGTTGATAATTCAAGGAAGTTATTGCTGAGCAGTGCTTGCCCAGAGCTAAGGCCTTTTCTGCTCCTTACCCCACCAGCCAGGGGTCTAGTGGTGCACAAGAAGTTGGGAGGGGACACAGCCAGGACAGCTGACTCCAGCCGACACAAGGAGATGTTCCAGACCATGTGCCATGATGCTCAGCATACAAAGGTCTGAGGCAAGAAGGAAGAGGGAACATTTGGATGGTGTCATCTGTCTTCCCAAGTTACCTTTATGCATGATGGAGCCCTGCTTTCATGGGGATGGCTGAGCACCTCCTTGCCCATGGGAAGTGGTGAATGAATTGCTGTTCTGCTTTGCTTGTGTGTGTGTCTTTTGCTTTTGCTAATAAATTGTCTTTATCTCAACCCCTGAATTTTCCCACTTGACCTTTCCCATTCTCTCCCATATCACAATGGAGGGGTGGAGTGATCAAGTGGCTATGTGGGTTTGACCCCAGCTGATGGTCTGAGGTCAAATCACAAGCACTGCTCCCTCACAGTGTAGAAAACTTTAAACACAGCAACTATTTGTGCTTTGTTTTAACCGTGAAGCAGTGGAGAATTAAAATGACCTCAATCATTCACTGCTTTCTTAAGGAAGCATCAGGTTATCTGTTGCACGTCACTGTAGAAGAGGATAGTAGACCAGTGGCAGATAAGCTCTTTTGAAAAAGCTCATGGTGATGCCTTTCAAAGCCATAGTGTCCCAGTTTGGTTTTTTTTAACATGAAGTCTTTTTGTTCCTATTTCAAGTTGAGGGAAATAATACACGCTGAAAAAGTCATGATCGGGGCTGAACCTACTTTAAGTCTAGCACTTGGAAAGGACTTCTGATGCACACAAAACTACAAATATATATCTCTGGTTATAGGATCATCGCTGGTACGCAACCAAATTTCAGTCAGTGCATTACAGCCCTTAGTTTATTTTCTCTCCATCATCAAAAAAGGCTGGAAACAGTGTTTTTGGTTATCAAAATGTCTTAATTAAAACTAAATATGTGCAGCGTTGCTAAGCAAGTATAGAGGAGGCACTCTCCATGCTGAAAGGTCTGGTCCTTGAGGAGCAAGGAGATTAGAAGAAAACATTCCTGCAGTATTTGCAAATAAGTCTGTGGTCTGGCTTCCAGTTCCTTAGAGTTACATAGTGTATGTGCATTATTTTCTGTTCACCATCTGGAAAAAAGTTACTAGCTTTCTAGGGAATTGCTTGTATCCTCACTCTTCTTTGGCAAATAAGGGAGAGAGGTTTGAGAGGTTAACCTCTAGCAGAAAGGTTTTTAAAGGTAGGACTGTTCGCTACGGAAGGAGGCAACCACCTAATTTTCCATTTCAGATCAGCTCAAATTGTTTAGTTGAATTTCAGCCTTAATTAAACAGAACTTCAGAGTAGTGGTTTTAATCACCACTGTCTGGTTTGGCTCACAAATTTGAAAGTGTTGTTGAAATCCATAATAGAATTGTAAGTTTTTTCTTACATGGGGATGGATTTTATTTTATTTTTTTAAGTTAATGCCATCCTTTGTCTCCTGGCCACTAGTACGTTACAGTGCCGCCTCTGAAGAGAAGACAAGAAGCACTGAACTTCTCTAGCCAAAGGCGAAAGCAGTTACTCTCTGTGGAACCCATGTGACTGCTTAGAACATTATATTGTCTTCACTTAGAAGGAGTGAATATTCCTTTCTCTCTATCAGATACCTTCTAAAGCTGTTTATGCTTTACTTCTCTGGGGAGTAGAATGGCAGGTTTTCATTCATCATCTGCCAAATTGGCTGTATCAGATTTTCATATCTGGCATTTGAAGTCATGACTGCCCTCGTGCCCATGAAAAACTGAAGACACTTTGATAAATTAAATGAAATCTTAGTCTTGATGACCTTTTCCTTGTTAGAAGAGCTTGTTTTTTTGGACTATGGCCTCTGGCCTTCAAGTGTAGTATCAGATTTTTCCACTCGTGTGCTGTGAGTACTTAGTCATCAGGAAGTTCACTGCCAGACAAATCATAGCTCTGCCTTTCCTGTTGTCACTTTTTAGTACCATTCTTTGAACTATTCATGTGCTGATGAGTTTTTCAGCAACAAATGCAGGGGAATTAAGTTCATGATTCCTCAGTGAACTGCTCACCACATATACTTCTTCAAAGAACTGAAAAAATGGAAGAGACAGTTTTTAATTACTCAGAAGAAGTTTACTTCTCCTTCCTCCAGACATTTACAGGATGTTTATCTTCACTTTAGCAGTCATTCGCTCTCAGACATGCAGATGAACACTACTCCCAAAGGGGCAAAGTGAATAAACTTTGGTTCATTGACTGGTCTGTGGTAGGAAGAACAGAAAACTGTAAGAAACCTTTCCATCTAGGTCTAATTGGCAAGAAAGAAAAGGGAAAAAAATACATGAGTTGCTATCTTCAGGAATTCAAACCTTCTGCCCTGAAGTATATTAAACTTAGAAAATATATTAGTATACCACAAAACCCACAGGACAGATTTCAGTTGACTCCACCTAGATTTTGGTGGCAAAACATCCTGGCCACATAAACCAGTGGAGCGTTTTGTATGGAAATGTTGGCTTCAGCAGTTATTACTCACAAGTCAAAACAGAAAGATTTATTCCATTTTCCATTTCAGTTTTCCTCCGTCTTATAACCTCATGAGAAGAGCTTCCTTCTTTTCAGTTTATCCAGATGCAAATACCTATAGAAAGTTGAAGGTGAAGAATTCTTTCTGAAGCTTCTTCCTGCTGCATTTTTCACACAGAAGCTTGTTGGAAAAGATTTGTAGAGTCAGAGAGGATGCTTGGGATTCACCTGTGAAGCATCTGCAGCTGCTGTGGAAAACAAATGCAGCCACTTTTATGGTCAGGCATTTTGGCTAAGTTTTTTCCCAGTACATACATTTTCTTAAAGTAATACTTTAGAGCAGGTAAATGCATTGGAAGAGACTGTGGTCTAATGTGGTGAGGCTCTGTAGCCCTAGAAGATCAAAAAGTGTAAGGCAAACAAAAGAAAGTCAAGCAAAAGCAAAACAGAGTAATGAAAGCACAAAGGGGGATGGTGTTACGTAAAAAAAGTCTTTCTTACCAGTGGACTGAGGTATCAAACTAATTAGGGTCTTTTTCATTCCTAGCCTAGCTTTTGAGCAAGGCTCAAACCATGTGGAGGTACAGCAACTGGCTCCTATACCTAGCTGGGGTAGGACATCTCGTGCCTTTCCCTGTCTTTCTGAGGTTTAAGCAGGTGACGAAGAACACAGATCCTGTCACACACTTACTAAAGTGATCTTCAGACTCCTCACCCTACCAAGCCTAACCACCTTATTAAATGCAAAGTTCTCAAGATGTTGTACGTTAAAAAAAACAACAAAAAGTCCTTAATCAAATTTCTCATTATCTTGACTTGCAGTGCACACAGAGTTATCTTCATCGTATCTTTTAATAAATATTCATCTGTTCTCTTTGCACATGTAGTCAAGTAAGACAGTGAGGCTGATAAAATATTGGTTTAACTGATGCTAAAGGAGATAACTTGGGCATGGCTAATAAAAGCTGAAGCCAGCATGATTAAAAGAAAAAAAAAAAGAAGACGATATTGTAAGCATAACAATATTGAATGGTTCTGTCTGCTTCAATGCAAACGCAGCGTACGCAGAAAGAAGAGCTGGGTGCTGTGGTGGTTGAGAGCACAGGAACGTAGGGCTAATGTGGTTGTGACCCATCCCTCCCTTACAAGCTTTTTTGAAAGGCTATGCATTTGTTCTGTTACTTGTTAAAGAGAAAGGGGAAATGGGGAGGCAAAGAGGAAGCCGTAACCATAGTGTGGGGTGAAAAAAATTGGACTATATAAAAACCCCAACAACCAAACTCAAAACCTGCCCTTACATAGCAGATCTGTTGCACACATGTGCCAGGCTTTCAGCAGCACTGAAACGTACTGCCTCAGAGGCTGACCCAGCTGTTTGGTGTTAGCAAACAGCTGGAGACCTAAGGGAAAACACCTCTGAGATGTGACCTGGAGAACCTAAGCCAGAGCCCTCTGCCAAAGTTGTTCTTTGGAGCATCCCCTGCAAAAGGAGGTGAGGCCTCCTTGTTTGAAGTCTGGTTTTGGGGGTGTTTTCTTGTCCTCATGCTGCATGTTGTACTGAAAGAGGGGGTGAAATGGGACAAGCAATCCAAACGACATTGGTACTTGTGATAATAATTTCAAAATAAGATGTAGGCACTCCTTTGTTTTCCAGGCTGTTTCCCTACCTTCAAGTGCACAAGATACATATATTGCTGAAAGGGATCATGCCACATATCTTTTTGCCCTTGTTACCTTTGGAAGAAAACCAGTTTTCTGTTTCAGTGGTTAGAGACCTGTCTTCTAAACTTCAGCCAGATAGTATGCCAGCCCTGTTTATACCCATTTGTTCTAAGGCCAGCACTGTCTTCTGAATTAAATGACACTTTTTCCCTGTTTTTTCCATTATGGTTATGTTGAAACAGAGCAGCCTCTAAGCCTGCTCTTTGCAATGGAAAACAACCTCTTCTGGTTTCCACTCACTTGATCAGGTTTCTCTGTACCCCTGGATCAACTTAGTAACCTTCCACTGAATTGGGGATGCTCTGAAAGCCTCCTTGATCCCGTGGAGAAGAAACGGGAAAAAATATTTCTCAGTCTCTACCAGAAATGCCTCACCAGTTCTCCAAATGCATTTGCCTTTTTCCATGTCTGCATCACCCTGCCAGTCAGTCACTTGGCAGTGTGTTAGTACACCTAGTCTAACTGAAAAGTTCCTGGCTCATGCCAGAAATTCTTGTTATTGGTCTCCAGTATTTGGCTTGGCACTTTCAACTTTTTATTACACAAGTCTCAAGGCTATCTGTGCACGTGGTACTTACTAGATTTGCATCCTTAGCATGTATAATCTGCGTATTCTCAGTGTTTGTGATGTGGTGAATGAAAATTAATGGAAGTGCTAAAGAACATCAGCTTGATCTTCAGCAGCCCCACCAGTAAATTCCTTTGAGGCCTGTGAATCTCCTTTCAGCATTGCTGATTGCATTTCTCTTTGAGCCAGCCCCGTAAGCATTTCAGAGGTCCTCTTCTAATCCATGTAATTATTCAGTCTGATGAATCCTCTCCTATGTGATACCATATCAGATGCTGTTACCTAATCAGATTGTACAAACACCAGCATGACAAATTAATTAAACCCCCTGAAATTTCATGCACTGCTTCTTTCAAAGGTTTACAGTGTAGACTGTCTAGCTGTTGTCTGGACCCTGCATAGAGCATACTGAGTATGGCTTCAGTCCTCAGCTTTGCTTGTGTTCACTGTTGTTGCATTTGCTGAAAATACAGTGGGAAGTATTCTTTTGGTTTGGGGATAATGTTTATTCCAGTTTGAACCATTTCAAGTTATAAGAGGAGGAGGAGAATGTTCTACTTCATTGGCTGTTTTCTGAAGTGTTCATCGTTGCTTTCTCTCCTATGTAAGCATTGCTTGAAGATTTCCTCTCTTTTTTTTGTTTTGTTTTTTGTTTTGTTTTCACTGCTGCAGTATGCAAGTTTGGTTGTTTACTCGACGAGGGCAAAGTACGTAATGTGGTCAGAATGCACTGGAGTACCAGTGCCAGCAGTACTCCCACAGACCCATGCAAAGGCATCTGCAGCAGACTGGGATTTTTTGTGAGCTGAAACCAACAGTCCTGCTTCCCACTGACTTGGTAGCGTTCCACTATGAGATCCACCATCTCCTTGAAAATAAAATGTGTGTGTACAGCCAAATAGGCTTCTCAAAAGAACATTTGCAACAGGCTTGCAGCTTTGTTTGTCCCAGCTGACTTCATGGTCTCCTCTGTGGTTACTACTCTTGAAAGAGATGCACAAGTAGAGATGTGTGCTCTAGTGGAAAAGAGAAAAATGATGAGTCTCTGAGCCATACCTTGCAACTCTTTTGTGGTATGAGGTCTTCAAATTGCTTCCTCTCTAAGCCTGATAAGCCTTTTCTCATAGTATCTTTCAAACCTGGCCTCTCCCTCTGTTTCACATCTGGCACCGCAGGCACGACTGCCTGTGCATTTTCTATATGGTTTGCTGCCTTCCTGCTACCAACAAATTGCTCCTCTCTGTCCCAGGCAAGTTTGGTAAACATGCCAAATTCACAGTGCTGAGCACCCCAAAGAATTCACTGATTTATCACCAAACCAACACACCTTAGTGTCCAAAAATATTTTAAATGTTGTGAAGCATAAGAATTTAGACTGTATGTAATTCTTCAAAACAGAATATCTCTTCTTGCTCTGACCTGGATTTCACTTTCCTCTTTCAAAATCTAATTTATTCCAAACTACTTTGTCCTCATGGAAAACCATGATCTATGGCATGACAGAATGCTGGCACTGAAACAACAAACAAATGTGTGATATTAACATCAGGTCATTTAGGAGCAGGAGGTTTTGGTAATTTGGTCAAGGTCCACTGTAGGCTTGCTTTGCAGTTTATTAGTTTGCTGTAGGCAGACAACCCAGCCTGAAATCAGAAAGTTGGAAAGGCCCTGGGCAAGGGCTTCCAGGGTCACAGGGACAGTGAGTCACTCGCCAGCCTCTGCACAGGCCCTCACTGTAGCTATGGCACTTTGGCTTGCTTTATACGTTGCACAGTCGTACAGTACAAAACCTCTTTGAACTCATGGGTGCTTTAAGCTACTTCAGTTCTCCCAGTCTCTAGAGAAGAGCAGTAATCCTCGTCTGAACCAACATTAAATAAACAAGCAGATAAATGTACTTTTTACAATTCTTTCATCATAGCACAATGTAAATTGTGAAGTACTGCAAATAAACACTGCTCCAAAATGTAAACTTGCATGGAAGATTACAGCACATTTGTGCCCTCAAATATCCAACATAGGACAGAAAGCAAAGAGTATTACTTGACTGAAACTTCAAGACTGTTTCACCTAGCAGCTGTAAGAGAAACATGTCCAAATTGTACAAAACAAGACTTGTGATTTCTGTCATGACTACAGATAGCAGGGCTGAGAGTTGTTAGCAACCTTTAGAACATACTATCTTTGGAATATTAAAAGCAATATTGAATTCTACAAAGCCAAGCTTAGTTGCACCACTTCATGTAGAACTGTACCATTCCTTCTTTCCATTGCTGGTATAATTTCACCTGTTTAAGTTTGTGAAGCTGGACAAAATGAGAGGGGGAGTCGTGACACTTGCTGCACCCTTCCATGTCTTCTGGTGATACACCTGGAAGAGCAGAAGCACCCAAAGAAAGCTATTCTACAAGGAAAAAGCACGTTTTGATTTGCACTGATTTCAGAGTCTACTGGATCAGGTCCTACCGCTTGCATAAAATAGCACTTTAAATACATTTACTTACCATTCTGAAACATGAGTTTGAAAAAAGCTTATATTATCACAGTACTGCTTGAAGCCCCATCTTAAAAGGGCCCGTGGCTCTTATAAAATTCTAACCAAAAAATACAATGGCCTTTTTCAGAGGCTTTTCTCTTTATTTTGTACTTTATAGCCCTTCTTTCTTTCCCAGAGGTGTTGGCAGCTGTTCCAATGCTGGCTGCAAGTGTGCTATCCCAGTGCAGGCAGCAGGGATGGGCCTGGCTGAGTAATTGCTCTGCTGCTTCCCTTCCCCAAGAAATTAATGCTGACTGCTGCAGTAAGTCAGCAGACTGGAGTGTACCTTCCTGGGCCCTCAGCTCCACTGCCAGTTTCAATTAAAGGCAGTCACTCTACCAGGTCTCTGGTTAAGAGGGGTCCTCTGTCACCAAAGTGCCTTGTGCAGGACCTGGTCTAGGCTGAGTGTTTGCATTGCGAGTCTTGTGACACAAGCACGAGGAGTGTGCCACTTCATCCTGCCACAGCCACCTGGGGGTTAGCAGAAAATGTTGGTTTTTACTGCTGTTGACAGTACATCCATTAGTGCTGTAAATCTTTGTCCAGAGTCTGAGAGCCAGGGGGAACACAGTTGTGCTAGCCCAAACTGGGGCTCAAGAGCTGATCCCCAAATTGGGGATGAAATAAATACCATGACTGAAAGAGGTTCAAACTATTCTTCTTTGTCTTATGTTGTTTGGGTTTCAAGATAAGCATGCAACAGAGCTTCAGAGCAGAATTGCCTTTTAATTTTACAATGCCAAGAATTCAAGGCTCTTTGGTTATAAATCCCCCCAGTTTCATGGAGAAAAGGCTTAATCCACTAGATACCACTGTGACAAGTATCTGCTTCCTCAAAGGCATCTTTATTAAAATGAATCAAGATAGTCTCTTGGGGGAGAGGCATCACAAAAGCTCTGTAATAAAAACAAATACTTTCTTTTCCTTAAAGTCTTCTGATCAACAGCAGCAGATGTATTATTGACTGAAAAAAAAAATTATAGTATTTGATTATGTAGTTGAGTGGGCCTGTCTTTTGTTCAAAGTGAAATAAGTCATATAGCTAACAAAAGAAATTAAATTCTTCAGCTAGATTTGAATTGTATTTGTTGAAGAGATTGTTGAGTTACAGAATTATTGCATCTCAATTCCTACTATAAAATAAGGTTTTGGCACTCTTGCCTGGAGTTGAGAAATCAGTCACACTTGCTTAAATTTGCAGTGATGGCAACAGTTCGGCTCCAGTGTAACTTCAACAAAGGATTTTCTCCAATATCAAACACTTACAAAAGGAAGTGGAAACATAAAGTCAGGTCTTCCAAAGAGAGAACACAGGAGTAGTAAGGGAGCTGCTCATAGACAGTGAAATATGCACAATAATTTCCTCTACTTCTAAGTTTATCAAAATACAGTCCTTATGTTTAAGGCCATTTGGTCTTATGTGATGGCAGGGTGGGAAGCAAGAGGAGGGAAGTGTAAAGGGCTAAAGTGTCTGACAGTGGGCAGCGGCGAGAAGCTGTTTCCTGTGATGCCATCTACTGCTCTTTATAAAGTGTGTGATGACCTAAAGAAGGCTGAATTGGTTGCTGTTGGATCAACCTGCAAGGGACTAACCCCTTGGGGTTTGTAAGCTACCCACCAGCAACAGGCACAGACATACCTGCTCCTGGGGATTGGACCCCAGAGCTGGGGTTAAGAGTCCTGCCCTACGTTGTCATCACAGTAGAGTCACCAGTTCCAGGGAGTTCACTGCCTGCAGTAGATCTGGGGTGGTCTGAGAGAAAAGCTCTTTTTTTGGATCATCTGAACTTCAAGATAGACTATTCAAGAGAGGTGAATTCATGATACCTGCATTCACTTTGCTCTTGTCACAGTCATGTTTTTGACTCTTTGAAACAAGTAGTTCCAAATAGAGAGCTTAAAAAATATGTATGCTGTGCAGCATCACTAAGTAAATACCTGGCATAGAAAACTATGCTTTTGCAGTTGTACTAGGCTGCTTTTGAAGATCCACGTCTTTAGGATCACAATTGCCAAATGACAGTGCTTTGGAGGATCATCCCACAACACTTCTACAGCTCTTAAAATGCAGTTCCTAAGCTAGATCACTTCTTGAATTCCAGCAGACTATAACCTCATTTAAGCTCCATTTATAAATTTTCCTTTGGGATCTGTGACTAGTATGAGCAAGTTTCTTCTCAGCTGCTCAGAGCAAACATAATAGATTGTCAGCTGGAGCATGACCAAAGGGAGTAGCAATTAAAACCATCATGTGGCATTATCTCAAAGAAATTTTCATTTTCTTTCCAAACATACCTTCCAGTTCTTGTTGTAAGACACAACCAGCGTTGACTGCTTCAAAATATTTCAGATGCTTGCTCCCACTACGACTCTACAAGGTCTGTTTCAGGACCTCATTTCCCTGATGTCAGAAAGGATTTATTTGTCAAGATCAGCATAGACTAATTTGTTCCTGACCTGCACCTGAAGACTCAGTAGACTTAGTGCCTTCCTGGCACTTATGTCCCAGAAATGTTCCACCAGTGGCTGTGTATATCCTAATTTCAATTTTTCTACCATGCAAGTAGAAGAGTTCTGTTAGGATCGCTGTGTGCTGTTGGCTTCATTCCCATGTCTGCAGTGTTTGCATTCTGGTATTACACACCACCCCTACAAGAGCTTCAGCATTACATTTACCCTTAGGGTATATGCCACTGCACTCCAAGTTGATGGCCTTAGCATCATCACATTTCAGAAGCTGTTATGAAACCACTTAATGCTTTTGCCTGACTGCCCTGCAAGCCTTGACTAAGCAAGCCCAACAGCCATATTTTGTCCTTTGGCATTCAAGATTCAGCAAAGGATGAATTGTAATCTGTTGTTCTTGTAGACAGAGAAATGTAGTAAAGTATTCACTGGGTAAGACCTAGCTGACAGGCCGTGCTACACTATCAAAGCAAGCCAGCTCAATTTTTCAATCCCCATAATGGCAATAGTGTGACACTTAGCTCTCTCTCCCTGCCTGAGAATCTTGGCAGGATGCCCATCCAAAGCCAATTTTGTATTTTGTATTAGAGCAACTCAGAGATAAATTATAGCTGTTCTGAATTAATGTTTTACATGCTCTGTACTTCCCTGCTCATCAGCAAGAGGACAAAAAACCTCATGTATGGAGAAGATAGAAAAGAGATTGCATCTCATTTGACTTTGTGGAAATAGAGGGGTAAATTACTCAGAAAGCAGAACAGGGCTGGTCTGGGGGCCAGGGGCACAGTAATGGGAGGCTGTTCTGTTGATGAAACCTCAGTACAATGAATAATAGTGCTGTGAAAGCATGGTAGATAGTCTATCTTCACTGCATTTCTTACCACTTTTGAAACCCCTGAGTAAAGAGACCCATTATTTAAAACCTTGGGCAGAGAACCTTTTAGGCAAAATTACCTGTTGCACTATGGTGTACCAGGATCAGGTTCACTTAAGCTTTAAGAATCCTTCAGTGTTTTTCCTGAACTTCAAAAGTCAGACTCTCATGCCTGTATAAAACAAATGAAAATGAGTTAGTAAGTTTTACCTGTGCAATTCAAGTCAAGGAGTTAGAGGGAGTAGGGTGGTGGAAAAATGTTCACTGCGATTGAAAGAATCACTTTTAGCAAGAAGGGAATCAGGAATACTAGAATGAGAAAGGATGTCAGTAAAGATAGTTTTAAGCTTGGAGTTAAGTTTGGTGTAGTCACAAGGCTAAGAGAGAGCTGAATTTGCCAGGGGTGTCCTGGTGGCGATTATTCCGCTGCTGAAGGAGTCTGTAGAAATGCTGTTAGCAAAACCCAATTTAAGAATTACTGTGACACCATTTGCAGTTCCTCAGTGGAGGAAGGCATCCGTAGTATGTCTGGTCAGCTCTTTAGCCGGAAGACATTTTTAAATTTTTTTTTTTTTTAAATTTGTATTTTGTGAACCCAGGGGTAGATGCCTTTGAAATTAGATTAACCATCAAATTATAACACGTATTTGGCATAATCAAGAACACTCACAAATTGACTTCTGACTGCACTGCTGGTTAAGACTCACCCCTGCCAGATACATAGAAATCAAAGTCACAAGACTTGCTATAACTCCATGGGTGCTTCCAAGGCTCTCTTTCTCTGAGGACAAGACTGCCTAGGTACTGCTTAAGGAATTCTGAGTAGAAGCACTAGCCAAGGATTTGCTGAAGGTATAAGGCGATTAACTATTGCCAGGCATTTAAAGATTACTCCAGTGAACCCCTGTCTCTGGGGTTTGTGTGTCCCAGTATATTCAGAAAGAGTGCTTTTTTGTCTCCCTCTGTAAACTTACCTGTTACCAAGAGGTACAGAGGAAGAGTTTGGAAGCATTGATACATTTTCTACTTTCTCCCCTTTTCACTGAATCCAGTAAGGACAGAGCATATCTAGCTTGATTGCATTTCAAATGAACTGGTATTTCACCTTATTTCCTTTGTCACAGAAAGCCATTTATTATAAGAGCAGCAATTTGGCTCCCAGCTGCCATGAGATAACATGAGCAGCAGTAATCAGGTTCTCCCATGACATCCCACTCCCCTAGGTCAGAAGGGTATTTTCAGCCTTGCTTGTGTAGAAATATTACTGTGCTTCCCGTTGTGAAAGAGAGGGTATTTCAAAGAGAGTTCATGATTTCTAGAGAAACTTCTTTGCTACTTGTGCTCCATATAGCCGCTGTCTGGAAAAACCCATGTGCAATAATTTCGTTGTGGGTTGACTTGTTGACTTTATGTCATTGGACACTGAGAGAACCAGTCAAGCTATTTTTAAAAGGAAATGTTGGCCAATCCTGTCAACAACACCTGCAGGAACCAGGCGAGGAGTCCAAGGTTCTAAAAACTTAGGCTGAGGACAGAGGAGGCTAGATTTTCTGAGGGAAAATTTTACTTTGGAGAAAGACTACCTGTTCTCCTTTCTGTCTGCCTCCACCGCATATCTTTACCACCTGCTTTCCATTTATTCTAAGGGGGTGCATTAGGTTAAATTCTAGAGGCAGAAATACGGTTTTTGTGAGACTGTGACTTTCTACAGATACTGAAGTATTGGACAGTTCTGTAATAACTGGAAATACTTCAAAGTGTGTTTTGCACTAGCTTTAGAGAAATGAAACCACAGCCACTATCCACAATTTTTTTCGAGTTCACTGAGTAACTTTAATCTCATCCTAATAAAGCTGCTACAAAGAATAAGAATGGAAGAGAAAAAAGAACAGATACAAATGGAAGGTTTTCCTACAGTTGTTGTGGACTTTATTTATGATGGGTGTTTCCAGCAGAGGAAGCACCAAGTTTGTATTTAGGCTGGTGATCTGGGTGCCCTCTGTTTGTCACTTCTAAGCAATTAAGACATGAGCTATTCTGGCAGCTCTGCACTTGCAGTCACAGGCGCTCACACCTAACAAACTCAGCTTTGTGTAGCCCAAACTGTGCTTTGCCCAGCCGGCAGTGTGCTGGAGGGAACAGCTGCTTAATGACAGACCTTAACCAGCCGTGCTCCCTGCTCCCGACACAACAGCTGAGGAAAGTAGCAGACCTCAAATATTTTCTGCTCGACTGAAGACGGGCAAAGCCCTGGAACATAAGTAACAAGTCAGTGCTGGGCCACATGGGCAGATAAATGCTTCAAGAGTAAGCTAATGGGCAGCAGATAATTGCATGGTGCACTAAGCACATGTAAAGGTAGGGCTGTACTACGTGTTTGGGGACAGCTGGTCAAGCTCCAACTTCTGAAGTCAGGCACAGAAGCCCTGTTTGGTGGTTATGTGTATTTTTTGTAATCATGGTAGCTTTGACATGTACTTTATGGTTTGTTCAGGTTTTCTTGACATAGTGCAGTACTTAGGCTTCTTCCTAAGCCCAGTCATTGGACAAGTCAAGAATTTTATGTGTTTGCTCAGCAGCTCCTTGCCACTCCTGTCTGCAGTGAGAGAGAGAACGTTTATTCAAGGTGGTTGAACAAAACCTGCAGACTTGCTTTGGTTTACTTTAGCTTTTCATAATGTGCAAGAAATGTTCATTTAATAGCAGAGACTCAGTTGCTTTACATATTTTGCCTAGCTCCACTGAAAGCAGAGGGGTTGCAGTTCATGAGCTTACGCTTACTGCTGCTGGCTACTGATGAATTTGAACCACAGTAGGGGGGAGTGAAGGAGCAAGGAGCGGATAACAAAAGATAGCTCCACCTAATTCTCACACTTTGGACTTCTAAGTAATAAATTTGTACTTCTTCTTTACACCAAACCACAAAATATGTGTTTTCATGACTGTACTCCAATGAAGTAACCCACCTCTCCCAGCTGACTACCAGTTCTGGCAAAATCAGTAATTTGAAACAATAGCAGCAGTAGGGTAATCTCTAGAGCAGCCATGAAGTGGTAGGATAGTATATGTGGTTATAATAAAAGGTTTTGCTGTAGTATTGATGACCTTGAATTTGATTGTTAGCTTTCACACAGTTTGCTGGGTGTAATTATTGCATTCCTTAAAATCCACCTGGAAAGGGAATTGAGCGGATATGTCAATTGTTTGGCTTCCACATAGGACGACATGGGGTCTGAATCACTAATTAAGAGTGGAAAGTGTCTAGAAATAGGAGAAATGAAACAATAAAAGTAAATTTTACTGATCTTGCCTCTAGGGTCCTTTCCAAAAGAGCCAAAATTGGAGACTCAATCACCTCACAATTCCTGAGAGAAAGAAATCATAATAGGGTACTGCAGCTTCAGTCTGCAGGAAGAAAAATACTTTGCCCTTTGCTTTGAGCAAATATTGGTAGTGTTCTTGTCTCCTGGTTCTTTAAGGACTTGAACCTGTGTGGTCTCTGCTCTGTGTGGTGCTTGACCTTCACTGCTCTAAGCTTGGTGCCCAGGAGTATACTTGGCACGGCTGAAATATAGGCAAGATTTCTGTGCAGTTAAAGTAGTTTAACAAGTTTTACTGAACCTGTGCAACTCATATTTTGCAGGTGCTTAGCCAAGTTTTGGTCTGGTTTAAAGGCATTTTTGATAGCTTCTGCCAAATTTTGGAAGTTTTCACCAAATGCTTTATGCATCAAGATTTTTTTATAACTTGAAAAATTTAAGGAAAATATTTTTTAAAATCTACAAAGCCAGGGGCAAGCCTCATTAATTTCCTATATTCCTGCAGCTGGCAAAAGTACTTTTGCAGATATGTTGAAGTATTTGCTTGGATTTTTTTTCTCTATTTGAGTATTTCAGTATGTTTTTAAGGGTAAAAAATGGATTTACACTACATAGAGGATCTTGTAATTGTGAGTTTCAGGTGACCTTATGTGAAAAAATATGACTTAAGAAAGCTACTTATCATCAAAACATGTGAAAGAAAGTGAGGAGAAGTGGTACTGAGTGATGAAACAAAAGATCTTTCAGGAATAAAAAGGTACACGTGGGAAGTGGAGTCAGGCTGATGCCAGCAAGTTTTAATATGCAAGGGAGGCAGATGTGGATCTTCAGATGCCAGTTTTGGTGGCATGTTAAAGTTCAAGGTGTGATTTGCCTCTCATGGTGGTTTTCTAGGGAGGGTGTGGGGTCTTCTCCAGAACATCTCCCAGATTTTCAGCCTGGAGCAGCGCTCTAAGGTGGCCCCCAGGGCCCCTTCCAACCTGAACCTGTCCATACACTTCGGAGCCTAGTGAGGTGTAATCATGGAGAAAGCAGCTCTCTCCATTTCAGGATGAGAGAGCCACGAGCAGTGTTTCAGCAAAGCCTGAGTTAGTGCTAATAAAAGGGCAGTATGCCAGAGTTGAGAGAGACTGACGGGTGCAGGACCTGTGTTGATTAGATTTGCCGTGTGCATACGAACGAGTCTTATAGCAATCCTTTGCAGAGATTTAATTTATAAACATGAGGAAAAGTGATTTTATGAAATGTGCAACTGATAGTAAATCAGCTTACTCTTTACTCTGGGGGTATAATGTGCAGAAGAGAACAGAGCCTATTTCTGTGGGAAATGAAAAACAAAAGTAGGAGCATTGCTGTAGATACTTTATCACTTGTGATTAAGGCAAATATTCTTCGTGTGTAAATACATATGATATGCATTTGTATCCTCCCCAGTGTTTTCTAGCACTTAAAAGTAATCAAAATGGAATTTGGTGAAGAAATGATAGCTATTCCACTGGGCATGCTGAAGACACAGGGAACCAACCTTCTCCTAGTTTTTTATGTCTCAATTTATGTGTCTATTTTATTTGTCTGTACTCATGGACTTAGAAATAGCTTTTGAGAGGAGAATGAGTCTTTGGCATGAGAAGATCTGAAGACAAATAACGTCAGCCCGGAGTTTGCCATGCTTATGTAACATAATCCCAAATGCTTCTCACCTTTGTGGATTAGCTCCGGGAAACCTGAACTAAAAGCTTGCACACTGCTTTGGGAGCAAAGCATTCCCTTGCATGTTTCACCTTAAATACATTTTGGACAATTGATTAGCATCAGTCAGAGGATACCAGGAAAGTCATAATGCAACGGAATATCTCTGACATTAATTTTGCTTTTGTCCTGTTGCCCTATAAGCACTGCTTCCTTAAAAAGGCCAGGAAAAGTTAAGGCTTATGGTCTCACCTCAGGAGTCATGTTTTTCTGCAGACATCAGTGGAAATGGCAGTGGTTTAGGTCTCCATCATACTGGTATTGGGCATCCCCGTTCCATAGACACTGCACAGGGTGTGTGTCCTGAAGGGCTTCCCACAGTCATGGCTCAGCTCTCTTGGCTTCAGGGTCAGTGTTTTCCACATCCCACAGGGAGGCAACCATCTGCAGCAGCTGATTCACCTCTCCAAGATTGCTTTCTGGAACTTTGTCAAGCGTAATTTGAAATGTGCCACCTTTTGGCTTCACTGAGTCTGATTTCTTTCCAGTGGCGCTGCACCACTATCTTCTGTAGTTTGTGTATTTTTCTCTGCCTCATTGTGCTGTAACCTGTTGTTCATGAACCTACACACAGGCAGTAGGTGCCCTAGGGCAGTGGGCCATAGCTGCTCCTCCAGCTCCCAGACATGTCCTCCTCTGCCTTAATTTTTGCAGCAGAAAGGATTTTCCTTTTGCACTGACATGACTTGCCACTGCTGCTCTGGTTATTCCTGCACCTCCTGGCTGTGCCTGTTTAAAAGTGCAGTTCCCAGCTGCACCCCAGGTCAAGTGAAAGCTGCAAGTGCTCTAGAACTATGTTACTTTGGATTTAGGGTATTTATTTAAACTTCTCCCAGGACACACAGCCTGGACATTGGATAGTGAGTGGCTAGTGTCAACAAGTAAAACTGAGATCCTGATCATGGTCACAGAGTAACAGGCATTTCTGTTAGAGTAAGAACATTGCAAAAATGTTCATTCTTGCTTTTCTTTGCTGCTCAGGAAGGTGAATGGGAAAAAACTTGCAATCAAAGGTATTCTAGTGTCCATTGCAACTGATGGAATTCTAGTTTTAATGGCTTGGTTTTTGTTTCACAGGGTATATGGCTTTCTTCTAGGCCATATTCTCATTACTTAAGCAGGCAGAGTAAATTGGATTGATGGTTTTTTTTGTGCACTAATTTTTTTTTAAAGATAAAATGTGACACTTGGCCTGCATTGTGAATTAGAAAGCAGCAAGCAACAGGAGAATCTCAGCTCTCATTTTCAGGTCAGTCCTAATGCTCTTCCAAGGACATCCTCTCCAGAGACAGGCCACACAACACAGAGATGTTGAGGTGTTCCTCTGTCAGCTCAGGTATTTTGTCTTTCTTCAGGTGGGGTTCAGAGCTCTCTTGCTGAGGACTGGATCATTTCTGTGGGTTGAACCAATGTCAGCACTCAGAGCATTGTGGGTGGGGGTGACTGGCTGTTATCCCACAGCCAGCTTTAGTAACGGAGCAGGGGGCAAGTGAAGGGTTTTAATAGTGGGCTAATAGGAATTGACCTCAGATGGCATTTCAGACATCTGACACATGAGCTACAACAGATGCTGACCCAAAATTAGAGATACTGAATTAGGATAAAAGCACTGCAGAATAAAACAAAACAAACATCAACTACCCAAAGAAAGACCCAAAATAATGAACACTCTTCAGTCATAATTTTCAAGATACAAGGTCTGACTCCCTCTACCCTTGCAGGGCTCTCTTCATACAGTATGTTTCTTGAGCCCAAATAAATGTGTGTGTGTGTGTGTGTGTGTGTGTGTGTGTGTTAATTTTCCCCAGTTTTCTCTCAATTCTATACCTCTGTCCATGGAAGTCCTACACAGACCTGTGTCAGACCACTACTTGTTTATCTCAAATTGTCCATGGGGGCTCCTGTGTTTATGAGAAACCCATCCAGAAGCAGGGATGCAGCTGCAGTAGCTCTCAGGTAGCACCTACACAGTGGCCCCATTAAGCCATGCTTTCAGAGCATCAGATCTGTCGGGTGTCCTTCTGGCAGCACAGTTCCTGCGGTGGCGACAGCGGGAGGCAGAACAGCCAGAGCCAGCTGGTACATTGGATGCTGAAGGTTTCAAAGTGACAGGATTTAGTAAATGAAAACTCCACCAAGAGTCATCAGGAGAGAGATTATTTGACACAGGAGATAAACTGTCCCCTACATCATCTTGCTTTTTAACTGGACACTTCGGTTCTCTTCCATTTTCTTAGGGAATACTAGGTAGGAAGAAAGATATGTGCAGGGAAGGGTAACACATTACTGAACCAAATATACATTTGGCCAAGATACTGCCAAATTGAGCAGGTTTTTGATGTCACCTGTAAGTAGATAACTAGCCTGAACAGACTTGAAAACATCTCAGGCAGAATCCCAGTTTCAAACAAGCCGCAGGAACATGCCAGCTTCCAGTAGGTCACATTCTGCTTTTCTGGGATAAGCAAAATTGAGCATTGACAAGAATTACATTTCTTGGATTTTACTTGCTCCTGTTTAAAACACATGCACTGGGGTCAAGTATTGACTGCACAGTCAGTAGTTAACTTCAAGTGAAGTAGAAAATGTGCCTGTCTAGTTAGATACAGGCCAGTGAAATGTAGGTAGTATGTCGGTAATAAAACAGTTCTAAAAGCGGAAGAAAACTTCTGCAATAGATGTTGCTTTCTTGGTGGATTTTAATTTTTTTTTTTTACTTCTAAACCAATACAAAGTAAAATATCAGTCATCCAGTAGTCTCTGGGAAGGGAGGATCATGGTCAAATGGTCAAACTCTATTGACCCAGCTTAAGAGACAGCCTTTGAATTTTTGGCAACAGAGGTGTGTAGCCCTAGATTGGAACCCAACCTTTTCTGCCAGCATTAGTGAATAGTGCTAAAAGTTCATGCAAAATAGGACAAGTTAGACCTTTGACATTTTTCTCACAACTGTTGCTTTTCAAATCACTGCCTTTGCATGCAAAGGTTTGTTGGATTCATCCATTATGCATTTATTAGAAATTTGATAGAGGTCTCATATGTTCCTTCTAAGAGGCTGAAGCCAGTCAGCTGCAGTACCCAATTGTAAAGATGTGGTTGCTGGCTTGCAATGTTCAGTGTATTTGATATTCCTCTGACTTGAATCTTTTGGATGGGAATTTAAAAGTGCTAGTCCTCTCTGATTTTTGTGAACGTTAAAGACAGCACACAATTACTCATAAGAAAAGGTTCAAAGGGTTGTTAGCAGGTCCTCTAGTAAAGATTTCATCTTTCCAGTGATAACAAATGTATTATAGAAGACATTGCATAGAAGGAACTGTATATCTTGGTGCCTGTGTTTTTGAGAAGTATTTTAGGAATATGACTTATTTCAGCTAACCTGTCCATGTGTCTACCAGATTCTGCTCTGCCTGGAAGTGTTCTGTAGGATTTTTTCTGTTTTTTCTAAAGGAAGGGTCAACAATATCTGTGGCTTTGTTTTAATCACATTTGATGAATTGCACTTTACTGTGACATTTTCACCTACTGCTGTATTAGGCTAGTGGTTCACTAAGAACTCAGGAGAAGGTGATGCCACCAACAGTCTGTCTTCCAGCATCTGGATTTCCTGGCTATCCCATCAAAAATGTGTGAATAAGCCAGTTCAAAATTGGATGACATCTGAAATACATAGGATCAAGCTAACATGCTGTGCTAAATATTGTCATTAGTATTATTGCTACCTAGTTCTGTGTGACTTCACCAACAAGCTACACAAATCTTTGCAGAGGTATGCTTTCTTGTGATACAGATGCTACTGATGAACTTTCATTATTGATTTCTGTTCACAAAAAGTGTACAAAATAGAGTCAGATTAAAAAATGGAAACCTTGCCCTGGTTTATATTGCCTTCCTTTATGAAAGATTTAATTGGAAATCTAACAGGAAATTAGACTGGAAGATTACCAACTGCATGGCTGGCATGCTATGAAAGATCAAGTGTCTGTGCCTTTCATATTGCACACAAAAGCAGCTTTATCAGTTATCTGGGATTTCTTGTGAATTTTAGGATATCAAATATGACATCAGCAGCTTCAGCAACAAAAAGATGTGGAAATACATGAGGTAGAAAATCTATGCAAATTTTCATAAGGATTTTGAGAGTTGAGGATGAAGAGTCTTTTACATTGTCATCTTAAAATGAAAAAAGAAAAGGCTACAGAAGTTAGCCATCCCTAAACACAGCCCTATTGACTGTTAATTTCCTAAGGATCTTTCCAAAGAAGCATTTAGAAGGATTACTTTTTCAGGGCTAGCCTCTGGAGTATTTCATCATGTCAGCCACACGTTCCACAGGAGTAAAAACTAATGGCAACATATCTCTCACAAAAGTCCCTTTTGGATTTTGCCAGTTTACCTTACCTGGTACACAGGGTGTCTCCAGGGAAGATTACTCAGAAGTTATCTACTTGGCTGTCATTTGTTCATTCAAAAGAGAAAACCAGAGAGGGAGAGAAAGAGGAGTGTTCAAGTCTTTCTGTCTGTCCTACTTAGATGGAAAATCTTAGTTACCCCAGGGCCAAAGTCATATGGAGCTGTTTTCACTGGCATGAGGTCTGTGCTAGGCAAAGATTTCTCTCTCTACAGAGGGATCGTAGTGCCATGCCTCTTGACAAAATGTTATTTCTTAAAGCCATGTTTATCCCATGACCTTGTCAGAGGTGGATTACCATCCTCCACAGACTCTGGTATTCTCTAGTTGTACAAAGCAGGAAGGAAGCACTTGTGCTTGTGAAACTGCTGGAAATAATTCAGCTGTTTGCATGTGATGAGAAGTTTTTAAACTAGCCTGCCTGATACTGGTTAGCTGTTTCTCTTTAAATTGATGCTGCCAGAAATACTTCAGTCTTGACAGAAGAAAAGAGAGGGGGGAGAGTCATGATCAAGGAACCTTTTCTTTGGCATAATTTAAGGCCATTTGTCTAATATTGGCAACAGCATTTGGGAGATTCAGCATCTTTTCAGCAAGTTTAAATTAGAAGATTGTAACCCTGTATACACCTTGATACTGATTACTTCACCATCACAAGTATCATCACAAAAGACAACTACACTTGACTATTCATTTCAGAGGCCATAGTCTTCCACAAGTTGTTTCAATGCAGTTTTGTGCACATACTAATGCTTTGGGCATCAGCAGATTTAATGAAATTTGAACTTACATCAATGTAATATATGGAATTATCTATATCCCAGGAAAAGTTACACATAGCAGCTGCAGCTATTCCATATCTAACACATGGTGTTTTCAGGAAGGAGCAAACTGGAACAAGACAGATGAAAACATTAGCCTCAGGCATTCAGGTCAGAGCACATTAAAACAGAGAGATTTGGCAGATATCAAGGGTGGGAAAGTTGGTATTTTCTACAGATTTTTGCTATGTTGACAGTGCAGCTTTATTTTCAAAAATTAAGAATTTTTTATAGAAAGAGTGATAAAAACAGGAAAAATGCTCATTTCTACTTCAGGGATGCAGGTTTGTTTCAAGTCAATGGGAATTCTTGCTTGTATGATCTCTGGAAGGGAAAATAAAGTCAAACAACTGCAACAAAAAGACTATGCTTACATTTGCAATGGAAGGACTTCACCACAATTACCTGATGATACTCTACCTGGTTTGCTCAAGATAAAGTGGTATTAGAACTGCTAATATATATAAGTGGATAGAGTGAGGTTTGGGTGGTGGCTTGGCGAGATGTTCCTGGTTGGCTTCATTGCCATGGCCCTGTCAGCAAACATCAGCTGTAACCCACAGGAACTAAATACTTGTTAAAACAAATCATATTTCATCCTTCATGCTTTTTGAATTTAATATTGTTTTAACAGTTTGCTGCGTGTACCAGATGATTGATGCTGTCACACAGCAGATAAAATTTATCATTCTGTCATTTTTATTCAATACTTTAGAGGCATTTTGGTTCAAGCTGGAATCTGAAGGAATGTTACACATCTTTTATATAGTTCACCTTAGTTATAAAAATAATCCATCTAATTCTCAGTGATTCATTGGCAGACATTTCCTAAACACAGACTAGAATTAATTTGTAAGTTAGTTGTTGTACCTGAATATGTCTTGAAAGACATGGGCTGTATTTCTTTTTAAATTTCTTACAAGGAGATATAAATGAATATGATATCAAACACAAACACACAAATTCATATATACACAAATATATATATGTCAACTACATGAAAGAAGGTCAGTTATGTTTAATCACATGCATGTTTGGCCTCATTTCATAATGAAAGTCATGGACTAATATCAGCTATTCACAACAATTACATGGGATGTTGTGAGAAGCTTGTTACACGGAAAAAGCTTTTTAGCTCCTCAACTTTGAGCATATGTCAGAGCTTTTACCTGTAAAGATGACCTGCAAGGACTGTGCTCTGTTGAAATCATGGCTGAAACCTCTGAGCAGTATTTCAGTGATTTTGTATTATCCATGACTTTTAGCAGGTCATAAAATTACTGTAAAAAGGAAAGAGACTGACTTCTGGTATAGCAGGAGTTCCATTATATACTTCAGAAATAGATACCTTATCTTCAAGTTTACTTGACTTGAATTTAGTCTATATTAAATTATTTTGCCTGTGTCACAAGTCACAAGTTACTGCTGCTGAATCCCGAGAAATAAAGTCCAGCTTGGGGTGAAGAAAATAACAGCTAAACTTGCTTGTTCCTTCAGAAACCAGACACAGGAGATTATGTGTGGTAGCCTTCCACATGCGCTACATTATTTGCTCTTTTTGTGTTTCAACAGGCCTTGAATAGGGGCATCGCTGCTGTCAAGGAAGATGCTGTGGAAATGTTGGCCAGCTATGGGCTGGCATACTCCCTGATGAAGTTCTTCACGGGTCCGATGAGTGACTTCAAAAATGTAGGTCTGGTGTTTGTGAACAGCAAGAGAGACAGGACCAAAGCAGTTTTGTGCATGGTTGTGGCTGGCGCTGTAGCTGCTGTATTTCATACCTTAATAGGTAAGGTCACTTCACGTCTAGTTAATATGACTTTTAATTTGCTTCCCTCAGCCACTCTTCAAACTGCTTAAGCTGTGGGCTTAATATTTCATTTGTAAGTACAACAGGAGATGTAAAAGAGATGAGATCTCTTGGGCTGGTATCATGCCCATCTACACAATTCTTACTGCTTTTTAGATGGGTTGTTCAGGAGCAGATTCCATGCACAGGACTCTCCTGCCTGGAAGAAAAACATGCTGCTGATCTCTTTCAGTCAGGTGTGTGAGCAAAACTTTGGTGAGGTTGACAGGTTGCCTGAAGCTAATAGCTCAGTGATACTGTTTTAGGTAGTGATGATCAGCTAGCAGTATCTGCTGGGTTGATGTGGCAGGACTTCAAGGTGTGCTTGGTAGGGCTGTTTGTCAGTTCTTGGTGGCATTGTTGGTGTACTCCCTCTGTAACTATTCCTTTGCTACTTATCTCACTGTACAAAACTCTCAGCAGGTAGGTGCCAGCATCCTCATTAAAATATCTGATAGTACTCTCTACTGCTGCTAGTCATCATCCACTTCTGTTGAATAATTAATCTGTGAGGAAGAGGTTACTAAGAGCAATTTATACCAAACTGAGACCAACTCCCTGAGTGTACTCTGAAACAAAGAAAATACACAAGCAGACACAAACTGAACATTAAAAGTAAGGCAGCCACAGGATTTGCCAGTTTTTGAGAGCCTGAAAAAATGGGATATCAACTCAAGCATCAGCCACAGCAATAAAAGCCATTTAACTTGGAAGACTTTTAACTTCGTCCTCTCCAAGGACTGCAGTGGATTCTCTGCACCTTCTGGCTCATTCTACAGAGCTGAAACCTCTGGACCTCAGCAACGAGGAACAGGAGATGCTGGAGGAAGAAGCAGAAAGTGCACTACATTGAGCAGGTAAAATCCTAAAAAGCTGAGAATTGTAAGGGGTGGGAGGGAGGAGGTAATGTGGCAGCCCATAGAGGCACATGTTGGTTCACAGGCAGTGGCATTGAATTGCATCACCACCATTAGGGGGTCATTCCATCACAGAAAAATGGGAAATGCAAGTGTAATGGCAATATCCTGTATTGCTGTGAAACCTCAGAGTGGCCTGGAAGTGAGGCAGCATTCATTATCAGGCTGTTAATATCTCAAGAGCTACATGTGCTGCAGTTGATCATATAGCATAGCATAGCATAGAATAGAATAGAATAGAATAGGTCTGTTTCAGTTCCTGTCTGAGTAGGTATAAGATCCATCTGGTAAATACAAATGCCCCCTGCTCTTATCCTTTAACAGGCTGCCAGCTATATTCACCAGCTTTATGTGCCTCCCAAACACTACAGTTTGTTTTCACCATCATATCTCTTATTCCACCACTGGTTCGCAAGCCCTGTGCTATTTAGCTTTGCTCCATGTTATGGTCATAAAAACTGCTTACAGTAATGGCTCACTAGCCAGGGCAACTCTGTGTCAGGAGTTAGCTGTTGCTAATTTTGTAAGCTGAATCCATGCATTCAAGTTAATTTAATTCACTGATACTGATTGGTCACTTCCTAAATATGTTTACATTCGAGGCTGCTTTATTGAGTCACTGTTATAAACTTTGGGCCATTTGTACATTTGGCTCTCATATTTCTTTGCCTGGAATGTTTCTTCAGACCCCAGAGCTGCTCTTCTAGTTGCTCACTTGCTTTCCGGCCAGTCCTGGTCAAAGTTTCTGCCTTTGCCAGCTGAATAGAAAGTTATTTTCTAGTCATCCAGTATTTTATTTTAAGCAAGGATAGATTTTAAGAAATATTAAAGTATAACTATCAGATTTCCAGGTGAAAGACATAACTGGATTTTCCATGTGTGACTTCTTATTGAAAGGAGGTGTTTGGAACAACGGTTGGAAAACCTGTCAGCTAAATTTCTTGCCTTTGCCTGGAAGTAGAGCCCTGCTGAGTTCAGAACCTCTGAAATGCCCTCTGCAGATACTAGGAAAAAAAGGAGGCTGTGCTTACCATGCTTTATTAAAGTCCTGAATTAAGGGGCTGGCTGCACACAATCTTTCAGCTTTTTATGGTGACAGGCTGCAAAATATTTTTTGGTATTTTAACTTGTCTATGCCTGAAAATATGCAAAGGCCACAGCAGAGACTGGCAGAGCGCCTGAGGGAATTGAGTTAGTCAGATTCTAGCACCAATTGCCTGGGTGATGCTGCCAAATTCTATGTTCCAAGTTTTCTTTGAACCTGTTTCAAGTCCTGATTATTCTGCTCTGACCCACAGATGCACAGCCTGCCGAGCAGGAAGAAGAGAAGGAGTCCAGTGACAGGCAGCCTCCTAGGACCTGCAAGTATGCCCCAGCAGCTGCAAGCTTATCACAGGCTATCTACAGGAGACACAAATACAGGTTACTGATGCTTGGTGGATGAAAAAGAGAAACAAATAACACTTAGGGGACTGACTTTTTTCCACATGCCGTAAATATAGGGCTAAGGAAGATGACATGTCTGTGTGCCGTGGACTGTCAAAGCCCAGGAAGAAACAGAAAACAAAAAGCCCAATGAAATAAGGAGTACCAAAACTCAAAAGGAAGAAAACAAGTGGTGGTAGAAACACGGTGACCACAACGAATCACCACATTTCCAACTGTGATAGAGACTATTTGCAGTCTACACACGCAGCTCCTCACAAACAGCTGCCTCTACTCATGGAAAATATCAAACCAGACCGTTTCACCCACCTGACTCATGCTTCATTGCTTCAGCACCAGCTCCCCACTGTTGCTTCCCCACTGGGGCTCACACAATCCTCTGTGCCAGTGACTGGCTGAGCTAAACCACTTGAAGTCACAATTGCAAGCTCTGGGTCCCTAAGTCCTCACCCAACCACATCCTTATGAAGGTCTGCAAAGTCCTCACCAGCAGCTCCTATAGCTCCCCTGTAGAGGTAGCAGTAACAACTGAGAACCAAGTTGGCCAAAGGGATTCAAAACCATATTCTCATCCCACTCACAATGCTCCTGTAAACCTTGTTGGTACAGTATTCCTGGATTTGCTCTTTCAGGTGTGATCTGGAAATAGAATATAGTATTCTGCCTTCCTTCCCTTGGGCTACTTCGAGGGCAGCTACTGCCACCAGTTAGTTTCTTGGTGGGAAGTTCACTATGGAGACAGGGTCTAAAGTGCCTTGTTATTTCAGAGATTGGCTTTTTGGTGGCTGTAAGAAAAGGGATTCAAGATGCTAAGCCTGTCTGTGCATATTTTTGACATGTTACTAAATTGCCAGCTTGACAGAGGAGAAAAGTAATTTATATAACATTATGCTAACATAATGCATTTCTTAGTGTTGCTGGTAAGCCCTCCATACTAAACGAGTCCTTTTAACATCAGTGTTATGAAGGGCATGCACATTTTATTTGGCAATGAACAGCTTTGTTCAACTTTTCACTAGTTTACTGAGAAATAGTATACTGAGAAAGTTTATTTCCTGTTGAACAGCTCCCAGTAGTTCTGGAAATGATAAGGCAGCAGTTACTTTGAGAAAAGATCCTCTTTACTTTTTACTACACCTGGTTAAAAATGACATGATGGGTCATTGTCATCACCAGGAGAAAAAGGTTGGAGCTTTAGTAACCGGTAAACTTCAGTGTAGGTTACCTTCAGCAGTCTGTAGCAGATTGGAGGCACAGGACATGTGAGTGATTTGTTTCGTGCCCATTTATTCCTGTCAGGCTGCTGCACGTGGGCCGTGGATTGCACAGGGGAAAACTTCAGCAGTTCCTAGCGACTCCACTGATACTTTTGAACTTCCCACATGCATGATCACTGCATGTACATTGAAAGTCTCCATAAGAGGTGACACATAGGTGTAATCCCGCCAATTCCAGTGTAACACTACTGGAATTTTCCAGAGACTGGGAGTTACAGAGTGGGTTATGACAAGCTGAGGTATTATTTTTTTTTAGCCAGTCTTATTCTGACAAGACCACTGGACTGGAGTATACTAAACATTTTGCCGTGGAAAAAACTGACAGCACAGGAACAGAAATCAGAATATAATTCAGGCTTGCTGCTTTCTTCCTCCCCCCCCAAATAAAAATAAAATTTTATTCATTAAAAATTTGTCCTTCTGCAGCATCTTCACATGGTCATTGCTAAAGCAGTGACATGCTTCCCTGGCTGCCCCGACCCTTTTCCCACAACAGGGGCAGTTTCTTCTCATCAAGGTACTCAGGACAAAGGAAGGAACCTCCTGACCAAAGCATTTTTGGATAGCAGTGATTGGATTTCAGTTAAAACAGGCTAATTTTGAGACTTGTGAAATGTTGGCTTATATGAAGATATTTCAGATACCAAAATTCATTGATAGATTTGGGAAAATCAACTAATGCAATTTTGGAACTAGAGCTGAGCACAGAAAAACACGATTGCAGTAATCAGTCTGCATTGAGATGCTCCTAAGCTGTTTTGGTTTTTTTAAATTCATGTATTGCTATAAGCAAATTAAAAATATCACACAGCCTTCAACACTCTGGTCATCTGAGCTTTCACAAGGCGAAACCAGAGGCTTTCTCTTTTGTTTTAAATTCAGGCTAACCAAAGACGTAAAGAAATTTATATACCCTGTGGCACCTCCAAATGAAGATTTGCTATTATTTTTTCACATTTGTATTTTCCTATCTTCCCAAATCACTTAGCTGAACAAATCATCTCAGTGCATTAAGCATGGTTCTAATAACACCAAGGTTGTGGGTTTGATCCCTGTACAGGCCATTCACTTAAGAGTTGGACTTGATGGTCCTTGTGTGTCTGTTTCAACTCAGAATATTCTGTGACTGAGAAACTCTGATCAGCATCAGTTTTGGCCATGTGAACCATCACTCTGACAAGCAGCAGAATAGATTTGTTACGTCTCAAGTCTCCAAGTTAACTTTTAAAACTGGCAGTAAAGTATGTAAATGGAATGTGTCTAGAAAGACCACACTTTAACCCAAAATCATGCTTTGGTTTTTTTTGGGTTTTTGGTTTGGTTTTTTTTTTCTGGTAAAGCTCATTTTGACATATGTAGCTCCATGTCTGGAAGTAAACAGCATCACTTCCTCTGAGAGTTTTTCCTTTATGATTTAAGTATGACATGCTCAGTAGCAGTCAGCTCCAAATAACTACAGTACAGCTATTTGTCTGAGACTGCTGGCATCATCAGGAGTGTGTTGTTTTAAGAATGTCTGAAGTTTGTGTGGTAGTAATTGGCTTGATAGAGAAATTGGTGTAGGGACCAGGAGATCCAATTAGGTGTACAGTTTTCAGTGTCATTTCTTGACCTTCTGGGTCTTAAAACTCAACTGGAAAAATCAAAAGCAAGAATTCCTGCTTAACTTCTGTAGCAAAACTGATCCTAAGACACAGCAAAACAAATGAGGTATTAGAGGAGAGCAAACAGGCAGCTTGTCTTGGACTTGGACTTCTCTGTTTTAGTTGAAATGATGCAAGAAGTGGGAAGTGCCATCTGCTTTAGATTCGTGTAATAGTCTCTGGCTCTGTTGTTTGTGTTATTAATTTTGTACCATTCGTCATAATAAGTTTGTAAGGTTGGCCAAGGTTAAGTTCTAATTGCATCAGCAATTGCTTGATTCACAGCTCAGTGGCACATGCCTGTATGTTTGTCAGTGAATCTCAGCTTGCTGAGTCCTTCTTTGTGAGGCTGGAAACATTAATGGATATCAGCAAAAGCGATTGTGTGCTTTCACTGACATGTGAAATAGTTGACTATTTTGAAAATAAAGTTTTAAGTTTAACCATTATGAATTTAAGACCAAAACCACATTAAAAAGTGCAGTTAAACTTTTTTTTGATGGTGGGAGAAAAAAAATCTCTGAAGCTTACAGAGCTCAGTGCTGATATCCCTAAAAATCTTAAAAATTTGGTGCTATGGGTTGTAATGGTATAAGTCCCTTGAGAGTGCCCTGCCAATAAACTACGACCCTTTTCTTAGAAGTGAGAGTAGTTCAGCTTCTCTCCCTCAGATTCTCTGAGTTTTTCTCTGATAGTAAACTTTAAGTAAAAAAAAAAATAAAAAAAAATAAAACCTCACTGGCCTTTAGAGGCAAAAAAGTTACTTATTACTCACATTCTAAACACTTTAAAGTCTCATTTAAAGCAGGTGAAGGGCAGGGAGAGCAGGGAAGAGTGACGTGTGTAGTGTTCTGTGCTTCTAGCACTGTGCTGCTGGAGGTGGCCCCTTCCCAGGAGCAGGATCCTCAGCACCTGGACTATGATTCTCAGTCCCTACGTGCAGGATAAGGTGGCGTGCTGCCTGCAGCAGTTTTTAAGTTTTTGTGCAAAAGTGTAAAGCACACTCAATGGAACCTAAAGAAAGCTCAACGAATCCAACCTTCACAAGTGGCTTGCCTCACAGAGCTTCCAGACTTCTCTCCTTCACTGAAATAAGTTGATTCAGAAACATCCATGTAGTGCCCTGCCATAAAAGCAGCTTTCCACAGGAACTTAGCATGCAAAAATCCCTTCATAGCAGAGAGTTTTCAAAACACTGAGTGAAGATTGGCACATGGCTATTCATGCAAAACTATAAAGAGGATGTACCTAATGTTTCACTGAACTGCAACAAGCACCTGAAGAGTTAAGGGACGAAACTGCCTTCTCTAAACTGAAGAAAGGTTGGAGTCCTGCTTTAAAATTCTTCCCCAACCCTGTTCAAAAGGAAACAAGGCTGGGAGTGCCTCAGTAAGATGGCTAAGCAACTTGGGATTTATTGAGTGAATTTGGAGACTGTGAGTCTAACACAGTTCAGGTGAAAGACATATAGATAGGGACCAGCATAGGGAAAGGGGGAGTTTTTAACATTTTTAGCATGTTTGGGCAGTCCTGGTTATCTGGAATGAGGCTCATGCTTGTTCACAGTGCTGTCATACCACCTGCTTTTATTTTACTATCTTGTTTACACTATCTTGTTTGGACTCAAATAGTCTTTTCAGTTCTGTTAATCATTTAGCTGCTGTATCTCTAAGCCATCACAAAACAATGATAACTTAAACTCCTCTTTACTTGTTTCCAAATACTGTTTATGAGTTACGAGAGACAGTTTTAGGCTAAGAAGGTTGAATTTGATGACTAATGTTAGCATTTGTCAATCCAGTTATGAGACCTGCATGCATGAAGAGGACCTCTGTCCTGAAATACCCTATATGAAGATGTGTACAAAGATAATAGAGTTGTTGTAAGTGGAAAATTAGATAGATGTTCACATTTGAGATAGTTGACTTAGAAAATACACAAGTAGGAGAGAACTGAAGTAAGGCTCCCCAGGGACAAATAATTGTGCTATTACTTGCCTTGGGAGATCGGCCTTACAGCCTAATCATTCTTTTAACAGCTATTGCAAGTGTATAGAGGAAATCAAGTAATGATGTGCAGGTCTAGAACATAGTTTATAAAAGGTTAAAACTGTTTTTGATTATTTAACTCTGCATATTATATTTGTCTCCATAGTTCAGACTCCAGTCACAGCCTTTGTTATTCCTGGTTATTGGGAGGACTCCGGGGTTCTTAAACCAGCCGGATAACATGGATACTAACAGAACTGTAAGCAGTTCTGTAGAGAGCTATGTGGTGACTCCCCACGTCTGTGCTGTCTTCAACCCAACGCTTTGGGAAGAGAGACCTGGAAAGAGAGTGTTTTCCAACACTAAAAGTTGCCTTGGGTTGAAACAAGACAGTGAAGTAACATACTGGCGATCAGAAGTGGGAACACCCTGATTTCCAGAGGTGCCCTTTTCTGACTTGTGGCTCCTGAGGTGCTGGCTCTAGATAAGGAAACTAAGGCAGGTCAAGGCTGCCTAGGGACTGCACAGCAAAGCACACCGTGTCCTGACAGGTCCTGGCAGAGGTAGTCATTAGGCAGAGTAAGGGAGAGGCATAATGAGTGTGATTTGTTGCATGCCATCACAAATCACAGTATCCTTTTGCAGCTTTGGGCCGGTTTACAGGTAATGTCATGAGAATGCAGTGATAATAGATGGTTTCAGCATTTATAAGGCACTACATCCCATGAAGTACACAATACCTGGTGAAAACAGCTTTTCTAACAAAGAGCCTTGATTTAATGAAGGAGCAGTAGATTTTCTGGAGTACCAGTGTGTTCATTTAGCAAACAGATGTGGCACTTACTATACCCATCTCCCAATCCAGCCATTTGTTATCATTCCTCTGCCAAAGGTTACTTTAAAAAGAACCATGAGAGCACTTCTTAGTTGTAAACAGCAGCTGGTAAGGCTGCAATATCCGAAGCCCTTGCAGCTGTTTGCTAAATGGATGTGTGTCTGAACTCCAAGGCATCACAGTCTTTCAGGTACTTCTGAATACCTCACCCAAGAGTCCATATGTAACCTTTGTTTTTCATTCTTATTCTTGTTTCTCCACAGCATATAGTGATCTGGGGTATTACATTATTAATAAGCTGCACCATGTGGATGAATCAGTGGGAAGTAAAACTCGGAGGGCCTTCCTTTATCTTGCTGCCTTCCCTTTTATGGATGCCATGGTGAGTGCCTGATTCAGAACTGAAATTTGATGTCAATGTTATGGTTTTTGTGACCCTAATTCACAAACTTTGTTACCTGATGGGAAACTGAAGTATGCAGAAGTAAGATGTGTCCTTTGCAAGCACTAACTCTGGATACACGTAGGCTCATCTCCTGCTACATGGAGAAAGCATTTGGGAGGACTTTAAACATCCAGAGATCATGACAGATGTCCAAAACCTCAGCTGCCTTGTTAGAGTCACAGTATGTGCATGTTGGAAAGCACTGGTCATCTTGTGATGAGCTGCACTGGTTGTCTGTATGTGACCTCTTTCTGATTTGTAGTGAAAGATTTGGATTTGCCATGTATTCCCAGATCACAAGGAATAAACTCAATATTTTCTCAAAGCAAATTTGTCGAAAAGATGATTCTTACCATCAGTTTTCGTAAGCACAGCTAAGTCCAGTATATCTCAAATGCTTGGGCGAGAGAGCCACACATGGGGTGAGCTGCTGCTTCCCAGATTCTCACTGCTTGTGGCCTACACAAGATGAAAATGTGGCAACTCTCTTTAACACCTTTACCTCTGTGTAAAACTGCCAAAGGATAACCTTCTCATGGCAATGCCTCCGCCACCTTCTCACCACTTTTGCTGCTTGAAACAGTCACTTTACAGTTGTGTACGATAAAAACGTTGGATCATTAAGTTTTCTTTTCCAGACAGGACTCGGTATAACTCAGTGGGCCAATGAATATTACACTTCAGAGCTGCATCTAGCTAGTGAATGATTATTAGATTATTTTATTATGATAATTTATTAGATTATTTATTATGATAATTCATCCTATGCACCATCTGATTTACAAAGGGCTTATTTCTTACAAGATGTGCTCAGAAATTTCTATACAGTCTGTAAATTTATTCCAGTTCTCCCTGCCAGCCTAGCAATGAGAAACTCAATGCAACAGTGCTTTCTCTGCATTAATGGCTTAATGTTTGCCCAGGTTGACACCAGGTACTGCTGGTAGAAAAGAGCTTTGTGGGTTGATTGTGTACAATATAACAACCAGAAAACAGCATTCTTGGACCTGAAATCATTCACAATATCATAATCACTTTCCAAACTTTTCTCTGGCTTTTTTCAGGCATGGACCCATGCTGGGATTCTGCTGAAACACAAGTACAGTTTCCTGGTGGGATGTGCCTCCATCTCAGATGTCATAGCTCAGGTAAAATCTCCTCATAGAAGTCACTTTTGCCATTGTGTTAGGGACCAGATGGTTTCCTAAACAGGAACTCTCTTGTACAGGGAATCTCTGTGCCTTCTCCCTCTTCCATGAGCAAGACACCAGAGGAAGTAATCTTGTGTGCTGCCCTCTGACTGTTTCTTCATCGTGTGAAGGCTATTTGCTGACAGTTGTGGTTTAGAACAGTCTCACTTGACTGGATCAAGTCAGTTCCCAGAACTGTTTCGCTATGGTCATGTCCTCAAGCACTTCCACAGCCCTGTTTCATAATGGCTGAGAAACAAGTTTTGTATAGATATGTGTACATTTAGGAAAAAGAAAGGTCAGGCAAAGAGACTACTGGCTGCTACCAATCCTGAGGCTGAGAGAGTGCTTTGAAAGAGATCTTTCTCTCTCTGTGCATTCTCCCCAGCACTTTGCACAGTTCCAGTGAAATCCTGAGTTGGAAGTGAAGGCTTGATTCTCCAGCTGACCTGTCAGTTTTGCACATGGTGTCTAATCCTGGGAAATGCAGTGTAAGCCACCTTCTGAGTACTTGTTACTGTTCCAAAAGGTGAAGCCTGAGAAGTGCACCAGAAGGGGTCTCCCCTGGGTGATGCAGAGAAGACCAAATATTTTTTGAACTTTCAAAAGGGAGGTGTTAACTGTCCTGTTGCTTTGTATTAGGCACACTGAAAAAACGACATTCATACACACTGATGATGGCCAGTGTTGTAGCATTTAATAACCAATATACAGCCCTCTTTTGAAAACATATAAAAATATTAGGAAATTAAGAGTCCCAGCACCCGTAAACAGTTGCTGTACTTACTGCCTCCTTACCAGCTGAATGGTGTAATGACTGGATAAGAAAGAGAATAAAGCAGTATAACATCAAAGGAAATATGAAGTCAGTGGCACTCAGATCAATTTTCCATAGCATTTTCCTGCCACTAAACATAAGGAAACCATAAACCAGGTTGACCCATTCAGTCAGTTGCTACTCTGTATTTGTCAGGTCTGCCCCACTACAGTACTGCACTAAATCCCCAGAGATAATACCAATTACTGTAAATTACCTAAATCCTCAGGGTCTGCTCGTGTTCTGATGTGACCTGCAAAGTTTCGTGACCCTGGGTGCACGCCGGGTCATGCGCAGCTAAATACAGAAACAAATTCTTATTTTTGGCCGTGCCCTTTCCACAGCACATGGTGAGTGGGGTGCCAGGGTTTTGAAGAATAAGACACCTGTCACCTTCTCTCACCAGAATACTACACAGAGCAAGAGCAAATCCAGAGCACAAAAAGTTGTGGCTGTCATACCCCAGAACTCTACAACTACATCTGTGCTCTACACGGGGAATAGGGGCACAGGCAGTAGCCAGTTTTCCTTGGATAGCTTCATGTGCACACTCGTTGTGATTGACATCACTTCTGTTTACTGAAAAGCAATGTTTTTGTAGGTTTCAAAAGAGGAGTTTTGCAAACCTTCATAAGCACTGTGGCCTGCCTAAGGAACATTTGCAGAGCGTGGTTTTTCTTAACTACTTCTACAGCTCTAGCAATGAAGGAGAGAACCTGCACCTGAACAATGTGTATTGTATTTGTTGTAACTCACTTGAATGCCAGCATGTCCTGGCAGGGTTTTCTTGGGTCTGCTCTTCACAGCACCAAGCACAGTTGGCTTTCCAGTTGTGCCCTCCATCCAGAGTCATTTGGAATTTAACAGGCATGTGATGCGCTGTGTACTTAACAAAAAGAGTAATATCATAATAATCAATTCCTTTACATTTTATGGATTGAGCATTTAGTGTTAAGAGGCTGAATTATGAGCTGTTCATTAGCCCAAAAGTTTCCATTTAATTTACATTAATGTGGCACTCAGCTGAAGAGCAAATAATGAAATAGTGAAATTTCACTTGAAAAAGTTGAAAATTAGGTTGACAGAAGACTTCCTGCTCCTAAATGTTGAAGTGAATACTTTAAAACATCTGGGTTTTTAATTGCCATTACCGTCCCCCTGCCAAAAAAAAAAAAAAAACAGTAGGGCTTGGAAACTGACCCTAGAAGCATGTCTCCAGCCTCAGTGTGTATCAGAATAGCACATTCTCCTGGGAAGAGTGACACTCAGCCACGTGCTTGCTGCCAGACCTTGCCAGTCTTTCATGCCAGCCTTCTCCTATTTATGGGTTCTAGTCTGACGCCTGCCCAACCTTCAAGTCCCATTTCACAGAGTACGAATTTAACTCTTGTTCTTCTCGTGGGTATGACAAATACTGGGGGGTCCTGGCTAAAGTTTCTAGGCTTGAAGTCAGATAGATGCTGGAGCCATGCAAGTTGTTGTTTCAGATGGACTTAGTAGGAATCAGACAGGATATGTGTTGGCCCTGGAGAAACTCACAGACAAATTGTTAATCATCTGTTTGGTTGCTCTGCAGGTTGTTTTTGTAGCCATTTTGCTTCACAGTCACTTGGAGTGCAGGGAGCCTCTCTTGATCCCAATCTTGTCCTTATACATGGGAGCACTTGTGCGATGTACCACACTCTGCCTCGGATACTACAGGAACATACATGATGTTATTCCTGACAGAAGTGGGCCTGAAATGGGGGTATGTCTTCATATTTGTGTTTTTTCAAACTCAATAATTTTGAACGTGGGGGTTTTTTGTGTTATAATACTGCATTAAACCACTGTGCATGAAGGGCCTTCTCTCTGTCCTGCAGGAAAAAACATTTTCACTTAAAGAGGCATGGTAGAAATTATTCCAGCAACAGCACATGTGAGACAATGCCTCCCATGGTATGGGTGTGTCTACTGAGGACCTCTGTACTGAGCTGTAAGACAGCACAGCATGAACTAAGTGAACACCTTAGTTCATATTAGTTCATATGAAAGAAGATATCAAAATTTCTCCTTTTCTTCAAATGTCATATTGTTTTTCATGTAGCTTTGTCTGGTAGTCAGAACAAATTATGCAGATAGATACCTTATGCATTATTTATCGAGATCCATGACACATCTTCTTTAGAATCAGTATTGCTAACATGACTGAAAATATTTTAGGCTGCTCACATTGAAAATTCTTGAAATGAATGTACCAAACTGACAATGGGTGGGAAAAGCAGAATACCTTTCTCCATGCTTGTGGTCCTGTGCTGCATGGTTTTTTTTTTTCCAAACAGACTTCATTTTTTTACCCTGTGTTGCAGGGAGAAGCTACAATAAGGAAAATGCTGAGCTTCTGGTGGCCTTTGGCATTAATTTTGGCAACTCAGCGAATAAGTAGGCCCATTGTCAACCTTTTTGTCTCCCGGGACCTGGGTGGCAGTTCTGCAGCCACAGAGGTAAGAAAGTCAGTGCTCTCCATTACTGCAAATGATACATGGTGTTACCTTTGTGCCTCTCTTCTCGGCCAAGCTGACAAGAAAAAATTGTCTTAAGTATATTTCTGTTTAGTGCTCTTTTTATGCTTGAAGAGAGGATTGCTTGGACTCTCACCATGAGCTCTTCTTCCTGGTCTAGCGGGACCTCACCCTCAACAAGACTAGTAGAACTTTTTCACTGAACACTGCTTGCATCCCAGATTTTCATGCTCTACACATAGGTACATATAATCTGGAGCATTCAGATCCCAGAGATTTGAGAACAGTCATCAGTAGTCCCATGTTCTACTCTTTCCTGTCATGTGTAACTTATGGCTGTGCAAACTGTGAAACTACTGTTAGCAGTAGTGCATCATACAAAACACTGTAGAGACATAGAAAAGCATATATAAAAAAAAAAATCTGTCTCCTGGTTGGGATAGGAAATGTACCGTTTCTCTTGAGGAATTTCAGATTACTCCAGTAAGTCTCCTACAGCTGTTGGGAGACAGATTTCTGATTGTAATGCAGAGCCTTCACCAATGCTCATCACGAGCTGACCCATTCTGTTAAGAAATCTGGGGGACTTCTGCTGCCAGTTTCATGCGAGGATGCCTAGATGCATGTACTTACAGGATAAGCAAAGCTGTAAGATACTAAATGAAAAGAAAAACTCAAAGAACTGCTGCTAATTTGTCATACGTGATACTGTGTATTTCACTCACTCAGGAGGTGCCAGAGACTGTGAATAAACAGCTGTGAAAAGAGAACTTAGGAAATGTAACACTTTTACATGTGTGATTCAGGCATCAGTCTATGTGTTGACCGTGGTCTCCATACAAGGGGAGCCAGAGGTTAGCAAAGACCAGTTTTGCATTTCTTGGTGACTTTTGATTTCAGATGCATCACATTTCATGGCTAGCCCATTCCATTTTGTTGCTACTAGTATGACTGCAAATGTCACAGCTGGTGATTTGCTGGCAGGTTTACATTAACAGTAATGGTCACATTCCAACTTTCTCTGATTTCTGAAATAATTGCCTCTGAAAAGGGAGGTGCTGGCAATACAGATAACATCAGTGTCTGGAGCATCAGTCTCCACAGGAGTTTTACAGGTCTCCTATTCAGTAAGAGCAGCAGCTTTCAGTGTGGGCAGGGAGTCCCTGTGAAGGACTAGGCTGTAACATGTTCATGAGGACCACAGTTCCACTTGCACTGTCCAGCTCCCACTGCTTTTTTTTGGACTGCCAACACAGTTATGGTGATTTGGCTTCCTCTGTGGTGCTGGCTTTCATAGGGGCCTTTTTTACCTGTCAAATACAGGTGCTAGACATTTAGGAAAGTTTTCATGCATATATGTTGGAATCATACCAATTGAGGAAAAATACTGGAAAAAAAATCTCTGCTAAAACCTTCAATACTTCACATACAAACATACAAAATGTGGTAGTGAAATACTTTTTCCTTTAACAGGTACTGTGTCATTGCAGTCCTTTTGGACTTCATGATTAAAATAAGCAAAATATCTTTTATATTCCTTACTTGATTTAACCTAGTTAGGTTTCATACAGATGGAAATTCTGCTGAAAATACAATAATGGGAGGGTGTGCAATTAAAAGGGGTACTATCTTAAAATTCCAATTTGTTTTATTTGAACCAATTACTTTTTCAAGGTACATTAAACATTATTAAAGCTATTATTAGCAGGGAAGGATCTATGCTACTCTCTTCCTCTGTGTGGATATCACTACATTCCCCACTCTTTTAAAACAGCACAGGGAACAAATTAGCTTGCTGCAGATCTTTTAACCAAGCAAAGAGACCAGTTATATCTATAATGGGAAAGTGGACTCAGATAATCAAGAAAATGTATATTGAAAGTTTAGGCGTGAAACACAGACAGCAGTAGTTAAAAAAGGTCTTTCTTAATGCTACCATTGCATTGTAAAATTAATCAGAATTTAGGTGAATCGTAACACATCTGAACCTACAGACAAAAGGCACCCAAGCACTTTGATTTCTAGAGTTAAGAGAGTCAGGCAGTTCTCAGATCCATACTTCAGCTCTGAGGACTAGAAAACTTGGAGTGACAGCAGACTTACAAGCAGCCACAGGAAGAGCTCCAAAACACTCTTCCTATATGAAAGACATGAAGTACATGTGTTGGGACTTCTTCTTCAGCAGTCAGAAACATCACCAAAATCTTTCATACTTTAATATGTGGGGGAGCTTATGTCTTTGATAAACCTCTTGGACTGTACTTGTGAGAGTTTAAAAGGGCCTAGTGTTAAAATTTCAGGCAGTGAATTGTTTCTTATGATAAAAATGTTCATCTGGAATTATTTTTGTCTGGGGTTCATTAATGAGCATCAAAGTGGGGAGAGGTAGATTTTTTTGTCTTGTAACTGCCTCCTGCCCCCAAGCAGTCAGATTGGTGTCCAAACTCAGTTAGCCACTGAGGTCCACTGATTTGTAGTCTGTCTGTCTTACTTAAAGCTGTTTTACTTATGAATAGCCAAGTAAAATGTATATTAATTGAAATTATGCAATATGATCCGAAACTACTGTGAGCTGCAAGCCATTCTGCTGCTCAGGTATCTGTAGGTAAAATAACTCAGGAGCAATATGGGAGGAAGGTGCTGGGCTGGCTGAGGGGTGCACCACAGCTCAAGTTAACTATTATCTCAGAGTATCAGAGCGATGGTGAAATGACCAAGCTGACTTAGGATACTTCATGGCACAGAAAAAATTCATAAGCTTAAAATGCCAGGCTAAATGACAGCCATTTTGACAGTCTTCCTGAAAGAAAAAGCTTCCAGTCTCTTGTCTGGTTTTGCATTGTGTCAAGGTCAATGTAGTGATATTGGTGGGCAGTAGCACCCTATGTAAGTTTAATTATTGTGTTTGCAGATTTGAAGTTCATGTTTCTCTGTCTCTATTCGTAGGCAGTGGCGATTTTGACAGCTACATATCCTGTGGGACACATGCCCTATGGCTGGCTGACAGAGATCAGAGCAGTATACCCTGCTTTTGACAAGGTGAGTGTCCCTGTTAGGGCTGTCATAAATACCTCTTGTGGGGTTTTGCATGTGTGGTCCTCCTAGTTCTCTCTGTTTGTTGTTCCACTGATAGGTTTTCTTAAAATCTGATTAAAATTAATTGGCTTTTGGTGGCTTCAAGCTGTTGTCTGATTTATGATTTTAACCTTAGCTCTGTGTTACAAGGTAATAAGCTGCCTTTTGAATAGATAGGTGCTGTATTTTTAAGGATTAAAAGAAGTCCTCACTATGAGGTAGCTACTTAGGTAATGAAGTGATTTCTCACAAAGTGTCATCACTGAATGAGCAAGCTCACGTCTGTGCTCCAGATTTTGTGGTAACTCTCAATTTGGTTTTATATATTTAGCAAAGGGTGTTTCATAGACTGACACTAACACAGATAACACACACTCTTTTAGTAGTACTGACTTAGCTGACCAAGGCTATGAAGATTTTTGTTGGTAAATCATGTAATTATGTAAGAATGCAAGGACTGTTCCTGTAACTGAGCACAGAGCAAAAATTAATTTTGTTTAGTCTCTTTTTTTGCTCTGATTTATAACTGGTACTCACTAGTCCATATGTTATGCAAAGAACAGTCCTGTCCTGTGACTTTAGAATTCAAATGCCAGATCCTCTCCTTCCCTTTATTTATTAGTAACTGAACTTTCTGATTCCAAATGCTCCTGAGAAATATGTTTGTTTTCTCTGGAATGTATTTAACTGGAGCAAGCCCTGTTTAATATCATCCACCATATTTCCAAGGAGAATTTAAAAACAACACCAAGTCAAATCAGTCATAACCTCCTAACCCGCCTGTGTACAACTAAATTGACCTGTCAGATAAAATACCACATGCAGGCTTTTCTTGGAGGCCATGCTACTGAAAAGGAACTGCAGATGCAAACCCAATGAACTGCAAGATAAAAATAGTTTGGGACAGGAAACTCAGGGGCTGCTAAACTCACTTGATCCGAGCCACAATCAAATGCACTATTACCAAGCAATAGTAACAGCAATTAAGACTCCTAAATTCAGGTCTCATTTAGCTGGTGAAAGATATGCTGACAACTGCAGTGGTGACAGGATTAGACCATGATTTGTCCACTTGTTTATTTCAGTTAAAAGGCTTCTCATAGGGCTCTTGTGGAACAATGTGAGGAAGAAGATGCTAGATTAAGGCACAGATGGATACAGTTTATCTAACTGCTGGAAAAGTACTAATGGGAATTTTAATTCCATGTTTGAAGAGCAATTTGTAATAAAATGTACAGAATGAGGTAGCAGCAGTATAAAGGGTCTCTCATCCTGGCAACCATATGTGTAAATGCCTTCACTGTACTTTTCAGACAATAAATACCAAACCTGAAACCCACAGTGGGTTTTTTTAGATTGCTGTGAGAATTGCTTTCCCTCAGTCATGCATCACCTTGTGTCACTGTGCCTTTCAAAAGCTTTGTTTCTTTAAGCTAAGTCTTTCTCAAAAGAGTCCAGATAGAAATACTTTTTATTTCTGGACCCTGTAAGGTGTCCATTGTGATTTTCAGAAGCCAGAAGAGTGTGTTTGCATGCAAACTCCCATTTTCTTTTGTCAGTTATTCAGGAAGCTGGCAATGCTGATAGCCATCAGAAGCACACTGACTGATGGGATCTGAGATGCCCCTCTTCAGTGGCTCTATTGGAGAAGTCAGATTCTTGTCTTCACAGGGAAATCATCACCTCTCTTCACATTTGTGAGAGAGATGCAGGGTCCTACTTCAGTCTTATGAGACTTTATGTCCAAAGCAACCTCATGGCCTAGAAGTTACATTCAGGTTAAGGGTTGCTACTGACATTCTGGAAGAGAGGAGGCATATGTTAATTCTGTGCTCTGTATGCTGTTTGATATGGTGATAATGCCATTGCTCTCAATGGACCCTGCCCCCTGATTCAGAGTAACACCAATTTTGAGATTTGTGAATGCTATTTATCTGATGACTAGATGGGAATGGATATTCTTTTTGCTCCAGAATCTCCATAGTGTTTTGTTCTGAGAACTGAATAGCGTGTAAGAGTTATGAACAAAGAGTATGTGGTCAAGAGTTGGAGCAAAGGGTGGAGTATGGCAAGGGCAGGGATAGCAGCAGTGAGGAAAGCACAAATGAGAAAGCTTTTTCTTAGCAGCCCTTTTGGATGGCTTCATTTGGGTGTGCTTTATTTCCTCTTTGTTATTTTAGGCTTGTTAGAAAGTTGAGCCATGCAGCAAAAAGTTCATTTAAATACTGGTGAGTGATGTAAGCAAGGCCTATCCTCACATCTGTAAAAACTAACAGTAGCAAAGTATTTCTTCAGAAACCCAATTAATAGTAATAGATGCATGAAAAACCATTTACAGAGAGTTTTCATAACCTGTTCCCAGAAAGGTCAGACAGAGTGGCTTCCTGCTTTAAGGTCTGGGCTGCCTACATCTTCAAGCACCCAAACTTCCAAGTAGGTATTTAGGCAGGAGCGTGGAGCCATCTAGGTGCAATTGCTGCACTGATCAGAGCAAAGCCTTAAACTGTAAAATTCCATCAAGCACTTGAATGTGTGTGGAATGATGTACTCTTCCCAGTGCTCTGGTCCCAAGATGTGTCTGCGATAGTTCTGTTTCTCCTATGATTAACTCCAGTAAAGGAGGCTGACTGTGTGACAGGTACTGCTCTTCTACCCAAGTTACATCACGGGTGTATAAATGTACATGATGGTACAGGTTTTATCAGCAGGTGCACAGACTTGTGTATCTCAAACAGTCCCAGAGTAAATGCAATAGATGACCTAACAGCCTCTTGCTTAAGGGCTCCTAATGGTACCCCGCTTTGATATCCCATCCTCTCCTTTCACAGACCATTTAGTTTGGTTTTATGTGCTCCCCAAGGGCAATTTTAAATCTTCAGCTTCATTTGCTGTATTAGACATTTGGAAGTAGGCTTTTGTTGTTTTAAATAAAACTTCGCTGCCATGTGAGTACAGAGCCCATGTTCAAGGTGGAACATCCAATAGTCCTAATTATGTTCTGTTCATTAAACTGCATTAATGGAGCCAGCTGTTCCAGAAGCTTTGTTTATATTACCTACTTGTCTAATTGGATCAGTAAGGATGCTTGCATTGGTGATTTGGTACCAATCTGTGGTAAAACAAAATAAAATCCTGTTTTTCCTGTGAAAACATCCTACAAATTTTAAGGTTAAAAAAAATTATGTGGTGTTTTTTTAGAAGGAACTACCAACCTTTTTCAAAGCTGAATTTGTTAAATAGGACTTATTCCTTAGAAAAGTAGGGATATTGCTCAGCCCTCAGTGACCATAGCAGCAGTTGCTGTTAGTTTAAGCAGAAAATGGTCTGTAGTGGTACAAAGTACTCAGAAAGCTCCAGGTTATAAAGCAAACAAGCAAAGTCAGACAGGGGCAGGCATAGACAGTCAGGTCCAGCACATGACCCTGGTGTCGGCAGCTCCCGCTTGTCTGGAGCCAGGCTAATTCTCCCTATCTCTTTCTCCCGCCCTAGAATAACCCCAGCAATAAACTGGTGAACACCAACAGCACTGTCACAGCGACACACATCAAGAAGTTCACTTTTGTTTGCATGGCGCTGTCCTTAACGGTAAGAAACCTTTGTTCAACTCAGTGGTTTTCATCTCAACCAGAAAATTGTCTCCTCTACCTAATGCTAAAAGCACTAGCAGTTCAAGAAAGGTGAGTTGTCTTGTCTTGTGAAGCTCTGTTGCTTTTATCTGGAGAAGGGACTGTGATCATAGTATTGGAGTACCAAGAAAATCAGCTGTCATTAACTCAGGCTCGATACCTAAAAGGCTGGAGTTACTTCGCTTTATTTTCACTACTCTTCATTTCAAATCAGCCTCCCATGCAAAAAGATATCAGAGATCTGCTTTTCTTTTCATCTCTTTTTGTTTCTTTTTTTTAAATGAACAAAACTTCAGGTAACCAGTGTCAGGAAGACAAAAGAATGCATTTGTGTCACGTGCAGTGGGAAGGCAGCCTGTTCCTGAGCATCCTTCACTTACTGCGAGTGGTGGGAAAGGCAATAGCTGTTCCCTGCTGCCTCTCCTGGCACTGGGTTTTCATGTGGGGGTACTTTGATGCACATTTGTTCTGTTTGCTCTCAAAATTAACTAAAAAGAGCAATATTGGAGATGGTGCTGACACTGACTAAAGGGTCTCAAGCTGTGTCCATGCTGGGAAGCATTGCATGGGGATGACATTCAGGGAGAAATATTGCTGAGCCTGCCGTGTTTCAAAATTACCAATTTGCACACATAAATACAGTGCATTTTCCCCAAAAACACCATTTCTGCAAAGTTTTTTAGCAACAAACAGGCAGTGGAAGAAAACTGCTGCAGCTGGTGGGGATCACAGCATTTGATGAAGCAGATGACCAGGGTCAATCCAACCTCTGTTTCTGTATAGGATGGATTTATATTAGTGCTTGGGGCCATGATATTGTCCCTCCACAGTACCTGCACTAGCAGGAAAGAGGAAAAGGAGAACCTAGAAAAAAGGTTCTTCACAGAAGAAGTCCTTCATCACGCTAGAAAAGTACTTGGGAAATGTGGCACTTGTTTTAGCATACAATGCACAAAGTCCTACAATTGAATCTACTCATACCCCAGACAGGTTTGCTGTTTACCCTCAGCATTGTATACTTTCCATGGGTCAACTGGCTGCTTTGGAGCTCTCCTCTCCCTACATTCACAAATTTATTGTTGAGTATGGGAGTGCTGACCGAATTTCTGTCTCCCTTTCATTGTACTGTAGAACATTTATGACTGAGTTGCAAATGGCTTATGCATGAAGAGAAACTAATTTATGTCAAAGGAAAGTTACAGTACGCAAGCCAGAAGTATTTGTAACCATCCCCACCCCTTTGCCACAACCTGGGAATGTGGGATACAGAACTCTGTGTTATTTCACAGTTGACAATGAAGCAGCTCAATCCATCCATAGCTGAATTACATTTCTTCTGCTCTTTGTTTCCTATGCTTTTTCCCCAAACAGCTACAACTGGCCACCATCAAAGACAGAATTGTATGAGCCAATGTGGCATCTACTCTGTCTTTAAATTTCCTTAAGCTTGACCTCTTCTCATGTGGCTTAGAGACCAACAGCTCTTGCTCTAACTTGTATTTCCTACAGCATGAAACAGAGACAGACATATGCCTGCACTGAATTGGCCACTGTCTGTCTGGAGACTTTCCACAGCTCTCCCATTATCTACCATTACACACCTTGAGGTTTTCTCTTGTGTCCTGTGCCAGGCCAAAGTTAAGTTCTCTACAGCTGGAGCCTCCCTTGAATCTGTCAGTTGTTACAGACCCGTGAATGGGAAAGATTTCCTTGTTATAAATTGTTCTGAGAATACTATTTCAATCTCAGAGTTTTCTCTGAACTGACTGTATTCTTAATTCCCCATGGTATTTATCAGGTTACTCTGGTTCTGATAGATTATGGGATTTTCACATTACCATCACTATCCTCTGCAGAGTAATTTTTAACCATCGCAATAGGCTTTTGTTTTGTGACTTTCTGGGATTTTGCATCCGAAAGTTCTCCACTTTACTTTCAAGGGCAGCTCTTTCATGAGATCATCATGAGAGATTTGCCCACACTGAAATTCCAGAAACACTTTTGAGGTCCATAGCTTTTCCTGTCCCGTTTCTATTTTTACCTGCTAGTGACAGATTCTTAGGATTGCTTGTCAACAGACAGAGCAGAAAAATAGACACGAGCTCTAAAGATTCAGCTGGATTCAAAGGCTTGAGCCTGCAAATGCTTCAGCACACAAACTCAGCAGATGACTCCTGTTAATGTGTGCCACAGGCTTTAAGGAACTAGACTTTAAATTTGCCTCTGTTGTGGCCAGGTGAGCTCCCACGGCCATTGGTGATAGCCGTGTTTTTATTCAGGGCTCTACTTCAACAAATGGCAGTCAGACTAGTGGCATCACCATTGGTAACATCTTGTTCTTTCAGGTCAGAGGGAAAGTGAGAAAGAGGCTCCCAGGGTAAGACAAAGCAAATCAAGTGCTCTAGACATGTCATGTGAATGCATTTTCCAGTGGATGATCTATAGAAGGATTCAAGAAGATGTAAAGATAAAGGCAGTCCATTAACCACTCGAAAAAATAACAGTGAAGCTTTAAGTACAAGCAGCAGCCATGCAGGGAAGTACCTTCCCAATGTAAAACCCTGGGAAGCTTTCAATCATTGAAGATGTACTATTTCAATAGAATTGGGAGAAAAATGTCCTACCTCCTTCCACAGACCAGCCATGCCTGCACAAGAAGTACTGCAGTCCTAGTACTGCAACAGAAACACCTTTTCACTGTTGTTGGTAGTGATAGTATTAGGTCAGAGTAGAAAAAAAGGCATAGTTTTGTTAAGAAACATAACTTTATGGATTGTTTAAATCTTCATGGGATCTGAAAGGCTACACTTGAGCCTTTCCAGGCTAACTGTGCAGCATGCACATGTGTTCTGTCAAGTATGATCATAAGTACTGCCTCATGGCTTTTAAGCATCAGGTGGGTGTTACAGCTGCTTCTTCAAAAAATGGGAATTAGTTGTATTGCTTAGTGAAAAACAAGCTGTTTTCTTTAAAAGCTGTAAGTAGAAGCCATTAAACTGATATGTAAGGCAGCTGCGATTAGTCATATTGATGTGGTTTTTGTTGTGAGTAAGTGGGGATTCCTTCCAAAGCCATGTTTTGTGACTGTGCAACTGAATGTAAAACACATATAGCAGAGGGAAGGGACTCAGCTTTAGAAATTTGCCTGTACAAATAAGGGACCATTCTGATTTTAAAAAATAAGTCATGCTTGGTAATTTACATGCACTTTAAAGGGTATGCATGGTGTTGTTTGCCATTATCTGTTAGTTCACTGCCATTAGGCACTTCTTTCCATATGTAAGTAGAGATACTGCTCCAAATGCCAGTGCTGCTGCCATTGCAGATCAGGCTGTTGAAGAACTAAACATTTTGGTTCAATGCCTGATTAGATGGCCCTGCAGATCAGCCCTGAGGTGGCTGCACAGTTGTAAACTAAGTGAAGACACAGACACATGAGAGAAAAGTGGTGCATTTGTAGCACATATCCCTCTGGTTGTAGGATGTGTCAGCCTGAGCACACTGCATAAATCCCAAAATAATTTGTCTGGGTGCTAATTTACTGCATTTCTCCATTGCAGCAAAGGTTTGCTCTGTCAGGAGAGAACTCCCTTACACATGAGCTGTGAGTAGAGGGGCAGGCTCTGCGAGGAGCAAGCTATGCAAGGAAACCCTGACATACCCAGCAGGGATAATAGCAAATAGGCTGTGCTTTAGCAAGGGGTTTTTTTAGAACAGTGGTAGTGTCTCTGAGCTTGGACACCACAGTGCAGAATTCAGGAATTTTTCCAAGGCAGCCTGTGACAGGGCACAGATACTGCAAAATTACTTTTCTCTCTCTGTCTCTCTCTCTCTTTCTGTTTTTTTTTTTTTTTTAATTCTCTCTCCATTTCTCACCTGAGCTCTTACTTAACTCTGTGTGATGACACAGAAGTTGCAGTCAGTTAAGGCCCTTTTCCCTGGCTAATGTTAGCTGCTGGCAGCCATGTGATTAGTGTTTGGTCATCTGCCTCTGAACTGCAAGGCTTTGCAGGCTGAGTTCACATTAGTTGGTAATGCCTGCTATATAAAAGTAATAGAGGCCTCCTTTGTGAGGGCTCAGGCTGCTTTGCTGCACCCGCTGCAGCCTCGTCTGTGTGGTCAGAGCCGTGCCCTCACTCACGCACGTCTGTGTGCAAACCCTGCACACTCTGAGCTGAGAGGCGGCCATTGATTGTGAAGGCAGCACCAGGGAAAGTGGGACAGTCAGCTCTCTGAGGGGACTGGAAACAGCAGCATCTGTTCATGTCTCAGAGTCATGCTGGAAGGCAAGTGATGTCTTAGTTAACGTGAGGTCTGAGCACCCTCGTTTAAGTAGATGCCACTAGGGTAAAAGTATGGCCAGCTCAGTGTGGCTGGCACCAGGTCACTGCATGAGGAACATGCAGGATGCTGGTCAGAGAAAGCAGCTTCTCAGAGAGCCCTGGGAAAGCTCCCTAGCTCACCATCACTGAAAATGACCCTGAATAGTCTGTACTTATGTGTTCATTTATTGTTCATTGCCAGGGAAGGAGCAGTCAGTTCTTACAGCAGTAGTTTAAGACCTGTGTAATTTGGTTCAGCTTTGTCTTCCAGCAGCCTCAGCTGGGACAGACCACAGTGCTTTTGGGATACAGTTCCAAACACCAGCTCCTGTTGCTACATGGTTCATGTTAGCTGAAGTGTCAGCAAGACGTGGCCAGTTATTGTCATATTCTCTAGTGTTCTATGTGTTACAACAGGTTTTCCCTTCCCAATAAGACAGGCTCAAGGTGCCAGGGTGACATGCTATGTGCACCACACCATGTTCATCCATCTGTCACCAAGCTAATGTACAGCAGGAGAGCTGCACAGTACTTCTAAGTTTTAGCATGTGTTCTATTAGAAACAGCATAAAGCTCTTTCCAGCTATTTAAAAGGAATTTCAGTGCTGCTTTGCTTTTTTTTTTAATGAACACATGGTTGTAGACAATTGGAGAAGGTAGGAGTTTTCACAAATAAGCAGACTGATTTAGGGGAGAAGCTAATTGTATGGAGTACTGTCTTATATTTAATTAGTAAACACTGCTTAAGAAACAAAATCCAGATGTTCAGTTTTGCCCTGTGATTTTTCATTCCTTCCTGTTCCAAAAGACTAAAAGATAGAGGGGAGAGAAAGTGTTCACATTTACACATTTATGTGTGTGGGATTCATGCAAGACTTATAAATTTCATATTTACTCGTTACAAACAAACTAGTAAAAACTTTAAATCTTAAAAAAAAAAAAAAGAAAAATAACATTGCCATGAAGTTTCAATGAAAGTGAAGGAAGTTAAGCTGAACAGATTGATGTGCATTGTGTTGTGGTAACCAAACTCAAATTCCAGGTCACCTGCATTAGATTTAAATCTTAGTAAAAATTTAGATGTAATGTACTTAGGAGCAGACAGCTGGTCAGTTAAATGGCTTTTATGCTTAACCCTGAGAGTTAAGTGTGTGTGTGTCAATACATGTCAAAACGTCACCTACTTTTCAATCAGGTTTGGTTTATGGACTAATGATAACTTTAAAATATTTCTAATACTAGCAAAATTATTTTCTATTTTATTTGTTAGGTAATCTCTTATATTCTATAAATAAAATGCTACTTTTTTAAAAATAGTGTAGTGTTTAGATTCATAACTCATTCTTTTGACAGAGGATAAAAAGTACTGATTTCTAAGGACTCCTGCTGATGAGCATCTGTAGTTTGAGGAGTTACTATTGGCAAGTGTTTTTCTTTCATTAGCTGGTAGTTATCAGTCCCTCAGGAAGAGCAGCACACAGACATTTTTTCAGCTCCTCAATGATTATACCTTGTAGCACAGCAGGAAAAACTACCATCACTTGGCAGTTATATTCGTCTCATAGATTAATGTATAATGTATGCATCTGACAAGCAGATAATCATATTCAGTGTCGTGCTAGGTGAGGGAGTTTCTGTTACATTATAACCACCAGAAAGTTTAAGCTGCAGCATTTAACATGTTTGCTTGTGTATCTTTTATTTCCCTCCAACCATGGGCAAAAAAGAGGGACAGATGCTGGGAACCATAGATTTGCAAGATTCAATAGGGAGACCCCATCTCAGTCTGGAAACATCAGGGTGAGGTCCAGAGTCACAGGGTTTCTCTTGCTGGATCCTTGTGATGGGATCAGTTTCAGCCTGAACAGGGGAGGAGGAAAGTCTTTGTTCCATTTGACGACAGTTTACTGCAAGCCATCCCATCATTTTCCTAATTCTCAGTCGTCATCTGCTTGGTTATGTTCTATATTAATCATCAAGAACCTAGGAGATAAGAAGAAAACCCTGACCAAGAACGAGGAAGCCAGTGTAACAGGGAAAATTCCCTATATGAAAAACTGAGAAGCACAGAAGACAAGACTCAGGAGCTGCTGCTTCCTACTTCATTCTGTAAGAGCAAGAGTCAGTGGAAAAGAAGCAGCTGTGTTTCATTCAGGCTGAAAAGGACAACTCGAGATGCCTTAGCTTTTGCTCTCTGCTTTGGATTTGGTTATGCCAGACTAGGAACTGCAAAGTGGGTACTGGCTGCTGACTCTCCTGTCCAGTTGATCAGCAAGGCTCCACCAGCCAGTGAAATGTATCACTGGCTGATAAAATTGGAGTCAGAATGAGTAAAGACAGAATATTCATACCAACTCAATATATTATTGCAATAGCATTGCCTTATTGACTTATTCCCTGATGCTGTGCAAACACTCTGTACTCAATAGTTGTTTAATTTCCAGCTGAACTCAGCAAATCGTATTTCCCAGCCTTCAGCCTAGCAGCTGATTTTTCCCATGAGGGACACCAAAGACTGTACAGTTTTCATAGGCCCATTTGCTCTCAAATATTCAGTCCATAGTGTCATAAATATACCATTTCATATCCCTTTCTGCACTTAGAAATAAGTTCATTTTCCACATGATAAACTATCCTGTGTAAAGCTCTTACATACATAAGAGCTATTTATTTGATGTTTTCAACTATGCTGTCTGCGAAATAATGAGACATAAAGCAACTCTTGACAGAAGTTAAAGAAGTTAGAGAGAAGTTAAAGAATTTGTTGTATCTCTGCAGCAAGACTGACTGCTGGCCTATTAGGCACTCAGGATAATATGAATTAGGTTTGCATGTTGAAAAATTCCAAGGCACATGTTCCCATTTCACTGAAATCTTTTGAAGGCAGAAGAGGGGTGTCCATAGCATGAAATAAGTGCATGGCAGGTGGCTGCAGTGCACAGCTCTCACTGTCAGGAGTCCCATGGCATTTAGCCACCGTGAATGCACTTCCTGAGCTGCAATAGCTAGAGAGGTATCACGCCCTCCGCTTTCTTTCCAGCTTTGGAGATTATGTACCTGGAAGGCCAAGAGACAGAAAATTGCATTCAAGGCCTGAACTGAGATTCATTTTTAGATGCCTTAGGTGGCTTCACTGTAGCTAGAGGGCGTGCAAAGGAGTATTTTAAAATAGGATTTGCCACAAGTGGTGCATATGAACATGTTTTCGCAAAAATGTGGATAGTGTTTTTCTCCTGTCCTAAAGAAAATAAGGTCAGTTACTACTACTACTGTGAAATCAGTATTAGACTGTCAGGTAGCAAGAAAATGTAGAAATACTTGAATTTATCTACTCACCTTCATGCATTTGCGCAAACAAGGACGAAGGGTTGTGTGTGCTTATTTGACCCCATCTCAGTCTGGCAACATCAGGGTGAGGTCCAGAGTCACAGGGTTTCTCTTGCTGGATCCCTGTGATGGGATCAGTTTCAGCCTGAAGAGGGGAGGAGGAAAGTCTTTGTTCCATTTGACGACAGTTTACTGCAAGCCATCCCATCATTTTCCTAATTTTCAGTCGTCATCTGCTTGGTTATGTTCTATATTAATCATCAAGAACCTAGGAGATAAGAAGAAAACCCTGACCAAGCCTAGAGAGGAGCAAAGTGATTTGCAATTCTGACCCATGCAAGAAACTGTTAGGGCTTTTACTCCATTATTTATCTTCCACTGATACTTACAAGGCCTTTAGCCAAGTATCTGCTGCCTCATCCCCATGCTTTCAAGTGATCCAGATGCTGGAAAAGGGAACAAGAAAAAATAAAAAAATAACTGTTTCTGTTTCCTTGTGACTGATGCCATAGGTTTCCTCAGTGTGTTGAGAGGGTTGCTAGCAGAAAAAAAATCACCCAGTAATTAGCTGCAATAGCTATAAACATTCCAGGCTGCTAATACTGGTTCTTAGTTCATAAGCTGAAATCTGAACAAAGTGGGGATCTCTGAGATCCTTAATTTAGGCATCCTTTTCTGTGCTTTGCATGCAATGCTGAAACTTCTCCATTTGCCCATCTCAGCTCTTACGGAGATGACAGATAGCAGGCATTCTGAAGATGGCCCTTTGAAAACAAACAAAGGACCGAACTCTGAATTCGGAGCAGGGACGGTACTGGAGGGGTGTGTGGTGAAATACGAACATATTTAATGCTAAGGAGAGCCATTTGTGCATTGATGGTGCAGAAGAGCAGCTGAACAAGTAGGTAAAAATGAACTGACACTCACAAAGCCTCATTTTTTCACAAATTTTTGACTCATGATCTAGGGAATAGCATCATGGTCTGAAAAGGAGGAGCCATACATTTAAGTTCCTTTGCATTTCAGATACTGAACATCTTTCCTGCAAATGGGGAATGCAATATGACATACAGTTAGAAACCTCATTAATCTGTTCTGGCTTGAGGATTTGGCTACTCTAGCATTTCTGCCTTACTAGAAGAAACAGCTGTGCCACACCATGAAAAACAGGATCATGATGATTTCTTTCAATGTGAACAAGGAAATCTGTGAATTTTTCAGTGTTCATGTGCTCAAGCTAAAACATCGCACAGGCTAAGTTGCTCTGTAGAAATCACAAATTTTAATTCTGGAGCAGAAAGGTAATATGACTTCTGGTGGCAATAATGCTTTTCAGTTTTTGAAGTGTTTGTGTTTTAACAAACATGGCCTGGGACTGTGTTTTGTGTTACAGTGTTTGGTGTTATAGTTCCAGAAGGTCAGTTACCAACCACTGCACTAGAATTTATAAATGGAAGATTACTTAAGAGCCAACTTTCTTAAAGTGGCTTGTGTTGGTGCACTAACTAGGGTGAGCCTTTGCTGTTTTCTAAGGCTGACGAAGGTTATATGATTTTTTGGGGGGGGGGGGCGGGGGGGTGGGGTGTGTGGGTTTTTTTGGAAGTTAAGTCTGACTGGAGTACTTTAGGGTTTGAATAATAATTGATTTTTTTCAATGCATCACACAATGTCAAATTGCAGATTAATACTGCCAGTCCTCATTCCCCTTCCACATAGTTTACAGCAATCAAACTTTATAGTATATTGTCCAGTTCATCCAGGTTAAAACAGTAGTTGATCCTCCCCTGTCCAAAGTCATGCTTACAGCTCTCCTGAACTGGAAATTTTCCTGAATATCTCCTTTTCTGCTTATGAGAATAATCAATTACCCCTGAAGACCTTCCAACTCAGAGTAGCTACTGCGGTGTATCTCCATTCCTGGTATTTGTTGCTCACTTTCAGGAATACCTTTTTATAACAAAGAAGAGCTTAGTCATGGCTAGCAACTGGCTTTAAGAAACAGTACAAACTGTATTTTCTTCAGAACTGAAGTACTGTATAGATTTATTTTGCCTTCTGTGTAGTTCTTCCTCCTGAGTTTAAAGATAAATGAAAGCAAATGAGACTAGTTCAGTTGGTCAGAGCATGGTGCTAATAATGCCAAGGTTGTGGGTTCAATCCCTGTATGGGTCATTCATTTAAGAGCTGGACTCAATGATCTTTGTGGGTCCCTTCCAACTAAGAATATTCTGTGATTCTCTGAAATATTTTGCTGCCACCATATCTACCTGTGACATTCAATGTCAGAAGTCTAAGCCATTGCAGAGGCCACTGGATTTGTGTTCATTTTTTCCTATCTTTTGTTGGCTGTCTTTGTTTTGCATCTCTGCATTGCGTTATTATCAGGGGTTACAACCTGGCTTTACTAAAGTCGTGGCAAATTTGGACTGAGAGACAGTAAAATCCACAGGAATAAATGTCACAAGAATCTGGTCCCTCTCAGAGGACACAACCCCAGCTGTTGACCATGCCAGTGCCTGAAATTCCCTGGGTGGCAGAGTTCAGTGTCCTTATCTCCTGTGAGTATACAAAGAAAGAATGTAAAAATACGGACAGATTTCCCCAACTCTCTCATATCTTACTTCACCAATGGTGTCATTACAGCCTTATTGTATTAAAAAGATCTCACAAGTCTTATCTAGAATATCCATACTTTAAAAATGCAGCATTAACTTTTAAGACTAAATCAGTTTTATTTTGACTTTACTGTTGTAGATCGTATGAAGGTCAAGGACAGCCTTTAGAGTAATACCACTCATCCAGTGGAGGAATTTGTTTTCACTGCTTTGATTTTGCCCATCTCTTAACTCCAAGATTGTTTTTTTAATCTTCAGGCTTCTGGGACAAACATAACAATTGGAAAATAGCATATTGGCAAAAAATAACAATTGGGAAATGGCATATTGGCAGACAGTTGCTCAAGAAGCTCTTCACCTTTTCAAGGTCAGGTGTAGTTCCTATTTCAGTAAATATTATTACAGACATGAATGGAAGCATTCCTGCCTGCTCAGGAAGATGCTGGGCCACCAGAGGCAGACTTTATGAAATCCTCACAAGGGCCTTGTCCTATCCATGGTACTGCATTGAGCCTTTGTCCTGGAACAAATGGTTTTTGTTTGCTTCAGTGAGGTGGAGATTAATGTCTCCCTCATGACTGTTCAGGTTTCACACAAAGGGTCTGTTCTGCATGAGTGGCTGGAGCAGGCAGAAAAGGAAGCATCAAAAATTGTCCCTGCAGCAATGTTTCTGTTCAAACTTCTTGTTCACAGTAGGAAGAGCAGCAAGGGGTGCAGAAAACTTGGGACAGAAGAAAGTTACTAAGTTGGGACATGGACAGTTTTCAAAGAGAGATCAGAAATCTGCTGTCTTTGGTTTACTGAAGCTTTTTAGAAGTGCAGTAAAATATCCTGCTTTCTGAAAAAAAAAAATAAGTGGCATAATTCATTGGAGAGATACAATGAATACCTTAAACAATTTAGTGACCCAACCCAGCCTGGAAAATACCACCTAAGTACTTTCAGCAGCAGCTGGGGAGACAGCAGATGTGGCATTGTGTTAATGCTATCAGAGTGTCAGTGAATTGTGCAGCTGCTGGACCTGCCTTTATTTCTAAAGAACATAGTGCTCTGTCACGCTGGAAAGCTGGGGGAGTGGGGGGAGGTTTAGGTATGTGTAAACCAATTATTTCAGAAGGAGATATAAAGGTAGAGGGTGTTCCCACAAGCAGGCTCTGGTTCCCCCGCTGCTTGACAAATTTTATGATGGCAGATTTCAGCTTTACACCCCCTGTACAGAACACAAAGTGCACAGAAATCTATACTGACTTGCATGTGCCTGAGGGATCATCATTATGAGAGAATGTCCTTGTGATTCAAGTCATCAGCATTATGATAAATCAGTTTCAAATGTGACTGCGGTCTGACATTTTTACTGCTCACAGATCCAGGGGTTTTTTGTTTCATGGGACCCCAGAATTGTTCAGGTTGGAAAGGCCTCCTGAACTTAGGAGTTCATCAGGTCGAGCCTTTGGCTCAAAGCAGTGTCTGCTGTGATGTCAGAACAAGCTCCCTGGGGCTTTGGACAGCCTGTTCCTGAAGACTTTACGTTTCTCACACAAGAAAAGGACCCGCTTTCTTACCTTACAGTTACAGGGCACATGAACACACATCATAATATGTCTCAACAGAGCATCAGACTGCAGCAACCTTGACCCTGAGATTTGCTCGGTTGGTTAGAGCATGGTGCTGATAACACCAAGGTTGTGGGATCAATCCTTGTGTGGGCCATTTAAGAGCTGGACTTGATAATCCTTGAGGGTCCCTTCCAACTCAGAATATTCTGTGATCTATGACTTGACACCTCAAAGTCTCAAACAATTCGGGATGATGAATTTAGTTTTTTTGCTGTGTATCAAAAATTCCTCAAAACTGCCAAAACTGCATGTGTGGCTCTGCAAAGACCACTCTCTGACATGAAATGCAGCAAAGATAGCATGAGTCTGCAGGTCCATTCTGGCAAGGACCAGGTTATGGTATGCAGCAAGCTTCCATAGCAAGGCAGTGATGCTGGCCTCCAGTGTTGTATCATACCCAGCAATTCCTCCACAGATTCCAAAGAACTTCATGATTGTTTATAGAACTGTGCATTAAAAAAACCAAAACCAAACAGACCCAAAACAACAAACCTAACTGAAAAAAAAACCCCAAAACCCTTAAGTCTTTAAAGACAACAAGGTTTTTACTTGATTATTGTCACGGTAAATTGCATACAATTTCCTGTCAACAGGGAATAATGCCTTTAAGATAAAACCTAGACTTTATGATTTCTTGGTCCACAATAAAACACAAAAGCACTTCTTTGTGTAAATCAGTGAGTAGCTGCATCGCCTTCCTTCATAAGAACCCTGTTGAATGCTTTCTGTGGTTTTCAGCTACCTGAGAGGTGCATGGTAGCTTCAGGAGGTATTAGGACTTTGTATTCTGTGCCACACCTCTATTCAACACGGAAACACACCTCAACTGGAATTTAAAAAGGGGGGGTAACTATTAACTATTTCTGTTGTTTCAGTAGTAGTAAGACGTTAACAGTTAAAAACTGTCATTACTTTTATTCTTCATAAAAATACAGAAGTGCAGTTTCCATTACCAGTAAGATGCTAGAGTAAGATTTTGAGTGAAAAGCCCCAGTACTATGCAGTCATTTAGAGAACTAAATTTTCAAGGTTGATGAAGGTATGGATTTGAAATAGCCATGAAAACAGCACTAACAAAATAAACATTTTTTTCCAACATCCTGTAAAATAGATTATTGAACAGAGGAGACAATCCAGCATTTGGCACAGATGCTAGTTAGAGCAAGATATTATCTTGACTTCAAAAATATATCTGTGAAATCAGTTCATCTTGTGTGATACAAGTTCTAAAAGGAGACAGAATTATGGAAGTTCTGTTTATGTCAGAAAGAGGGAGACCATAGAGGCATTTGGCAAATCAGGAAATTCAACCATGTAAGACTCAGGCTAATTTTGATTTGTTTATTGCACGGTTCAAAAAGCTAAATCATGTCATTTATAATCTTCCATAGCAATAAAAGTTATAAATTTAGTTGATACTATCTCAAAGACCCGAGGTGCAATTCAAAGCTGAGATGTGTAATAATTTGCAAAGTAGGTTCTCTCTGCCCTCACCGGGCACCATGTAGCACAAATGGTAATAGGTAATGAACAAGGCATGGGTTAAATTAAGCTACAACCCTCAATACATGCACAGAACAATATCTTGAGGGTAAAACACCTCACTTGGACAGCCATACTTCTGCAAATATATCACGTTCAACAAATTATGTGCAACATCTACTGAGAGGTTTTTTGCTGGAGAAAAATAGGAACTGCGTTTCATCACAGGATAACCTTTACCAGGTTAACCATTTTCCACAGTAAAATCTATTATTCCAGACTCATTCCAGGTTGGCATATGTCAAACCTATTTTTAAAAACATTCATTTTGGATTCCTTAATTTCTTTTTGAGGAACATAGAGCCATACCATGTCTCTGTCATCTGCCAGAGTTTCTTCTAACCAAAGACTGCACGAGGTCTAGAAAAGCTGTACTGTTGTTCATAGCTCACTGGAATACTCTTTTGTGTATTGCCTTATATTTATCAATGAACTTCTCAAATACAGGCAGTTTTCTACAAGTACCGAAGAGCAAATCAGTCTGGCACCCTGCAGATTACTATACACATGACAATAGCCTTTGTTAGCATAATGTATTATAATGCATTATGTAGTGGGTCTCTGAGGTTTAGCAATCCCTGTCAGCAACCAGAATAAATGGAAATAGCTTCCAGGAGATGCAAGGCCTATGAAAAGACTGTTATTTTTCAAGAACTAGAAGCATTCAGACTCACACATGCAGCCTTTGGAACAAAATCTCATGAACAATCTTTCATCACAATCATTTGTGAAAGTCAAATGCCATAATTGTACTTAAGAGAATAAAGAGAAATTGAACTGAACACTAGCAGTTCTGTACTTTCCCTACTGAAACAATAATTTGTTGCATTCTCTCAGGCTTGGTGACGCAGTTGTTCTTAATTTTGACTTTTGAGTACGCTTAGATGCTGAATTTGTTAGCTGAAAATAGCCAGGTTCCACATAAAAATAGGCACACCTCTTTGAGGAGGGTCTCTAAGCCACAAGTGATAGAGTTTTTTACTGATTTTTAATGCACAACTGTATAGGAAAAAAATCACTAATATTAGATAACAAAGCATAACCTGCATGGGATGAAGGTGCACCACAATTACTGAGCTCCTAAAGCAGTAACTCTCATGCAGACTGGGAAAGGCATCTCTTATGCTACACTTGCCCTGTTTTTTATGCCCTTCCCTTCGGCGTCTCCCAGTGACCTTTAGCAGGCAGACAGTACTTATCTAGCTGGAGCTTTGATCTGAGCTAGTACAGTTGCAGTAATTTTCTTATGGTGCTGTGACTTGTGGGCATATTTAGTAAAGTTTTTCAAATTTTACTAGTGTAGAACAGTTGAAGGCACAATACCTAAACCCAAAACCCTTCAAATCAGTTCAAATCAGTTCAAATTACTAAAACACTTTCAGAAATGCTTAGGTTACTGTTGCTGATACAGAGGTAACATAATAATACATACTACTGTCTTTATGCAGAACTGCTTAGTCTCTCTAGCATTACACTCTGCTATTTTTTCACGCCTTCATTTCTTGCTGTATTTTTAAAGCACTCATTGCCCTTCAGTTGAAGTTCTGGTTAAATGATCAAAGGCTTTAAAAAAACTATCCTTTAATATCATGCTGCACTCATACTGTAAGACAACAGAAAATCAAGTAAGCTCTGTTGCTAGAATTCCACAAGAAAAATCCTTACTCCCAAAACATTGAAATGCTTCAGCCTCAGCAGAGTTGCCAGGTACAACACTCAACAGCCAACTGCAATTGCAGCCTGAAGCTGCAGTGCCACTCTGCATGCACATTGCTTGCCTCTGCAGAAGCTTTCACTGTTTAGTCTTCATCTCTTGATTAAATGAAGGTACAGCTGTAACCCTAACCAAGCCACTTATTCTATTTTTAACCTTGCAGACGTGCACAGAAACACAAGTGGGGTGAGAAAACAATGTTAAATTAGGAGAAGGATAGGAAACATTCTACTTCCTAAAATCTTTCCTGATCTGAGTCGCAGGAAGTTAGCACTGCTTATTCCAGTAGAGCCTATTTCTATTTGTCTGTGCCACAGTCCCACTTCTCCTGGACTACTGTTACCATCTTCTCCAGTCTTCTGTCAGGCATCACCTTTTACCAAGATAATGACAAACATCATATAGACCACTTGGAATCACAAAAAAGCAGACTTCATCCTATTTTCAGAATATGCCATCTGTAATGAAGTCAGCAGCTGAAATACCTTCCTGCTTTGCATGTTTAGTGTTATTCTTTGCCTGAAGTAGAGCCTGGGTTTTTTCCACTATGTTTTGTCTTTGAAATAGCATGTAAGCTTCTAAAGTTGCAAGCACTCCAGGATTTAAATTGCAGAGGGCTTGAATGATGCAAAACATTAATTTATTTCCTGGGGCTTTGTTCCCTGTGGGCATTGAGAATATCATCTCATAAGAGGATGGAGAGGGATCTCTCAGCAAAATGAAACTAGTTATCAATATTACAACCAAAAAGATAGAAGAATGCTGAGACAGAGATAACAGATCCTTCTGCTGCCATGCCTCACCTCCTCAGACTGCTTATTCTTGAGCTTAGCAGTCTTTACCCATCAGCTGCTTTATAAGAAGTGCTCTTTGAAGCCATTTACCAGCACAACTCTTTGCTGATTGGGGGGTGGGGAAGACTGCAGTTTGCAACAGCTGAGGAGGAATGACCACATACCACCTGGGTGTAAGTCATTATCCCTGATTGGCAAACTGACCTTGCTCCAGTGGGAGCTGGGTGGAGATTGAGTCTGTTCTTATTAAGGCTAGGAGGAAACCTTCACTTTAGAGAGCAGGATTGCATACAGTGCCTTTGGTCACTTGTTTGTTTGCCTGTCTAACCATGTTCAACACTTTTTCAAGCTGCTGTTGAAGAGGGAAAGACTTCTCTGTTTGCCTGTTGCTGGCAGTGGACAGGCTCTGCTGTTAGCATGCATGTATGGAATCTGGCAGCAGCAGCAACTATACTGCTCACTAGGACACTAATGGCATTGTGCAGGCAGTGTAAAGGTCCTTGCTTTCATGAAAACAGCAAATTTTAAATGAAGAGTGGACATCCTTGTATCTTACTTTATTTATTGGACTTTGAAGAAAGACTTGACAAAATATTCCCTGTATGACCGCTTTACAGGGCGTTTGCAGTGAGAGTACAAATGACTAGAGTTTGCCTAAGGGTGTCTCCAGCAATGAAAGAATTTACTCTGCTGTTGTACAGTTACTTTTTAATAACAGAATTCTTAACCACACAATCCCCTCTGCTCTACATTGTACCCTCTGCTTCAGTCATACTCTGTACATGTAGATTGGCAAAAGAAGTGCTCAGTTCTTTTGTTTTCTGCTCTTACCTTGCTCTACTCATTGTTCTCTGTAGAGGTGATGGAGATACACTAAAGACAGTATCAAATTAGTCAAGTAAAACCTGCAATTGTAACAAATAAATAGTAGTTCCTACCCGAAGAAGTGCAGAAGAAAACTGAAGATGGACCTTTATGCAGGAAGGTGGAATGTTTTGTTCACCACACAGAGGGTCAGAACACGAAACCTCCCACAGGCCACTCAGTAACAGGCCTTGGGAGACTTCTGCAGCCTGGGTGCTTGGACTCTTAACAGAAAAGACAATTTCTGACACACAACCAAAGAATGAGAGTGAAATCCCAGCTGTCTTAGAGGTTGTAGGACTTCAAAGACTAGTTTGAAAAGCCATCTGAACATGTACAGGTGTGATAACTGGATAAAAAGGAAAGAGCTAGCTGCTATGATACAAGATGGTAGGCTAGATTATAACAGAGTGGTTGTAGAGTCTTCCAGACTCTGTTGTACAGCCAATGTGCATAATTTACAGGGTACACAGGTTTGTAACCTGACAAGAGGAGCGCCAGAGCATTTAAGGCCTCAAGTTTTGCACCATTCAGTCAGCTCACTTCCTTAACATCCACTTTACTACAAGAATAACAATAAGAAGTGATTTTTTTAAATCACAAAACCAAGTTAAATAACAAAGCAGTTGTACTTGAAGGTACGGTTTCTTATAGGGAAAGTCCTGTAAGGACTGTCAGGACTGTTCTTCAGTGAGTGCCTTGAACTGAAGCCAGACCTGCAGCTGCCAACAGCCCCTTCAGCTCAGATGGAAGCCCTGCCTCAGGACTGACCAAAAAATTAAACAGCATGTACTACCACTGTACCAATTGTCATGGGTTTTTCATGGAAGTCTTCCTTTCCTGTATGGACTAAACAGCACACTCTTTAATGAAAATAACAAGACTTCATGGGTTTGTGGCCTGAGAGCACTGTGTCTGTAGGACTGTGATGAACACCTTTGCCTTGCTATCAGACATTGCATACCAACAGCACATCTAAATCTCTAGTCTTAGACTTAGGTCAGATCTCTGGGTCTTGGAGGATTTCAAATCTTAAGTTACTAAAAAATTTGATAATCTGTTTAGGAGTACAAGTGTTTTAACCAGACCAAGTGCTGTAAAAATCAAGGTTTTTACTGTTTGTATAATAGACCATTCAAGTACAACCGCTTGCAGAAATGATAAAAATTCTTTCTCTATGCATCACACTTGGTATGTGAGGAAAATTAAAGAGTAGGAATTTCTTCTGAAGTTAATGTATCTCTCTTATGTACACGTGTATTTTAATGCAAGTTAAATTTTAATATATAGCATATATATTTACCATTAGTAGAGTTATTTACTCATTGGTAAACAAATATTTTAGTCCAGGAGGGCCTACCCTTCCTTGTGCTTCCCTTCTGAAATATAAACATTTCTTAATTTTGTTCTTTCTAGCTCTGTTTTGTGATGTTTTGGACGCCAAACGTGTCAGAGAAGATTTTAGTTGACATAATTGGAGTAGACTTCGCTTTCGCAGAGCTGTGTGTCGTTCCTTTGCGCATCTTCTCATTTTTTCCACTTCCAGGTAAAAAAAGAAAAGGAAAATAAAAGTTCTGTAACCTCAGAACCAATGGCTATGGGGTCTGGCATGGCTGTGCGTGCAAGCGTGGCTAAATGCATGCCTAGCATATGTAACACTGTGTGTACTGAAGCTGCTGGAGACCCAGACTGTTTACATTGGTACTCATGATACAGTTCTTGCCACAAGAGCAGTCAGTCAGCAGGCAGAGTTCAGACTGTCAAAAGTAAAGCCTGAATTTTTTCTGTCGTGGTTGACCAAGAACAAACACATGAATGGTAGTGGCAATACATGTGTGCTGAGACTGAAAGTAACTCTTTGGAAGAGCATCTAGGAACACCTCCACATGAACATCACCTCCATTAGGCTCCCCTTCTGCTGCCAGGCTCAGTGGCTCCCTCAGAGCATAAACATGACATCATAAAAGTTAATACTCCTATCAAAGACTGAGACAGCAATAATCAAAATGTTTCAGATTTCTAGCCCTGTAATTAAATGCAACATCTTTTAGTGATTTCTGCTTATACAACAAGACAGTTTCATAATAAAGGTAAACTACAAATACGAGAATAGGTACATGTAGATATCTTTTTTTGTGCTGACTGTTACACCATGTGCCACACAGGAGCCAGTTGGAAAATTTTCCCCTGTAGGACTTCTGTTTAGGGAAGGGATAGTTTGGGGGTTTTTAAATGAAGAAAACAGAATGGACTGTCTAATAAATTGGTTTTAAGAGAGCAGCTCGTAGGAAGGAGTGCTGTCCATAACTGGCTTTTTAATGTGTTTCTTCGTTTTCCCAAATCAGAATATTAAAGCAATTTGAACGTAAGATCTACTTCCTTTCTAGTAGAGTGCAAAGTTACAGGAGTAAGTTTCACAATGGTTATTTCTGAACAGTGCTCTCTGCATGAAAAAGCTGCATATGAGATGAATGACTTTTTTTTAAATACTTTTGCCTCTTTTTCTCCCCTGTTTATGAACAGTGACTGTCAGAGCACACTTGACTGGTTGGCTGATGACTCTAAAGAAGACATTTGTATTGGCACCCAGCTCAGTGCTGCGGATTATCGTCCTCATCACCAGTCTCATCGTGCTGCCTTACTTAGGGTAAATCATTATTCCTCACAGAACCCAGGGGTTTGCTTTCCTCTTCATTCCTCTTCCCTGTCACTTGATAGCTGAATTTGCATAGCTCAGAACATTTTCTCCAAATACGAACCATGATACAAAGCCTAAATAGTGTCACTGTCTGGAAAAGAAACATTTACAAATTTACAAGCGTGACTGCTTTAGACAGGCACAATAGTGATGTCCCTTTGGAAAAAAATAGACAAATGTCAAAGAGGCAAAAATGTGTCCTAAGGGGAATTTATCTCCATGTTTTTAAACACACTGTTAAGAAAGCTAATGGAAGAATATCTTGTTTAGAAGTTAAATAATCTATTCTACAGCACTCTGTACAAGACTTTAAATTCTTAGTCCATAATTTGATTCAGTGTGCCTCTTTACTAAACAGTGAAGCCATTAAAAAACAAATGAGTCCTTTAAGATACCAGTTATTCTCTTTGGCAGTGTATTATGTCTTTGAAGAAAATATTTCTATCAGCAGATTGGTTCTATATGCCAGTGAAAATATAATTATGAATCATGCATTCTCACACAACAATGACTGCTTTCTTTCTATGCCTTCAACAGAGTTCATGGAGCCACTCTTGGAGTAGGATCCCTTCTAGCTGGTTTTGTAGGAGAATCCACCATGGTTGCAATAGCAGCCTGTTATGTCTATAGGAAACAGGTAAGAATTAGTCTCTGTGGGATCTGGTGAAAGCAGGTGATGAATATAGTGGATTTTAGTTCAGATTAAGAGCATACTTTAGAAATGTAACTCCCCAGAATCCTCACTTTGGTTTGCTTCCATGTTAAGTCTCAGGAGTGTGCAGCTTGGAAAGTCTATGGGTTGAAATAAAACCAAAAGGTGCCAGTGGGCATCTAGGCCATGGGACATGCTGGCTGCAGTCAGAGAGCCTCTTGCTTGTCAAAACACGTGTATGGTGGATATCATGTCCTTACCACCAGCAGCTTTGCACTGTATATTTGCAACTGCAGTACAACATAGCATCGTTATGTAGGCATAGGAACTACTCATCCAAGCTTACAATACATGTATCTGTATGTATATAGAATCAAAGAATCACAGAATCACAGAATGTTAGAATGGTTTGGTTGGAAGGGGCCTTAAAGTTCCAGCAAGTTCCAAGTTCCCTCCCACGGAACATGTTATGTAGTATTACATACTGTGTATATTTAAATCTGTATGTATACACTATGTAATACATATATATCTGTATATATACTTTTATTTCTTTATAAAACCAGCTCTGCTGAAAATGGACAAGAAGTACAGGTGCTTATGTTTTTTTGCCATCTAGAGGAGTGGCTTAAAACAAGATACACTCCAGCAGTTGACAGTAAGAGCTTACAAATAATTAAACAGGTGTATTTTTACATATTTCAAACACCACAATCCTGCATGTACAGAGTAGTAGTGATACATGGATTTTGAAGAAGATTCCACTAAATTAAGTCAAACACAGGACAAATATTGGCTGGGTGACTGGGTACATTGCAGTACCTGCATGTTGTGTCCTTTCAGGTTTATGTTCAAGGCACTGTGTAGGGCACTAGGCCCAACTCCAAGCAGAACCAGCAAGGTGTATACATTGTTCTGTAGTACAGAAGGACTCTGTGGATGGGAACAGAAAATATAACCTATGCAGTGACTTTTTTTGTTGTTTTAATTAGACTTCTTACTAAGTGCCGAGTAGAAATACCCACCTTTTTTATTTTTGGGGAAAAAAAAAATACAAAACACCAAAAAACTACAGAAGATGGAATATCTAAAAGCCTTATATTGGAACAACCTAAAATCAGTTTTGATATGTGTTAACAGTGCAGGCCATGGCAAGAGATCAAAGTGTACAAGGTTCATAAGACAACAGAAGAATCATAACCTCTGTCATGATTAATTTGTCATGTTTTTCTTGAGAACCAAAGAGTAAAACTTCCAGACACTGAAATGGCTTGTCTTGACCTGTGGTTTCACAACATCCTCATTGCTTGTTTGTTACCACAGTAGCTCACAGAGTCTTTCTGGCCAGGGGCATTGTGCTTAATTTTTCTCAGTGGTGAGTGCAGGTAGTCAGAGTAATAACTGTGCCAACCTAATTTATTCTTTGTTCAATGTGACAGTGGCAGAGCCAACCAGTAGCTCTATATACCGGGTTGTTCTCACCTGCAGTTGGAGAGCTGCAGAACAAATGTTGTGTAGACACCTCTGAAATTTTGGAACTCTGATACACCAGTCTCAGCTGAATCAATAATACCTGTGGGGGACATTTTGTCAGCTGTACGACTGTTTTCAGTAAAACTAGTCAGCCTGCTGAGAAATGGGTAATAAGGAACAGATGCTTCAACTTGTTTTGTAGGGGGCTGGACGCTTCTTAGCTTTACTAATCCAGGACATCCTGGATGAATCATAGGACTCTTGAGTGACCTCCTGCTCCTGCTAGCCAAAAATACTCTAATATTACTTGGCCTTGGTGAGGCAAGGGATCAGCAAGTGGATCAGCAATACCAAGAAAAGCCAGAATCTCACATCTTGTAAAATTCCTGAAGTCTGACATTTGAGAAATTAGGTTGCCACCTCGTCTCCCTCCCTAGAGAAGCTTTTCTTCTCTCACATTTTGTATTCCTTCTTTTTTTTTTTAATAAAAAGTCTGTGATGTAAAAGATTCCAGATGCTCTCTTCCCTCCAGTCATGCTGAAGCCTGTTTTGGATGTTGCTTAGCATAAGAAATGCCTGATTGCATTTGTGTTAGAAAGGAGAAAGCTGAGCCCCAGAAAGGTTATGAAAATCTTCTAAGTTAAGCCGAGTTATTAGTGGCAAGCTACAAATATGACACAAATATTCTAGTTCTTAGTAACCTACTGTAAACAAACCATATTCTCACCTCACGTCCCCCAGTGTCCAAAGTTGGTGGGAGTGTGTCCATGCACAACTTACTGATAGGTTTCTGGATGCTTGTTTCAATCTAGAAAAAGAAGAGGAATGAGAATGAGACAGCTGCAGAAGGTGAAGACTCTGCAATGACCGACATGCCTCACACAGAGGAAATGACAGACATCGTAGAAATGAGAGAAGAGAATGAATAATAAATGGGATGCAATTGTTCTCTGCAGGGACGATTGGAGTGACGCTTCAGCATCTTGTCGTCTCTCATACTTTTTTGTTTGTTCGTTTTTATTTTTGTAATAAAGAGGCCTTGATTTAAAAGGTTTCAGATAAATTCTCTAGCATACTGAGTATGCTCTCACTGATGAGGGACCTAAAAAGAGGTCTTTGCTTCTTTTTTTTTTTCTCCTCCAATTGAATTTTTTTTCTCACTCCATGCAAGCATAAAAGATACAATTGCATCACTGTAGAGTCTTCCTTACTTATGCGTCCACCTTCTCTGGACAATCTGCATTTGTCAACCAAAGCCCTGCTCCTGTGCACCTGTGTGTGTGCGGACCTGCGCTCGCACGCTCGCACACGCACACTGCCGCGTGCCACTGGCTCAATGCTACTGCCATAACCCCACTCCCTCCCCTCTCTCCTTTTCCTTCCTTTTCTTTATGAGAAATGGAGAAGAAGTTTGGAATACAGAGCTTTATTTTACTTGCTTGAAAATGACTTTGCTACATAAACTAATATACAATGGTGAACTATATCTTTTTGTTTGGCCTCATCACTAGAGCTTATACTGCACAGGGTACAAAACAGGGAGGAATGTGGGAGTCTCCCCATACAAAGTGGAGAAAAACAGGTTCCTCTCTCATGTTGAAAGTGTGTGGATGTGTATATACACACACAGGTACATGAACAGAGACATACATATATATATATATTTATATATATATGCATATGATGAATAAAATACACACAGGACAAGAACTCTATTTAGCTTTCATTCCATCAGAAAGATTGTAATTTTTTGGAAAATATAAACATTTAATTCAGAATTTTCTTGAATCACTAAGTCCCACCTTACATATAATTTTCTTTAGGAAAAAAAACGCACTTTCCTCTTGTGAAGAGGGTCATGGCAACTGATAGACTTTGACTGTATTTGAATAAAACAAAAATAAATATTGACAAGCTTTACCAAAGTTCTTGTCCACTGATCTAAGTTTAATTTTTAAAGGTCGATTTGTTCTCTATAATTATTTCTGGTGCCTCTATATTTAAAAAAAAAAGATCAGATAACGTATGCAGGATACCGTGGTACATAACGTTACTACACGCAGTTCCATGAAATTTTTTATATAGAGATGTACACATACTCACATGTGTGTGTGCACGTGTATATTTACTTCTATACACGTGCCCACGCACACACATATGTATGTTTTGCTATAATGTATTTACCTATGCAGTAGATCAAAATCCATATGGTGAAGCTCAAGAACTGATGGTCCTCCAAGCTGAAAATGATGGATGAAAATCTGATGATGTGCTGGCTCTCAAGGCAGCATTGTGTGGGAGCGAGGAGCTGCTCGCGTCAGCCCTGCGGAGCTGTGCTCGGAGCAGGCGGCAGGGCAGGCCTGTGCTCCGTGTGCTTGTGGCTGGAGTGGCCTTAAACAACAGCGTGAAGTCAGGTGGGAGACTCTGGCTGGGTGGAAATGAAGGCTGTGTAAGAGGTGAGGGAAGCAGGGAGGTTTTGGGTGTCACCGATGCTGCCGTGGCAGCAGCTTGTGTTTCTGTGCTCTTCTGTGTTTGGCTGCGGGGCAGCGCTCGTTACCAGTCTGTAGTAGCTTGGGTCCTTTCAGATTTAATCATGTCAGAGTCTGGAAAGCATTATCCTCCATCCTATCTCCATAGATCAGTTAATTTAAACCTTATTTAGTAAAAGTATATTTTTCTAAGTTGTGGAAATTATTATTTAATTGTGGACAAATTCTGTTTCTAGATTTATTTGCCAGGTAGTCCCAGCAGTCAGAGAACTGATCAAAACTAAACATTAGTTTAAATGTTTTATCAATATATATGTATGTAGACATACACATGTGTATAAATATATATATATTGTATATTATGTACATTTATTTTAAACTACAATACGTTTCCTATTTTTCCAAGTTCAGCTAAAAATGTCTCTACAAAACTACTGAGTTGACTAGTAACCGGTTATGGCCATCAGGAAAGGCATTGTATCAATGAACTTTACATTTTATTGGAAAGATTTGTACCAATTTGTTACATGTGCAAATACAATAAGAAAAAAATGTAGAAATTTCTGTGTTAACTGACAGATTTGCAAAATCAGTTCATGTTTAATGAGCAGTGGCACTAGGAAGGTAAGACTAAAACCAGTAACCATGTCTTCTGTGCCACCACAGGGTAATACTTTTTGACAGTAGTTTAAAACGGTTTTTTTTTTTTTAGAAAACCCTCAGACAAATTAATGTGTGCAGGATGTAGACTGTACACATTCATGAATACAGGTTCTCAAACAGTCATATGTATATAATGTGTATATAGACTGTTACAGATCACAGTGGCCATTTGAGGTCTCCTCTATTCATGTAGTTTTGGTTTCTTCTGTACATTTGTATCCAAGCCCACAAGATGCAGTTTTTCAGGACCTGTAGAGGTAAAGCAAGAAAATATTTTTGTGTAGTATTTCTTTTGGTACATGACTAAAATTCAAACAGCAGTATTCTTGAAGAATTTTGAGCATTACCAGTGTAGGTTTCAACGTAATGATTGCTCCAAAAAGTAAAAATCTGAAAACAAAGGATAACACTGAGGCTTGTACTTTAGATAAATGATGAACAAATATTAAAAAAATAATTATTGGTCATACAGAGCTAAACTAATGGCACTGTAAAAGATAAATTTTCAATTGTGTATGTAATACTTACTAGTCCTTTACTTTGCAAGATACTGAATGAGCACAGGAGAGGTGGGATTTGGGCAAGAACTGAAGCAGTGACATAAGGACATGTGCATTGCATCTCTTTCTGCTTCCTGTGGGTCATGTATTTCTTTACATTTCTCTGCTGGATTAACAAAATGTGATGACATTTCTGCAGGGAGTGGGTCCCAGCCAGCCCCTCGTGCTGGCCCAGGTGCTCGCTGGTGGGTAGGCAGGGTGCTCAGCGAGGAGGGAGCTCTCCCTCTGTCCCTTGCAGACACTGGGCCTGCTTCTAGGACTGTTGGCAGGAGCTTCAGCAACCTTCTGAAACCTCACTGCTCCCTGTCAATGGCAGATTGAGCTGGGCTGGTGGAGCAGCCATTGTGATGGGCTACAGGCTGGGAGTGGGCAGGCATCCTCTGTGGCCAAAGCCCCCGTCAGAGCAGCACTGAGTGTCTCTATCAGGTAGATACTGGTTCATGCCCTGTCCTGCACCTCTTCCTTTCCAGAAGTACTTCCCTGAGTTCTAGTAAAATGGCTTAGCTGTCTCTCTCTCGTGCTATTGCTTATGAAATCGCTATCTATCTGTGGTAATTATTTTACAATAGAAACCCATCCTGTTTCTGTGTCAGAGAGCTGGAGCACTGTCATCTCAATGAATTCATGTGGAGACTTGGCCTTTCTAGACTGAATTGCACAATATAAGTTACAATAAAAAGAGAAAAATGTTGATCTGCATCTTACATCTTGTATTGCAGAGCAGCTCACACAGTGGGAAATAAGAGCAGAACACCAATAAGCTGTGGATTAATGCTCCTCAGCTTCTACTAAGTACATAAAGTTGTGTTAACTTGTCTTGAGCTTTCCTTTTTCAGAATTAAGAGAAAACACTGCTGGTTTTTTCCCCTCACTGCCATAAGCAGGCTCCCATGCTTACCAAGCACTGGACTTGATGGACAAAGCTCTGCATTTCTCAGCCAGTGCCTGAAGCCATTTGGGTGCAGCAGCGGGTTCCTAGGCATGGAGCAGTCCCGCTGCCCATCCCCCCTGGCACAGCCATTCCAGGCAGGAGGGTGCAGTTCCCTGTTTGTTAGATAGAGCCGCCCTGAGTGAGAGGATTGGGTAAGTAACAGAGAAGTCTTTTTGTTTTCTACTCATTTTGCTGCTAAATATTTCCTTTGAGCAGGAGATTTATATCTGGCTCTTGCTCGGCATTTCGCCGAATCTGCAGCCAGAGAGGAGCAGCCCCAGATGAAGGGTTGGCTGATGAATGCAGCTGATTCAGGGCAGGCCATAGCCCACGAACAGAAACCTTTTGAAGGCAGGAGTGCCTTCTTTTGTGGGATGGCGCCTCGTGCTTAAAAAGAAGGGAGAAAGGGTGCTTTCAGGCCCGGGCAGCCAGAGGCTTCGGGCATAGTTTTGTGTTGGGCTGCAAGGTGGCAACGGGAACGGAGCATCCTGCAGTTTCAGCATCCCAGCCCCGCTGCTGGTGAAGTGCAGTGTAGGGCATGGTGAGGCAGCAGGATGGGCTCCGTCTGTCACAGAGGTCTTGTGGTTGTGGCATGGTTGGCACAGGTTTGACTGCAGCTGGTTGTTACCTGGGGACAGTGGCAGTAACCCTTGGAAAGCCATGAGTATGTACATGGGTGTGTACATGAGAGTGCTGCACAGGCAACTTTGTTATGACCTTTGTATAGCTCCTTGGAACAAGGGTTCAAGTCCAAACATGATCCTCATGTGGGACTTATACTGAGCCATTTTTTAAAATTGCAATTTAAGCTACATAAAAGAGTAAATGAAACAGCAAACATTATACCATTAAGCTAAAACATGATTTAGAGCTCGAACAGGAAAGAGGACATGCTGAAAATCTGATGGGTATTGTATATCCCTCCTAAAGACAGCAGCATGGCGTGGAGATGAGGGAATTGGAGAGCAGAAAACATCATTTCCCTTTCAGCTTCCCTGGTGGGGGGCTGAAGGATGAGGAGCAGTGTGTCCATGTGGCACTACTTCTATGTATGTTGGTTTCCCAGTAAAGGAGCCTTCAGAGGCAGGAGTGTGAAGCAGAAATAAACCACCCTGCAGGGTTTATAATGTGCAGTAAGGAGGCACTAAGTATCTTCCAGTTTCTGAGTAACTGACAGGGCTGCGTTGGGGAAATGTCACATAAATATTAATTAAACGTGACAGAATTACCACAATTTTGGTAGCAAATTGGCATGTCCCAAATACCAGCTTAACCAGAAAATGTTAGGATTCCCTTACCTTGTTCATGTTTGGCTTTCTACTAGAATTCAGCAGACCATCTACTTTGAAGGGAGTAAGCTCCTGTGGAGGGGGTGCAGTGCAGAACAGGCTGTGGGGGCTTGTGGTAGAGTCCCTGGTGGGAAGAGGAGCTCTGAATTTATTCTGTACCCTGCAACACACTGTATAGCAGCCTGGCAGCATCGTGAAACAAGGCAGAATTGTCAGCTTAGCAGCAGACTGGGTCCAAGTGTGGTTGCAAGATGCAGCAGCCCTGCAGAGCAGTGGGAGGGCATGGGATGCAGGGTAGCCCTGGCTCCAAACTCGGGCTCAGGCAGCTTCTGTGGATTTGCTTTGGAGAGCCAAGTTCAGTTGTCAGTGCATAGATGCAATCCTCAGCAAAACCACTGCCAGACTTCTCAGTAATTGGCACCTTGTGAACAAAAAGGCTACAGACAAAATACGGGGGCAGAGAGATGGAGCTTTAGGCTCGGCTTGGAGCGCAGAGTTGCACAGAAGGGCATTTTGGCTGCAGCTCGTGCAAGTTAATGGTAGGGTTAGAGAGTGAGCTTCAGTCTCAGCATTTCATAACCATGGCATCCAATCTATCTCAGTAAAACACAAGAATGGCAGTATATTTCTAGGTGCTCTTTTGTCTGTAATCCCAAAGGGAAACTTTTCCTTAGTTTTGCCAATCCTTGTCACTGCTCAAATCAATGTATTCGTTTTACCTCATTATTTTCTGTCATCCCGAGTTCAGTGTCTTCGGACATTTCCTCATTTTCTTCTGAAGGTTCCTGCTAGGCTTATTTTGTTTGTTGGCATTTTGAGAGGGAAAATGTAATCGTCATGCTGACTGAATGTCAAGTAACACCGTGATTAAAAAGTAGCTTACAACAAAACTCTTCTTTGATGGACTGTTTTTTACTTCTCATTTGCTAAGCTGAAAAGGAGAATCAAGAAGTAGAACGGATTGGGGGGCGTCTTTATTTAAAATCAAGAATTAAATGAGTTAATTCAAGTTCATTACTTAACTCCAGCCACTTTATGACTTTCTAGTAAAAGACCTTTACCCGGACTTTTCCAGCAAAGTTAGCATTGCATCCCCAATGCAGTGCAGAATAGTTTGAGGCATGCAGGCTTCATGTATTTCACAATTAAATGTATAACAATGAGTTGAAAAGCCTGATTAACAGGGGCAATCCATTAAGTTTACAATTCATCTGGACATGAGCAGCCTGGTCGAGTATCTAAGGTGGCCCTGCTTTAAGTGGAGGGGGATTTAACAAGAGGACTTCCTGCAATCCCCTTCCAACCTAAATTGTTCCCTGATTCAACCAGGAACCTAGAAAGCCCCCTTCATCTTAAAGGACTTAAGATTGCTTGCCTTTTTCTAGGCTTTTGGCTCAGGACTGAGAGACAGTGCCTACTAGGGGTCTACAATGTAGATATGTGAGCAAAAATGTTGAGCTGCACAGATTCTTTTGCTGATGACAAAACTTTGGTATTGCAGAGCCAGCTTTACAGTACCCTCCCACCCTGAGCCCACAATGAGAGCAAAGCAAAAATAAGCTATTGTCTCTGCAGATAAAGTATTTCAGTACTGTACTGCACTTCTCCCCTTAACTCTCTAAGGAAAATTGCCTGAACACAGCAAGCAATTGCACTTATTACCTGCTTCCTCCCACCTCTCTTCATGTACATCATTCAGTGTTTAACAAAAAAGCTACCCTTTCTCATAACTCCCCTTTTTAATCACAGTAATGCAAAGTAAATACTTACATTTACATAAGAGAATGGCTTGGCCTATCTGCAAATGAGAGCAAATAAATCCCCTCTTAGGAAAAGATGTAAAAATTGGAACAGCAGCTTTATTCATAATTCAGGAAAAAAACCACAACAGAAATGCAAAGAAAAAATTGCAGAAGTAAAAAAAAAAATTAATTTCATTAACTTTTAATGAGACTACTGCCTGGGTGGCAAGTAAGGTATATGTACACATACAGAAAACAGCAGAGCCTGGAACTAATGTTCATTGCTCAATTTTGTAGTTTTCTCTCCAAAGCAAATGTAACTCTGCTTTTGTGCCTACTATGATGAACAAAAGAATCCCTCCTAAGCTATAATGAAACAATTGGAAGGCTACAGGAATAAATTAACTGGTTACTTAGATCAACTGATTTTATCCACCGAGTTTGCAAGCACCACAATATTGCAAAAGCAAAATCTCAAAAAAAGTTAAAGGTACCTATTTTTGTAGATGACATTATCTTGCTTATTACCATCAACAAGTTTTTCACTTGGTTTAATAAAATTATCTGCAACATCTTTGTATATTTTTAAAAAGCAAATGTACAGGATGCAAGACTTAACCTGTGTTTTCAAATGGCAGAAACAGCCTCCACCATCATAAAGGCAATCAAGCTCAAATCATGTCAGGTTTTGATCTTTCAGAACATTGCTCTGTCTGCTCTCTTATTTTAGATGATTTAGATTATTTTGTGGTGTTACTGCCTCTGCCTTAGTTTCATGAATCCAGGCACCTATGGAGGGTTTGTGTTAAGAGACTTGAAGTTGGGATTGCGGGTAGTGTCAAAGCCTCCTGCGTTGCTTGTGCTATTTGGCAGGGCATTTTACCACCACGGGCCACAGAAATTCAAACTGGACTTGACTCTGTCTGGTGGAATGGCTGAAATTTTTCATGGGGTTTGGGCAGCACAGCTTAGCAGCATTCCCTTTGATAAAGCCTTGTTTCACCTACATGGGACAGAGAGCTTCTGAGGAGGAGCACATGTGAGTGTAGAGGAGTGAGTGTGTGTATGTGAACAGAGATGGACAGATGGCTGCAAGTGAATGAGCTGAAGAGTCTTTTGCAAGCACCCTGCACTGTGTTATCCTGCAAGGACCATACTGGCAGGCAAAGAGAGCAATAAGCCCTTCATTTATTGTCTTTAGTGAAAGGTTCTCTGGCATTTAAAGGTTACTGGGCATCTTACTAGATCCTAGTTACTAGAGAAAAACAATCTTTGTAGAGCAAACGTTGTCGTGCCTTTCGCAGTGGAGAAGCCAGTGTGACACAGCCTGCTTTCTCTATCTTTGCATACCTGAGCAGGGCCAGCCAGCCACAGGGTCACTCTAGAAGGGAACTACAAACACTGAGCAAAACCTAAAGTACAGAGCAGCAGACAGGAAATGTTTTGTCTTCACAGAAGGAAGGCATCATGGAGGAGAACCAAACTGTGTGGAGGTAACTCCTAGGAAGCTTCTCAAAGGAGATGCAGTTTCTGAACAAAGGTAGCTTTGACCACATCATGCAAGGTCAGACTGCACCATTTGTAACATGATACTACAAGGACAGAAGGTTCTCCAAGCTCAGAGGGGTGCTATAAGGATTACATTTGCTAATGCTGGTGAAAGAAGCTTGGATACTACAGGGAACAGTGTCACAGAAATGCCTAAAAATACTGAATTCATATTTGTGTGTTCTAATTGTGCCTTTGGGTTCTCTAAAATTGACTTGTTTTTAGTTTTACAGAAATACTTTTAGAACTGAGAGTGAGAATAGTGTCTGGAAGCAGCATTCTGAAAAAAAAAGGACAACCCAAAATCTGAAGACTCTTGCTCAGGAAAGAGGGGAAAGGAAGTTTGGGAGCCTCATCTTTTCCCAACCTGGCCCTCTGACCATGGATTATTCTGCAGGACATCATCTTGTTCTGTTCTCAGCAGACTAACAGTGCTGAAAGAGGCAAGAGCAGTAGCTAGCCACACTTTGCCAAAGTTGCCCTGGGATTAAAGTAAATTCTCTGTCAACATTCTCTATCTGTCAACATTCTCTATTTCTGGAGAGAAAAGGCCCCATTTTTCAGTTTGTTCCTGTAATTTGAAGGTAAATCTAAGAATTAGGCAAATGCATATTTCACCTGAGAGATATCAGTGGATTTTCATTTCTTTCAGAATATCTTTCAGCATAAACATCAGATTCTTTCTTAGGATTAAAGCTGTCTTTATGCAAAGCAGCATGCCTAACAGCCATCCTCGACTACTTAAACAAGTCAATTTTGCAAGGACTGTAGGTGTCAAGCCAGAGCACTGTTTGGAACTACAGTACAGGGATCTTAGATTTTAAATGAAATGTTACCTCATGCATCATTTTCTATCATACTTGTAGAATTCCAGTTGGTTTATCTCAAAATAAATGTTGCTTTCTGTAATCTGTACACATGCTAAAGCTGCTGGTTTGTTTTTTTAATGACCATTTTGCTTTGCTTTAACATGTGAGTTTTCTTTAAACCAAAATGAAGGTTAAAACTTTGTACATTTTTTAAATGACTGCTAAGGTCAGAAGTCTAAAAGTACGTGCCGCATTAAAATTGAGTGCTGTTTATGTATTTAGCAGAGATGTATGTTTTTGCATTGTTAAAAAGAATGATCCATGCTTTCTTTGAGGGGGATCTGTGCTCCAGTATTGTCCAATAGCTTTCATATTCTAATTAATTAAAGTTCTAACAGTTTGCATATGATTCATGATTCTGATTGCTTCTGTTTTATTAATTCTGATAATCTGACATGGTCCAAATGCTCTTCCCATTTAGAACAAGCAAAATATACCTCCTGGTGAGAAATCAATCCAACACGCAAATTGCTTTTGAATTATGACCACGATGCTGCCAACTGCAAGGTCTTAACTTGAAGTTAATGAAATCCAAAGGTATCCATAAAATGATGCAAGACAAGTTCTTTATTTCTACAAAGCCTCCAAGTGTTGTTGATATGGAAATACCATGGTCAGAATACTTTTTCCATACCAAATCAAATACATTCATCGTTCCTGTTAAACAGACACGTAGTATTTAAAAGGAGAGCATTATTCCAGGCCAAGGCAAACTCAAATGTCATAAGATTCATCCATCTGGCAGATCACCAAAGCTGTTCTTATGAAGCTGCAGAAGCATTATTAATCAAAAATATTTTTAATTTTGAACACGTTCCTTGAATACTCCCAAATGACCAAATCTGAGCCACCCAGAGCCAGTGAGAAGACTGGCTTTTAGTGCTTTGACACTTGAGCAGCCACTGATTTTAAAAAGGTCTTGGAGAGGTATCATAGACTTTGCTCATACTTTGCTGACAATCCGCTGGGATCCTGCTGCCTCAGCTCCCCTTACACCGGCCCACAGCAGAGATCCAGCCTTAGGGTCTCCTGCACCTCATCAGCCCTTCAATTCCTGCCTGCTTCTTCTTGTCTCCTCCCTTTGGGGCTCCATGACCACTCTCTCATCCCCCTGGCACCTGTGACAGGGCTCTGTTTCTCCTGGACCTTTGTGCAGGGCTGTCCAGGAGACCGTCACAGAACCCTGAACTGGCTCTTGCTATGTCCAGCCCCCCCATCCCGCTCTGCAGCCATGGCTGGAGAGAGGATTGGCTTATGGCTGGAGAGAGGATTGGCTTATGTCTGGTCATGTTCCTGTCTGAGGCCAGGAGGGCTGAGGAGAGCAGAGAACACAATCAGGGTATCTACACCAGCAGATGATCCGTCTCTGCCCCGCTCACAGGCACGCACTCACTGGCTGCTGGCACCTGCTGGCATGGCTGTCCCTTGCACACAGTGGGCCCTGACCTTGCCTAAGCTCTCCCTGCCCAGGGCACTGCCCTGGCAGGAGGCCATGCTAAAAAAACATATAGGAAAAAAAAGGAGCTTGGATAGGGCTCAGAAAAAGATATTGTCCTTGTGCCTGTTGGTTCTCTGCACCCGCTCATGAGGCCAGGCCAAGGGAGCCAACATCCCCATGGCTTGGAAGGCCAGAACCTGTTTGGAAACAGGTTTGAGAGTTCCTGCCACACTGCTGCATTTTGAGCAGACTGAGCAAGGGCAAACAGCACAAACAGAGTCACATTACGGAGAGTTTGTTGTTTCTCAAACTAAGCTTTCTCTTTTAGGGACTTTGTAGGCTTTATTTCACTCTTCCTAAGAAAGAAAGGGCAGGTAAAAAGTAAGACATGCAGTATGAGGGCAAACAGCATTGTTACTTCACCTTCTTAGCTTGTAGTCTTGAAAGTCTCCTCTCCCTTGCACCCTTCAGCAGCCCCTCGTCTGGCTTTTTCTCCATCAGTAATGATGACAATTAGCTCTTCCATTAGTGATGTATACATTATATATATAATGAAACATAATCCATTTTATTCCCCCAAAGGGCATGCACAGACCTCAGATGAGAAAGTGCCCAACTCCATACAGAAACCCTCCTACTTGTGGTACTGCACAGCATTTGCTTTTGTGTCCAAAAATCAGTGACAAAGTGGGGGAATGCAGCACTGCTGGAAGTCTATAGCATCCATGCTGCTGTGGGAAGACCTATTCTGTGCCAAGGAGTGGAAAAGGGCTCTTTACTGCAGACAGGTAAAAAAGTGCTGGCACTATCAGAGGTATGGCACTAAGAGAGCACAAGCCTCACCACTGCCTGTAAATGACACTCCTGAATGTGGATGTGTTGGATGACCACAGCAAACACTCTCCTGGTCCCTGAGACATGTATGGAGACCTGCAGAGAGGAAAACCAAAGCCTATGCGTGCTGCTTGACTACCCAGGAAAAAGTCAAGCAGCAGTTATTAACTCTCTACACAGGCTGTTCTGCAGCTGTGAAAAACAGGCCTCCTTCCTCTAGGTGACATAAAAACTGTCTTGTGAGCAGACAAACATTTTCCCAGCAGCTGGAGCCAGTGCTCCCAAACTTACAGCCAAAAGAGACTGCTTCGTGCTGAGCCCACCTACCATGAGCAGGTGGTCACTTCTCGCATCCTCCAGTGCAGCACTTCTTTAAAGAACCAGGGGTTTTCGTGGCAAGCCTTGCAGTGCAACAGGGTGCCCCCACAACTACAGATCTTACAACTTCTATCCCAGCTCCTCAAAGGAAAATTCGCACCATATCTCCTTTGAATTTTCCAGGTTGTTATTTTACATATTTTTGGGAAGGCAGACACATCAGAATGAGCATCCATGGGATGGGGTGTTGGGGGATTGTATTGATACCTGGACCTTTCATACAGGTGCCTTACAAACCAGGTGAATGTTGAAGCTATCACAGATTTGCTTTAAACATCCCCAAGCACTGCTCCAATTCATTTTTCCTTTTCCCTTTTTTTTTTTAAATAATGTCTCCAGCCACCTACTACCTTTAAAAAGGCACTATTTTGTGTAATTAAAAATGGTTTTATGTTTGCAACATGGTTTGATGAGATAAAATCCAGAACATCTGAGTGAAAAGAGCTCTAAAGAGGGCTCATCAGTAAATGAACGCCGTGGAACCACTTGATTGTCTGAAAGCAATGTAAATATTAGATACTAAAAGCTAGTACACAAGAGCCATGTGCCATCCCCTGGGGTAATATCTGCAGGAGGTGCAGGAGGCCGGTGATGCTCCAGGTGGGTGTTTGCTAGGGACGATCTTAGGGGGCCTGAATGGAAGATGAGAGTCTTCCTCACGGAAGGAGGCAGCTTGTCTTGCCACTGTGTGTTATTTAAACAACGGAAATAAACTATTAAATCACTGAAATTTGGTGGGTTTCTTGCTGTTTTAGTTGTAAACCCTCCCTTTCCTCTATGTTTTCTACCCTATTAGCCAAGCAGCTTGACAATGACCCCTGAGAAGAAATGTCATTGATTCTTCTGTCTCCCTTTTGAATACAAATTCAAAAGACACACTCAGGTGAGAGAACAGAAACTGCTCTAAACTGCTGCTTGCTGGCTTCTGAAAGGAACAAAGTCCTCCAAAATGCAAGTGCACTCATGATGCAGTTCACTGGCACAGACGCTCAACTTTGGCAGCAAGAGATGAACCTGCCTAGCAGGAGGAAGAAGCAGGCTCTCACCCAAGCTCTTACTTTCAGCTCTGCAGAACCACTCCGTGAGAAAAACACCCAGGTCTTCAGTATAAAACAAAGGCCAAAAACGTTATGCATTTCTGAAAAAAACATTTTCAAAGAAAAATTTGAAAGATTTTGAGTGAAATGTTGCAGGTTTATGCCCCATCCCGTACATCCTCCTTGCTCAACATAATGTATTATTTCTCTTACCTTTTATGCAAAACCAAAAAAATTCTTATGATGCAGAAAACATACAGAAACATGAGGAGAGTAATAGTTCAGCAAGTGGTCCACCTCTAAATATATAGCTTATTCAGTTTTACACTGAGTATGTCCTTCAGCTAGAAATAATTTTTGTCATCTCAGTAACAGCAGTACAGGGAAAAATATTCTGTTTTTCAAGGCACTTTAAATATTTTTAAGTATCTAGGCTACAACTGGCTTTTTCCCCTCTATAATAAGGGCAGTAAAAATGCAATATGCTTTGTGCACCTTCAACTGCACTTGGAAACTAACAGGTTTCTACATTATAAAAGTTACTTGATTTACTCTTTGACAGTGTGAGAATCCAACCTCACCATTTCTCACCCTACATTATTTTTGACACTATGTAGCCGCATGTTTGTGAAGCAAGAGTGAGTTATCCCAGAACCACTGCTCAGGATTCACTCTTACAGAATGATTCTGGCTGTGAAGACTCCCATGTCTCAACACATCACCTGAAGGTTTGGGTGAATACATAAACAAAACTAGATACTTAGCAGTCAAAGACAGGGCTTGCTACAAATTTCAACCCCTACTAGCAGATTCTTATTCAAGGTACAAAACAGATTAAACTACTTGATATTCAAAAGGCTAAAAATGTAAAGGCATGAAGAATCTCAAGTTTCTTCCCACTTCATTTCACAGCGTTCCACATCTTCAAAATGTCTTTCACCTACCTATGCTCTAATAACTTCAACTAATATATCCTGTCATGCAGGTCGCTAAAGGTAAGGCTGATGCTGCTAAACCGTGCTCTTTTGAGATCACTGGATCACAAGGCAAAGATCAGGAGATCACTAGGTCACAAGGCTAAGCATTTTGGCCGTGCCGTATTTCCTCAGCACGATCCGTATTTGTGTATTTGTGTATTTGTGTATCATCACCGCGCCCTGCGTTTGCGGGAGCGCCACGGTGAAGTGGCAAGCCCTCAGACGTGGGCTGTGCCTCGGGAAGGACGGCAAGGAAGGGCTCCGGGTGCCACCAGCTGGGCGGTGTGGGAGCCTGGGCTGTCCTTGCGCTGTCCCTTGGCCTACAGGGACCCCTGGTGACAGACCGGCAGGGGAGCGGGGGCTCGCCCAGCGGGGCTGCGGCGCCCGGGTGAGGGGCTCCGGGGCTCCCCTGCAAAGCCACTCAGGGCCCGGGAGCAGCTGCGGGCCAGAAGTGAACATTTCCAGCGAAAAGGCTGTGAAACGCCACCAAGACTGGTTCAGAAGGATAGTACTTGTTTCATAATGATCGTAGCCGGGTTTTCTGGTTTTTTCTTTTTCTTTTTAAATATAAGATGGATGGGTGCACAACAGCTCTAACAAGGGCAGTGTCTGAATTCTCTCCCATCTCAGCGAGCCACAAACACTGCAGAATTATCCGATTCTGCAAAAGTAAGAGAGATGAGAGGCAGGGAGGAATGTACCAACCCTGTTCAGCCGACATGAAAACATGCCAATAAAATGGGGGATTGAGGTTTTTTTTCAATTAAAAAAATTGTATTTTTCAGACTGAAAGCCTGATGCTGAAGAGCACATGCAGAGGCCACCTACTACCACCCCTGCAGTAGCTGGCTGCTGCAACAGGCCAGAGGAAATGTCTCCCATCAAAGATCTAGTGGGCAGGTGTCTGAAAACACCACCCCAAACCCCACAACTCCAAAAAGGGGCATATTGGGCAAACAACCCCCTAGAGGAGGCAGCTCACAATCACATTGTGTGCCTCTCCTTCCTCAGCATGCCACAACAGCCCTGATAAACCAATTTTTAGTCAGTCCTGACCAGTTCTTCAATAGCTCAGTACATTTCAGGGTGGTTTTTTTGCCCTCCCACTGACTTACATACAAGTTGTGAATAGGAGAACTCATCAGCACCCAGGCAGAAATGAAGGCTCTGGGGAAAGGGGAGTGGAGAGTCACCTCCTTTAGGAGGCCTCTACCATGCTGAACTTTCCCTGCTTCACTTGCAGCTCTGTGGAATTAATAACATTCCTTTTCAATTTCTGAGATCTTGAAGTTCCTCCTCAAGAAATGCATAAATGAATATATTCTTTGAATGTGTCTGGCTTGGAGCACATTAGTCGATGTAACAGCACAAATATTCATTGCAGCCAGCTTCCAGAGCATGCCTCCTGTCATCTTCCTGCATTAAGCAAAAAAGGGAGCATTCATGAAGTACATTTGGCCGTCTTCAGACAAAATCTGGGTCCTGTCCTGCCAGCTAGCATAGGGAAAACAAACGGCAATTATGTCCAGAAGAAACTAGATGCGGGAGCTGCACAGCCCACACTGTTTATATACCGGGGACACAACACGACAAGCTGAGCCCGGCACTCGATACGCAGCGCAAGAGCTCCCTCTCCCCACTTCCCTCAACGTCTACATGGTTCTCTAACCACGCCCAGCGTCCAGGTGAGATAAAAGCTCCCACATTGCTCTCCACCCTCCTTCCCTAGCTCTTGATGAGAGGGCTGCTGCTGTCACACAAAAATACACTTGGCCAAGAGCTGGCCAAGCTTCGTCTCAGCTGTCTAAATAAAGGCAGTCTTGAATCAAACGCACCAGGTCCTGGTGAGCTCCCACAGGACACCATCAGGCTTCTCTGAGCCACACCCAGCCTGAGCTTGGATAGACTGCCTGCTGCCAGCACCAGGTATCCATTAACTTTATAACTTACTAGGAAACAGAACAAAGGCAAAATAAAAGCTTCGTGTAGACAGCAAAAGTTTTTAGTGAAAAATACATACAATATGTGACTTAAGCACCTTGTGCCCAGTCCCACCTTCCCAGTTTAAGAAACAAGCCAATTATGTGAATTGTTTCCAGCCCTAAGGACTACAAACTCAGCCCCTAAAAAGCCTCTGCTTCAGAGGCTTTTGTCATACATTCAGAACCACTGCTCTAAATGTGTGACAATACCTTTTTCAAAGGTGTGTTAAGTCTCAAGAATATATCACAATTAGATAATTTCAGTTAAATAAATCATAACTACAACTTTTTTATCAGTTGTGAGCTGCAAAAGTTAATTTATTTTTCCTCCTCTTCAGCTTTTTTTGGACAACAGCAATTCAGGGAATTATTTGGTTTTGCTGCCCATGTGCAAGCACCCAATAATTACTTCTTTTACACAGGTTACTATACCTCACGACTTTCATGAACAAACTAACTTCAACATGGATTTCAAAAACTGAAACACTGAAAATATAAAGCAAGGCAGAAAATAAGCCATAAAGCAAGAAACAAAATGCTGCCAGATTAATTTTTAAGTTTATTTTTATTCCCTTGTAGCTCCCAGAAATTTTCAGTAACAAACTAGTTGATTTAGAAGGCAACAAAAACATGACAAATATAACACTTGAGTACATGGCAACCCTCATTAATGTGTTTAAAACACATTTTAGAACATAGTGAATGCATATTTTCATTGTGTATATTACCTTTCACAATAATGGTTAACAAATTAAATTCAACTAGAACAGGAGAATTTTGCATGCCACTTTCTCCAGAATATTCAAATGAGAAGTTTTTATAACCTTATCCCATTTACATAAGAAGGCTTTCTAAGAGAAGCCAAGTGACCTGTGTATGACCAGCATTTCAGTTAAATCAGTTTTCACTCTCTTGTTCCAAAAGTCATCTGTAGGATGTACTTCTACTTGAACCTAAAAGCTTCATTATTTAATTATTTTTATAAGATTTGTAAGCACTTCCAGCATCTGATACATTCTGTATTCTTTCAGTTTAAAGCATCATGAATAACTAAGCAGAAACAGAACCTCCCACATCTCCACTCTTGGGAGGGGTAAGCTGCACCAGACATTTCCATCTGCTGCACTCCCTGGACAAATGAAAATCCTCATGTTCTCCAGAGCAGCTGCCAGAGAGGATTAACACCACAGGAACAATAACATGAACAGAAATGAAAGTTAACAGGCACGTGGCTATCTCCTATCAGCTGTCATAACTTAAGTGGGAATTCTGTGTAGTCTTTGAATTTGTGACTGACTATCAAACAACTTTTATACTCTCTTATCACATTTGCCATGTTCCTCTCCATGGGTTGAAAAGGGAAGAGCAGCTCATTTTCAGTGTAAGACAGCTGGCTTCTAAATAAAAGACACTAATATAGGAAAAAACATCCCAAAGCATTAGAAAACTTTTAAGTAATGTCTCTCTTATAGTATAAACCATGGCAGGCATTAAATTTCAACTGCAAAAGAATTGTATTACTTCCCAAGACCCAAGATTTGTATAAATGGCTTCTAAGCACTATTACAAATATCAGCCAAGACACTGCCACCTTACTTTCCCAGAAGTTTCAATTGCCATTATTTTGAGGAGCAAAAGCTTAGCTCAGCTCTTACCACAGAGCCTCATTAAAAAATAAAAGGAATAAATCTATAGTTTTGGCAATTCTATCCAGAGTAAGTCCTTCAAAAAAAAGGACTGCAGAAGCTTCCTTTTTTTTTTTAAACAGAAAACAAAGCCATGCTTGCTGAACTTTTACTATTTAAGATAGTACCTATTTGATACTTTATTTCAGATGTCAACTTCCAAAACACAGATTCAAGTTGTTGTAGATTTAATCACACAGATTTTGTCATTGTCCTGTTTCAAAATAGCATGGGAAACCTCCACAAGCAGCATAGGTTTGTCTGCTGAAAAATCACTTGTTTACAGCATCGTCTCTTGGCACATTCTGACTGGAATATTATAATGTCTGTCATCTTCAGTTATGAGAGTCACCACAGGCCAGTCCTCCTCCGGGTCATTGGGGTAAAGTGTGATGAACTCATCAGTGCTGTACTTATAGAGTCGGTACACTTGGATGGTGTACTGCAGAGCATAAGCAAGAAGAAACATTTCCACCTACATTGGAAAAAATAAATATTTGTGTAAAATTCAACATACCTTCGACAAGATTTTTCTCATAAAAATATTAAACTAATACCTATCAGATGTAATTTTTCGAAGACAAAAATTATGAAGAGAGAAGGCATATACATGAGCACCTCTCATTCAGTATCTCCATCATACACCTCTATGATACCATGCAGTTAACAAGAAAGTCTTCAGACCCACAATGGCATAGTAGGAAAATAATCCTAAAGGAAAACTACTTTACATAGAGTGTCCTACTGCCACAAGCAGGGAGGAAAGACATTCTCTTGTATCAATATTCATCCTGTTAAGACACTTAAACCACACAAGAGCAGGTTTCAGGCAATGATCCTTTCATTCTTACAGCGTACTTTGAACCTTTCAGCCAAATAAAAAGAAAATGGAAAGCCCTTACAAAGCCTGTTGACAGGAGAAGAAATTCAGAAAAAGAAGCTGTAAAAAGCTTCTACCTTTTCTCCTACAGTGGCAAGCATATCAATAACAATTCACAAAGAATCTTACTGAAATAAACAAATCTAGTCAGCACAAAAACAGGCAACATAACTTCTTGACTGAACTGAGCAGCAAAAGTCACCAATGAATCACCTATTTTCACAGAAACAGCAAACTGTCTCTGCAGTTGTCAGATTTTTAAGATTAAAAAAAAAACCAAAACATAATACTTCCATGTTTCTAGTATTTACAATTAAGTAGTGAACTTAATTGCAGTGTTCCACTTGTAATGAATCCAATGGGACTTTTTTAAAATGGATGCTTCCAAAATCCTTCAGACTATTCAGCTCATTAACTACTACTCTTTTCGGTTTGGGGCTTTTTTTGTAATATGTGTACCATTTATGCTACGTATAAAGCTGTAACTGTCATTAGCTTATCCCAATTCACCACATGTATGTGCTACACGTTGTCTTCATAATTTGAGTATCAGCTGTTATCCTATTTTTTAAAAAGCTAACAACTAAGAGATCAATACAAGTGTTCTATTAATAGCAAACTCTATTTCCAAAGAATGCGACCTGCCAGCCACAAGACAAAACCTGGTGTTTCAGAGGAGGCCCTTTACAGACTCTCACTACAAGCCAGCAGTTCTAACATATTCTTCCCAACAAAAGGCCACACACTTCAGCCAGCCCAACAAAAGCTGGGTGATTTCTTAAACCACTTGAAGCTAAAATCTCCAAAACAGGAAAATAATGCTGTATGAGCAATCTCTCCTTACTTGTTCAAGGCCTCCACTGTGACCAATATGATTCAAGTGATTTTGCATTAACTGACAAGGGTTGCTGGATGTATCCCGTGCAAACAGGAGCCAGGAGAAGACAGGCACTCTCCTTCCACTTTTATCGGCGTTGTATAATTCAATGGCAGTGTTAAGCATCAAAAATTTCAGCGCTTCATAGAGACTATACTCCTCCTCTTCGTTTTTAAACAATTTATCACAAGCCTCTTGTTTCTCAAGGGGATCCTTTATTTCACTTATATTCTTCCACTAGAAAAAACAACAAACAAACCATCACACACAACACAAATGAACAGCCATCACCCTGCAAGAGCTGCAAAAAGCCACTTGTGAGTTGTCAGATGCTCAGCACAGGCACTCAGAATTTAGCTTATGAAGAGCTTTGTGCCTTTTAAAAAACACTCAAGAATATTTCCACAACTGTATCCCTATCAAGGTCAGGCTGAGTTAGTCTGATTTTGCTTAAATTGATCCACAAGCAAAGCAAAAGGAGTGGATGCTAGAAATTGCTGCAAGGTGGCAGAACAAATATTGTTGTGGGACAAGCATTAAGGTAATAACCTTTTTGTTTCCTGCACCATAAATCCTACATACTTCGTATTCTTTACATTTCTGTTACTCAGAATGCATATTTCATTCCAACCCTCAAACTGCTGAATGCAGTATTCCAAATACTCTTAAAAGCCTTCATAAAAAGAGAATTTGCATTCACAGTAAGACAGAAACAACTGAATAGTTTTTAACAGGTTCCAGTGTTCCAAGAGGATGAAAGCATGGGGCTAGGTAATATAGTATGAACACTTAAGGGCACAATCATGTTTCTATGACCCAGAATAAATGTATAAAAATGAACAAAAACTACTCCTTTGAAATTACTTAAGTGTTGTGCTATGTTTTTCTTCCCTTAACCTCATCCAGACAGCAAAAAAATTTGTCCATAGTATAAATCATTCTTTCAAATAAATACAAGACATAATAAGAGGAAAAGAGCTACTCTGTTACATTAATTTTTTCATTGAAATCTGTCTAATTAATAGTTTTCTGCAGAGCTGCTTGCAAATTAATTCCAGCATCAGGCTATTGCAAGTAGTGAAAGACCAGATGCCTGGATCTGAAAATATGCTCTTTACTTGAATTTTTTGTAGTATACATACAGAAAAGGGACTTCCACTACTGAAAGCATCCTTATGCTAAATTCACCGAATTCAAAAATCTTTGTCACTTTTCTTATTTTTAAGTGATGAAAGAATATACAAATACTTTTCCAACCTTTTTCCTTAGAAGTATTAAATACTCTTTTATTTCATCACTTATTTCTCCCATCTTCTTGCCAGGTTTCTGTTTTAGCTGCCACTGCTTGATCCAGTCATACTTGCTCAGCAAGTTTTCAGGAAGCTGGAAGTTGAGAGAAGAAAAGGCAGCTTAAGTCAAAAGTCTGAAAAGGAAAAGCCACCAACCTGCATATTTTATTTTTTTTAACATTTTGCACCTTAAAACCATACGTCAGATGTCCTTCTGAAGAGATGTCACAGGAAGATGACCATAACCAAACACAGCTGGGTATTTATAATATTTGTTGGGTAACAGTCTGAATGCTGGTCTATTACTGTTTCCAGATCTAACAAACACACAAGCACTGGATAATCACCAAGTTACTCTTGCCTTTTTTTTTTGTTGTTGTTTTGAGGTTTGTTTTTTTTTTAATTAAAACACTCCCCCACCAGCAGATAGACGACAGTTAACTGTGTTTGAAAGTGTCCCTGAACCAACAGAAGAGGATCCATCAGATCCACCCAGAAGTCTTGGTGGACTGCAAACTACTTTGTCCAGAACTCACGAACTGTTTCCTTTTCAGGGAGCACAATTCAAACACTCTGGGACAGGTTTTTTATTAAAGAAGAAAACAACCTGGGAATTAGCTGATGAATCGGATCATGTTTTAGCCTCAGAATTGCCTCTTTTACTGCTCATGTGCTACACCTGTTCAGTTCAGAGCTTTTACACTTCCCTTTAAGGACATCCTGGCAGTTGCATGTCCAGTTTTGTACCCTCATCTATTAACCCATCTTACTGCTAGAACTGCAAGAGCAACTTGTGTCTCACAATGGATTAAATACTTGCCTAGAGCAGCACTCATGCCCCCAGCCACTACCAGCCCATTTTCAAGTTTATTAGGACTCCAAACCAGTGATGTGTTCTCTTTAGTGGCAACAATATGTGTCAGATAGGCACAGACCTTCCCCCACCCCAGCCAGACATCTTATGCTAAATAGACACAAAGAACTAAATAATCAAAAATTATATGCCAGTAACTTCTACAACTAGAAACGTGCATGTAATCACCATGTTAAATTAAAAACAAGAAAAAACAACAACAAAAAAGTTATATTTGTACTGCCAGCTGTCACCATACACATTTCTCTTACGTGCCTTCTGCTTTGATGCATAACAATTTATCATTTCAGTTTGTTTTGTAGCTGTACAGCCTTTTCAAAAAAATGTTAATTATCATATGACACTTTCCTAGATGAATCAGTAGCAAAAAAAACATGAACATCATTAAAAATTTCGAAGTACATAATTTTTAAAAAGTTTGCATGCTCTTTAAAGGAGCACTGGGAAACTACATTCTTTAGTCTGATAATGTGGAAATGGTTGAGAGCTTGAAGAATGTGTTTTTTACAAAAAGGAAAGCATTTTGCAATGTACTTGCAGTAAAACACTTCATAGAACTGTTTTTATCAGTAATTACAAAAATATAATCATCAGGCGTTTACTTAACAATGACAGTGGCCAGAATGAGAAATGTTCAGATTTCCTCTAAAGTTATACAGAAAGGCACTGTGCATCAGACATTCACCATTCCAATTCCCAGCAGCATCCTGACAACTGGAACCATACTCCTCTCAAGTGGCTCACTTTTGTACAGGCAGATTGTTACATGTTTGTTCCATGTTCACCAATACCATCAAATGGACTTTGTTAACACAAGAAAATTTCTGGAATATTCTTCTTCTACTTGTAGGAAGATCCCTGCTTTTCTTACACATCACAAGAAAATCATCACTCCACAAGAACTGTTCTTCATGTCAGGTTGGAGTTGCTCTTGCACTTATTTTAAGCAACATTTAAGACACAGGTAATTACACATTCTGCAAAGCCTACAGCATCCAGTTTGTTACTCCACTTTCTAGAGAAACCATATAAGGCACAAAGAATAGATATTATAATTTTGAAAAGCTGGGGGTTTCTCAAATGTTAGAATAAATTGTCTGTATTTTTTGTTATTGCCAGCCGTCTTGTGGAAAACCTCTTACTGCCACACTACATGCAGTAAGAAGAAACCAAGAGGGCAAGATGAAGACAGACAAGACACATTCCAGTCAACACTACAGTAACATTTATACACATTATAAACTGGAAACCAAGGGCACCTGGACTCAATTCCAAATTGAAAGAATCACTGTGCACTAACAACAGTCTTGAACACTACTACTTCTCAGTTCAAGGATACTGAAAAGTGAGCATATATATCGCATAACAGAGAAATGGGATCATAAAATTATCAAATAGGTTAGACCCAGTATTACTCTACTGTCAGAAGATCAGCTTGACACATACCATAGTAAAATCCTCACTCTGCAGCCACCTTGGTAACTGGGTAGCTTGGCTTAATGCCTGGAAAAGAGTTGCTCTGAAGGCACAATAGTTATCACCTCGTATTCTCCTTATAGAGGCAAACTTCTGAGCAACTGCTTCATAGCCCTAGAAAAATACAAAATCCAAAGAACATTAAATCATTAATAAAACATTTTAAGTATTGGAATATTATCATCCAAATGCTAATGCTATTTTCAAAAAAAAAAAAAAGCTTGACCCACTAGCCTTTTTGGAAGTTCAAATGCTTTTATGTCACAAATTATGCTTTGAAAAAACCAACTTAGTTCTGCTGAAAAACAAACAAAAAACTGAAGAAATCTAATAGATAGTTGTTTGAGGTATTTGTTTGATGACAGAACATAAACATCATTGAAATATGGGCAGCTAACTCATGTAGATTTCCAAAAAATATCAAACATCACACACACAAGACTACACATCATGCTTAAAAGAAATTTCAGCAACAGTTAATGCTACTTACCCAATACATGTCACACGTAGTTTGTTTCTGCCTCAGGGTAAGTTTGTGTTTACGCTGAAATATCTTGACACTTGCCTCAGCACATTTGTTCCCTCCCTGCTGTTCCCATACACACAGTTGTAGCAGAAGCCACAATGCTGAAATGCAGTTTCTGCAGCTCAGCTACCCTGGCAAGGGCCAATGCCCTGTGTGTCTGTATTTCTCACAGCAATCTCCTGAGAGTGGCATGGGGAGTTTTTGACTTTTGTAAGGTATTTTTTATGTTTACTCACATATATCACTAAATTTTTCAAGCAACAAAACAACTTTGCTTTATTTTCTACCATTCTAGCTCAAGATTAATATAAAAAAATTAGTTCAAAAACTGGAATAAAAAAAATCTCAGGAAAAATTTTTAAAAACCCATGCAATTCACCAATTTCAGCTACCTGCCTTCCACCTTAAATTTTGGTCATCTGCTCTGCACTTCAATAGTCCACAAAATTAGCATTTTATGTCCATAAATGAAATATAAAACTTCAATTGAAAGCAGTAACAAAGGACAGTATTCAAATCCCTAAACTATGTGCAGGTAGCTTTACTGAAAACACATTTGGAATGAGAACAAAGAAAAGTATCTGCCAGTTGTAAACCACTTATAAGACCTCACAACATAAAACATTGCTAAGGCATTTCCTGTCTTAAAAGATTGACCCCATAGGAAATAACGTAGCAAACAAAAACGAAGAGCCTAATGAAATTCAACAAAAATAGAACTGCTACCTTTCTCATCCTTTTTGCTACTGGTGTATTTCCTCTCCATTCTTTTCTGCAATACTCCATGATGTCCATTTCAGGTGAAACACTTAGTTTATATTCTGTCAAAACAGAACATGCAATATTATAAAGAAAACAGAACAAGGTAGAAAGCACATCAAATTTCTAAATATGCTATCACTTTAAAACAACTTTAGTGCCAAATGAAACTGGCAGCACAACCTGTAGCTACTAAGTCATTATTACTATGGGAGGGGATAAAATCAGTTTGCTCTGAAAATGATGTGTGAAGAAAAGTAATGATGTAGTTCAACAAGATAGAGAACACTCTGCTCCTCTCTTCTGCAAAAGTTAATTGGCAAAGAGGAGAAATTAGTAAAGTACTCTTCATTTTCTTAGCAAGCAGAAAAATATTTGACAGAAGCTTCTCTTCTCATAACATAGACTATGTGACTGCTTTCCAAAGAATTCACATTAACTCGTAAAGTAACTACAGAAACACAGGGAATGACATACTAAGAGCAATTAATTTTACAGAGAATTGATCTTTTTACGAATCAAACTGTACAATGCACTCAGTCATAAGTAACTGCTATTGAACGCAGACATCTGTGCACAAAAGTCCCTGGAAGAGAGGGTGTCAGGACATCACACATCAGTGCTACAGTGAGTTGCAATACTGTATTTGAAACTTCACACAAAATTCGATTGTACCTGATGAGTTTGTTTCACAGAGCAGTATTTTCTCTCTCTCTATTTCTTCTTCATCACGATACATGTCCTCCTCACTGCAATAAAAATCAACATGTACCTCATGTAACACCACAAATCTTACTCTCTTTTTCAACCTCTTCCCCTCTTTACAACTCAGGAAAGTATTTAAGTGTTTTTACCTTTTTTTTTTTCCAACTTAATTTGCTTTCCATCTTACCCATTTTCATAGAATCAACACTAGCTCTCAAAAGTAAAAAAAAGTTTAAAAAACCCTGTCAACTGCTCCCCTCCAGTATCTGTCACAAGGTTGGTAATAAATCATTGCCTGAATTTCTCTTCTGTGGTTGAATGGCTACTGCAGTCAGTCCCTTCGTATTTCTGTGTTTTACAGTATAAATTTGCAGAAGACACAAGCCAACATGTCTGTTTGCTGCATATACGAATAATGCACCCTATGCATGCAGCTAAGAACACGTTACTCAGCAGAGCTTTGGATCTACACACCACTGGGACTGACTAACCTGCCTAGTGCTGAGCAGAATACATGACAGAATACAATGAAAAGTGGCCAACCACCTGCATTTAATTTGAATGTTACTAACTCAAAGGAGAATTTCCACCATAATCCAAACTACGTCTTACATACTAGCTGAAATCCAGAGAAACATTTCTTCCTCAAATAATATGGGCTTTTTGGCCAAGGTACGTTGTCATAAGAGTAAAATACCTGTTATCTGAGCCTATATACAACATTCTGAAGTCAAGCTATGACCATGAGAGAGGAAATTATGCCCTACAAGAATATTGCACAGATTAGCATCTGCAGCTTGGATGTGAACATTACTGTTAAAAACTGAGTTCCATAAAATGTTCAAAAAACTGACTGCAAATTGCACATTCCACTCCTGAGAGGCATTTGTCATATAATTACATCTAGCAAATAAACTTCTAAAAAATAATCACAGCTTCACAATTAAAATACTTGAAAAAACATATGTCACCAGATGTATCAGTATCATTTAGGCTTACCACTACAAGAAGTTTACATTGAAAGTCTGTTTTTCAAAGAAAGTACGTAAGCAGAAAAAGGCTGCACGGTTATTATTTACTGCCCACTACTATTAGCAGCTTCTAATCTACTCCTCAAGAACACCCCAAATCCAAAGCACAGTCTGCCTGCAAAAGACTAGGAAGAAGTTAAGGCAGTGACCCTGCCACATCTTACACCACTAAGAGAGGACAAGCAATTAGGAAGACTGTGAGAAAGAGTTTCATGTAGCCAGATGGAAATTGGATTACTTTCATTAAACTTGAAAGGACGGACTACTAAATGATGGCTCTGTATTTCTTTTTCTTTATATCCAAACCAGCTTAATAAACCCATCTGCATGTATTTCCCTTGAGAAAAAGAAATCTTTGGTATAAAGACCAATGTAGGTTAATACCAGGAAATTAATCTACTGTGCTGTCATATAAAACTGGTTTCGTTTTCACGCGCATGCTCAAGTAGCTGCTTGAAATATCATTTTTAACAACACTAAATAATTATTAATTAAAAGAGAAACAATAGATACAGTAGGTATTAAACACAGTACTATCTGACAAGAAGAAAAGTCATAGAAATACTTGTTTCAAGTCCATATTCATGTTACAGTATGATACTGGACAAAGCCTAATTTCTCAGCAGAGTTTAAAATCCATTATGGTTTGTCAAGAATTTCAAGAATACTTAATAACCTTGAAAATACTATGAAAAAACCCACACAGTATTTGACAGCAGCATTCTCTAGCGTATCTTCTCTGTAAGCCAAGTATTTAAAATATAAAGCAACAACCTCCCACTCTGAGCATGAAGAAACCTGCTGCTACAAGGGATCCCACAGGGATGTCAGGGCAGGGAAATTGTTCCTTCGCGATACAGCCTTGAATAAATTCAGCGTAAGATGCAGAACAAGAAGTGCTCAACTAAGTTAGTGAGATTACCCAAGAAAGAGGAAGTTTGGTGTAAAGGAAGCAGTGTCATGCCCCTTCTGCAGATATTATTAAACCACCTTCTTTCTGGGAGTTGACAAAACAGAAGCAGCCACAGACTAAGCAGTCACATGACAGATTAACATCCAGAGTAAACAAGGTACTGCAATTCAAGAGAATTGTTTTGAAAGCCAGGTAGCCAAGAGGTGCAATCCATCTGCACAGGCACTATCATTCCAGAGACTAAAGTGTGTCATAACACTGTTGTAGCACAGCAACTGTTAAGTAAATCTGTGGAAAAAAGAATGTGGAAACTAAAGCCTTTCCCCATTAATGTTCAGATAAATGATAGATTTGACAAATATAGTGAAAATAAAGTAAGAGGTGAAAAAGAATGATGAAGTGAAAACATGCATGCACAAAAGAAAAAAATAGTGCAAAGAGTTGCATGCAAATACTTAAATTGTTGAACTAGTTAATGGGATTTTGCTGAACCAAAGATAAAAAAATCAGAAATTTACCTTAATGAACTGAAAGTACCCTCCCCTTCTATACAAAAACTGTTAATATATTTTAAAAAATTAATCCTTACCTCTCCTCAGATGACTCCACTGCTGAACAATTACTAGTCACAGGTACATACAGTTCACAGTTTCTAGGTGCATCCTGATCCGTCACAGGAGATTCGCTCATATCTCTCTTCTCAGGTCTCCCACTACTTCTGTATACATAGTCTTGTCTTATTTCTGATGTATTTTGCTCTTTCTGGCCTGCAGCTGCATTTGCTGAGACAAGTTCCTCAGAAGCAACACCAACTTCATTTGTATGCTTCACCAGCTGTGTGGGAACACTCTCTTTTTTCTCTTCTGCACCTGCAGAAAGGCTGGTTGGTTCTGTCATCCACCCTTGAAGATTATCCTGGCTTTGAAGAATGAAAAAATATATGAGGAGTTTCTCTCCCAGAACAAAAGCACATGTTATAGGAAAATTACATTATTTTAAGAGTTAACATTATATTCAGAGAATTCAGAGGGTACACAAATTATTCAGAAACCAGAAGAAAATCCAGAACAGTTTGGTAAAATAAGACAGCACCCAAGCTATTTTCTAACTCATTCCCCTGACCATCATTTCTTACCATGGCTAAGCTGCACCAGTTCTTCAAACACAAGAAGAACTAGAATTGGTGCCCTGATTAAACATCTGCTATCCTTGAGGTGCCTTACAAACTCACCTGAGTCAACTCATCCATTGCACCAGGATCACTGCTTAGTGCAACAATCTTTGTCTTTCCAATATGATGCCCAGGGTACCAAGACAGGATGTCTACAATCCATTCCAGCAAGCTCTCCAAAGGTTTAGGATTTGTCCAAATACAGTAAATTTTCAGGGATATTTATCCTAAGTTGACAAATAATGCCCCCCAAAAGTTATGGGTTGCTTGGCAATTGTCACATTCATGTTCTAGACAAATAGTGGCTATCCAGGCTGGTGACCTCAGAGCTCACAGACTTAATATCCACTCCATAAAACTTAAAACTGCACACCACATTTCTATTTCTAGGTTAAAGCCTCCAACCTGCATTCTATCTTCACTTACTAACATACAGCCCTTTGGTATCCGAGCCCTCATGTATACCAAGTGTCCCATAGCACAGAGCTCTAGAGCTAGAACTCTAGCTCAGGACTAGAGTTCACAGAACCACAGAATGGCCTGGAAGGGACTTTAAAGGTCACCTACTTCCAACCCTCCTGCTGTGGGCAAGGAGACCTTCCACTAGACCAGGTTGCTCAGAACCCCATCCAGTCTGGCTTTGAACACTTCCAGGGATAGGGTATTCACAACTTCTCTGGCAACCTTGTTCCAGTGCCTCACCACTCCCACAGTAAAGAATGTCTTCCTACTATCTAATCCAAACCTACTCTCTTTTAGATGGAATCATTCCCCCTTGTCTTGTCACTACACGCCCTTGTAAAAAGTTCCTCTCCATTTTTCCTGTAGGCTCCTTTACGTACTGGAAGGCCACAACTAGATCAAAGCCCTCTCTCTTCCAGTCTGAACAGTCCCAAGTGTCTCAGCACTTCCTTACAGGAGAGGTGCTCCATCTCCCAATCAGCTTCGCAGCCCTACTGGGGACTCGTTCCAACAGGCCACTGCCATTCCTGTGCTGGGGCTCCCAGAGCTGATGCAGCACTGCAGGTGGGCTCTCACCAGAGCGGAGCAGAGGGGCAGGATCTCCTCCCTAGACACCCCTGACCACGCTCCTTTTGACGCAGAGTCGCACGCCACGTCCCGATTTCTCCCGTCCCCGCTCCTCAGGGAAGGAAGGCCCAGGCCTGGCACAGCATACGGCCACCCGTGCCCGCCGGCGCAGCGCAGCCGAGGGAGGCCTCACCTTTCCGCCGCGCTCTGTCCCGCCCGGCACCGCTCCGAGCCGCCGCCCGAAGCCGGCAGCCCCCGCCGAGCCCCGGGGGCCGCTGCCGGGCCGGGCCCGAGGGGAGGGCGCGGAGCTCGGCCCGGCCGCCGCCGTTCGCCGCTCATGCCGGCGGGGCCCCGGGCACGGCCGGCAACGCCAGCCCCGGCCCCGGCCCCGGCCGAGCGCTCGCCCGGCCCCTGCGCGGCCCCGCAGCCGCTTCCGCCCCGCCGGCCGCCGGCACCTGCGCGCCTCGCGCTGCCGGAAAGGGCGGCCCCGCCGGCGCCCTCAGCCCCGCGGGCGGGACGCGGCACCCGGTGCGCGGGAGGGAAAGCGGGGAAGTGAAACCCCCCCAAGCTGGAAGGCAGCAGTAAGTTCTCGTAAACAGAGGAGAGGGCGGAAATAAGAGTTGCTTTCCGGCTGCCAGACGCTCCGTGTAAAAGGAAGTGCTCGTAGGATGCAGGGTATGTGTGTGTGTGGAGCTCGTACAGAGCTCGTCAGAGGCTGGAAGTCGCTCTTCTGGGAGCAAGAAAACGCATCACCACATTTTGATACACCTTTGTGAAACTCTAGGCAGGAGAGAAACGCTCACGGAGCGTAAAAATTACATGCTACTGAAACATACCCATTATTTAAAAAAACCCCAAAAAGAGTAAAAAGTCGGAAATCTGTAGAATCTGTGCTGTGTGAGAAAAAGTCCACTGCAGTTTGGGCGTTTTGGGGGGAGGGGGGTCTTCACATTGAAATTTAGCCTGAAAATGAAGAAGTATTTATCTTCTTTTTGAAATTTTTCTCGTAAGAATATGCTTTCTCTGAGTATGGCAAGTGATGCTGAGACTGGAGGCAAATTACTACAAATAAACTTGTCAGCAAAGGTATTTGAACTAACATGTCTTTAGAGTATCAAACAATATTGGGAGAACATTTTAAAGGTGGAGTTCAGGTAGTAAAACCTCTAAAAGGTTAAAATGGCAATGATAAGTAATTTGCAACGTCATGAAACTTAATATAAACCCGACATTTTTGTAAACAAGCCTTTTTGTTTTCTTTTATGCTCTAGACATGTGGAAGTATCATGAATGTTTGAGCAGAAAAAAACCCATTACCTTAGGTCTCTTTTAATCGCTGCTCTTCTTGTGGATCAAATTCATGTTGGATTGCTCTTGACAATGACATGTCCTTTGAAAAATCTCTTCGTTTGAACAGCTGTTTGACTGACAGGTTTGTCTCAAAATGCATTCTTGTTTCCCACGGGTCACTTCAGAATTACTCCCTATCAAGCAGCTAGTCCACTTGAAGAATACCCAGCTGTTTCCCATGTTGCCATCATTCAAATAATTTAGATTTAGTAGCATTTAAGAGCCATTACAGTTGCCTCCTTTTTAAGATTAGATACTTTATTTGTTAGGGTTTTTTTGAAAACTTTAAGGCAGAGATGTTTTGGCTGACCATTTCACAATCCTTGAGAGAACTGCAGAGCAGAATAGGTGAAGCAGCAACCTAGACCTATTTCATCGTGATGAGCAAAATAGAGCGTTGCAAAATGACCCTGCAAAGTAGTTGAACTGTACCTGAGTTATGAAATGAAATTTGCAAATTCTGTGTATGTTCTGTTTGGAACTGTTTCCTTGTAACAGAAAGTTCCTGAACAGCAAATTGTATTTACTTCCTTTCTTGAGAAGTATTAGATGAAAACTATGCCATGATGTCCTATTTTGGGCTGCACTACAGTAGTGCTTGCCTTGTGAACTTGAAAGAATGGGTGCAGTCTCTGTCATTTGGTATTTAGCTGCTTACAGATGGGGCTTATGTCAATCACAGGATTAAGTGTTTTTTTCTCTGCATCACAAAAAGACCAAAACTAAAAACCCAAAGAAGGTATTTTCCTGATGAAACTTTGGTTTTGAATTAACTGGAATGAAGTATCCCAGACGTCATCAGCTGAATAAACAAATTTAACAGAAAAGTCCACTCTCTCCGCTCTCTCTGCCCTCAAGAAAAACTGGGGAAAAAATTCATAATCTTCAAATTGGATATATGCCACTGTTCAATTGATAAAGGTTATTCAAGGGAATATTCATCGGTTTTGCCTTTATGTAAACTACTTCTAAAAATAGGGTTTCTCTCTGCCTCTTGTAAACAATATATTGCAAGCATATTTGACACTTATTTTCTCAGCAAGGGGTATTTGTGCGTCTAGTGTTGATATGTAGTAGATACGTCAGATATAAAATATCTGGAAATATTCAATAAGTTCTGTGGCACATTTCCCAAGATAGAGTGTGGCAAAAGAGTTGTGTGTTAGTCATTGCCTTCCAGGTTGCAGAAATTCCACGAATAGTTTCAGCTTGCAAACAAGAACCAGTGTCTTAGGGACTGAAGGCAGTAGCTGTTTAAGGACATGCAACGACGCAAAACGATTTAACACTAAAGGAAAAGAAACTGAGATAATGAAAGTGCAGTGTTTATACAAATATGTCTAGAATAATGCAGGCTAAACAAAGCAAAACATCTTTTTCGTGTGTGTTACAAGTACTACCAAGTTGAAAAGGAATTCAGCATAAAGTCTCGAATTTTGCTTTCTAAAGACTGTGGAAGTGATGAACACTTCTTTTTTCTGAGATGATCCATTTTTAAACAAACAGACCCCTCAAAACAAACAGACCCCTTTGTGATTTGTGTACTCAGTTCCATTCTAATAGGTATACTTATTTAAAAAAAAAAAAGTCTCATTTGCTCAAATTATGTAACATTTCTGAGCAACAGATTTACCTAAACTATTCAATGCATTAGAGAAAACAACTATGCAGTGCTTTCTTTTTTTGCACACAGCTGCTTCTAGTGTTTTGCATGGATGGTGGAGAATGTTAGTCATATTTACTTTCATTTAGAGCTTGGCCCCTACATGATCAGCCATATCCATTGACAGTGCTGTATTTTCCAACAGAGCCAGTTGTCCGTTTCAAAGTCTTCAGGGCAGAGATAGAATCTTGCTTTTCAGTCTTGGTAAATAATAAATGTATGTGAACAAATTAGAAAAATACAGAAATTACGGATCATAAGATTTTCCACAGGATTCTGTTGAGTTTCTGAAGTTAGTTTGAGAGAACAATGTTGACTTATTCATTAAAAAGTCACTGTATGTTAAGATCAAGCAAGGCAGACTTCTCTATACAGAAAAAAAAAAGAGCAGCTGTTTGCTTCTCTTGAAGATATTAAAATAGTCATGTTGTTATTTAAGATTATTTTTTGAGAATGGGGCTTAAGCAGAATTTAGACATGTAAGCCCAAGTATTTTTATTATTTCCAAAACACCTAAAACTTGTGTTTTCAAACTTGTATCTTCAAAGTAGGCAGTGAACTAAGTGTAACTAAAGTCTACAGTAAAAACCAAAATGCATGCCTGTTGTCCTGTATGTGATCTGTTAGTAGCTCAGACTATTTCACTTAGAAATCTAGTTCTTCTGTTGTCATAATTTCCAGTGGAGTGTCTGGATAGCTCCTGTACCTATGGGAGAGGTGAGATTCAGCTTCCTAGCTGAAAATAAAATGGAGATTTCAGTTCTCAACCCCAAGGTACTAAGATCAACACCACAATTATGTAAATCCGAATGAAGAAGATCAGCAAGCACTACTTCTAGTCTAATGCAATTCTGTGTTATAAGAATAACTCATAGTTTTGCAAGAACATATCTCTGGCTTGCTGGTCACACCTGGAATGGGTTCAGCAGAGTTTACTTCCTACTGTAAGTTCCCTATTTATTAAGTGTAAGGTACGACTATCAAACTAACTGAGAAAGTTCATGAAAAGACACAACAAAGACATTCAGTGCAATACAGGAGATCATATTTTGTAAGTCTGAAATATTTCTGTACTTGCTACTTTCTGGTAAAGGACACTAGCGGCTGAGATTTTGATACAAAAAGAACCCATCAAACCCCATGAAAATATATTTTTATTCTTTTTTCCTTGTTTAATGCATCTTGATGCTTGCCAGTAGTTGTTATTTTCTTTGCTAAACTAATTACAGTGCACTACTTGAAAATGGCTCCACATTTTTCAGGAGTATGGTTAGAAACCTTTGGGCAATCAGTTCTTGTGACTGTAGAGGAATACTGTTCAGAAGAAAAATAGATGGGGAAAACCCACCAGTAAGAGTCAAATGGGCAATACAGTATCCATTTATATACTTCCATAATTATGTATTACCCATGTGTGCTTTCCTCTAGCATCCCTGAATTTGTTAGAGCTTTTGGAGATGTATTCCTAAGAAGGTATGTCTCCTCCCTGGTACATAAAGACAGGTATATAGAGGTGCTGCTTTCCACTTTTATAGTTTCCAGTTTTATATTTCCCTAGAGTGAGCTCTAAACTGGCATGCTGCTGTCCAGCAAGCAGAAGGGTGTTTCCAGCACCCTGTGTTCCTTTTTTAAATGACTGAGAAAAATATGTAGGTTGTGGCTTTGGTGCAGGGAGTGGGTTTTTTTCAGTCCCTCAAACAGAAAATGGAGAATGTGTGAGTCATATCAATGTAACCTATACATCACTGCTAAAAATTGTGGCTGTTTGCAAGTTAAAAACCTGTCATTATTTTTTCACATGCACCAGTCTAAACAATTAAAGTTACAAGCTTTCACAAAAAGAAAAAACAAAGGCACCTTTGAAAACCTGCTTCACTTCTTTTTAACAAGCTTCATTTGCACATTTGAAAATGTGAAAACAAATTGAAAAACATTATTAAAATGGACAAATTGTCTATGAATTTGATAAAAATATTTATTAAAAGAAGTTACAGTATGATGTAGCTATTTTCTTCATTATTAAACTAAGAGTACCTCATGTCCTCCAATTGAAAAATAATTACAGAAAGTTTGTTTTAGAGTGCTCTCAGTAAACCAACATTCTCAGCAATTGTTATGTCAGAGTAAGCCAGCAGAATGTCCTGACTGTTGCCCAAAGAACACCCTTAAGTGGCTCAATCAGTTAACTAAACCTGCCTAAACACTTTGTGTATTTCATACCTTTTTTCCTCTACAGTTTCTGCATTAAAAAACAAACAAACAAACAAACAAAAAAAAAACGGATAGAGGATATATAGTCTGAAGAAGCCAAATAGTGATACTAAATGCAAAATTCTAGCAGCTTTATGAGACAGAAATTTACGAAACATACAAATGAGGGTTGGCTTATCTTCTCCACCCATAGTATCAAGCATGTATTTCCTTTACTGATTGATTGAAAATTCATTTTCATTTAAGCTTAAAGAGAAAGTTTAGAATTAGAGTTACTGCTCTGTTTTTCACATTGAATCTGCAAAAGTCGCTTGCATTTTTAGGGTCATGAACCTGCCCGACCTCCTGAGAGTAACAAAGAAGATGAAAGATGAACTGTAAGAAGCAAACCCACCATATGGCCTGACTGGAGAAGAGATCAAGGTGCAGTCAAGTGGTGAGTTGTCACATTCTGCCCGGGGACTCTGACATGTCTGCATCCATCACATTTGCCAGGTCATGTGATAAAAGTTCATCTGCACACTCAGTGAAGAGCACAGAGAGACCACTCTCGTCAGCTATACAGTTGGAAAGCCTGGCTGAAAATCTAATGAGAGGTGTCTTTTGCAGTCAGATGTACTTCATAAGGTAGCATGCCATTAAGGTCAACACACTGAGAGAAGCAACATTAAGCTGGGTTACTGAACTAATGAAACATCCCAAAGAGTACACCAGCACCATGATAAAAATTGTATTTTAGTATCAAAAATCAAGAAGCTAAGGGTTTTTTATTACAGTGCTCAAATTCATTTGACCATGTTACTGTTTTCTAAAAGAGAAAAGAAGTGGTATTTTGCTCTAGTAAGTCAATAGATCAGCCTCAAGATCTTTTCAGTTCATTAATCAAGTGAACTCAATCCATTCATTTGGAACAAATCCGTCTCAGCTGATGCTCATAAGTCTACCTAATGAATAAGCCTTTGGAGCTGCTTGGATGTGGCTGCCCTTGCACATACCTGCTTGGAACAAGGAATGTGTTTATGCCTGCTGTGCAGCTACTCTCCAGCTGACCAGCTCCTCAGACCCCCACTTGTTGATGGTAGCTCCTGTCAGCTGCCTTTGGTCCTTGTTCCCTGATGAGAAGCAGCTCTCCATTTCCAGCTTGACCTTGCACCAGCCTTCCTCAACAGGGAAGACCAGGCTACTGAAGCTCTCATCCATTACCCCTCTGCCAGATGTGGCACTTGGATTGGTTTGGGGGATGGTATAAGCCTTCTCAGAGTGCAGCTGGCAACATACACTGGCTTCCACCAAGAAGGAGACGTTCAGCCTCAGCCACAGCATAAACTCTTTACTGTGGTACTGTTCTTAAACCTTCTCAATACATACACAAAATCTTCAGTTAAAATATCAATAGGAGGTCTGAACTGATCCATAAGATATATTGAACTAGAAAAGAGCAGAGAGACCCCTAAAGGAGAGATCCTTTGGAAGGCTGTAGCACTAGGATTAAGTCTCTGGGCAGCAGCTCACTTCCTTAAAAAAATTTTTAGAAATAAAACTTTAAAAAAGTACATACAGCTCATATTACTGAGTATGGAAAGGAGCATAACAGTACTGGAAACACGATGGCCTTACCCAATTCTGATCCACTTGGTGGCTGGATCTGAAGCATAATGGCCTGCTTGATTTTGGAGCTTTTATGATGGGAAAAGTCCTTAAGTCTTCTCTCTCTCTGAATGGGGAGCCTGTCTAAGAAGTGAATCTTCTGGAAACTCAGCACAACAGAATCCAAGACATAATATTTATGTTTTGTTTTTCTGGAGCTCTTCATCCTGTACTGAGGAAGCTGGTAAATTAATCTTACTGTTGTCTTTAAAGGGAAAATTTTCCTCCAGTTCTGTCGTTAAACTGCCAAGAGATCAAGCATAAAGGCAATGATAGCCCAGAAATACCTTGAGGTCCTTTACATGAACTATATTGTATTGTTCTGCTCCGGGGTATTCATGTAGTGGCTGAATAGATTTTATTTATAGACACAATTTGCTGTGGACAGTGAAACTCACTTGTTCCTAATTTTCTGCAGGCCTTATCATTCTCCACATAAAACCAAAACCTTCCATAATTCTATCTCAAAGAGTAATGCTTTTTCTGTTGTTTTGTTGTTGTTTGCTTGTTTTGGTTTTTTGTTTGGTTTTGGTTTTGTTTTTGCAACTACAGGATTCTGGGCTTATTATCTCATCTAGAAGACAATGATTCTTTGAGCATATATATCTACCTAGCAAATAGTTATTGTACCCTGTCCCCTCCCTCACTTTAGCTTTAGAAGTTGTTGCGAACTTCTGTGGAGAGAAGAGAGGCAGCTATCATGCCCAAATAATAAGGAAACATTTCCTATGAGACAGGTTTAATTTAAAAGCTGTTGGGTTATTGGGATAAGCTACATCAAACAAAAGAAATTATTATGTCAAAATAATAAAAAGTAATAAAAATAATAGAAGTATTCTGGTTCCACGGGTACTTTTGCATGAGGTCTTCACTTTGGATGTTTGTATATCATGTGACTAAATGTGTGAACAATTTCTACAGACAAATTCCCTATGTCTATATGCAGCTGATATTTCTAGTACCTTCTGAGACAAATGTCCAAAGCCTGTTCAGGTAGAATAACTTTATGAAAGGAAGAAGCTTCAGGATGTTTCTGCCATTTGTTTTCTGACATCATCCGCAAACATTTGGAGCTGTCAGACTTGGATGCTCTTATTGGATCATCTGTTCTTAGGTCTTAACCACCTGCTTCTTGCTGAACACCAGCTCACAACAAGGAGTTCAGTCTGGTCACAGGAGTATCCTCACCTCACATCTACAGTGTTCAGTATTGACAAATTGCTCTGGAGCAAGACTTGCAGGGTCTTGTAGAACAACTTGGAAAACTTTTTGATCTGTACACTTGCTGAGAAGCTTTTCCAATTAAAAGATTTTTATTACTTTGTTAAATCTTCCAGGTAAGGAGTCTACTTGTAATTTGAGAATGATTCACCAGACTGAGCTTGAACATTGTAGCGGTCCAGGAGCCTGCAGCATTTGAAATGTAGGGAATGCACAGACATAAAAAATGGTGGTAATTCTCTAACATTGGAGCAAATCCTTTCCATCCCTTGTCATGGTACATTTTTTATGCTTAGGATGAGGGGTACAATAATAGTGGGCTTCTGTTTCCCTTTGCCTTTGGGAAAACTAGTCATCTGTGGTGATTCTCTATTCTAGCAATAAAAAACTAACCTGTTGTTGTTTTCTGCATTATTCTTCTGATGTTTGTTGATTTTGGGGTTTGGGGGTATTTGTGTGTGTGTGTGTGTTTGGTTTTGATGGGGTTTTTTACCTCTGGGTTCTTCATTTGTCTCTCTGAATTTTCAGATATTTCTTTTTGACTACCAGTGTCAGATAATTTTTCTATCTAAGGTTTATTTCTATCTTTATTGGAATCAATCAATCAATCATAAAAACCCAGATCCAAACCTAATCTGTGATCCTCTTGCTTAGATCATAGAATAAGCTAAACAACATTGATGGTCCCGATTTGTGCTATCACATCAAGGACATGCAAATGTGGTTGTCTTTAGCTGACCTTAATTTACCCAGTCCAAATTTCTGCAGATATTTACATGAAAGGTCCTATGGTAACACACATCATCTGGAGACACAAAACACACCAAGACATAAGCTGGCTGCATATATGCTGCTGTCAGGCTTAAGAAAAGCCATAGTCCCTGATGGTTTGCAGCCAGACATGTGCATAGAGAAGTGGCCACAGACTCTGGGGTATCCCAGACCTAAAATACTGTCAGTTTTTGGTGCTCCCCTACCCCTCTTACGAGCTGACAACACTGCCTGTCAAACCCGTCTTCTGCATCTCAGACCAACCTTGCACGTAGGGATAGATTTTGCCTTGGAGTGTGGAAAATGCTCATTTACATATCAGCTAAAAAACTGGACTTCTGGAAATAGATAGATCTTGTTGCAGTTGTTGGGTGTAGAGACAGAGGAATGTCAGGCAGTAATGGAGCTTTTTTATAATTTTCTCTTTACAAAGTGCTCTTGCAAGACTGATGCAAATGCTAAGCCTTGTGCTAATATTTGGAATACAAGAAGGAGGAATTAATAATCACATTATGGGAGAGATTAGAAGACTGAAGATGAACCTTGAAATGAGTGAGTGGTATCTGTTCAGTTTACCCAGGAAAAAATTAAGGGTGGTTTGATCATGTTCTGTTCGAAAGATCAATACATCCTATCTTGCCTTTTAGTCAAACAGAAAAAGGTGTATCAGGATTCACTGACAGGTAGAAGTAGCCAGACAGCTGAAAAAAGGCATATGTTTTTAAAAGTACAGATAATTCAGTCCCTTTTCCCCTCAGTTTCCCCAAAAACTGTTAAAAAAAAAAAAAAAAAGGCTCAGCTGTATACTCTTAACTGAAATTAGAAGTGCAGGAGGAGAAGGGACTCCACTCAAAGGCTGCAGGTTTTAATGCTTGGCAAGAAACTGGGAATTTCTAATTGCTGGCAGCATCTCAGAAGAAACATTTACTTTGTTACTAAATTACATCCATGTAAGGCACTAAAATGATCTACACTATAATTCCTTTTTTTTTAACAGCTTCAAAAATACAGCTGTCATGAAACCACTATGTTAATATCCAGGTATTTTTCTATTAATAGTTCACATTTGTGACTCACAAAGGTACAGTCAACATACTGATATTCATTTATGTAATAAACTCTTCATCAAAACCAGTATTTCATGCAATGTGCTGGCATTTTGTTCAGGTTTATGTCTTTTTTTTGAAAAAGGCAATGAGATAAATAGGCTGGTAGCTTTCCACACAAATGGTGTTCTCTTTTTATTTAAATCATATATCTTCCTTCCTTCCCCTCTTCTTGCATTTCCAAAGTGCTGGGCTACTGGCTGCTGTAACTCCAGCAGCCCTAATTTCATCCTAAATGTATCATACTTGTTCTGTGCAGTATTCTGGAGCTCTAGATGAGTTACACTTGCAGGACCAGATGTTACAACTATCTTTTCTGACTAATGCTGCTGGGAATTCCATTTGTTAAACTACTCTTAGTCTGAAAAAATGTCTTTCATCCCTTTACCAAATACATCTGTAAAAACATTTCTACAGTTTGAACTGTCACACCTTTTCTTCCTGCCTTTGAGTAATTCAAAGAGCAGTTCTATGTAGAAAGGCAGCACTTCTGGAGCTGCCCAGAACAGAACTAAAATCTTGTGTAGTTTGCATGGGTTCTTGAAAAAAAACAAACCAACATGATCTGCTCACATCTTTTGTCCAACGCTCATGAATGCCTTGTGCTACTAAACTGGGTAGCACCTATGGTGGCTACTGAACAGTTTTGCTTGTGTTCCCATGACTTTGGTGGAAGCTCAAAGGAATGCCTCAATTCCAGATATCTCTATCTGCAGCTTTCCTGAGTTATGCTCACACCACGTGTTGTGATGTGAAGAAATTCACCTTCTTGGGTTTGCTCAGCCTGTAAGTTTGACTCCCACTTTTCTCCTTACTTAGAAAATGTATTGAGATTCAGATGTCTATCACTGAGGACTCTTAAGCTCCCGTGCTCGAAGTTAACCTCAGAAGGCTAATGAGGTAGTTCAGCATTTCCCTAAATATACCTCTGGGGACCCTCAAGACAGAGATGTGGTCCAATTTGATCATGATGGGCTTTTCACAGCCTGTGAATCAAAAGCATGTGGTTTCACTCCTGTCTCATTCAGAACTTCAACAGAAGGTGGCCAAAGCGTATCTTGGCTGTATCATTCCTGCTGCAGCTGCAACAGAAGCAGTGAAAATGCCAAATGTGGGGACACAACCAACAAACAAGAGGAAGCCTTAAGTCATCAATACAGGAAAGGCAAGAAACAACGTCTACTCTTCTGGAGAACCCTCACAGTGGTGAAGTCTTCTGTGTTGCAAGAGCAGCTGAGAGCAGCTTCAGTTACAGTAGGCACGATCTCTTCATGTGTCACGTTTTAGGCTGCAGGGAAGAGGAACTGCAAGTACACTTTCTGTGGATATTACACTGGAAAATTTTCCCATCTCCAGTCATAGACTGGCAGTTCAGACTAAAAAGTATCCATGGACTTGCTAAGTCTTCCTTCATGAAACTGCTTACTCCTCCTAGCCATGTCTTTTCCATACCTCCTACAGCCTTTAGGTCATTGCTTGAGATACCATGTATCTCCTGTGTGAAGTCCAGAATCACTACAGGATTGATTTCAATTCCTTATCTTCTGAGCTTCTTCCTTCAGACCCTTTTGCTCTGTTCTAATCCCTGTCCTGTAGAAATACAGACACGTGATACCACATTAAAGAAGCACAGAGGGAAGACAACAAAAACATAGATTTTACTTTTTCCCTTTTTTCCCCTTCCAGTAGCATGGATAGAAGCTACATTAAGCTGAACAGATGTTTATAAAATCGTTAATTAACATGTAACATACCGAGTGTTTTAGAGCTTATTTATCCCAAGCCAGCATCAGAGCAGGTACACCCTAGAAGGGGAAGACTGCAGCCAGTGAAGGCTTCCCACTGAAGCATAGGAAGGCAGTGAGAGACAGAGAGAAATCACCAGATTCTGAGTGCACACCCCCCACTCTGCTCATTGCCTTACTGATGGGACTGAGCATGACCTGTGGTAATAACAAGGGGAAGGAGAGGAGTCTGGAGTGATGTTGAGCCTGGGAAAGGGGAGGGGTGTTTTTTCCCTAAGCATTCTGACATTTGTGTTTTTTAAAGTTTCCCAGTACCTAAATCTGTAATTAATTACTAATGCCAATTGCCAATAAATTAAGGTAAATTCCCCAACTCAAGTCTGTTTTGCCCATGAGAGTGCATGAGAAGTGATTTCCCTGTCTTTATCATAGCATAAAAGCCTTCTTGATCCTCTTCTTCCTGGTTTTGCCCCCATCCCACTGGTGTGGGAGTGAGCAAGCAGCTGTGTTGGTATGTGGCTGTTGGCTGGGGGGAACCCACCACTGGGGGCAAGTGTGACAATCAAAGAATTGAACAGAGCTTATTGAACTGCATTTTCTGATGCTTGGAAACCATCTAAAAAATAGCTAAAAAATTCTTATCATTTTTAAGACCACAGAATCACAGAAAGGTTTGAGTTGCACAAGCACATTCAACTTAGTTGCCTCCCCATTTCAATGAAGCATTGAACTATGGCCAAAAGCTTCACTAGAGAGGAACATATTTTGGTTAATTGGCCTCCCAAGGCATTTAACCTCAGAATTATGCAAAACTGAGGTATGTCAGAAGATGAAAGCATCTGAGACCCATTTTATCTTTTTCATGCTTTTTCATTTTTCCCTCTCAGCAGCGCTGTTCAGCACACACAGCTTCCAGCAATGCTCCAGCCATCCTCCTCACTCATGGGCCGTGGCTGACACAGAGCTGACCCAGAGCTCTGTGGTTCATCAAGAGAGATGCAAATCAGCCAAGCCCCAGGGAGAGAAGCTTTCTGCATTTATCTCCTGTCTCTCCTAGGTACATCACCTCCTGCCTCTGAGGCATGTGGGTCTCCTTGGGTATTTTCTGACAAAGCTCTCAAAACCCCTCTGCAAGGCTCCCTGCTCCATCCCTGGCCAAAATCAGGGTTGGACTAACACCACAAGGCATGTGAACATGAACAAATGTCACTTAGTGAGGCAGCAGCACCCCTCCAGCCCAGTGGCCATGCCAGGCTCCTCTCCAAAATAATTTCAAGGGACCACAGAGTTGTATCCTTCCCTCTCACGAAACCAGGCCCAAAATGAAAGTTTCTCTCCTGCCAGGGAGGCCTTCAAGAACCCTGAAACCCTCACAAAACAAGAGGGGGAGAGACCAGGTCTTCTGTGGCACCAAAATTCCAGCTTTACCTTTTCTTCAAAATCAGGAGCTTTTCATAAAAATGAAGCCTCCAAAACACATTAGTGCTGTAATGGCACTAAAATAAAAGGGTCACAGGTGGGACTGTTGTAATATTCTTGAAGTATAAAAACCAGTGAAAACCAAACCCCAAAAAAAAAAAAAAAAAAAAAAGTAGGTCTTTTCCATGCTTTTACTGGACAAATCCTTATTCTGGACAACTGAACTATTTTGAAATCATACATATGCCTTAAATCTGTGCTTTACACAAGTTTAAAACTGCATTTGAAAACTATTTCCTAGACATTGAACTCAACACCCTGAGCCAAAGCAGGTGAAGTTACCAGCTACAAAAGAACTACACTGAGCAATTTTTAGTTAGCTTCAACTTAGCAGCCACAAAGTAGACAAGAAGCAATTTCAGTGTTAGAGCTGAAGAATGAAGACTGACACTATTTCTTTTGGAGTTAAAATGAAATATGGAATGTGGTTCATACATTTTTTGAGATGCAGTTTTTAAAAAAGATGACATTCAAAACCCAACACTTTTTACTCCATTGCAATAAAAGATACACATTTCTTCAGCTTCTCTGTTAAACTCATTTAACACACATTTTCAAGTTTGGGGAAAAATCCAAACCCGACACTGAGGCTTCAGTATGGTTTCTTCTTCTTGCTAAATTAAAAATAGTAAATAATAAACGCATCCTGACTTTAGCTGCCTACAACACTGCATTTAAAAAAAATCATCATGACTGTGTGCTTCTGGATTTGAACAGAAAATTTGTCTCTGCCACTGACTGGAAAGGCCCCTGGCACTTACACAGTACCAGTTTGTTTCAGATTCACTTTACTGAGGATGATTTTCTTTTTTATGCATTTTTCTTATATACACACAACCCCACACATATATATGTACATGTATTTATTTATATGTAAACAGATATGTACTTTTTGCTTTATATATATGTAAAATATATTATCAGGGAACCTGGTTAAAACTCAGTGCAGCCTCAAATCTGTCTCAGTGTTTCTTAAGGAGTTCTCTCTGCATTTACCTCTAAGAATTGTGATTATCCTCACTTGAAGCTCCTCTGTTTTCACCTCCCATTTCTGTTCCTGGCATGATTTGGCTGGCACCTCTGACACCTGATTAAGGCGGCAAATCTGTTTCAGTATGTCCTTTCCGGATACTTGGGACAATATTAGTCTCACCTAACTTCAAATATCTAGGACAGAGATTTATGCTGGTCACTGCCAGCTCCTGCTACAGCCAATGAAGAGAACCAGTCCCTTCTAGAGACCCACCCCCTCTGGCTGTCCATGTGCCATTGCCTTCCACTGACAAGGCAGAGAGCCCTGGTTCAGATGCAAACATCCAAATTGGCGAGATAAATTCCACTGTCTTAGATTTTTATTAATTCCCCACTATTAATATGCTCAAGGTCACAAAAATGTACATTTTCACAATTTATCACTTTCAGCTGTAATGCTTTTGTATTCCGAAACACAAATAATATGTAAGTCATTAAAAAGTCCACTACAAAAATACATACTTTTTTTGGTATGTCTGTTTGTACCAAAACAAGAATAAAACAGACAAGTTTATTGATAACTGTAAATGCTCCTGTTGATGCAAAATAGATAACAATACTCTACATTTAAGTATTATAACTTTTTCCCATGCAGAGCAGAACCAAATCTAAAGTAAGAAAATTATTTCATTCAGTGAAAAAACTTCCTTTTAATAAATAAAGTACTTGCTATGCAGGTTTTGATGAGATGAAATTATTACAGCTATCAAGACTTCTTATTTAAAATCTACAAATCATTCAACAAAACTCGAACTTTCAGGAAACAAGACATCTACAATGCAGAACTCAGGTGTTTGTATTTATAAATATATATATATATATATATACACACATATACACACAAATAAAAGGAGTGTAAGGAATAAAATTGCTTTCCTTTACACAAAGGAACTGAGCACTGTCCACTGACTCCAAGCATGACCATGAAGAAACCTCATGCAATTGCTTTAGCTCCTGCAGGCTTTGTTCACATTTTTGCTACTGGCATGCATTTTATCCTGCAGGTTTAAAAAAACAAACCTGCCTGTCCCCATACCTCTAGGATAAGGGGAGGCTTTGTTTCTTAATAAATCCCACCCACCCTCTTCAATACAACCATTAGCCTGGGGATTGTAAGCTTTTCACAAATATTTTGTGAGATCTAATACTTCTTCAAGTTAAGGTCCCTTATTTTGAAATAATCAAAACACATTGATTCTTTTAGAAAACAGAACTGAGCAAAATGTTCCATCTAGTAAGGTAAATCTCATTTACTTGTCCTGGACAGACTTCTTTAAACACAGAGGTCTAAATTAAAGATAGCAATTCTAGGCAAGGAGATTAATACATAATCTGAGGACACAACATGTTTGCAACACTGCTGAATTCACATAATCCACAGAAAATTACTATTTTCTGAAAATGCAGTGTTTGTGCATGCATTCCATGCACAACTTTCTCAGATTACTTGCAAAGGAAATCTTGGCAGGTAATGTTGAAATCAGCCCTTAAAGGATTTACAAGTTGACAAAAGCCATACGCAGCTACTGGGTCTAACTCTGTTGCGTGTGACCTATTAACGCTGCCCTTTTTACCTCAGAGAAAGCAATGTACTTTTCTGACTTACAGAGGAGCTCTTCCGTTCATCTGGCACAGCATTCTCGTGTGTTGATTTTTTCCCCTCTGTGTTACAGTTGTTCACCTTCAGGTATCGCTGCTGGGCGCAGACAGGTCCGTTTCCCATGTCTGAAGTAAGTACAGCCTGCAGCTGCTTGCTCTGCCTGTCCCTGGAGAGAGGCGTTCCAGCAACAAGGGAAGCCAAGTGGATTTGAAGCAGCCATGCAGAGGCCCCAGTTTATACCCTCCCATCCCAAGGCAATGCAAGTTAAATAGCCTGGAGTATAAACTGTGGGACCCCGGGAGTTGCTTCCTGTGTGATTCATGCTCCCTAGCTAGAGACAGACAGGAGTAGGGAAAGGCAGTCATTGCTTTAGGCACTTGAGTTTAACCCATCCATGGATGTCAGAGTAAACCCTTCGGCTAGCAGTGGAAAACCCAGCATGACCTTTGCCTTCATTGTCAGGCAGTCCAATTTTTCTTGTCTGACAACCCTCAAATGTTGTCATTTTTTTGCCCCAGACAGTACAGCAATATATTTTATATTTTTTATGGCTGACTGATGGTGAACTGGGCTGCAATGGGAAAGCAAAATGTTTACACAATAAACCCATAAATCATTTTGTAATCATTAATGAGCATTCTCAAGATTTTACTGCTGCTGATTAGAAACCTAATTCACTGGAATTGGTCACTCACTATATTATACAAAGGAAAAAAAAAAGTCACTGGTCCTTCACGTTCTGAAAAGGGGGATGTGATAGTAGCGGTCATCCTCAGTCAGGAGAGAGATCTCATTCCATTCCCTTCGGTATTCATCTGGATAGTTTACTTGAAATTCCTCAGTATTAAACCTATGCAGTCTGTAAACTCGTATCCTTACTTCAAGTAAGTATCCAAGAAGAAACAGTTCAACCTAAAAATGAAAGAAGTCTGTAAGACATTTATTTCTAGACTTTGAAAACTAAACTGGAGATAATCCAAGTTAAGGCAAGTCATTTAGCTTCAAAACAGCAGACAAGGAATAAAAGGGGGTCCTTTTGCGAGTGGAATAAGAAAATTAAAAGTTTGAGGGCATTCCCAACAGCCCTTCCACTTCTCTTTTGCATGGAAACATTCCTCCTCCACCTGACACCATACAACATAACCTGCTCCCAAGGCAGCTCACACAGCTTATTGGGGAGTCAGAAAGAACTAGCTGTTACCAAGATTGATACACCCTGATAAAATGGGAAGCCTGCCACCTTGTGATCACTTGCTACATATGGAAAACATAATAGCAAAAGGAGAAAGTTTCCTGGTACTTCACATATATGAAACTGGAGAACTGGCATCTTCATTGATACTTCTTGCTGTGGATTGCTTAATCCGGAAAAAAGGTTTGGGAAAAGTTCATATCCTTGGGCATAGCCACAGACCAGAACTTGTCCAGTTATAATCAAACTGCTCCTAAAGCTGACTGCATCATGTAACAGTTGATAACTGAAATTGATTATAAAAAATAATTTAAACCATTGGAAAGTGAAACCATATGCAAAGGGTAGTGGGGAGTTTAGATGTCAGCACTTAACTCCTCACTAATTATTAAATAGGAAACAAAAACCTTAACATATAAAGGTGAATACTCGAGTTCTTATTACCTACTCTTAACAGACATTAGATCTCACCAGAACCAAAGGGTGGAGAGAAAAAAGAGTGATGCTACAGGGTTTGGCATAGTGGAACAGATAGGAAAAGCAGAACAACAGGTCAAAACAGCATAATCTAAAATTATTTTACATATCAAAGTTATTATTGTTCTAAACTATGTCTTATTGACAGCCTGTAGCACTTTTTGGTCCAGTCTTACTACATTTTTTTTCCTGGAAGGCTTTCCTAAATCCATTTCCTCATATCTCAAATTTTAAAAAACTGGCCAACCAGCATGGATGGTGTATGATAGAATCACCTAATCACTACAAAGATAGAATAAGTTTTGTGATTTGTTTTTCATTTATATCCTTACCTGGTCTAGGCAAATAGAGTCACCTATGGAGTTCAGATGATTCATCATGAAACTCAGAGGGTCAGATGAAGAGTCACGAGCAAAGAGAAGGCTAAAAAGGTTGTGTACGGGTTCTTCCCTGCTCTTTATCTGCTCATAGGCTTCAACAACTTCATAGAGCATGATGAATTTTATGGCCTCGTATAGTTTGTATTCCTTGCTCTCATCAGAAAACAGTGCATTACACAGGTTTCCTCTTTCTTCATGATCTCTTGTGGCACTTATTTCAGCCCACTGGAAAGCACACAAGAATATTAATAAAATTATTACAAATTCTATTTGACACACAAAAGATTGAAAAACAGGAACAGAAGCGTGGTCTAAGTGTAAAGCATCTATTAACCAACACTGCCCAGTCCCAACAGCATTTGCAGGCAGCAGCCCCCAGTGCGACCAAGGCCAATGGTTTGAGGTTCAACAAGGCCAAGTTCTGGGTCCTGACCCTGGGTCACAACAACCCCAGGCAGTGCTATAGGCTGGGGGCAGAGTGGCTGGAAAGTGGCTCACTGGAAAAGGGTGGAAAAGTGCAGGTGCTGGTCAACTGCAGCTGAACATGATCCAGTGTGTGTGCCCCGGTGGCCAAGAAGGCCAAGGGCATCCTGGCCTGTATCAGCAGTAGTGTGGTCAGCGGACCAGGGTGTGGTTGTCCCCCTGTGCTTGGCACTGGTGAAGCCACACCTGGAGACCTGTGTTCAGTTTTGGGTCCCTCACTATGAGAAAGACATTGAGGGACTGAAGCCAGTTCAGAGAAGGGCAGTGGAGCTGGGGAAGGGTCTGGAGCACATCTTACAAGGAGCAGTAGAAGGAGCTGGGGTTGTTCAGCCTGGAGAAAGCAAGGCTCAAGAGGAGATCTTATCACTCTCTGCAACTACCTGAAAGGAGGGTGTAGCCAGGTGGGGGTCAGCCTTTTCTCCCAACTAACATGTCATAGAGCAAGAGGAAAAGGCCTGAAGTCTTGCCAGGGGAGATTTAGATTGGATACTAGGAAAAAATTCTTCATCGAAAGTGTTGTCAAGCATTGGAACAGGTGGTCCAGGGAAGTGGTTGAGTCACTGTCCCTGGAGAAATTTAGAAGTGTAAATGTTGGCACTTGTGGGCATGGTTTAGTGCTGGGTTAATGGTTGCACTTGATGATCTTAAAGGTCTTTTCCAACCTAAATGATTCTATGACAATGGAGCTGGGAAAGGCAGCAGGGAACCCTAACCCTGTTAGTGAAAATAGGCAAAAATCCATCTCATTGGCCAAACACCATCTTTATAAAAATAAAATGAAGTTGGGAGCTAGACCTCATGCCCAGTAACAGCATAATCCATCACAGAGTTGCTTTGAAACAATTTTTTAATTGCAAGGATTTATTCATTCTCCTGACTGGAAACCTTTTTCTTTAAAAAAAATCCAGTTTAAATGCTTCATGCATATCCTTTTCATGCATTTAAACTGCATTCAGCTAAAAGAACTACAACAAGCTAAAAATAAAAGCCAAATAACCCAACACTGGGAAATGCAAAGAGCAACCAAAACAAAATCATAACTGCACATAACCACTACTAGGCACACCTCAGGAAGACAGGCAGCTGTCACTTTGGCACAGCAAAGGTGCAGGCAAGGGACCAGATCTCTCTTTTAATTCCCTCTTTTTCTTACTAATGCTTTGTTACCAGAGCTTGTATTAGTCTGTTTGGGGTTTGGGGGGGGGTTTGAAGTTAACAATTACTATCACTGCAGATGCACAGAAACCCCGGAGGAGCTCAAGAAAGGTGCAAGGTCTTGACAGGCCAACTCTTTATCTCTGTTTCAGAAGGCTTTGGGGCTACTAAATCTCCCCAAGTTTTAAATACATAAATAAGAATTATAGTCCTGAGTTGGGAATTATGGCAATCTGGCAATGCTGAGCAGAGGGGGCGGTGAGGCTGACAGCTCTTTGCAATCAAGTGCTTAAGCTTACAGAAAGAAATTGAAGCAAAAATGGATAATTACAACATTTAATGGGGGTAGAAGCAAAGAAAACACAATAGTTTTAGAAGAAAACGCACTGTTTGTTTCCTCCTTCCCGTCAGGGGAGGGAATCCAGAAGCATCTCATACAGCACGTTTATTTTTAATCAAAATGATGAGATACTGCGGGAGCCACTTGATATCAAGGGCTAGCTGTGGGAAGAGTGGCCTCCTTAACTTGCAGAGGACTCCTGAGTACTTGCCCCAGTGGATCACCAAAAGCTGGATTCCCCTGCAGTAGAGGTGATGGCCTTCCCAGCAACTCTGCAGTCTGAACCTGGGAGGGAGGCCTGACTGCCCCACAAATATGTAACCAGGAGCAGTTCCTTAACTCTGTCTGAACCCATTTCTCAGGGCTTTTATTTCTCCCAACCATTTCCTAGATACTCACATTTGTCTTTAATGCCTCCATACATTTGCGCAACTTCCCAAAGGCATTGGGACCTGTGTATCTTTCTGGCCCAAAACTGTATTGCTGAATCCAGTTACAACCTTGAGAATACAAAAGCTTTTCAGGGAGCTGGGAAAAAAACAAAAGGCAAGCTAATCATAACCATAACAAGAAGTAGAGTATAAGTTTATATAAACTTGTCTACATAGAATTTACGATGTGGTTCTATCAGCTGTTTGTACAGTTCAAACAACCAAGTAAATGGACCTCACAACTCAAATGCTGTGAAGGAGGATCCACTTAACTGCCAGGTCCTTAAGAAACTTTTAAAACAGGGACAGCCAAAAAAAAGATGAAAATATGCTGTCAGCAAAATATATAACTCACACTTTGAAAAGCTGGATACTTCCAAATTCAGAGAGGTATTTAGGATTACAGACACCTTCCAGTCTGCACACACACCTCTACAGGCAGCAGCTATAGATCCCACCTCCCTGCCACTATCTCCTGCTGTAGCTCCTGGAGCCCAGGGCAGGATTTCTGCTGCTCCAGCAACACAGCAGCTCCCAAGTGACCACTGAACTTTGCATGGATGTGGATGGGGAGGATTCAAATAACCTGTTGTGTTTAGGGAGTGACATCTAGCAGGATGGCAGTAACATTCATCCATTCACTTTTACTGTTGGTTTTTTTTTTTTTACATCATTTAGACTCCTGTTCACATTGGTGTATTTAGATCAGGGACAGTTTTTCAATTAAATGTAGTTCAATGGGTTTGAAAAACTTCTCTTTAAATTCTGATAACGATTCTCCACTTCGACAGCCAACATATCACTTTTCACACTGAACAGAGCTTCCTTCTGCTGTGCATGGATAGCTGAAATGTGTTCATTTAGGAAATGAATTTTACCTTCAGTATATCTCTTTCCTTCATCCACGAAGGAAAAGGAATGCCTTGGCTGAATATCTGAAAAAGCACCGCTCTTATTACACTATAGTTGTCCCTCTTGAGTTGTCTCAGGTATTTGATATGACAGCTTCTATACAACTCTTCATATGCCTAGAAAGAGACCAAGAAAAATTAGCAATAAAAACATTAAATCTTGGAAAAAACCCATGTTGTTTGAAGTCCAATTCCAAACAACTCATAAGAGGGAGCTAGGGGAATGAGAGTGTATGTTTTTAAGATTTATATACACAAAAATGTTAAACACCATGTTTTTGTAAACACCTTAGACTGGCGCTGCCCCTTAAGAGCGATTCTGCATTCTTTCCAAACCCAGCAGCTTGTTCAAGTCTCTGCACTGCTGCTACTGTAAACATTCACATGGTCAACCAAATTACAGCAGATCAGCAAAGATTTCTGTGTCATAACAGCATTAACCTCAACTGCTTTACAATTTGTACTGACCTGTGAGATGCAGCAGCAAAAGGGCAGGAACAGGTATCTGGAGAAAACTCCTTTTGGCAAAAACATCTCCTTACATTGACCTGAATCCATCGTGCAACACTGACCTGAGGCTGAGCAGATCTGGGAGCTCTGTGCTGAAGCGGACGGCCCTTGTCCAGCTACACACTCTGCATTACCTCTGGCTGCCATCTGAGCCCTTGTGGAGACAATTCTGAGCAATAAACTGGCAGAGAATTAGGGAGAGGACTCTACAGTCCCACTGGCTGCTCTATCACTTCCAGTTTGCTTCCCGAAGGGGACAGCAGGATGGTCTCAATCCCTCATCCTCTTTTATCTTGGTTGCCTCATCACCACATCCCACCACCACTTCTCAGCTGCACTCTGTCCCCTTACTCTTACTGTATCAGCGGAGATAGTAAGCCTACAGAACTCTTCCTGCTGGGGGAGCTTCCTGCTGCTTCAGCAAGGTTGAGGGCCTCAGAGAACGCTCTTTCTGGATGACCTGCCTTATCAGCTCACCATCTAGGTGGACCACATCCAAAAGAGGAGAGCCAGCACAAAAGAGCGAGAGGGACTGCTTAGCTAGAACAAGGCGAGAAAGACAAAGAGACAAGGCAAACATGGGACTGCCCCTTTTGGAGACAGCAAGCATGTTATGCTGGTTAAGGATCTCATAAGATCTCATCCTAAAATGTGCTCCTTTACCATGGCAACTTCTAGCTGATGTAACCAGACATCCACTGGCTGCTCCATACACAGGAGTCTCCTTTTCAGGTCTGGTCATCCAGAAGGCTCATGGATTTTCTGAAAGGCTTTTTGCCCAGTATGGGCTTGCAAATTTATTAGAAGTTCTGCTGTCTTTTGTTACTTGCTCCTCCAAATAGTTTTCAGCCTCGTTTGTTGTTCTGTGAACTTTTGGCACTGCTGTGTTCTCGCATTTAACATGGCAAAACTGGATCTTTTCTCTGTTCATCACTTGAGCACAACTCCAGCTTTTTGAAAACTATCCTCTTTTTTCTACAACCTCCTTATGCTACTGTTTATCCTTAACAGCTTCTTTTTACCCTTTAAGTCCTTCTTGGTATGCATTTGCCCTGTGATTCTGATACCATGACCTAAAGCCACATACATGTCAAATACACTGGTGCAGTCAACTGCCTGTCTTGCCAGCAGCACCCTGTGCAGGGGAAGACACAGGCACAGAAGCACCTGGGCTGGGGTGCAGAGCTGGAGCAGAAGGACTGTGCCCAAAGGCATGGGATGGCCACCATCCAGCACCCCAGCTCCCTGCCTGCTGGGCACCACCCAAGCTGGCACAGGTCAGATGCCAGCTCCTGCCCTGCCTGCCCCCAGTTGCAGCTGACGATGGTGGAGAGGGGAAGGCTGCCAAGCATGGATCTTCAGAACTTGGAAGAGAAATGGATGTGGTGCTTCCTTCCTCCCTGGAATAAGAGTTTTTACCTTAAATCAAAGGCTGGCAAAGTGACAGTACCTAAGACCAAATTATTTAGCACTGGGGATGATTTTTCCTGTTAAAGGTCGCTGGTGCTAGAAGAGGGAATTCAGAATATACGCAAGACTAAAACCTGATCTGCATTTTGACCTGTACTACTGCACTCTTTATTTAGACCCATGTTCATGCTGTCCCTTTTGCTTTTCATTTAACTAGCCAGTGTAGCAGGCTTTGATAGCTGCTGCAGCTGTTTGCACTGGGAGTGCTATTCCTTTCCCAGGTGCTGGTTCTCCCCTGTCTTCATGCAGAGATTAAAATTTAACTCTTACCTCCCTCATCTGTTTGGCCTGCTTTGTTTCTCCTTTCCATTCTCTTGCACTATAACCAAGTAGATCAACTTCTGGCAGCACACTGAGATTCCCTAAATTGAGATTGATTCACAGATCAGTTATGTTCTGCTGTTCTGCAACTGAAGGGGCGTTGCGGGGGTGATTAATGAATGTGGAGTGACAACAAAAAGCTTACTTATGAGTTTCCTCTGAAGATAGTTGCTCCACCTGAAATATAAATGATAGAACAGGTGTCAACAAGGAGGTGTCAATGGTCAGTATTTACTGAAATAAGCAACAGTGTGGAAGATTAAAGTCTGCATAATAAAAACCTACCATTTCAGTAGCCGTGCTAAAAAGCTGTATAGCCTTCTGCAATACCAAAAAACAGTGGTGAGCAAAGTCATGCTTAACATTAGCTGCACTTTCACTTTTTGCCACAGGAGACACAAGGATTCCTTGCTGGCTGTTTTCCAGGACCACACCTCATGCCTTCCTAAAATAGGGATAAAAAGAGAGAGGGAAGAATCTTAGCACTGTTTTGAAGTACTTGTTTCTATTTGTTTTCTTACAAAAAGAAAGATCATTCAAGTATGATACCACTTCAAATGAAACACAAAACATGACATGCAAAAGATTATATTTTACTTAATACACATAATTTATATACTTAGTTCTCCGAGGTTTAGGGATTTGGGTGCACATAGTTCACATTTCCATGCTTTTCTGCACACAGTGAAGGCTACATATATAGTTAAAATGGAGTCACAGGGGGACTGGTATCAAAGACACTGCTCAATAACAAAAAAACCCCAAATTACTTTTGTTTACTTCAGCATGTGCTGATCTAGAGACCTGTACTGTCATTATTTTGTCTCTAAGTCATGGCTTTAAAGACCAGGGGTTCCTAGGACTTACTTGTAGTCAACAAATGGGCCATATAAGGCAATATTAGCTGACTAAGCATCATACGACTGCCTGGGGAATTAAAGGAATGCTCCTGCCTCAATTTGGGTAAGTTTAGGGTCAATTTAAAACTCCAGAGAAAGATCCTCTCCAGGGATTTGGTAGAAAGAAGCTCAGGAGATCATCACGAAGGGGGAGCATGCTCACTGTTCTTCACAGACATAAACAAGGACAAGATTCTGTCGCGCCCTTGGCATTACAGACAAGGTTAGGGAAGGTTACAGTTTTCTGTTGTTGAGAAGAAGACCTACAAGTGAGAGAGGGCCTGGAATCTAAATAGTTGACAAAGGCAGTATCTGCTCCCTAAGTGAGAAATTTGTCCTCTGGAAGAAATTTGAATATAGGAAATTCCCAGGGCTCATGATGAACAGCTGCTCTGTTATTAACTTATTTATTGATTTAGTACAAAACTTTAGGAGAACTCAACTTTTTATAAAGACATCCGCAGAGAAGGCTGAAAAGATCCTTCTCCAGGGAATCTACAGAGGGAATTACTCATTCCACATAGTTTTATGTCAGCTGAACTTCTGCTCCTCCTGGCTTTAACAGGAAATTTAAGAGGGGCTTAAGTTTTCCAAGTAAGTTAAGCCCATGCACTGTGGACAACAATCCAGTCAAAGAGTTATATATCAATTCCAACCTTAGCCACAAGATAAACAGTGATGCACTCATTTTTATGGGCACTGTTGCATGTATATGGAGCACTGCTTATACTTGGCTTTTCCCAATAATCTGTTGTTTGAAGAAGTTTTATTACAAGATGTTGTGCTAGTCATCTGGTGATGAGACCCACACCTCATCTTGCCCATGAACTAAAAGCAGGTCAAGAGCTGTAAATAAAAAAGTGTCAACAAACTGTTAACGATGTTATCAGAGGTGGGGTTGGGGTGCTAGTTCTGAAGCTCCAGAAAATGTTTATTATTGATGCCAAGTAACAGACAACAAAACCTCAGGTGTAAGTTTGGAAATGGAAAACCTCATGGAAAAACCAGATACTCCCACTTAAAACGCACACACACATATACACACACTCACACTTCCCACTGAGGGACACCAGTGGGTACATTCTCAATAAGCACACAAACTTCTACCTAGAGAACAACTGAGAACTAACAATCCCAGCAGAATCAAGCCATCACAATTTCTTCTCTCTCTTCTGTAGCATAAAAGTATCAGCACTGAAAAAAACCTCAGTGGACTGTGAATAACTGAACCTTCTGTCAACTAGAACGGAACCTGATGGCTCACAGACATTGTTCAGCCCATAGATCAGTGGGTATTCTGGATTTACACTGTTGTATGCAAACCAATGATGACCGAAATTAACACCAATTTAAATACACAGTATCAAAGGGAAGTTGCAGCAGACTTTCATTTCATTACTTAAAATGACTGTATGGCCCACTCCCACTTTTGATTCTGAACAAACTGGGTCTATAAAAAAATTAAGAGCTGATCCATCTGTTAAAATTACATACTTTGCATTATGGAGTACCAAGAAATACATGTGAATGCAAAATTTCTTCCTTCAGTCCTTCTACAGGCAGAAAGATGAGAGCTCCACATCAGCTTTTACACTGAATCAAGCAATCTTTTGAAAACGTTTTGATGGTAATAATCCTGAAAAAACCTCAGACTATTGGAGTTCAACAAGCTCTCTTCCAATGCACATGGTTAACAGGTGCTTGAGCAACTGCTCTTGAAGGAGTGCTGGGAAGCACAGACTTACTGATTTCCATCAGAAACACAAAGCAGTGTCAGAGAACACAAGATAATCAAATATTGCTCACCCATTTTTATTTAATATGGGGGATTTATAAATAGGTATTTCCCTAATAGAAAGCCTAGTGGGTGATGGGAAAACCTGCAAACAAGTGGTTTTGAGTATTTTTGCTACACTTGTATTGCAGCATACCTTGGACTTCATAAACTTTCCCTCCTGTCATGGGAAAGCTGCTGTTCAAACAGCACTTTGTGATTCAGTTAATACTTTCAGTGCTTATGTCACACTTAGAAATTAATTACATTTTTTACTCAAGTAAATGACATTTAGAAGTAGCAGTTGGATTGCAAAGTACTGCTGGTAAAAATACATCATGAGCATAAATTAAAAAAGGTGGCAGCTTAAAATAGATCTTTCCACTCCCCCTCCCTGCACCCTCCAAAATTCTTCAGAAACCAATGAGCAATTAAATTAATAACACATTAGTGGGGGGAGTAAAATAAACCCATAGATTTTTAAAGCAAATCCATCCTCTGGGATATGGACACAATTCATCCAGTTCTTCAGGAGGCAGTGCCAGGAGCATTTGCTGCTGTGACCAGCTGCTGGGCTCCCATCTTCTTGAAGACTGACTGTGAGCATCAGTATAAAGACAGGGAGGCCTGACTCTTGCCATGCAGAAATTTGGAAGAACAGAGGCTGAACAGTGCTGGAGTAGGAGCTGATAGCAGTGTTTATCTTACAATGCAAGTAGTTCACCATGCTTTCTTTTCATGCCACATCAGCTTCCTGCTAGTGCCAAGCCTTAAGCTTTTTCCCTCCTGCAAAGTCAGCAGGAGAGACACACAGAAGAAGACAACCAACAAAAGAGGCCATAAAAAAGATAAGTAAGAGACACCTGCAACATGTTTCATTCTCAAGTAACTCAGGAAGAATCTCTAAAGGATTTGCTTCACATTTGACACTCTCACAACTTTTTTGGAAGCTGCCACCTTAAATACTCATAATTGACAAAATGCAAAATGTCAGAGATCAGCTTGGGAACTTGTAGAGAGCACTGTATGCACTACTGAATATTCCAGCATGTCTGATGGCACATTCCCCCTTTACTTTTTTTCTCCATGCCGTTAACAAGGCCATCAGAAAGATAACAGAGCATCTTCCCAAATTAAAACCTGACAGAATGATTTCTTTTCGGGACATTCCTCTTCACCCTCTTTTTGGTACTGAAAGCAGGACACAGGACTTGTCACCATAAAGTGGCCAGGTTTCATACTCCCATTACACAAAACTATGTTCCTAGTTCCCTAAAAGCAGGTATACCCTCATTCAAAGAGGGAGGCAGAATGTGGGACCCCTCTGTTCCAGCCATCCTGCTGCCCACCTGTAGCATTCCTTCTCCCTCCTCTGTTGGGTGCAGAAGTAGGCAGGGAGACCCCTCAACTGAGACATGCACAGCTTGGCATGGAGATCCAAGTCTGCCTGTGTTCATGGTGTGCATGCAGAGTTCTCTTCACGTTGTTGCACATTGCTTTTTTCCAGATTATACACCATCAATACCAAGGTATGTTACAGAACAGGCTAAGTCCCTCTTTCAAGGGAAAACAAACAAACTTACCCTTATAGAGCAAGCACAAGCATGATGCACATGTGTACAAAGACTTCAACTGAATGAGCCAAGAGGAAGACACAGAAAAATTATTATTATTAATTTTTCAAATTCAATATCTACAAAAGATTATATCCCATTAGAGTTTAGAAAACAGAAATATGCCTTTTTAAGTGGTGCCAAGAGATTACAAACTCTTTGATTTCCCAGTTTATTATCAGCACCACACCAAAAACATAAAGAATACTGAAAACAGATCAAACACATACCAAGATATGTGGGAAGCACTGCTTAATTCAGTAACTATTTCATTACAAATCCCTTCCTTTACAGAGTAAAGCAACGTCAACTTGTTAAGCAACATTCACCTGTTCTAACAAACAGGAGAGATGAGGATCTCTCCTTGGTATAATAAGAAAAAGAAAATAATTTACAGACAAAGATGGTAATCGTCAGTGACTTATTAAAAGTTCAACCATGTCTGCTGATCAGATCTCTTCTAATAAAAAAAAAAAAACAAACCAAACCAACAAACCAGAATCCCAACCCCAAACCATACCTAGAATCACACAATTATCTAGCAAACAGAATAGTTTTGGTAACACTGAGGCCCATCAGTCACAAGAAGGGTTTTATTTGCACAGCTGTTCTGCATAGGGCTGTCCCAACTGCCCTCTTAGCTCTCTCAGTCTTCTTTCAGAAAAATATAGAGAATATAGAGCTGGCAGCCTTCTTCGGACCCCCTGATCATCAACAGGAACTGCTGGTGTTAATGCATCTATCCAGCTGGGACACATACTTATTCCTACTGTGCAGCAACAACCATAATGTGTTCTTACCCACCATGTGATCATCTAAAATATACCCTACTAGAGCTACCTTTACAAAACCAATTTCAGCTATATAATCAAGGTATTAATGCATGCCTTAGCCTGCACATACCATTTCTCTCTACAAATGCCTATGAGAACAAAAGGAAAGTTCAATTCTTCATTTCCTGTACAATTCAGCTTCCTTTTTAAGGCACAGGGTGCTTCATCCAAGACCTTCAGATGAATAACGCTTAGCCACACTTCCATTTAAGTAAGAAAAAACATGAGAGAAGCCTTCTGAGAATTTACAGTCCAGAATACTGAATGAGAAACACATGAAAAGCATTTCATGCCATTAAAAAACCATGAATCTCTCTAAAACGGTTATTTCTGAGTTAAGAAAAAAAAGAAAATAATAAAATAATCTTTTAAAGAAGAATCCTCTGAAATCTCTGCTACTGTTTTTTCTTAATGTGGAAAAAAATCTGTTCCCATCCAAAATTGCTATTTAATGCCTGTACACTTCAAACAGAACTTACGTAAATGCACTAAATCTATTATTTGAAAGAAGCCCACTCTAAGAATTCTTATTCTGCCTGCTGCAGAGTTGCATGCTGAGTCATTCCTAATGCCAGTCATGGTTGTTTCACAATTTTCAAAATACTTTTCTTTTTCCTTTTTTTTTTTTTTTGCCATGCTGAATCCAAACTGACAGAATAAAGGAAGTACTTTCCTCCTGAACATCTTAAATCTAGCTGACAAGTATAAATACCTTGGGCTTTTTATGCGGATGTGTCTAGATAACTGAAACCTGGTTAGGGGGGGAAAAAAGAAAACATAACAATTATTTTCCTCCTCCTGATTTTTAAATCTTGTTTGCTAGACAGCACAAGACTTGTACCTACCACCCAACCCTCCAAGAATGCACAGTCATTAGGTGCTCAGGAGGCTGGGGATACCACAGGCAGCATCCCTCCTGGTTTCTCCAGGCAGAGGTCCAGTGGCAGCTGCCCCACTCCTGGGATTCCCCAGTGCAGGAAGTGTCCCTGGCCCTGCCTGGATGCTTTGTAAGCACATATCACAGGACAGTCCAAAAAATTTTAAGCTACCTGTTAATAAAAAGTTATCCCAACTGGTATCCAGGAAAACAGCAGGATCAAGTAACCCATGACAAACAAAAAAATCAACTCTTCTGAGCTTGTTTACTGTCCAAGGAGAAAGCCAGGCCCCTCTCAGCAAACTACATCCATGTCGCTCATCATTCCCATCTCTGTACAGGGTCTGACTGCTGCACCCCACAGAGATTTTGTGTCTGTCTCCAGAGCATGGCCCTCTCCTAAGTGTACCTGATTCTGTGTGCAGGCCATGCAGAGCTGCATATTTTTCACGTGGATTAGTAAATACAAATAATTTATAATTAATAATCACAAAAGGTTCCTATCTCCTGGTGGTACACCAGATCACAAAGCTTGTGCTTCCTAAGCAGCTATGTGCAGAGGTTATTCCAGCAATGTTATCTGTTTCCTTGGGAGTTTTACTTTGTGTCTTGCCCTCCTTCCAAGACAGATTAGAAGCACAAAGCAAGGCCAAAGAAAGCAAAATATAAAAGCCATCACCCTGAATGCAAATGGCAGAAATTGGTCTTGCATCTCGTTCCCCCTGCCTCTCAGTGTCCAGTCTAACAAAAGCCAAAACTTCAGCTTTATTCTGCAGACCTCGTGGTGTTTGTATGGAAGCAGCTGGAGTGTTTAAACCCTGCTCTCTCTTCATCATTTCAAGGGCAACACTTTAAAACTGGCATATTTTAATTAACTCAAGCACACAGGAGTCCTCTGCCTTTTTGTCAAGAGTGCATTACCAGGCACTTCTGGCCTAAAATCTTAAGCAAAAAAGTCTTGTTGAAAGGTAAAACTGACTGCATCAAGATAACTTACATTTCAGTTACTATCACTCAGTGTAATACCAAAGTCATAGCTAACAAAAACATTTCATAAAAATGTGATTCAAGAATATTCTGTGTGGGAGCTGTCTACTTGTAAATGCACATTATAATTATTAGTAGTATTATTATGCATAATAATATCACTTGTCATTATTGTCATTGCTAATGCACAGTTGGTATTTTTACAGACATTTGGATGCAAGAGAAGTTTCAAACGAAGCACTCTAGGCATCAGTTGCAGGGATCAAGAGACCAAAGCTCCCTGACACCTCTGCATTTGCACAAACTGCCTAAAAGCTGGACAGTTATGTGGGAAGGACTAAATAAAATACGAATCATGCAGCCCTGTAAAATATAGTTAAGTATGACCCTGCATACTGAGCTCTTTTTCAGGGGCTGGCACTTGGCAGAGGCATAACTTACTTTCACTTGTAAAGTAAGAAAATTAAATACAGGGTACTGGATAGTTTCTGACGTGGAACCCAGCAGTATAATTTTTAAAGTTCTTCATTTATATGAAATCCCCTATTTTTAAGGCCTTGGCCTTTGGCAAGAACATCACAGCTGAAATTCATGTGCAGGAAATGACACAAAATGAAACCAGAATTGCAGGACAATAAACATATCTCCAAGCTGCTCACAAACAAGCCCATGGCACGGTGCTGTGCTCAGAGCAAAACTGGGGAAAATGGGTAGGGCTTCTCTTTGTCGTACAGACAGACCTGAACCAAGTTTTTAAGTTTGCAAAAGGCCAATTTTGCACAAACTCAGCAATTAAAACCTTGCTGACCATTCGAGGGAGGCAGTTCTGCCCTCCACTGTCGTGAGGCCCCACCTGCAGTACTGCATCCAGTTTTGGCACCCCCAACATAAGAAGGATGTGGACCTAATGGTGCAAGGTGTTGGGGTCTCTCCCCCTGCCATGTAGCCTGGGAGAGGGGCCCTGAGGGCACAGACACGGGGTTTCCCTGTCCCTGCTCAGCCTCGTTCCCATTGGTTGGTTTGTGTTCCCTGCGCGGGCAGAAGGACCCTTGGTCCCGTGACTGGAACAGTTCCTCGGCAGAGCTCCGGCCTTGCGGCTGGAGAAATAAACATCTCTGAAACAGCTATCAAGAATCTGTCTGTCCGTATATATTTCCTTTCCACGGGACTCCTGGTTTGGTATATGTATGTTGCAGGATCCCCACTGCAACATAATGGTGGAGAATTGTGAGCAGAACGATCCCCGATCCCTAAGCGACTGATTTGTGTGAGTAAACCCTGGAAACTTTGGATTCCTCTTCTTGGTTTTGCTTTGCTATTCCATATCTAAACTATGGAAGAACCGTGGGAAGACTCTTGGCTTTCAGAGCCGCATATGGACATTTATCTCAAACTTAAAATGATTCTTGAACAACGATTTGTAAATTTTAGCTTGATTCAAGCTCAAAAAGAACTGAAACACTTCCTGGCATGGTTGTTTAAGAACTTTTTCTATGTTTCTTGGGATTTAATTCTTACCAAGGGCTTTTGGAAAACCGTTTGGACACAGTTAATACTGGAGTCAAAATATATGCCGATGGAAGAATATTTTCGTGAATATTATTTAGTTACCGAGACTGTTGAGCAATGTCAGCTGTGTCCTGGCGAAGGGAAGCCTGGCTCAGGGACCGTGCGGCCCAGGCCACGTGCACCGAGCGCTCTGCGAGCAGCAGCGAGGCAGTTCCCGCGCGCGGGCGGAGCCACGCGAGCCGCAGTGTCGGGGCTCTGCCGAGGAACTGTCACAGTCACGGGACCAAGGGTCCTTCTGCCCGCGCAGGGAACACAAACCAACCAATGGGAACGAGGCTGAGCAGGGGCAGGGAAACCCCGTGTCTGTCCCCTCAGGGCCCCTCTCCCAGGGCTACACGGCAGGGGAGGGACCCCAACAGCAAGGTCCACAGAGGAGGCCATGAAGATGATCAGGGGGATGAAGCACCTCTCTTATGAGAACAGACTAAAAGAGCTGAGGTTGTTCAGCCTGGAAGGCTCCTACAAGACCTTACTGCACCTTCCAGTAGCTAAAGGGGCCTACAAGAAAGATGGAGAGGGACTTTTTACAAAGGGATGTAGTGACACGACAAGGGGTAATGGCTTTGGACTGAAGGAGGGCAGACTGAGGTTAGATATTAGGTAGAAATTCTTCACTGTGAGGCTGATGAGGCACTGGAAGAGGCTGCCCAGAGAAGCTGTAGATGTCAAATCCCTGAAAGCATTCAAGGCCAGGTCTGATGGAACTCTGAGCAACCTGTCTAGTGAAAGGTGTCCCTATGCAAGGCAGGGGGGTGGAACTAGATGGTCTGTAAGGTCCCTCCCCACCCAAAATATTCTATGGTTTCCCTGGTGGCAGCTGACCTTCAGGCAGTGCCAAGCACCTTGCCTTGACGCTGCTTTGCTGCACAAGATGCAAGGGCAGACTTGATGATGGTCAATGCCTCATGGACATCACATCATATCAAGGCACTAGTTTGATGCTAAGGTACCCATTTCTCACTTTCATAGCACTGTTTACCCAGCATGACTACCGTGCCCTGGAAACATGAACGCTAAACACTTAAAATATGTGGGAAACCCCAGCAACATATTATATATGGACAAGGAACCAGAGACGGGGTCCTGCTGAAGACCACGAGTGGAACTAGCAAAAGGACCAGAGACTGACCATACACAGCCACATCTTGCCACACTTTTAACCCTCCACCATCACAGAACATGGCTCAAATAAGACAACACAACTTTTCTGCTCAGTCTACAGCATTCTCCTCAGAAAAATGTTTGTTTAAAGGAAAGTGTGGGCAGTACAGGTTGCCTTGTTTGACACATCCCTCTGCACAGGTACATAGTGGCATCTGTCCTCACTGGTGACATGGGGACAGGAGCTAGAGACACACTTCCTCTCTCTGTCAGGAGATTCCAGCATGTCTCCACAGACTACAGAGAAATCCCAAGCATTTGGGTCTGGATCTTGAGAATGCCAAAAATGTACAGTGTGTAGAGCAGTGAAAAAATGAGAAGAAGCTACAAGCACAGCATAAGGCTGAAAAGAAACTAAAAGCTACGGACTTAAAAATTTCTCAGAAAATTAATGAAGAAGCCTGTAGAAGTTTTGAAGTATTTTACAATGTTTGCCTCAAGAAGTGGTCAGCAGTATCCTTATTTCCTTTTTGTTCTCACTTATGCTGGGGAACAGCTGTTTCATGCTTTTATGTTATCAGGCAACAGACAGCCCAACCATGAGTTTTACTGTTCATGGGAAAAAACCAAACTTTCCATCAAATCAAATTCTGTAATATGCAAACTAACACCTCAGAATTGGTACAAGATCCCTAGCAACAAACTCCCCTCTTAAAACTGTCAGTGACTGCTGTTACATTGCTGCAGCTGAAGAACTGAAACTCGTGTTTTCCATCATGAAACGCTGACATTTTCTCTAATAAGTAGCTGTTTCTCTGTCTTTCTGGAGGGTACAGCATTGTTGTGTCTGATCCAGATCACTGCAACCACGCACTGAGGAACTGGCATTTGCTATGCCAGGAATCCCATGAACAGAGCACACGGGCAAAGTTCCCTGGTACTGCTACAGGCTGGCACCACGCCAGCTGCATCACCCCCAGAGTGCGGAAAGGATGCCCTGTGTTCACCGGGCCTTCCCAAATTCCATCAAAGCAGAAAACAGAGCCTGAAGTGCCTCAGGGCCAGATGTCAGACAGCAACTCAGATTGGTGTTTGACTTAGAAGAGTACTAGAACTCTTTTAGAAGTCAGACTGACATAAAAACGCCATTAGAATATGACTTATGCAGCCCAAAGGTAATTTATAAAAAATAAATTCACAGCCTAAAACAAGAGCAGATTAAGGAGCTCCTCAAGGTAAATTTTATGCCATTCTAATCACACCCAAATTTAGTTATGCAAGTGTAATGAAAGCAGTGTGATTGTATTACCTTTTGACTCCTGAGCACTGGTTATTCCCTGTGTTTTTAAAACAACTAAATTATACCCATAGTCATCTGCCCTAGGACAGTTTGGCACCGTGACTCCCACAGTTCAGCGGTGCTGGGTTGGGAGGTGCAGCAGAGGTATTTCTGAAATCTCAAGCTCATTTGCCTGGGTAGTCATGCAAGATCAAACATTTTCAAACATTAAGCTCAAGAAAAACTGCATACATTTTTGAAAAACCCTTTAATGTTTGTTGTCTGATAATGCTGGTAGATAAGATGAAAAGATTCAACTGGAAACTATATCAAAGAAACAAGGTGGACAGAAAGTCTTGATGCTGAATGGGAAATTAAGACCACCTAGGCAGGCAACATGTTCCAAACAGTTAAACAAAGTGAAAAAAACCCTTATATCCAAAAATGGCAAAAAAATTTCAGAGCTACAAAAATTTAATTTTTTTTAAATTCCAAATACAGATACTTAACCATAAAAGCACTTAGATTTAAATGCTGACCAGCATTTTCATGCTGCTTTTTCCCTTCAAAACCAATTCTAATACCCTTCACCTGATAGTGTTTTAGACAGACAGGCAAAATGGCATCTTTTCCTCTTACCGTATGGAGACCCCCTCAGCTTCTAATCAAATTATTTGTCCACTAGCAAAGAAATGAAATTCTTAAAGAAGCAAACTTCACTAACTACAAAGGAACTTTCTGAGCCTGTCATTTCTTCCTGTTTCATGTATTTTGCCTCTCTGTTTCATCACTTGCTGAAACTGGAGCGGGCCAAAGGACGGAAGTGGGAATAACGGTACTTGTGCATACTAGCAATGGAGCAGGTAGCACCATGCTAGCTTGAACTCACTCACTAAATACCACAGAAATCTGGTTCTTTCTCCACTGCAAAAATGAAAGTATAAGCTGCATACAATTTGTACAGCTCCTTCAAAAGGAAGACAAGCTGGTTTAGTAAGAAAGACAGTGCAATGAGAGCTGGATGAGTAACCATCAAAGCAGAAATGTATCACAGAATGTACAGTACAAAAGCAAGCTAGCAGGGCATGGTCTCTTCAGTCTAAAAGATCACTTCTCAGTGACATAAGAGATCATAGAATCACAGAATCATTTAGGTTGAAAAAGGTCTTTAAAATCAAGTCTAACTGTTAACCCAGCACTGCCCAGCCCACCACTAACCATGTCCCTAAGTGCCACATCTACATGTCTTTTAAATATCTCCAGGGATGGTGACTCAACCACTTCCCTGGGCAGCCTGTTCCGATGCTTGAACACTGTTTCAGTGAAGAAATTTTTCCTGATATCTAATCTGAAACTCCCCTGGTATGACTCGTTACTTGGGAGAATAGATTGACCCCTACCTGGCTACAACCTCCTTTAGGTAGTTGTAAAGAGCAATAAAGTCACTCCTGAACCTCCTTTTCTCCAGGCTAAACAGCCCCGGTTCCCTCTGCTGCTCCTCATACGCCTTGTGCTCCAGACCCTTCACCAGCTCTGCTGCCCTTCTCTGGACACACTCCAACACCTCAGTGTCTTTCTTGTACTGAGGGACCCAGAATTGGACACAGGATTAGAGGTGTGCCCTCAGAAGTGCTGAGCACAGTTGGACAATCCCTGCCCAGCTCCTGCTGGCCACACCATTGCTGGTACAGGCCAGGATGCCCTTGGCCTTCTTGGCCACCTGGGCACACGCTGGCTCGTGTTCAGCCATGCCTGACACCGAGGACCACCTGCAGCTGGCCCCTTCCTGGGTCCTCCTGAATCACACCTGCATTTATGAGCCCCTTTTTCCTAAACCTTCACGCTTCTGATGGAAACAGAAGCCAGTCCGCAACACGTAAATCCATAGTGCACACAGTAAGGAAAAAAAATTGCCGCCCCCGAAACAAACAGCCAAGCCCCGGCCGAACACCCGAGCTGAAAGCGGCGCACGCTGTTGCTTTCAAACCACGATCCCCACGCAGGTCGGCGCTAACTCCGCACCCAGGACACAGCAGTTCCCCAGGGAAGCTCAGCCCGGCTGGCACTCCCGGCATTTCCCCGCACACCCACGGCCGCCTCTCCGCAGGCGGTGCCCGCAGCCCCCGGCCCCGCCACCACACGGGCGGAGGGCACACCCGGGGTGGTCTCGCCGGGATGCCCTTAGGAGCAGCTTTCCGGGAATCGCGACTTCTGGAAAACAGCCCCCAAAGAGTCAAGTGGAAAACAAAATGGGGAAAATAAACAGCAAATATAGCCAAACTCTCATCGCGACTTCGGGGACCCTCGGGGACCCTTCGGGCCCGCCCGCCAGCCCCGCCGCGCCTCACCCGCTCCGCCGCTCCCCTGCTGCGCCTTCCGGGCTCCAGCCCGGCTGCAAAGGCAGCGCCGGCACCGCCCGGGGCGGGGATCCCGCGGGGCCGCCCCGCTCCCGCTCCCGCTCCCGCTCCCGCTCCCGCTCCCGCTCCCGCTCCCGCTCCCGCCCGGCCGTGCCCGGGAAGCGGCGAGGAGGGATAACCTGCTCTTCCATCTCTCGGCCTGTCTCCCCGCGGAGTTCTCCATTTCCCCAGCAACCCTTGTCGCTCCTCCGCCAGTGGGATACAGTTTGTGCTTGGGTGTCACACTACGCTGTTTTACATTTCATAGCAGCATGGAATCATACAATGGTTTGGCCTGGAAGGAGCCTTAAAGATCATCTAGTTCCAACCCTCTGCCATGGCTAGGGACACTTCTCACTAGACCAGGTTGCTGAAAACCCCATCCACTCTTAACTCTTCCAGGCATGGGGATGCCTGAAACATTTCTAGGGATCCTAGTTCCCTGAATGGAGACCAACACCATCATCACCTGTTTGAAATCTAGCCATTATATGTAAACACAACTTAATAACTTTGAAGTTGTTGGTTGGTTTTCGTTTTTCCCCTATCATTAAATGTTGATTTCCTCAACAAATCACTCTTTAACAAGATGGAGTGCATTCATCCAAAAAGAAATTCCTCTTTGCCAAGTATCTTCCCTTATAATGGGCTTTTATGTGTAATTTCTCCCAGATATGTAGAGAATTTGCATAGACTGGTGTACTTTCTTTTCTGGTTACATATTAAAGAACAGTTTTCTTCCATCTCAATAAGGACTTTGCAGGAAAAACAGAAAGGAATTGTGATGGTCCAAACAAAGACTTAAACTTTTACAGAGTTACAAGCAGTTTGCTCCAGTACAAAGCTGAGACAAACTTACACAGTCTTTTTTTATTGGATTTTGTTTGTGTTTGTTTGGGATTTTTTTTCCCCTAAAATATCACAAGATATTAAAATGGTTGAAGATCAAGACTTTTCATGAAACAGCGAAGAGATTTGTACTGCCTGGCATGAATATCAGATTGTTTCTCCCTCCATTTCAGTTAATCTGGGCAAGGAACAAAATAGGCAAAACCTGCTAAATATTGGTGTGCCAAGCATTCACTTAGGTGCGCTCGCAGAAAGCCAGACACATTTATCCATGTAAAAGAAAATCTAGGCTTAAAACTCAGCTAAAAATAGCGAAAGCAAATAGTTGACTTAAGAGGCCTAAAGCTGTCAGTTGTGTAACAGCACTGTCTGCTACTCCATCAAAAAATCCATCCGGAAAAAAAATTTCTAAATGCCACCTCCATGCCTCTCCGCAGCATCGGTTACCTGGTGCTTTCTGTCTGGACTAGCAGATTGTGTTTAATGTAGCTGTGTCTCAGGAGCTGCAGCTGAAAGAGATGCTGTCAGGATATAGCTCACCTGAGTATAGTATCCACCTAAGAAGGCTCAAAGTGGCTGGAATTTATTTCTGAGCCACATCTTGTCTGCAGTTACCACATACTTCAGCTTCCCTTTCCAGCTTTTTTCTTGCCTTGGCCAGGCCAGTGTTGGTGGCAGTGGGTGGTTTAGCATTGCAGCTAAATCCAGGTTTGCCTCTTTCTGCCTTCTCTTAACCTGTGTTAGGACTTTAGGATTTAATTGGTGATCTCTTTGTGCAGGCAGGCTTGAAAGTTAATGTTTATCTGGCTGCTGACTCATCAGAGGAGAGAGATGGAATGTATAGTACAAATGCTACAGATCAACCGCCGTATCCGTAGGTCCTTCCCATTTCACGGCTCTCTGCTCTCACCTCCGTGCATTTATTGAGCACTTCAGTGCAATCTGGAGAATGGCCTTGCCCTCTATGCATGGGAATAAGCTCTGGGGCAATCAATCAATCAATCAATCAGAGATAACTTACTTGAAACTCTTGAGAGATTTTTTTAAACTAACACTGTCCATTGTGTCTTTTCTTCCACCTTAAGCTGTTTCTGGACCTCTTCCCTGAGTCACAAAGAGCTCTCTAGGACCTTTTTCCATTTGCAGGCTTTGGCAGGAAAATGTTGTCTCTCCTCCTTGTGAGTGAGATGGGACAGCCTCTACCTGCCTCCCTCCTTGGCACGGGATGTATGCACCGCTGTAAAACTGAGCCAGGTAACACTCCTGCACTGTTGGACTGTCTGTGCGTGCTGTTGCTGTTAGTTGAATGTGGGTTAGGATAATCCTTGAGAGAGCAAGCAAGATCCAGGTCTGAGCTGGGATCAACAGCAGAAAGGGAAATAGCTAAGTGGAAGGCAGTTTCTTTTACAAACTTTGCAAAATTGGAAACATGCTGCTACAAAGGTTCAGAAAGCTTCAGAAAACATCAGCTGCTCCAAAATGTTTCAGAGAATCATAGAGTGTTAAGGGCTGGAAGGGACCTTGAAAATCATCTAGTCCCACTGCCCCTGCCATGGGCAGGGACACCTTTCACTAGACCAGGTTGCTCAGAACTCCATCCAGTCTGGCCTTGAACACTTTCAGGGATGGGACATCCACAGCTTTTTTGGGCAACCTGTTCCAGTGTCGCTCCACCCTCACAGTAAAGAATTTCTTCCTAATGTCTAACCTAAATTTCCCCTCTTTCAATTTGTATCCATTCTCCCTTGTCCTATCACTGTAGTTCCTGACAAAGAGTCCCTCTCCAGCTTCCCTATAGGCCCCCTTCAGATACAGGAAGGTTGCTATGAGATCTGCACACAATCTCCTCTCATTCAGGCTGAACAGCCCGAACTTCCTCACCCTGTCTTCCTGGAGGTGCTCCAGCCTTCTTATCAACGTCATGGCTGTCCTCTGGACCTGCTCCAACAGAACAATGTACAGAGACAGAGAAGGCCTTACACAGCCCATGCATTCAACAGGTTTCAGCAGAAATAGTGCATCCTCTGCTTTCCGTCTGAGTAGGCAGCAGCTCCGCAGGGACAAAGGGGCAGCTCCACGGAGCTCAGACTGGAAGCAGCCTAAGCTGGATTCTCTTCCTCCAGACTTCCTGGTCATGGCATTTTGCATATGTTTGTGATACTCAAACAAGGCTAGGTCCTCATGGCAAAGTTCTACTGCTTAGGGATATTTATGACATTTTCTTCCTTTGGGGGAGAATTACGAATTTTCCCACAACATGAACCTCCAGGCTTTTCTGCAGGTCATGGCATTTCCAAGCTGCAGCCATGACTGTGACTACCTCCCTCTGCTTGTACCCACGTGAGACTGCACAGCAATTACAGCAAAAGCTTATACTGAAAGCCATTGCTAAGCAAGTGTGAAGACATTTTAACCGTGTCTGTTTAAACCCACAAATCAGCAGCCAAAGCAACTGCTATGCTCATCTGAAGGTGAGCAGCAGAATTACAATCATGGCACAAAGGATGCAACAATTCAAAACGAGTGCTGAGACAAAGGCAACAGCATCCAAGCCAGTAAAAGTAGGAAGCCTAGACACAGAACTGGTGACAGGCTCCTCCTTCAGTTTTTCAAGCCCATTTTTAACAGTCAAGAACCATTTCCTTGTTTAACATAACTTATTACTACTATCAAGGTCAGGTAGCCAGACACATAGGTAAAAGTAGTACCCATGCAGCTGTAATCAGCAGCACAGGATTTTTCTCAGCTGATCACCAGCTTGTTGACATGCTAAAATTTATACCACAGCAATATGATCTTACCAGCACTTCTCTCTGAGCTAATTCTGCTTCGCTTTTCTTGTTCAGTGAAGTGGTCTCTGTTCTTGCTGGCCTTTCTGTCATGTCGCCTCTGCATCTCCTCTCCAGAGTATCAACCCCAGCTGGATTTCTCTCCCCTGACTGCTTTTACTGGGGTTAGAAAATGAGTCTCTACAGACTCAGCTCGTCTTCACAGATCAACAAGCTGTGAAAGGATCTGGCTTCCTGTTTCATTTCCGTTGAAGTTTTCAAAGTCACACAGGCCGTCTATGCTTCTCCATATCCAAGCCACAAGAAGAAAATTGAGCATAACTCAGCTGTTTATAAAGGTCACACTGCTACATTCCTCTGCATCTCCCAAGTTGCTGCAGGGATGGAGTTTGCAGGGTGTTTTTCAAACTGTGATGTACCACCCATACATGATCTCTATCTCAGCGTTGTCCACAGAGAGTCACAGCCTCTCCCTTTCAGCTCCAATGCCGTGTTAGATTGCTAAGCTCTTAACATTACTTATCATGCAATCAATGTGACTTCTGTAGAAACAGTCGGACCATGAAGAGGAAACAGGTGGTCCACACGAGCATCCCTTCCCTATTAGTTGTGGACATGCTATGTAAAAGCAAAGTTTACACAGATATGGTTAAATCACTTCATAGATACAGTATTTTAAATTGGAGTAAGCAAAGGGTCCTTCGAGAGAGTCTTTCCTTTTCCCTCCTCACTCATTGTTTTAAGTTAAATGAGACAAGTGGTTTCTTACAATCTAAGACTATTAATTCCTTCTTACTTATGCTGTTGGAAGATATACCACAATACCACAGCTTACAAGTTCACTAAATCTAGTCTCCCACTCTAAGAATACCCATAAGTTCTTGTTTCAGCAGGAGAAGCAGCCACTTGCCCTTGCCTCCCAGAGATTCCTACTCTGTTAACAGTTGCTTCACATTTCACATGCATTTAAAAAAAAAAGTACAATTACTGCCTCACATTTTCCCTTTCACTAGAATGTCAGTTTCCCTTTTTACCACTTTTATTACAGTATTTTTGTCAATTTAGTTCTAAAATGCTATTTTTCCATTCTCACCCTAGGATCAGGAGTGTTTATTTAAAAAAAAAAAAAAAATTGAAAGGTGGTGTTGGGGATAGAACTGTTACCTATATTACATTTTTTCTGTTTGTTTGTTGGCACCTCAGAAGCTGAAGGCAAAGTCTGCTCTCCCTGCTCCAATCCAAGCCTTGGGCCCCATGACTGCAGGCCTGCTAACACTTCGTATTTCACCATTTACTGTGGAGGACAGAGGAGAGGAACAACAAAGAATTTTCTTTCTTGACATGTTCACTTGCTACCTTTGAATGCTTTCATGCTATTCATGCTCCATGCTAGTGAGCATCCAAAGGCTGCAAGTGAATTCTTAAAGACAGTGTTTAAATGTATATATATATATGTACGCACACATGCACGCGTTTATATGTATATAGGCATATTTTTTTGGTCTGTGTTCTGTTCCCATTAGCAGAATGAGATAGTTCTGAGAGCAGAAAAACTATGCACTGGGTAGAGGACCAGTGCATCTCCAAGGGAAGATCCTGAAAGAAAATTAGAAGGACAGAAGAAAGAAACACTGCACGTGCCCTTTTTTGCCTTCCTTGTTCAGCACTGGGTTTTTGGTTTGTTGGTTTTTTGTGGTTTTGTTTGTTTTTTTGTTTTTAATAAAGCAAAAAAAGCAAGCTGTTTAAATTTTACAGTGAAAATTAACTTTCTTTTCTGCATTGAATTCCCTTTAGTTACCTTAAATTCCTCTATTGTACTTCTTACTTAATTTTGGTCGGGTAGTTTGGTTTGCTCTTGCCATAAACTGTTCTGGGTATTTAGTACTTCCTACTCTTCATCTCTTCTTGCAGTTTCTACATTCTTTAACCCATATACCATAATGCCCAACCAAGCATAGCTGGTTCACCTGGATAACTCTTTAATACCTCTTTAGGCTTTATCCAAGCAGAAAAAGCATGGATTACCTCCCTTTCCTGCTCTGCTGGGGCATAAATATTTGCCCAAGATCTGCATTTCTTCCATACCCCAGTGAGCATCTTTAGGGCATGGTGAAAATGCTAGGACATCTGAACACTGTGGCACGGATCTAGGAACCTGAAGGAGTTTTGGAAAGTGATGCTGTCTTTGCTCCAGCAGGATTAGGTGACAGGCAAAGAAGGGCTCCAGAAGGGCAAAGAGGACAAACCAGGACCTTCTGCACCCCTTCCTTGCAGGAAAGCCCCAGCTGAGCCTTGGACCTGGACTAAGTTACAAGAAATACAGCATGAATTCCCCATATACACCATGCACCTTTTTTCTTAAATTAGAAACAGCTAAGAGGTTTATGCAAGATTATGGGGAAAAGAGAAAGACAAACCTTAAGTGGAGATGATGAGTTTGGTGTGCTGGAGCCACCTGGGCTGACAGAATCCACAAACCAAGAATAGCTGTGTTTTACTAGTGTTTGTTTGCGTGCCTGCCTATTTGCACTCTTTATCACATTCCCAAGCTGACAAGGAAATTTCCTTTGTCCACCCCCACACTTCTGCAGTGGGTGTTATCAGACGGCCTCTCCTACCCACGACATTCTCTTGTGTTTCTGTGAGATGCACCAAATGAGCTCTGCACTTGACTTCACCACAGCTCACTGTGGGTGTTCCCCTGCTAACCAGTGATAGGGGAGCTCTTGGTCTTCAGCAGCAGCTGGGAAACCCAAACATGACGTGGCACAACATCATCGAGCTCTCTGAAGGTTGGAAACACAAGATGGCCACCTGAGTTTGTCCTGGAGCTGCAGGCACTTCCATCTGTGTTGCTGAGCCCTAGAGCCAACTTCTTACTTTCTTCCTGCTTTCTCTCTTTCTACAGAAGCAGACTAAGGTTACAGAGACAAATATTCCCAACCTCCAGTTGTGTGCAGTCACTTTTGTTCTGCTGTAACGGGTTGTCCTACCATCTCATCTGCTACCTGGAAGAAAAATCACCCTTTCTGGAACCGCTATCCTTATTGCTGACTACTTTCTGCTGCAGCTGGATAGGTGGGGGCAGGAGAGCTGCTGTCCTAGGCAGGTGCTCAGCAGGTTAGTGGTTCAACAGGCACCCTTTTCTTTCTGAAGACTAATAAGGGGAACAGCATCAATACAATTTACATTCTGTATTTTGGAAGAATGAAAGGCACAGAATTGCCTCCTAGTGCCTGGGCTTGGGCACAGAAAATCAACTTGCTGGAGAAGAGGAATCCCTATTACAAAATCTGTGATGGATCTTGCTTTTTAACAATTATTTTAAAATCAAATACTTTGTACTTGGAATAAGAGCCCATATTATGATTTATTTTTATTAAGAAATCAACATGCAAAGGCTCAGCTGTTTCTCCTTCATGCTGAAAGATGTTACTGCCAGAAGAAACAACATACAGCCCATTCGTAGGCAATTTCCTTTTTTTTCCATGTCAAGTGTCAGTCAATCCCTGTCTTTGCAACAGCGACTAAATATTTATGTTTCACTGCCAAAAGTGCATAGCAGCAAACTAAAGCTAGCATTTTAAGACTTGTGTGCTATGAGTGACTCACTGAGACTGAGAGCACCCCCTTCCCTGGGGTTCTCCTCTGAAGCAGGAGGAGCAGCTGTTTTGTGCCACCCATAAGAACCACAGCAGTCACCAGCGATGGCTTGTTTTGTACAGGTACAGCAAAACAGGGTCACTGAGGGCAAGAAAGGAGCTCATTCTTTTCTAAGGAAGGAGTCACTCCAGCCCAAAACATCAAATGCCAACAGTGAAAAGAACAAACTTTCTTCAGAGGGAGACTTAGTGACGAGCAGGAAAATAAAACACATGTGAAAACCATGGGAAAGCTGTAGCCTGTACACGTAGGAACAACAATGGAAAAGTCATGGAGAGACAAGGGGGCCCATGCCCCCTTTCATAATGCAGCTTATTGGTCTAAATGTCTTTTAGATTAACAGAAACAGCAAGAGAAGATGCTCCTTTCTGAAAGACATTTTGTGCAGCTGGGTGCTTATTCAGAATTGCAAAGATAAACATCCTGGTTCTGTTTGGCATTTTCTTTCCCCCATCTCCTAACAATCCCCATCCATGCTGACAGCTGAAATTAATATATGTACTTCTTCATTTATCAGAAAAACAACCTGCTGCTAAACTAATATAGGCTATACTTAACTACGTATTTCACAACACAGAAGGAAGGATGACATCAATTTCTTTTAATTAGGATATGGGACCAGAATTCAGAGGATGAACATCTATTTTTGCAGTTGCCAGAATCTTATGTATCTTCAGCAAATCCTTTTACCACCTGTTAAAAAGGGGGAAGGGAACTAAAAAGCTTTCTCCATCTGTAAAGTCAAGCTTGATGATTAAAATTGAGAGCTGCTGAAAATACCATGGTGATGGAGACTCTTCAGCTGAATATACAGCCCCCGCTGTGATAACAAGCAGCACTCTCATCTCCCTCTGCAGTCAGTGACAATAGAGACAGAATTCTACTTGTGAGAGATGTCAGCACCTTCCTGACAAAGGATTCAATGATTTCTCTTTCTGTAATTTTTTTTCTGGATCTTACCCCTTTTGACATTTTGCTATTTAGACAGTGAGTATTAGGATTTCTACTTTTCTGGCAAATAAATGACATATATTTTCTTTTAAAAATTCCCTGTGTTGAGAATGTAAGAATGAAATTTCCTGTCTGTTCCCATATGGCTTCTTCTCAAATATAGGTGTACATGCAAATTTCCCTGGACCCACCTCCCACCCCAGAAATTTTGTCTCAGTGAAATTTGGCTTTAGATGTTTATAGGATTTCTGTAGACCCCAAGGTCATGCAGGAACTGTTCCCTCAGCAAGTCAGGCATGCAGAGATCCCAGATGCCACCCATGGGTGGGCACCAAGCAGACAGCACAGCATAGTTCAGGAGGTCTGATCCATGCTTGGCATGTTGGACTCCAAGCATGATTGATACAGGTGAGAGGAGTTGGTGCTTCATTTCAGCTTCTTGCATCCATTTTACACAAGGAAGAGGGGGATTTTGAGTAGTTCTGGAAGAACATAGCAGAGGTCTTTCTCCCATGGTTAGGAGAACTGTGTCTTGGATTCTGCCTTTATTTTCTCAAAATTACTTCTAGATTTAATCATGTCCTGTGAACAATCTGGATTTACATTACAGCAGAAAAATGCTACTTTCTCTGGCAATTCTGGATGACAGTTTGAAGACTCTTGAAGCTGCCAGTAAATTTTTATAGGGAGTTTTACATTTAAAAGGATCATTAACTATGCAATCCCATAATTGGATCCTTATGTTACAGGTTTTGTTTGAAAAGCTCAAATGGTGTCTACGTATGTTAATAAACTTATTTTAGCACTGAGATCACAAATGTGTGACAAATTGCCTTGGAGGAGAAATGAAAGGGAGACCATCTAAACTTCCATTTTTGTGAGGGAAGGATTCTAACATGTTGGGGGCACAGCAGGAAACCAATGAGGAACAGAATGTACAGCCATCGCTGCTGTTAAATATAGATCCCCAGTTCTGAGGCAGTGCAGAGCCTTGCTCTTGGGGTCTCTTCAGCTAACAGGTGTCTCATGTCCTCAAAACACCTCACATTCAGGGAAGAATTGAATCAGATGAGGGTATTCTGCCTTTTTATTCATCTTCTGCAAGTAGATCCAGAAGGTGTTGCAGCACTTTTCTACAGGTGATAAGCCATAATGTTGCTGGATTTTCTTCTCTTTTCTTTCTTTTCTTTTTTTTTTTTTCTTTTTAAAGTTTTTTTTTTTATTAGATCTAACGTACTTCTGAAATGGCTCCATTCTGCAATCAATTGTGTATCACAAGTGAAAAAACCCCAGGCAGATGATTCTTTGTGTTTTGCTCCATTTGTTTTTTTCCCCAGTGAATGTAGGAATAGTCCTTCCTCCACTGACCTTCAAGTATTACTCTGACACAAAATGTATTAGCATGAGTCAAACAGTGTGACTACGACAGCATCATGGTAAGGTAAATACCATATCGTTATACTTCCTTCCTCTGGCAATATCTCCAGGAGACAGGCTTCATAAAGAGCTACACCCAGTAGTAAAATAATTTGTGCTGAATAAACAAATACAGAGAGATGTTATAAAGTCCAGCATGGAGCTCAGCCAGACCTGAGCCACTACTTTTAAGTGGCAATGTCAGCTGCAAATGAGCAATATGACAGAAGGCGAGACATTTGTATAGCCAAACTAGGAGCCTAAAATGCCAAAATTAAGGCTGCAGATGGTAGTAGGTTTTGCAAACTGAACACCCTGGGTCCATGGTGTATACGCATGGACCTATAGCTTTTGAGAGCTTTCCCTCCTCCTTCCCCTCCCCATGCCTAAATGTAACATTAGATTTGCCCTACTTAGGGAACATACCAAAACATTTCAGAAAAGCAGCCTGAGTGTAGCTGAGGGAATGGCAAATACAAGCTAGACAGATGCCATACCTCATATTTTCCTCATCAGAACCAAGGGTGGGACTTCACAGTGTAGCCTAAGCAGAGATCTCTGCTACCACCTTCCCTCTATTGCCAGACTGCTGTGACAGATTTGCTCTGCCAAGCACCACTGTCACAAACAGCTAAAGCAGTTTTGACTTTTTAAATAGGAGCTCCATGGTGTGGGTCAGCTGGAAACAGGAAGCTGAGGTGTGCCTGTCACAGTGACAGACTTAGGATGTAACTCCTGCTCCTCAAAGGGAGCCCAGGACACACAGTGTGTATCCAAACACTGCAAGGCAACAACATTGGTACATACAAATTTTTATGGATAACTTAAGTGCTTGATCTCTTACATAATCTGTAAGATTCTTGCCAACAAAACCGTTTTACACCTGAGCTCTTTGTTTCTAGGACTGGGTACTTTGGGCATAAAGCTGTGTCCTCCTGGCATGTGTTTCCCTGTGTCCTTCCGGGCCATACACCCCTCCTGTCTTCTGGATGTTCACCACCATAACTGAGGATAACAACTCAGCAGAAGAGCAGGAGTTCCCACACAGCTCTCATGATTTGCCATTTGTACCTCTTCATTTTTCCCCCTGACACAAGCATTTCTACACCCCCTCTGTCAAGAGCAGCTCATAAAGACTTTTAATTGATCCATAGTTAGCAAAGAGCCCTTTCACCTTCCCTCTCACAAAGTGCTGAATTTAGGAAATTCATAAGCATGAACAGAAGGGAGGAAGCTGGAGAAATACAAGACAACTTGGGAGAACAGCTTGAGCAGGTCTCCCTAGAGTGGTACAAAGTTCTGGGAGTTGTGCTCTCCTGCAAAGAGGTTAGAACAGCAACTCCTGCTAAAAGTAACATCTTCCAGTGTAACACTTCTCTACAATGAAATAACATCATTTTCACTTCCAGTGGCTGGAGAGACTAAGAAATGTACAGAAAAACACTGCAAACCACCTTGCTGACAAGAAATAGCTGCAATATGGCAGGGTGGCAGATGCCACGACAGAACTACAGCATAAAAGTACAACAGCTGTTGATACTTAAGACAATCCACCCTTTTTTTACTACTTTGTTGTAGAACACCTCCAATATTTACATAGAGATGTATTATTCAGTTAGTGCCCTTTTATCCAATGAGAAAGCTTTTCCCTTGCACCTCTAAAATACAACAGAGTGGGAGGATCAAGTAACATGGTAGAAGCTGTTATTTTCCTCTCTGACTTGGGCAAAAAGTCAGTGTTTGACACCAAGCAAATTTAACCATGGAAAATAAAACCCTGCCTTACACAGGACAGTAATACCAAGGCTCTGAAAAACTTCACAACTTTGGCTGCAGCTTTCACACTGTTAGACTCCACAGCATATACATATGGCTTCAATACTTTTTTTTTTTCAAAATCACAATGGTATCTTGCTAATGTAGGGACTGATGTGTGATAGAAATTATAAACTAGAAAAGCAAGATTGTTAGAAAAAAATACTCAAGTTATTTGCAAATAGATTTGTAAAGCAGATAAAGAGCTTCTGTGGAGCACTTGAGTACAGAAACAGTCGACATCTGAACTAATGGAAAAAAGAATTACCATTGCCTCATCTTTTATTGTCAAACCAACAGATGGAGTTTAGGCCTTGTAAAATGTTACTCCTCTCAACCCTTGCAGTTGACTAACAGAGAGAAGTGCATTTCTTGATTATTCTTCAAACCAAACATTACAAATGCAAGAGGAAGATTCAACTTTAATCAAGTACTTGCAGTATTCACCTAACCATGCACGACTGCAAAAGTCATAGCATGCAAACAGAGACAGATGTTCGCTATCACAAACAAATGCCATCCTTACCCAGGCATAAATCCTTCGGAGGATGAAAGGGAATCATAGGCTTATCAGCCATGTACTGCCTATCCCAAAACATTCTTACTCAAAGATACTTATACTGTCTCTATTAAATGCCAATAAAGATATTTTCCTCTCTCTGAACTTTATCTCTGCAGTCTCCCTGGGACAGTATCTTCCAAGACAAGCGGCAGATACTTCTAGGGAAATGCTTTTAACTTGCACAGTGAGCTATTTTGAAGGCACGTCATCTATTTTCAGTAGCTTATCAGAAATAACTGGAAATACTTTTTAGAGTAAAAGGATTGATTACTATTTTGCATATTTGGACAGGTTTCCAAGCCAATCCTCCTCTTTCCCATTTCCAGGGCTTACGATCCTCTTCAGCATTTCTCCCATCCTGCTCCAAAGATGTTGAAAGTTGTCTGCAATGTATTGCTCATGGCTGCACTGCTGGATGATAGTGCACTCTCTAAAACCAGTGGTGACCTAGTAAAAAATAACCTGCAGCCAGTACAAAGAGGTAGCAAACAGCACTGTATCAGTGCAGAGAGAAAGACAGTAAGTAAATTAGATATTTGCTGCAAAGTTCCACATCAAAGTTCCACTGTGCCAGTTTCTGTAGGTGCAGCGTGCTTCCCTTGGTCAGATTCTGAGGCAGTGGCATGGATCAGATGCACAAGTAAGGTCCAGTGTTGTCCATGCCTACTCGTACTCCTAGTCTTATCCTAGAAGGACACGTGCAGTCACCTCCTTTCTGTGTTTGCCTGCTGTCTTTCACTTATTTCTCCCCAGTCTCCATCTGTCTTGGCCTCCTTGAGCACTTTCTGTATCACCAAATGCCATGAATTGGAGGTAGCACCCTTGGCTTCTCCAAGACATCACGACGAAGAAGCTCATGCTGTTCCATGTCTTGCTGTTATCACGAGTAACTCAGACTTTGGAAAAGCTTTTAATTTCTTTCACATGAAACACCACATAATTCAACTCTGAAGCAGACCCTAAGAAAGGAGGCTTCCTTTCTTTGTGTGTATAGATAACCACTTATGCCTCTCTTCATCACTGCTATATTTCTACTTAGAAAGCAAAGGAAGGGCAAATACCATTTTTATGCATGACATTAGTTTGCAGCCCCTGAAATTCAGGAAAAAACCCCACCAAGGATTGTATGTGCAATCAACATACCTTGAAGAAATCCATCCACTTTTCCACATATATACATCTTTTTAAAGTATTTGCAGCGTGCCTGCACTCCACTGCAGCTGCCACCCTTTCTCACAGCACATCATTATCCACGTGTGCCAAAGTATTTTGGCACGGCGGTCATTATATCCTTTCTTATCTCACATAGGATGATCCATCAGGAGGATAGTTGGAGAAACAGCAACAGATGGAGAACGTCTTAAAGCGTGTGAGTGAATGACCAGTTTTCTTTTCTCCTGTGGGTGCTCCCATACCTGCCCCGCTCTGCGTGATAAATCCAGGCAACACCACACACATTCACTGAGTAACTGAATGTGTATCTTAGACTTTTACTGAGCAGCAACAGACCCATCAGACATGGAAACCAAGGAACAGTGTAGTGCCTTCGTGCAAATGCAACTCCCCAACACTGACTGCAAATCACGAGCACAAGGACATTTCTCACTGCTGTTGCCTGAGCTGCAGCAAAGAATGCTCTCAGCAAAGCTTGTGGATCTACCTTGACAGTCTTGCTGCAAGTCATGAAACTGCCAGATAACCAGTGAGACTACTTCCCCAGGGTCACACCATCAGATCATTTTGTTTTGGCAGTCACCACGTATGAAGACTGCCCTGAAAGGTTTGATTTTCAGCATAACAACATTTTGTGTGAGTTATGAAGCAAGCCCTCGGCCACAGAAATGTGCTAGACAGAAAACAATTACATTCATTTCTTGACTTCTGGCAGAAAGAACACACAGCATTGTCCCAAAACAAGCTCTTAAACCCCCCTGATAAGTTACCTGGAAGAAGAAAACATTAGAAGAAACAGTTAATAGACCAGAATCTCTCTCATCCTCCTGGAAGAAAAAAGTTTGTCAAAAGGTAAGCTGTTACAAGCTCAGATGATGGCCTCATCCATATCATGAGTACCAGTGTAGTAGGAATTCAGCTAGGATTTTCCTACTTAAAAATTCCCTAGAGAGTGGGATGAGAGAGAACAGAGCCTCTCACCGCAAGCAGATGAGTTTCCTGGTAGAGATGCTGACCCGTACATTGCAACCTTGTACTGTATCACATATCAAATTACTTACACTATACCCAGACTTCATTAAATAGAGAATATCATACTTACATTTTAAAAAATAATAGACTATTAAACAGGTGGAGGTCTTGAAAAGGAAATGGATGGCTGAATATTAAATGAAAAATCAGGTCCCCTTAGAAAAATCAGCACTTAATCCAAAAAGACAAATAAAGACTAGATTCACTTTAGACTGAAGAACCATTACCCACCTGAGCTGTGAGATGAAGTACAGCAACATGCTTTATGTTCTCTGCAAGCAGGTCTGAAAAGCAATGTACAATCCAAGCTGTCATTCACGATCAGCAGCCAGGGTAAAAGCAGCAATCATCACCAGATTTACACCCTGCCTTTCATTGTGAAGGATCCTTGGGAGAAATGAGTCTAGGCCTCCATGAAACTCCATGAGCAATGAAAAATTATGACATTCAGGCACTTTTTGGTGGCAATCAAGTTACCTTCAGGATGCCCCATCCTAAAAGCTTCCCCTTAATGTTTCATGATATATCATGACATTCTTTTTCCATGTGTGAACCAGCCAGGGCTGTCCACTAGCATCTAAAGCTCCCAACAACAGCAACAAAATCGGAACACACCAATGGATGTATTAACTGCACTAAGAGGGACTAGCACAAATTCCCAGATTTGAGTTTTCTTGGCAAGCAAAGAGTCCAGAACCCTCCAAGGCCCAAGAGAACACTCCATCACCAAAGAAGGAAGCGCTCTTTCACCATCAGTCTTGAGAGATGGCAAATTAAATGACATCATTCTGCAAATACTCAGTGGATCTTGGCATCACTGAAGGGAAAGTCTGAGAGCTTGAAGAACCATCCATCTCAAGGGATCACATGGTCTTCAGCAGCACACAGGCAAGACATGTAAAAACAGACAAGATATGTGATGTAAATTGACCACAAGTGATTAGACAGATTCCCAGTGGTTCAACAAGGCAAGCTTTCAGCTGCTGCCAGCTCTTCCTCAGGCTTGGGAATAACCTTCGAGATTGCAAATTCTCACAGAGACTGAGTTCAGCGCGTGCCAAGCGAATTCCTGGTGCTGGCTAATGCCAGTTGAGTCTTCAGGAAGCCAGCCTAATGTGACATTTCTGCAAGTAATATTTGTAGATACTCCTGATGTGTGAGTTGACTGGAAAAACAAGCCTCCTGCTTGAGACCCAAATGAATACTTTTGTTGAACTGGGGTTCTAATGTCACTAAAATCAGTGTTTGACATTTAATATGCAAGGGCAGAGTTTCAAATTAATCAAGTCCAAGGCAAGTTACACTTACCACTCTCAGGACAAGAAAAAATGGCCCCAGGAGCTGGCAAGAAAAGTCCTGCAAAAGGAGTACTTGGAAAAAGTCAGGGGAGCTAGGCTGGCTATCCGAGTAGTAAAAAAAAGCCAGCAGTAGTTGGCTTATATTTGTTTAATATAAGAGAGCTCCATACTCAGTTCCATCAGAACAACTGCTTCCCAAGGCAATTGTAATACCTCAGCTTTATCTACAAAATACAGCGGCTCAATAAAAGAAAATTATTGTTCATGGAGGAGGTACTGAAGGGGGGATTCAAGTTTTATACGTATGGTCATAGACTCTAAATGAATCATTGAAGCTCAACTTGGCAACATGATCTCAGGATTTATTATTCTACACAGTATCAGCTCAAAAGAAGTCAAACACGTGGAATTTTTAGAAAAGAAATAGAGAACAAAATGCCATTTTCCAGCTGTGTAAGTTAAGATGCACCTGTATAATAAATATTGTATGAGGTTTGTCCCCTCCCATCATAGAAAATACAGAACTTGTAACTAGGGAAGGTTCAGAGAAAGGCAGTTAAGATGATAAACAGCTTCCCCATGAGGAATAAACAGACCAGTACTCTTCAGCTTGGTTAACAGATGCCCAAATGAAAAGTAAGTAGCAGATCATAAAAGCAAAGGTAGGACACGAAAGTTGGGGGGATGAACTGCCCATTCAAAGCTTCCGAGATACCAAAGGAAGATGTCAGTGGGTTCTTGGCAGAACATATGGTTCAACTTCATAACCTGTTGCTACACAAAGTTGTGGATACCAGTGGTTTACTGCTATTCTAAACCAATAATTATGTATTAAGTAAACCTCAGTGGACTTTTCTTCCATGAGATACAAAGCCATAATTTTGTAGGAAGACCACCGAGTATGACATAAGAGAATACAATGGGGTGGTAATTGACAGAATGTCTTTTGGGAGCTGAAAATTCAGTCCGCAGAGATTGAAGTGTTGCTCTGGTGTTAAGATTTCATCCTTTCTATAGCTCATATATTTGCCTTCAGAAAATTTGAACCTTGAGAACCAGTATATTGCCACAGGCATAATGATGGAATCTGAAGCCTTATTAGCTGCAACTGCTGCAGTCTCAAGTAGCTCATCTACACATTTCCTTGAACAACAAAGACAAGAAGTCCCTCCAGCAGTCAAGAAAATGCAGATATTAAGATAAAAACTCATGGAAAAAGCAGCATTCAGATTACTGCTCATGACAATTAGACAAGGAAAGAATCTTTCCCGTAGAGAGCTTGAAGAATTTATGTATTAAACCTCAGATGTATCTCCAGCTCATTTCATCATTTTAACCTAAAACCAGTGATGAAAACTGGAAGGTTGTGCTCTCCTCTCATACTAGGGTTGGTTCATAATGCCTTCTTCTTCTATTGGAAGGCACAGATTGGCTGATGGGAGATTTGGATTAGCAGGCCTGGTGCTAATTAACTAACTGGCATTAACTAGGGGGACAGCAGACTGCCCTACTCAATACCCCCAACTGCCCCTCCACCCCCATTCCCCTAAAGACTTTTGGATAGGGCTAAGGGCAGTGACTTACAGGAGATGAGAAGTGTTCCTGTTTTGAGGACAACGACATCATGAAAGAAGTATATTCTCCTGCTCCTACACTTCAGGCTCCTAGTCCCTGTGGCATGTCAGTGAAATGGGAGATGCCATCCCTGTGCTGATGCTTGGTGTTCCAGCGTGGCACTGAGGACCACTGAGTGCCTGTGAAGCAGGAGGTGCTGGGTATCTGCTTGCCAGGAGAGAGAACAGTGGGCACCAGTGAGAAAACATCATGTTCCTGTATTACAGTGTACACAGAAAGAGCCTTTAGCCTTTTGACAGCATGAACCAATATGAATGTGCAAAAAAATACTGGAAGCAGAAACTCTACAGATGGAAAACCTGTCTGTTACTCTCCAATATAACCTTCATCAAGATTTAATTTCAGGAAAAAAAGAAATTCAGAAGTTGTTTGCCTGAGGGATAAAGCAGTGGTTCTGACAAAAGCACCTACAATACCTGGAGTTTGTTTAAACAAATACAGAAACTTGGTCTTCCTTGGTTCTACCTACCTCCCCATGCACTGGAATCCCTATAGCAGAGACATTAGTAACACCTCCACACTGAGTCTATTCATACCTGGAAAAGGTATATAAAGTTTAGCTCATTTTCTGCACTGGAGCTGACATGGTAACACTCCCTACACTAATCCCTAGCACATGGATACACTGCTGTACACAGCAAAGATTGCCTGTCCAAATACCAGCAACTCAGAGATTTCACTACCCACAGCTGGCAGTTCAGTATATTCCTGTCTTCCTTTAAGATCTTTAGGAACCAGAGAGTTTAACCTCAAGTCGGCCATCCTTGGTTACATTCATTTCTTACTCATCAGCCCCTCTTTCAAATGGAGTCCTTCACTAACACCCTCTGTGGTGGGGTTTTAATGCTTCCTGGCAATATCATGCAGTATGTTACATGCAAAGAACATCCCATTATATTTTCAGGCATCTTCTACTACCAGTCAGGTTTGCATGGTTACTGAAATCTTCTCAAGAAGCCAGATGCTTTTGCTGTGTCATTCTGAAGGATCTCTGTTGTGCCCTGGCCTGAACATACTTTTGGATTTGGAGAAAGAAAAAAACTATTCCTTTTTCCTCTATTCATCAACACATTAATAGTCCCATCTGAGAATGACTTACGGTCAACAGGAGCATATGCAGGTATGTGTTAGGCCTCTGTCCATTGGGAAGACAATGTAGGTTGCTTCCCTGACCATGGAAATATTATCTAGCCAGGTTTTCTGCTTAGCAGTTGCACAATGGCCTTCAAGTGGCTGTGTTCATCACACATGCAATGAAGAACTGAGTCCCCAAACTCAACTTTAAAAGTACTATCTCATGCACTGACTTTAAAGTCTGGCAACCTCTTCTCTTCCTAAACTATCAGTAAGCAGTGACTGGGGTATGTTATCAAGAAGAAACACTTAAGAGTCTTCTCTTGAATCTCCCTGGCTCTTTCCCCCCCTTTCAGCTGTGACATTGACTGCCATTCCCTATGCTCTACAATGTTCCTACATCAGGGCCTCACACCAGCTGCTCTGACTCATGTTTTTGGTCTCCACTCTCTATCAGTCTGCAGTGCTGCTCTGTGGTGTGCAAGACAGTCAACAACAACTGTACCCAACCAGTCTAAGTGGCATTTGCAGCCCCAACTACACAATCTGATGAAACAGAATACTATCATTGCTTCAAAGCATTTCAATAGATTTACAAGTAGAAGATCTAAAGCTAAAGCTCATCATTCGAGCTTTGTGCAGCTAGAAGCTCTTGCACCGAACTGCAGGTTCTCGTGCAGAACTCCACTCCATCAAAACATGTTGGCTGTCCCAAGCAAGGGGCTCATGGAGAGGGCCAGAAACAGCACCCTCCTGTTTACATGTGAGCCAAAGAGTCCATCTCTGCTACTTGAAACTACAAGTGCATTATTTGTCTGTAAAGCACTTGGCTAACTTTTCCCAAGCTTAGTGTATCTTCAGACAAGAACCATTCCACAAAGCATGTGGCCATCCTCTTCCCTGTCATGGAAGAAGCTTCCAGTGGCTTATCCTGGTCAACAGCTCCTTCCTGAATATCTTCTGTCTTTCTATATGTAAAACATCTCTCTCAGTTGTCTCTCCCAGTAAGTAAACTGTGAGCTGTTAAAGGGACTGTTTCATCACCTGACAGGGAATAGCAGAAAAGAGTAGGGAAAAAAAAAATTCTGTATACAATGCAGCAGCAAACAAACATTCTGTATTGTTCCCTGACCTTTCACTTCATTTTGAATTGTGAATAGCAGAAAAGGGAGGAAGAAAAATATACACAATGAGAAACTTTTCTGCTTTATGTGTTTAGTTGCAAATCCCAAATCTTTATGCTTGAAAGTAACTTTTCTTCATAATGAATCTGAAATGCCTAAAAGTTGTGGGAAATCTGTTCCACAGTTTAATACTAACTTGAAATATAATCCTTCGGTCTTTAACTGGGAACATCTGGTAGAACACTCTGCTGGTCGAAATCTACTAGCTAATAAAGACCATAATACATTTCCACAGTTAGAGAGTTACGCATGTTTTATATAAAAGCATTCATGACACTACAAAGCACTCAACACTTAGAGCAAAGGCAAATATTATTTTGTAAGGCATGAAGGAAAGATACATCATTGCAATTTAAAATGAATTTCATGGCAATAAAGTAACATACTTTTTCCTTTTAAAATACAGAGCCCAATTAAAATATAGCCAAACCTAAACTGTCAAACTCCTCAAAGCAAGAGATCAGACAATTATGTCAAATATGTTTAATTTTTTTCAAAATAACTGATGGCAAAATAAAATATTTACATCATGTCATACTGTGTAAACATGTAAGGTCACTGTACAAAGAAATATACATGCAAAATAAAGCAAAAAATTTAACTAAAACAATAAAGGAAAAATAATACACAAACATAATGAAATGAGGTTGGTACGAATACACATCCAGTTTCGAAGTCAGTTGTTTTCTTTTAAAAAGTTTCTGTACAACTTTACAAAAAACCAAAAACAAACAAACAAAAAGAATAAATAGGATACAGTGGAAGCCACAAAGCTCAAAACTAACCCAAGCTAGGTTATGGCTTAAGACCCATATATCTAACTCTTGTGGGATGTCGGCTTGGTTTCCTTAAACTTGGCATTTCACACAAACATAGATGACAACACACCAACATGAACTCAGTGATGCACAGAAAACCATCTCTGTCTTTTTAAATACCTCACGCTAATATTACTTCAACCTTAAAAACAGTTACTAAGACAATTACATTACATGTCCAATTCTCCTCATCTGACTGCTACTTTCTGAATGTATTCTTCACCAAAGAGCACAAGATTAATTTGTTCATTTCACAGAAAGAAGTAAAAACACAGATTTGAAAATTCTAAAAAGTAGTTAAGTGTTGAGACTCATTTGGGGAAAGTCAGACTTTGGCATTTTAAATATAATAATAAATTTTAAAAAGTGTCACCCTACTTCTTAATCAGTTTGACATTTGGGATACCAATCTCTCTCTCTCTTCAATTTTTTTAATAATCCTTAAAACTGACTAGTCTCGACTAAATTCTATGCTAACCCTCATCTTAAACTAATAACAACAGTGTGGTACAACACACCCGCCCTTGCCCACCCAGAACCCCCAATCACACAAACAAAACCATAAAGCTCGCCGTACTAAGTATGTGCTTTTTCTATATATTTATTACAGTTACAACAGAGGTCCTCATAAATAGTTGCATAAAATGTTAAAGCCACAACATTGCACATGATATGAAAGAAAACAAAATCCCAAATGAGTGCATTTACAGTATTTCATCCTGCTGTATATACTGCTTGACAATTGGGTCAGCAAGCTGGGCACCAACCCAAAGTTCTTTTCTAGGGGGACAGTGAATACTGACCCAAACTGAAGACCCGCACAGTGGTATACCACCATTTAGGAAGGAGGGGGGAAAAAAGGATCAGAGGAGGGGGAAAAAAATTTCAGACCGAAGGCAGGTAACAGTCTATATACAAGTAAGGCCTACATTTTATCAGAGCAAAACAATTCATTCTATTTGTATGCAAAATCTTTTGAGGTTGGATGCACTTAAAAGCAGAGTCTGATCTCAGTGCAGTGCTACGTGAGATACATACAGGCGAGGCAACTGGAAAGCTCTAGGACCAAGTGAAAACCAGATGTTACAAATGAAGGCTGTACCAATGGGCAGCCATTTTGGTGAGTCTTCTCCAGGCATGATCTGATTTTTGTTTAACACCAGTGCTTTAAACATAGGCATTTCTTCCTTGAATAAATCTTGAAAACGGTAGCTAAGTTCACTTGCAAAATTCAACTCTTGTTTATTAAAAAAACTATTTTTTTTTTTGCAGAAACCTGAATAAAATACTGTTACTGTATCGTTTGTGACTGCTTTTTGCAGAGTACAGTGCTATTGTCCTCCACCCCCGTGAAGTCTGCATCTCCAGTCCCCCGCGCCGCCCTGCGCAGGTCCCTGCGGAATGCATTTGCACACGAACATTCACTAGCAGCTGGTTGGCTTGGGGTTTGCTTTCCTCAAAATTCAAGTCAACCGCTGATTGGCAGAAGGAGTCTATCTCCAGTCTGATTGACTGGCAGGAGGAGTCCATCTCCAGTCTGATTGATTGGCAGGTGAAAGAGAATGAGAGAGAACTTCAAGCAAGGTCAAACTCTTGGCAAGAGCCTGCTCTGTAAGAAGTTTTTAATGCTACGGATGGGTCGAACATCATTCTGGTGTTTTCGCCGCTCAATGAACGAAGTCAGTCTGGATATATCAATGCTGTCAGAACTTTTGCTATTCCCCAGCTGCAGCCATTGCTCCTGGAGGGCCAGTGCAGCCGAGGGACGTTTAGCTGGGTCATCCTGAAGTAGGAAGCATATGAAATCTTTGGCCTTCTGGCTAACTCCTTTGAAGTAGTCATCTGGGAAACTAAAGTCCAAGCGGCAAATATTCAGGCAAGTTTCCTCTACACTTTCATCCAGGAAAGGAGAGACGCCACTAAGAAGGACATAAGTGAGCACTCCAATGCTCCAAACATCTGAAGTGAGTGAAACAGGATTTCCAAGAATAATTTCAGGAGCTGCAAACTCTGGGTTTCCAAGTAACTGGTGGATATAATACGTGGTATTGAGCTGGACTGCGTCTCCAAAGTCAGCCAGTTTTATTGTTGGCCTAGTGGAACTCTGGTCCACCAAAATATTTTCAGGCTAGAAAACACAAAAGCAAAAGTTAAAATGTCTTTTTTCAAGTCAGTCTAACCCACATTTAATGCTCCAACTCAACTGGCTTCCCAGCCAGTGTGGTCAGCTCTAGAACATAAATAGCTGCACACTACAGGCATTACTGCTGAAGGCCATCTCTAGAAAGCTCTGAGGCTTTACCAAGGCTTCCACAGACCAACCAGCAGGTGGGTTCTTGCCTACTACAACATGCAATGAATGTGCTTTAGCTGCTGGCACTATATTTTTTGCAGGAAATATAGTTCTGCCATGTAATTCTTCAGTTATTCACAACATCAGCTTTGCAAAGCTTCACAGGAACTGGGTTTCAAAACTTTAGCGTCAGGAACAGAAATTACAACTAGAGGGTGAATAAAGCACTGCTCCATTTGTTTTATGAGAGAGACAACAAAACCCTTGCATTTAAAGACTGGAAGACTTTGTATTTGCATGAAACTTTCAACAAAATCCAGCTTTATTTGGCAACTCTTTAATGTAATGCAGCTATACAGATGGAAGACAAGCCCTGTTAAGAGACTATGACAGCAGAAGATCCCGTTGGATGCACATGACTTCAAGAGAACTGCCCCATTATTGGTGAGCTGAAAGTGGAATTATTGCTACAGTTTTATTTCTGAAGCTACTGCTGCTGTAGCTGTAATCTCTGCAAAGTAAGAGCAACTTACCTACAACTAGTTTTTAATTAGTTCATCTGTATGTACCCTGTGACCAGAAAAAGTACTGGTGAACTCTGTATAGCACACTAGAAAAAATTTAATGGTATGAAGACACAAAACTTCTGCTTGGAAAACAGACGTACATGGAGGGAAGAGACTCAGGCTCTTTTTGCTTTTTCTCACTATGACCCCATTTGGTTAAAGACACCCTGTCTGCAAAGATGACTTGTCAATGCTAAAATTCCTTATTATTCATATACAGGTGTAAAAAAAAAAGTAAAGATTAAGTTTTTAATTAATGTTCCCATTAAGACCTTCTCACACAGTTTTTTTTACTAGAATGCATCAAACCCTTGCGGCTCAAGTAACACTCAAAGGTAATAACAAAGGCCCAAGGAGGCACCATTCATGTGGATATCACAGCCCTCAAAGTGCAAAGATGAGAAACATTTTCGCAGCAAAAGAGGAAAAGCAGTCTCTTCCACAATAAACTCTATGCTTCTTGAGAAAGAAATTGATTTCTGCTCCAAGTTTATCAGAAAGTAAATAAATGAATGAATAAATGAATAAATAATCAAGCAAAACTTCCTGTCACCAATTACTTCCAACACAAAGGGCCACACAGGGCAAGCGAGCTATAAGGAGAAAGCATAGGGAATCGAAAATTTCTGCTTTGCTGGCTATGGGTTATGAGTGATCTAAAGCATTTGGGGACGGAGCCCCAAGCCATATCCTTCATGAGTCTCTCAAAGCATTTCAAAGTTCTGTGTTCCCAGTTCCAAGTTTTCTAAAAGAGGGAGATTTTTATACCTGGAATGATGCATACTGCCCAGAAACCCATTAACACCTCACCTTTAGGTCCAAATGTGCTATTCTGCAGTTATGAAGATACTGCACAGCTTCCAGAATCTCTCCCAGGTAGAGCCTGATCTTCCCTTCTGTGAGGTTTCCCCATCGCACAACATAGTCTAGAAGGCGACCCTGGTCAGCCCTGTTAGAATTACAAGGTTGCATCTTGGATTAATCCATGCATCAGAACTGAAAAAAACCCCAGGCTACAGACTACAGCAATAACTGGAGCCTGCAGCACTTACAAGACAAAGGACTAGGGTATGAAGAGGAGATTTCATATCAAGCTACCAGATCACACAACATTCCTAATTCACTTTTGCAGCCATTTGATACAAAAAGACTGTTGAACCTTCAGACTAAGATAATCATCCACATATCAATTTAATGTCTCTATTTGTTCCCTTCTGAGTGTTAAATTCAACATTTTAGTAACAGCATTAGACAACTGCAATATTTTACTTAGGTGTTTTCAAATTTCTATGAAATCTTAGAGCTCCTTATTCATAAACCACTATAAATGCCCCAGAAAGTCCCCTGTAAATATCACATTTTACAGATAATTTAGAGTCCACACACATTTCTAACACTAGTATGTAGTTGGTGGAGGTCTCAAAGGTGTCGAGAAGGCCAATGAGCTGGGGATGCTGGAGATTCTGCATGACTCCAAGTTCATGGGTAACCTGGTCTCGCTTCATCAACTTCTTATTCACAAACTTAGTGGCTACTGCTTGCTTGGTTCCCTTCTGGTCACACATCTTAACGACAGAAAACCTGCCCCTGGAACACAACAAAGGAAAGAATTAACAGAGAGATGCAATCAGGACATACTTTCGAAAGATATACTCCAAGAGATCTAATTTTAGATCTCCAATAAGCTACCCCTACAGAGAAGTTTCTGGGCATGAGAATTTTCAGTGCATGCCTCTACTACAAACTGTGTCTGTATAAACTTGACAGAGATCTGTTATATCACATTTGCAGACAACTTGTCAGAGTAATATCCAGCTTTCAAAGGTCATCATTAAGTTGGACAAGTGTATATTCTACATGACTTATTTTGCCCATTTTCAGACTCCTTCTGTCTGTAATTTTCATACTCTAAATAACATGGTTTAGGAGAACTTCACTACAGAAGCAGTCTCGGTCACTGTAAGGCATGCTTAAAAAAATATGCCTTAATCTATGATATCACTTCAGCCTAACTGCATTCTGTTTAGGCAGTGCCACCTAGTGCTGGCAAAATTTTTGCTTCCTAACTTCTGTTTAATCCAACAAAATTCTGGCCTTTTAGGCTCACACATTAAGTATTTTTCAAGGAGAATTTAATTTTTTGAAAGAGAAGTCAATATTTTGACACAGACAGCTTCAGAGATCAGCATACAGAACGCACCTGCCAAGCTCAGCCACTTCACTATAGTGGGAATCAAAATTGTCTTTCCAGATTACCATGATCCCATCACTTCCAGGACCTAAACAAACAAAGAAACAAACAAACAAAGAGAAGGACAGTATGTCCAAGATTTAATATACTCAGATCCTTTGGCTATGAGGGGAATCACCCCCTCCTGTAAATCCCAGTATGACACATAGGGTGGTAGCAGGACAAACTGGATTATACACCACAGGAGCCCAGCCAATGCAGCAGAACAAATTCTGTAGTGGAAACAATTCAGGTACAGTGGGAACTCTCTGTACAGGAATGAGCAATCTTGGCAAATTGAGGAAAACAGTAGAAAGAAAAGACATCTTACATTATATCTCATAATCAATAATACACCTACCGGTGGAAAAAAAAGTGGCCAGGCAGTGTAGCAGCTACGTTACAAAGCAACTCTTACTTTTCAGGAAAACACTAGTTTAAAGACCAAAATTTCATTTTCAGCCTCTTTTATATATTGCAACACACTCATCCCAAGGCTTAGCTACTGTCTGTCTTGGGTCAGTGAGCAAGAAGTGCCTGAAATAATGAACACCTCAATATGTTGTCAGTAAGGCACTTACTGTGGCTGCCAATAGGCAGAGCTCAAAGTGGCACCACTGAATATAAACCCCCAAAAATTTCAGCTGAGATTTGGAAGAGACACATCTTTCACAGTCTGGTTTAAAATTCCAGGAAAACAGCAAAGCTCTTAGAAAAAAAGGGAAGAAAGACCACATTTTGAAGAGGGTTGGGACAACTGTGTAAGTCCCCATATCAGCTGGGACAGACATACACAGAGTAGCACTTCGTATCTTGGGGTTTTTTATGTGAGTCAATTTGAGACAGAGCCATTGTGCTAAAATCTATGAATTAATTCTTACTGATGGAAAAATATATGGGCCTCACAATGCACTAAAGGACCCAGACATTATAAACTGCCTTGTAAGAAAACCTGTAATCCTGCTATTTTCCCTATTTCTAAAAATGGAGAATTATGAACATTTAGGAGAAGAATAAGTGAACATACAAACACACACCAAAACTTATCACTATGTCATCAAACGCATCAAGCAAAAATCTTTTTTCCCCTTTGCTGTCTGCCCCCAGAACACAGGCATTTTTTCATCTTTGCACGTTTCCTTTTCATTCCCTCACAAACATTCAGGTTGCCTTGCTTCAGGTACTGAAATAATTTAACTATAGATCAATGATGCAAAGACAAGAACTAGTTGTATGTTCTCCTAAACACTGTGGCTTTACAATCCAAGCAAAGGATAAAAATAAATTATGAAGTAATGCTGCTTTTTTCTTATCTGTACATTTTAGAAATTATGTTAGCATAGGAACATTCATTAAGACTAAACTAAGAATGCTGATGATAAAATATGATTTTATCAGCGTGTTTGAACTAGTACTGGCAAAGTATAGTATAAAATGCCACAAAATCATACACATGTTGACAGTAGTGTGGAATATATTTATGAACCTCTAATCAGTTACATCCTAAAACTGCATCTATTCCTGCTGAAACAGGCAATATATTACAGGTAAAAAGGTTATGATACTCCTTTAACAAAGGGGTGCCCAAGAGCTGAGCTTTTCTTTTCACTGTTCTACGGGTACCAGACACTTTGACTGTAACTAGGCTTTAGAAGAAGGCAGAGACAGGCCTACCTAAAACTCGTAGACTGGCGGAGGATGAAACCGAACCCATGTCGTTTGCAGCTATACACGTGTAGATACCATCGTCTTCCGCAGTGACGCCGACGATTTTCAGCGACGCCTCTCCCAAGTCACTGGGAAACACAACAGCAGCCATTAACTTCCCAGTAACTTCACAGTTACTGTAAAATCAGATACAGTTAGGTGGATATTGTTTGGACTTCTTGTTCTCCAGCCCTTATCTCTCTGGATGAACATTACTAACCCTGCCCTGCTGGATCAGAAGCGTCCACCAGAACCTGAGCACTCTGTGTCCATCCAGTATCTTGGAATGTCTGCTAGAAAAACATCCCGACTGACACTCTCTCTCACCATGTCCCAGGCTCCACCGTGCTGGAAAAATCAAGTGCTTCCCCTGTTTCTTCCTGCTTCCTTTACCTATTTCAAGTTTTCGGAAGCCATATAGAGACAAACATCCATCACTGTTCCTTCTGAAAGGTTCGTTTCCATCTGTGACTCCCAGTAAGTGTCCTCTGATCAATCATTTGTGCTTTCAGAGCATTCACCCCTGTAAGAGAGGGCTTGCCCTTCAACATAAAAGGCACACTTCACCACAACTCTGGAGACCTCAGAATTTAGGAGAATGAGGATGGGAGGAAACTGAAAAGGACTTAGGTTTACTCTCTGCTCCAGGGCAGCAACAGCATAAAGCTATGTAAGACCAGAACAGAAAGGCTCTGCAGGCTCTTCCTTAATCTTTCTCACTGTTCAACCACCCTTTTTGTTTGATGGTTTGTCTTTAAATGTCTGCTGAAATCTTCCTCTGTGCAATAAATTTCTAGTACTCTTTTGACTATCTGCTATGGACATGAACAGCAAATAATTTAATTTGCAACAGTCTCTTACAAATGTGGATACTTGGCAAGTCCTCCCTACACTTTTCACTGCTAGGCTCAAACCAACCCTAATATTGTGCTGTTTTTTCATAATAATGCATGTTTTCAAGATCTTCTATCATACTTACTGCTTTCCTTTGGATTCATCTCAGTTACTACGAATCATTTTACTGACTGAATAAAAAACTATTTGCAATGGTCTTCACCACACAGTTCCAGGGGGAATAAAGAAGGTAAATTTTAGGAACATAGGAAGATGACACCCTTCCCCAGCTCAAAGAACATTTCAGGATTATTTCTAAAAATGTGTCAGCCACAGCTAACATGATTTACTGGATATAATTCTGTAACAGTAATGAGTAAATGTAGCAAATTTAACTCTTACACATCTCACAACAGCTCTGGATGCAGTAGTAAAGCTGCCACACTGCCTTTGTCTCCCCATTAAAAACAAACGCAAAACCCAATGAAAAGAAAAAGCAGGAGCAGCAGGAAGTAAAGAACAGTATAACATGCCGTCAAGTTTTCACAAAAGAGCCCTTCATTCTGAATTAAGAGTATAATTCATAAATACGGCATTTCCTCACACTGTTAGTTTAGTTACTCATTAAACTATATTTTCTGTATATAAAAGATGCTTTTCCAGGAAAAAAAAATATTTTTTTTTCAGTGCAGCTTCCCATTCCAAAACAACACAGTTTCTCCTATTAATCAGGTGTTTGAGTTACCAGTTGTTCTGTTATGTTCTGTCATAGCAAAGCTAAACCCAGACAAAATTGTTAATATCCACACTTCAACAATGAAGAGGGATGTTGCCAGATCAGCAGTAAGCAGGGGCTTCTTTGCAAAACACTGTAGTGTGATCTGAAAGCCACCAATGTAAATAAGGGACTGGCAGGATCTGTCACAGTACTGGCATGTCACAACATACTGGGCTGTTTCAAGGACCAGGTCGGTGTGACAGAACCACAATGGCTTCTGCAATAGCTAATCAGAAATAGCAGATTAATTTTATTTTGATTTTAAAAATCAATTGTGTAATATTGTTAGCCTAGCCACACACAGAAGTTATATAACATTCCTGGAAAATCTCAGCTGTGAAGTCTTTCTGTGTGAGAGCAACCCTATCCTCATGCCTCAAAGCCCAGTGCTGTCTGGTACCAGGGGTGCAAATTAAAAATCTAACAGTCTCAGCAGTTTCTGTTGAACATGACACAAATTACCTGTACGAAATGCTGTGATGACCGTCATTGCTCAGTGTATTATGATCAGGACCTTTCCAAGTAACTGACGCCTTGGGGCGACCACAGACTTTACACCTAAGCACGATGGTCTCTCCTGTCTCACATGTTACCTCACTCAATGGAACTATAAACTCTGGGGGAACTGGAAAAATAAAATTAATGGCATTAGGTCAACAGAAGCAAATACATTTAATTTCTATTCCTTGCACTCTTTTCCGTTAGACAAAGTAGTACTTTACGTTCCCAAGGTGTGTATATCCCTCTACCCTTGGAGCACATCCATGGTTAGGCCCCTTGCTGAGGCTCTGCAGAGCTAGTGCATTTTTCTCCACATGAACTTGGACACAACACTACTGCTGTGCTACAGATAACCCCAAAGCCTACCATGGTGAACCAAGCACCCAGTTTATAGCAAGCTGAGGAAAGTCTACAGTGAAAAGTATTTAAGGATGTGCTCAGCTAGGCTATCTTTATATCCAGCCAAATTTGCAAAAGCGAACACAAAACACTTCATCCACTAAGGCACTGTAGTGCTTTCCCTTTTCCACAGGCAAAACTGAAGAAGTTTGTTTCTGTGTATTAAGCTAAATCCCCAGTTTGGCTCTGACCCCAAAGTGCCACTATGTTTGTCCTGATCAGCCTCTACACTGGAGAGGTCCTGAATGTTCCCTAGGGAGCAAGATTAAAAAAGAAGAAGCTCCAACTCCTAGCCTTGTACCTTTTCAAATTCAGCAAGGCCCCACTTCTATACAGAACAATCATATGGTCCTTGTGTTTTATGTTGTTTTGGACTTGTGAACTAAAAAGGGTCCTTGCATCTTAAAAAATAAATACAATGACATTCATTGTAGCTCATCTAAAAAGAGGCTATGTATATTTTTGTAGAAAGCACCCAGTTCCTGACATAATTCGTATCAAGCAAATAATGTTTTTATCAAATTATATTGACTGAAACTTTTAAAAATTAAAGCAACTTACCATCATAAATGTAATTGGGGTTGAGAAGCTGGAAAGGAGAAATTAAAGAATTAATGTCCTGATAATCTTATAATAACTTAAAGAATGGTAGAAAACCAAGCACAGAGATGGATCAAAGTTAGCTGTACCCACAAAATCCAAGAAACATCTGAATACCACAATTTCTGCACCACTCTATTCTTCTTGCAGTATCTTTTTGTTGTATGATGCTTGCAGGTTCAAAGGTTATAACCTTCTGTTTTCAGATTTGGCAAAGACTGTCCATTAAAGCCACTGCTGCCTTTGATTCCTTCCTGTGAAGTTCTGACAGAGGCTGCTTTTAAAGAAATCCCAACCCAACTTCTTTTGGAAACTACATCTTTGAACACTTACTTTTACAGAAACCTTGTTGGCAAGTCCTTCTCGGGATTTGCGATAACCATTTTCTAGCTTGCCTTCCCTTTTGCCGTCTTTATCTTTTTTCTCAGATTTCTTCCTTAATCGGAGTGCTGTGTGCCAAGACGTTGACTTCCTGAACACAGAACGTGAAACTCTCATCAATTCTTTTCAACTCCCTGCTATGTCCTATACTGTCTAATTTCATGTGTCATTGGAAAAGTATGTAAAAATGTTATTTCTATGTATTACAGTACAGTAAAATGAAATACATTAAGTATTCCATAAGAGGTGTCACCCTTGGCTAAATCTGTGAACAAGCTAGTAATGTAGTCTGGAGTTCAATATTCCTTGAAGTCACTGCTCCAATGGTAAACTTGCTATATGAAAATGCAAATGTCAATCAAACTGAGCAACAACCAGTATGAAACCCATACCAAATACAGCCTGACTAAAGCTTTACACAAAATTCACACTTTGAACTTTGATACAATTTCTTCCATTGCAGATATAAGAGAGAGTTGCTCCTAGCATACAGCCATTTTCAATAAGTTTGTGGCTTTTTGGAACCCTCCAAATCTTGTTTCACTTGAACAAACATTCCCTGTTTTCCTTGACAGAGGTGTCTAGACTGGTGGCTCATTCTATTAAATAAACAAGTTAAAACCAATTATTGCTGCTCTTAGATCACACATTCTCTTCCCAGAAGATTGGGCTATTGCAACTTTTTAATAAAGAGTATATGCTTCTGGGATCTTTCTTACTAGCTTGTATTTTGAAGTTTGCTAAGGGACCTCTCAAGTACTCATTCTGCTTGTTGTTAATTTATTTCTCAATGATCACATCAACTTTTGGCCTTAAAGGTTCAAAGCCTTCTCTACATTGGAAGTTTTCCCTTCCTCCCCTTCTATGCCCACCCAGGCACTCACTTGATGGTTCCATCAGGGTTGTCAATGATGATTGCACTGGTATGCCCCAAGACATAGCCGGGAATCCAGCCCTCGGCTGCGGGGCACTGATCAGTGGCGGCTCTGAACACCAAAAACATGTTCTGTTGGTTGCTGGCTAGAATCTGCACGACCTCTCCTTGGTAGACATTTATCTCATCCTCCTTCACTGCCGTGTAATCGTGTGTCACCAGCATGGTGGAGATATTGCTACTGCTGCTACTTTCACTCTGCAAGCATCAATCAGAAGCAGAGAGAGCAGGGGGGAAAAAAGAGAATCAAGTTTAAAACTCATGAAGAAGACAGGCTGTTCTTGGCCTGCTACATTACCTACCTAATCCACTCTGTTTAAACTGTAGTCAAAGAAAAGTGCAGTGTTTTCCTCTTTTAGAGCTGACTGTGTCTGTTTATCTTGTGCATTAGTCTCCTATTTGAACATTTTCATGTACTGCTGCTGCACAAGTTTATTCCCAGTAGTTACACAATATCATTTCCTTTAACTAAGAGTCAGTTTATACATAAATCTCAACTCATCCTCCTCTCAAAGCTCAGACACTGAACCTTGCATATTTATCACGCATCAAAACTACAGTACAAGCATGTAAGACAGTTTTAAGTTACTGAACTTACACGGTGTTGTAAGTTCAGTTTCAAAATCACAGTCATTAGCTCATAATCACTGGAAATTCCAACAATGAATAATACATGTAGTCTTTCCTAGCACTATATGTCAGACCTCAGGCACCAGCCTTCTGCACACAAAACATGACAAGGTACAAAAGAACAAAACAGGGTTTTGACAGCATCTCTCAAAACCACAAGACTTATCTCTGGTTGAATCTGTATGACCACATTTATTCCTTTAAATGCAGAGGATGAAGTAAATTACTGAAATAAGAAATTATTAATTTGATGGTCAAAATAAACCCACTAAACTATAAGAATCCCTTCTAATTGATTAGTAACTATGATAGCTGAGCGTTGTTACCTGTTTATCATATACTTTCAACAACTGTTCATGATTTTGTTCATTTCCCCAGCAAGCATTTGTGGAAAGCTAATTATGGCTGAGAAGGTGTACATTCAAAATCATATCACTTTCAGAACAAAAAGCCTTCTCCTGACCATGAACCTACTGGAAATTATTATTTTTTAAAACTAAGACTTATTTTGTCCATCTGCATGTATTCCTTATATGAAGTTTAGTAAATGGAAGTGTGAAAACTATCTTCAGATTACACAACCTACTCCCTCAGTAATTATTTCTTTCTTGAAACAAGTTAAAACCAAGGTGAATGGCCTATTAATGATGTGGCATGAGGGGGGTGTGTGTGTGTGCCTGTCTTTTGTCTCTGTCCTTACTTCAAACTGTTTCAGGTCACTCAGTACCAGTGAGGGCTCACTATGGCTCAGTAGAAGCTGAGCTGAAGAAGGAAATGAGTACCCAGGTTCCTACTACATATAGAGCATAACCACACTAGTACTACTCATGTGCCAGCAGCCAGTGGAAAGCTTGGCACTTAGGATTAAAACAGCATCATTTTTTTCCTCAAAACTGTCAAATATCTCTCAAATATTGAGGAGATGCCGGGGGGTCAGTTGACAGCATGGTGCACTGGGAGCCCTGAACACTGCGTTCTCCTGCAATCTGCTAAAGGCCTTGAACAAGTCACTCCGTCTCTCTGTGCCTGTGGCTCCCTGAGGACTCTGGCTGAGAGACCAAGACATTTGGAAAGGAACAGTCTCAGATTACTCATTCATAGCATGTTTAACACCTGATGCTTGGAGCGCCAGTGACTCTGTACATTTTATTTGAGCTGGACTGTATATGCAGCTGAGTGACTCAAATCATCTTTTTGCCATATTGGACTGATGAAGCATATGCTACCTCAGTGAGAAAGGTCTCATTGTGGATTGTAACTCTACTAAAGGATATTTACATTAACTTCAGATGCAGTATTTCCACTGGGAGAACTCATTTTTTCTAGTTTAGTGGATGGCCTGCATGGCCTTTTGTATTAGCAAGTCCTTTCCATGATTCAGGCAAACTGGGAACAGCCGAACCAAACAAATTAAGTCTCATTTTCAGTCATTACTTAAATTAGGATGACAACTTGCTACATTCTTTTACCTAGATGAAAACCAACTCTACTCAGAAAAAGAAGCTTTTGTTGACTTCTCCTGTTAAGACTTACAGGGAAAGATGAAGGGAAGTTGCAACATCAAACTAAGCCTCAAACCTTGCCCCACACATTACTCCTGAACATACTGTTTCTTAGCACGCGGAAGAATTTGTGTAACTGCAAGACTGACCTTTCTATAACATAACATTTCCTTCTGACATTTAAGTCTTGAAGAATCATAATAAACTCTGAATATTTCTTATGTTCAACAGGGACAGTTAAATCTGTTAAATAAACAACTGTCTGGTAACTACAAAGTGACAAATGTTCTTGAGAATGTGTTTATACCAGAATTCATTCTCACCACGGAAAGATAGCCTTTCCTTTTGCCTTCCAAGGAAGTAATTATTCTTGCACAGTTAATGTTTTCTTACTGAAAGTACTTCTGGTCATCACTGACCCCAACTATGGGATTAGAGGAGGATCTACGAACAAAATATAAAAAATTCCTTCCATATTCCTCAACTAGCAAAACTTACTCCTTTTTCTTCTTAGAAGTAATTTTTCTTTAAGTAATCAGCCATAGCCATATGTGCATGTGAATATACATATACCAACGGCTAAATTAAAATAAACCTTCACAACCCATTTTCTCCAGCTTGTTCAATGTGAAGTGAAATCCTGCTAATTGGTCTAGAAATGAGGTTATAAATGAGGACTTACAGCCCATCTCAATTACCAAACTAGAAGAGTTATATAGCTGTGAATATATAGTTGTGAAGCAGAAGGCATGCATTCCAATATTACGTTGTAGAGTGAGATAAAAACAAGCAATGGTGTCTTTGCTGAGATAGTATTAAAATCCAAATGTTTTGAAATCTCAGTGCCATCCCATCTTTCCCTTTCTCCTTTTTTAATAGAACAACCTGAATTAGTATTATACAAGTACCTCCATCTTGATTCACATACTATACAGTAATGGCAAAATACTCAAATCACCCCAGATATTGCATTGCATCACAACACATCACGTAACATCGCATCACATTTTGCTAGACTGAAGATAAACACAAGACAGAGCTAAACCAAATAAAAAGCTGAAGGAAGATCAGGATAAAAATACAAAACATGCAAAGCGTAATTTTTTTCTTCTGAAGCTATTATAAAAGTAAGTGTAAGAACTAAGAAGTCACGAAAGCTTTGTGTGTTAAACAGTTCTATAAAGAAACACATGCATTTAAAAAAGGTCCAGCAAGTTAGGTGATTTGCAAAACTGGTATTGCATACCATTTGTAAGAGAGTGGAAAAACAAACATTCATGAACACAATGCTTAGTGAGAGAAAAATCAAATGTGAGTTTAAAAAGAAAGGCACCATAACCTGCCTACCATGTCCATGGCAAGTGCCTCAACATTTTTGCTTTATATTTGCACATGCCCCTGTGATTGCTGTGTTGCTTTCCTGGTGGACATTATTAGAGATAACGTAGATTCTGTTGATACCCCCGATTTCTGCACAAACACAACAAGTGCACACTAAGAGGTTGAATCTCCAGAAACCCGAAACCAGTTCTTCTTACAAAGGAGAAAAGAAAAGTGGAGCAGGTAATTGTTTGGGTTGTAGTAGAAGCAGGATTATTCTCACTAGGTTTTGTTGGCCTGTTTTGAGTGGATTGCAGAAAGCTTCCTTGATCAAACACAGGATTTAAAAAGAGATTGCTGTACAACAACTAAGGCTGAAAGGAGAGGGGGAAAAAATAAATTAATAAAAAAATAAAAATCAAGCAGCCCAGGGAATGTAGATGTCTCCACGAAGTTAAAACTCAACAGGACAACGGTGGCAAATTTGTGCGTGAAAGGGAAAAAAGCCCCAAGGCAATCTGCCAAAATCTTGAATTCAGATATAAGTGCTGTTGCAATGCATACCCCAAGGTGCTCTGGCTGCCACGCTTCAGCATGTTAATTATGTGCCTTCAAATTAGAGACCAAAAAAAGCAAGGACAGCAAGTTAGTAGGTATCAGCCTAGTGATCTACGTTTTCAGCAGAGGCAGAAATTGCATCTAATGTTAGCAGTTGCTTTTGTGTCTGTATACATAGCCGTGTTTGCATGTATACATACACACAGGCAGACACTCTGGGTTTTTTAATGCGCAGAAGATACTGGAACAGTTGATTATTTCAGAGCAGTACAGCACCGGAGAGCCAGAAGTTAGTATGGAGAATGATGGCAACGCACAGAAAGGGAGCGTGGAAGGTTTTAGAAGAGCTCGCAGGACAGAGGTGCTCCGCTCTTACCCCATTACTCTGGGTGGAGTGAACTGACTGCTCGCTGGTCGAGGAGCATGTGCTCATGCGGTCTGTGTCCTTGCTGTGTGAAGAGTGGCGGTGGACCTGCCGCTGGAGGGAGTCATTGTCCCCAGGGAAAGTGAAGGAGCCAGGGCGGCTGGCTGGGGATGCTGGGATGGAGCTCCAAAAGGAGCCCTTCTGCAGGGGGCTGCTGGGTGGAAAGGTTTCCTTGCCAAAAGGAGAAGGGAAAGTCGTGGATAGAGGAGAGTTCATTGGAGAGATGGCTCCTGGCCTTGGCTTCCCAAGCGTCAGTGATCCTATGCTGTTTCTTGTTCGACTGTCCTCTGAGATTCCACGTGAGTCTTTCTGGGCTCCATCAGCTGAGCCAGAAATGTTTCCTGGTGTCTTCCTGGGACTTTCAATAACTTTCATCTTGGGAATCTGTTCAGCTTCTCTCTGAGGACCATCCAGCTCTGCACTGGGAGTGTGCCTGTCTGGCTGGCTCAGGCCAGTTTCTAAGGAGGTGTTGTAGTGTGGCAGGGAGTGATTGTGAATGGACATACCTGACATCTTGTCTGCCTCTGCTTGGGCCGAGGCTGCAGAGGAGACCAGGACTGGGGAATGGTGTCTGACAGGCTGGGGGATCCGGGATGGCCGGCTACGGCTGGAGCTGGGGATGCCACTACAGCTGCTGGGGCCGCCGCTGTTACCACTGCTGCTCCCGCCGCCGCCTCCACCACTGCTGTGGTTCCTCTGGTACTCGATCGGGGACGTCAAGGCTGCAGTGGGGGCGAGGGGGAGGCAGTCAGGGGAAAGGGGGCAGGAAAGGGAACAGGAACAGTTTAAAACAGACATGTCTACTGGCAAAAAGGGGAGTGCTGTTCAAATAAATTTCCTTAGCAGTGGAAAGATGCCACAGACTTCAAGCCACTTTTCTGTATCTAACCTTCATGATCAGCTTTATCTACCTATACTAAAGATTAAAAGTCTGAAGCTAAGAAGAAATATTTTCCTCTAGGATCACACTGTCAGTTAGCAGCCAAGTTGGGAAAAAACAGGTCTGACTCCAAATTCTCTGCTTGTTGTTGCTCATTACAACTGTTTACAATAACCAACAGATATAAAAACAGAGCAAGAACCTTCTAGTGTCACAGCAGACAACACCACCTTCTACTTTTCTCCTGCAGAATCTGAATGTTGTTGCCACAGTAAGATGCAACAACAATGGCCACCAAAACAACAGAAGCAAAACACATTCTGAATAGATGCTTACAATTCCACTTGGGTTTAGCCTTTAAAGGCTTGCAGTTGCTTAAAAGGGGTACACAAGCTCTCAACGGATGGCACCTATCTTGATTCACTCCTACAAAACATTTGGAAAATTTCACCAAGAGAACACCATGTAAATTCAGACTACCACTCTTATAATAAATGCAAGCATCTGTTCTGAAGCAGAAATGCGGCACATATCCCCCAACTGTTCTGTATTAGCTCAGGAAAAAGGCAACTTGCAAAACATTTCAAAGCCAAGAATGATGAGATGAGAGAAAAGTAATCCAGTTATGAACTTTCAGTAAAAGAAAATAATTCACCATTTAAAAAGTTGCGCTGGTTTTCCAAAATTTGGTTAATTTCATGGATCCATAACTGACGGACTCCCGGACTGGCAGAATGCAAAATAAAGGTCTCTGTGACATCGCCCGTTCTTGATGTTAGTGCAAATTTACATGGATCACTGTCCACATTTTCCTCCAAGGAAAGGCAACTCACCTTCATGAAAGAAAAAAAACATTTATTTTATGAGAAACATACCTTTAAAATCTTTCTTAGGAGTTTAGAGTCAGATCTTCAAATGATAACCACTCTTTCCTTCAGTAAAATAGTACCATAAAATGAAGTATTCCAGTAAACTAAGGATTAATGGATATCTTACTGACACACTGTGCCTGAACAATATCCAGCAGGTCTGCACGGCCCAATGTTCTCCATCCCTCACTTTGCTTTCAGATTAGTTAAAATGCTGAGCCTACTATGGAGCCCTCTTTACCACTGGCCCCCACCAAAGGCTTCAGCTGCAGATACAGCAATGCTTTGGACCAGGCTGCTCAGCCAGAGCTATAAACAGCAGGCTCAGGTGGCAGGCAGAGCACCAAGGTGAATTAGGGGAAGCAGGGTCCGCCCAAAACACTCCATGAGGGCTGCTGGGCCCTAATATCAGGGTTTATTTCAGGGAAGCTTGAAGTGGGAAACACCTATTTGTTTGAGGAAGAGCTGACATATCTAAGAAGGTCATACTACTTACAAATGTTATCCACATATCTGGGTATCAGAAAGGATATAAAAAGAGTTATTACCTCTACTTGCAATGACTTTGAAATGTGGCATACACACAGCACAGAGCTGAAAACTAAACTCTTTGTGAATACTTGTCCAGTGCTTTGTGCCAGAACACCTGCTTTGATATGCTTCACGCAGGAAGCATCAGAGTACTGGGATCTGAAGATCTCCACTTACCATCGGAGTGAGAACAAATTTGGTAGGAAGTAATTTCAGGAAATGACTGACAGCTCATTGTGCTCTGTGATTGCACATCTAGATGTCACTAGTGACTGCCCACCGAACGAGAAACTGTTACCTTAGCAGAGTTCGTGCAGGGGACACAAAAGACTCACACACAACAGTTACCTTGATACTGTTTTTAAACAAGAATCCGGGCATGGAGAAACCTTTCTTTTTATCTAGCAGCTCACTGAAAATGACAATCTGCTCAAACAGGAAGACCCGTCTCTCCTTGCAGCGTGGTAGAAGTCCCGCATCCTGGTCTGTAACCAAGAATGTGTCCTGGAGCAGGAGCTTACCCTGGGCTACAATTTTACCCTAAACACAGAGGCAAGCAGAAACATATTTAGTGCAGTCCTTAGTTTCTTTCCCCAATCAACCCTTATGAGCACATTCTCATGCCAAACAGCTTTGTGTATTTCCCACCTTCTGACTGTCATTGACCATTATATATTCATTTCTCCTCCTATACACAAGATATTCTTGTGCTGATTCTCAAAAAAAAAGCAAACATCAAAAAGAAAAAGACAAAACAAAAAACCAGACCAAAACCCACAAATCCACTCCACCCTTTTCAATTCACACTGCACTCTGAGGTTTGTAACACTAAGGCTTTAATTTCTCTATTCTCAATAACTCCAACAGTTACTGATATATTCTTCCAGGGTGCTGAGTAGGGGAAGAACTCAAGTTCATGTCTGCATCACAGAATATAAAGAGCTTTGCAAGTAGAAGGTGCGACTGTGGCCTGGCTGGTGCATACTGCTTCAGTAACCAATTTCCATCTCTTCTAGACTTAGCAAAACAAGGAGGGCTACAGCTGCCTCAGGTACATGACTGACCGTAGTGACTCCTCCTTTGTCTACAGTGCAGAAGTCAGGTCTGCTCACCTGCTGATAACTGATTATTACACTGCTTTTCAAGCCTTTAGTCAACAAGGGAACTGTAGTAACACGTGCCCCTTCTAGGTTACGCAGAAGGACTTACCTAGTATGACTGACACAGCAGGTAATGTTTCCCAGGAAAACCTCCTTGACAGGGCTAAGACTTGATTTTTCATTCACTGCTTTTTGCACCAGCTAACCAGATAGTGAGGGAGCACTGTACACATTTCTCCCCACAATATTAATAGTTAATTTCTAGAGAACCTGACAAAATCTCTGAGCAAAACTCCAGCCAACTTACATCAAATCCTTGCAGGCGGCCAACATTCATCATGTCATTACACCGTTTTGGTACTATACACATGACCTCTACAGCTTTCTGTTCAAGACAAATAAAAAGTCAAAGCTTTATTTTCCAGAAGAGTTGTTTCATTTGATACGGTTGCTTTAGAATAGAAATGCAAGAAGTAAACACTTATAATCACTTTCTCAGGAAGATCAGAAAAGGAAAGTGACTCTGCCAAAACAAAAGAAGTTCAGAGTTAAAAGAATTCATATCACTAAGTGAAAATGTCTCAAGTACCTCTAGTTCTGTTGTGTCAAGATTAGCTTTTTTAGAATACTTGAGGAAGTCCTGAAAAAGAAAAAAAAAGTCAAGTAATATTTCTTTTCTCATTAATCATCAAAGAGAAATCTGAGAAAAACTGAATTTGATACCCTCTATCAGAATACAACAGACTGCAGAAGACACACCATTTGGATTTAGCTCATACAAAAACATATGCTAAGGCAATGACCTCTGTGCTACACAGGGCTGCTCTTCAGTAAACACTTATGTGATATTAAAATGATTGCAGGTGTAGCTGGAGAAGCTGTCATGAGTCCCAACAATTTGTATGACTTTTACATCTGAAAACAGTTGAGAGTTCCTTCTCCCATTCCTATGACACTGGTACAAATTTTAAACATTTCCATGGCCTAAACATTTGGTCTTTAACTGTTAAGAGAAAAAACCAAATTTCTGCCCAAGCGATCTACTGCAATTTTTATAACTATCTGCATGTGCTCAGGAAATAATCAGATGGCATTGCTTACAAATCTGGGTTCTGTTAGGGAAAGGGGTGGAACAACATCAGCAATAATTTAAAAAGAAAACATATCTGTTAACACAACTCACTCATCTCAACATCACTTTACCTTTAGTAACAGCTGGTATTTCATAATTCTCTGCACAGGTTTTATTAGCAAGTCTGTGAGCTGAAGTCTGTGGCCCAGGCGTTGCTTTAGATCCTGAGAGTTGTAAAACAAACATTTTTGTTTGTTCAGTTAGAAAGACCTTTGTTTTGTTCAGTTAGAAACACAGCATTCATAGCAGTATATGGAGAAAAAAAAAAATATATATATATATAAACAAGGATATATCAGTATTAACTGTTATCAGACCAGAAATTGGTAAAAGTTAGAGATGAATCTAATCTTCAATTTGCAAAAGCTGAAGTCCTTCCCCTTATGACCCTTGCTTCCGAGGTATTCCCTTCTGCAAGCATGTTTCATCTCTTTTTTTTTGACAAGGCTGCAGATTGAAATGTAATTTTTCAGTCAAAGGTTGTATACAGCCTATTTTCAACAGTGACTTCTGCTCATCCAGAATTGCTATTCCATATAAAATACACTGGTAACTGCGTGGGCTAAGGCTAGTAAGGATAAGACTCTACTGATTAATTAATATCTTATACCTAACCTTTAGTTTTCATCTCTAGGAGTCTGTATCACATTTGAGAAATCAAAACAGAAATGGCAAGCAATTGTAATTGAAAACATTAACAACAATATCTGCTGCATTTTTCTGTTTTGTTTTGTTTTCTTGTTTGATCAACAGATTTGATAATCCACATATCCTCTCTCAGGGACTTACCTCAAAAAACGTATCAATGTATTCTGAGACAATGTGCTCAGACTTTGGTTTGTTTTGGCAGTAAACTATGTACATGTGCAACCTTCTCTCCTAGAGGAACAAAGATACAGAATGATACACCATTATCAAAAAAAACACACACCAGATTGAAATGGAGTACTACTTTAAGTAGTACAGCAGTTCCAATGTATGAACTTAGAAAGAACCCTTTAAGGAAAAGAAGTAGTTACATATGCAGAAACTACAGATCTGAAAACACAATTATTTGGGAACATCATTATAATTTTAGAAAGGCAACACAAGTGAAAAAAATTCCCACAGCTGTAAATCTTCCTGAATAACAGGTGTTCAGAGATGACAGCTCAGCAGGTCCCACAATAAAGTTAAGCATGAAAATAGTTATATTTTTCTTTTACCAAGAGCCATGGGAGGCTGGACAAGATGACCCCACAGTGATCCCTTCCAACCTTAACCATTCCGTGATTCTGTAATGGAACCTTTGACATACAGTATTTTTTATTCTATTTTAATGATCTGATTATTATTCAAATTTATTAGAATAATAACCTCCTCCCATTTACATGTACAGAACAGTTAGGAGAAAACTTTCATGTCTTTTATTTAGTATTGGGTGTCCTATTGGAGATTGGGTGGGGATGTAGGTGATGAAGCCTGGAAATGGAGGCACAAGTATTTTTTAAATCTGATTCTTTATTTTGTGCATGTACTTTTAACATCAAAGCAACAAAGAAAAAGAGAGGAAATAACTTCACCTTTTAAGATTCATTCTTGATTATTGACCTTGCTGGTTAAGAAGTACAGACATACCTACTTCAAAATCTTTCCTATCACTTTGCTAGGATTGGTTTGCTGTTAGAGGCTTTGCTTCCCAGAGACTTACAGAGTACTGACCAGTGAAGATAAATGGTAAGAAAGAAATGGAAAAATAAGATGGAGATTGGAAAGGACACAGGACACAGATTAAGAACAGGAACTGAATCATGTTCTAGCCAATAGGGTTTTGCTAGAGGATGCTGTAATAGCATCACAGCTTGCCTTTCCATCTGGAGTGGTAAAGGTGCCTTTTGAAGACAACTCAGTTACAAATAATACCAGGAGAAATAAAGTAAAACAGCAATCAGAAACAGGGAGAGCTACTTCCTGCAGGTTTTCTACTTTGCCAGTGACAAATTCTCAGAAGGGGAAAGGATACAGAATTGGAATGCACTCAAACTGGAATAAGAATGAGCCTCTTTCCTATTTTTATTTCTTATATTCCGTGCTACTGCATGGACACCTGGGATTAGAAGGCAGGGGTCACACGAAGTGACAACTCCCTTGCACTGAAGTGTAACTGAATAGAGAAACGGAGCCCACATTCATGTCCCCTCTCCAGAGGAAGGTACTGGGGACAAAGACTAGAGCATATACTTGTTCTGTTTATAAGCTCTTAAAAGCTATCTCTCCACCTCTTACAGCGAAGACCATTGTACAGCACTTTCTTATCAGTGTTCTACTTAAGAACCAAACATGTTGGTCAGTAGCAGCAATAGTTTGCCAACAAAGACATTTGCACTTACATGTTTAACAAACAGGGATCCCAGCTTTTCTGGATCTTCAAGGCACTTCTCCAACTCTCCTAAAAAGAAGCTGAACATAAACAGAATAAACACTTCTTTTTTTCTGACAGTACACATTATAGCAACAGGTAATTGCAAGGCAAAGTGTGTCCCCTATCAGCAGCTTTGGATATTAATGCCTGTCCAAACTGACAACGGCAACAGTGTAATATTTCAATACAGTTTTTCAAAAGGACATGCTGAATCCATGCCAAGATGAAAAAAAGCCCTGGCGTTCACTAATAAAACTATCAAATTTCATATATATTGACTGAAAGCTTTCCCGTTCCTAGTCTGAATGCTTGAGATGCTAATATTTCCATGCTAACCACCCCTAAAAAATTATTTAGACTGCATTGTTAGAGAGAAAGCCATGTACAAAGTTCTGTCCACATTAGAGATCCTCAGTTGAGGTAGTTGCTATATATATACATACATATACATGCATCCTTCTTTAAAGCAAATCTTCACACCAACATCTGTAAGCTGAATTTACATTTTCTACAACTCAAAGCACAAAACCAACTGCATTTACCTTGTATCTGAATATCTGAAGAAATAAAATAATTTCTTAAATCCAGTCTAGTATTTTTTAGGTACAATACTTACTCTCTGTGCCAGTCATAAATCTGGTGAATGTTTCCAAACACAATCTTGTCTTTGCCTTTCATATCATCAGGTACGCCGTCTTCCTTCATAAGTGCCATATAACCCTGCAACAGTGCAAGTGAATTCACTATGAACATTCTTACTTTAAAAAAAGTGAGTTGTCTTTTAATCCCCCTTTTGCCAGAAGATGTCCAATGGCAACAACTTGCTTGGGACACAAAACCAAACCAGAAAACAGCTCTATAACAGCATAACATAAGGCACAGACACAAAGTATCACAAATTGACCTGAGGCTGTCTACACATCAGTGCCCAGTGCTAGAAAAATGAATTCACTCTGGCTAATTTAGCCTGCGTGAATGGGCTCACAGCAGGAAGGAAACTTCCACAGGCTTCTCCTTACTGCCTGAAGCAGCTGCAATGCCTTGCCAAGTGGGGCTGTTCCTGAGCACAAGTGCAGCTTTGCTTGGCATCTCTTACATCAGTCACTCATGCTAACCCCACACCAAAGTGCCCTGAGGAGGAAAGCACTGCTCGTGGGACTGCACTGCATGGACTACTGCTTGCAGTATGAGCAAACCAAACACAAAAATCTGAAAATCAATTGTTAGCAAGCATTCTGGCTGCAGTAAAGTCCTTCTTACATTTTCCCATAGTCCCATATTATTTTTGGTGTCTACACAGTCGTCTCGCTGAGCAATTCTATCATATAGTTAGAGCTGGGAGTGTTTTTAAATTCTGCAATATTCATACAACTCTATTCCTTCCTTTTTCCCCCCCTAATACTTCTATTCCTAAATAGGCAGGTTGGGTTTTGGTTTGCCAAGTATATGTTTTGATGTCTAGCATTTTCACCTGAAATTATTTTGTTAGTTACAAAAATACATCTATTTGTAGACTCCTAATTCACCCTTTAAATACTGTAAAAACATTATCAAGAGTGTGTGATCTTTCCTTCTCTCCCTCCCTCCAAATTAGAGTTTAAGAATTGAACTTTATTAGGCTAAAATTCACTGTCATGCTCATTCTTTCTGCTCTTCCAAATGCATCTTCTTGGTAGCTGAAGACTGAAGGGAGATGTGTGATGTTATCTCATTTTACGGCAGGGGAAGCTAGGAAGTCTAAGAGAAGCCTAGCAGTAGGAGAGGAAGGAGGACTTTCAAATCTTGGATAGCTGCTCCGTATGCTGAGCCACAATGTTTTTTTTAAAATAAATTTAGATGTGCTAAATAAACCCACTATCTACCAGAGTAACATTAGGCCAAAGGTAGTGTTTTAACAAAAAAAAAAAAAAAAAAAAAAAAAAAAAAAAAAAAAAAGACAAAGAACTACGCTCCTCAGGAGAACAACAAGGTGGACACAGTAACAGGAAGAAAGGAATAAAATCTGACGTAGTATTTTAATACATTAAAAGCCAGCAGGAGGGAAACTTTCACATTTTTAGTCTCTTCCTGTGTCTCATTTTGAAAAACATAATGAGGTTCAAGCTGCACAGCTGGTTAGTAACACACTTAAAAAAAAAGAAGAAATCAAGAGAATTAAAACCATCATACCTCAACTACATAGCCCAGATCTCGGACATAATCTCGTTCTGTCTCCACTAATTCCTGTAAGACATAGCTACAGTGGAAGGAAAAAGATGAACACGTATTAAAAAATGAAAGAGATTTTTCAAGAGGATTAATGGCATACAACTTTTTAGACATTTGCAGTCACATATGTTTGATAGGCAGAACTGAAATGGAAGAATTAATGTACATTGGTTCTTAGCAAGATACTGCTTTGACTTTGAAATTGGACAAGGCTCGCTTCTGTTTATCTAAAGTCAGATGTTTTCTTAAACGTGACATTAAAATTAAACATTTAACTATTGTTTAAAATAAAATGCTATTATGTCTCTGGTCTGGAGACTCTTAGACATATGGATGGTTATTTCTACACACAAGTTTAAAAAATTTGAAACCAGGCATGTTTTTATTCTACCATGGTAACGGTTTACTACTACATAGAGAAATTAACCATGGGTTGGAATAGAATGAGGGGAATGACCATTTTTTGAAGCCTAATAAACCTTTGGACATTTAAAGATCAGCATCTTCCCAAATAAATGAGAGTGACATGTAGCAGAAGTCAAACACAGATGTGACTAGAATTAAAAATCACAGATTGAATGTCACAGAGAAATGTGACCACAAGCTTGACATCTAAGACAAGTCCTCCCACGTTCACACTAACAGCTTCTGCTGCCAGTTCAAAATGAGCATTGTTTAAAAAAAAAAGAAAAATTGTAAAAAATTGGTCTTACTGTCGTCTTTTCAAGGAGCTGGACTTCCTTTCCTCCATCTCATCTATGGGTGACGAGGAGGATAGAAGGGAGTTATCTGAAGGGTTGAAGGATGGACTGCTGCTGTCACCTTGATCTACCAACAAGGAACTTGGACGGTCCTCCAGAGCCTGAGAAGGTATTCAAGACAGTCAGCAACAATGATTTATTTCTCCTTTACTCACAAGACATATTACAAGCAGCTGTATAGAGCAATCTATGGGAAATAATTACTTTAATGTATCTTGGCAAAGCAGGTCACAAGCCTCCAGGAAACCAGCCAACAACATGGCTTTCCATGATAACTGAGCCTTTGAAGCACATTTGAGAAGCACGTTTGAGATGACAGTCTTTCTTTCACAGGAAAATAAAGGAGCTGAATTGGTTTGAGCAGCAATGGCTGAAAGTCAGACTATCCTGCTCAGGATGTAAGTACTTCCATGGTGGGAGCAACACAAATGTGTCCTCATGGCCAGAGATTAAACTAAATCTGTCATATTTGACTTCTGGCATATACAAATTACTTCCAACAATAAATAGGACATCTTTAAAGGAGATTCTTATGATGTTACATTTTTAATACAATAGAAGCAGCACCCTTTGTCAGACATTTTGGTTATCTTAATAACTAGCCAAAATAGTGTCTCAGTGAAGAAAATAATGACTTCTACACTGTCAGTGGTGCTTTTGAGCTTGTTCAGATCCTAGAAAAGAGTCCTTGTATCCTCTGCCAGATACACTATCTCCCTTGCATGGATTCCACAGGCTTCTGTTTGTATGAAACATGAAAAAGCAATGGGAGAAATAATACTAACATCTTCTATGAAGTATTCATTTGATTTCTTTAATTCAAGCCCATAATCTTGGATCAAGCTACAGCTATGTATCACATTTTCCTTGCATGTGATACAGCCCTAATGCAAGACACATTTACTTCACCGGGGTGGGGTTCAGCTATAATTTTTTTTCTTTCCCCACAAAAGTAAAAACCAATAATGATATGACTTGCTCAAAACCCAGCGGAAGCTGACCCTTGGCTAAAACTGTGAAATGAGAACATCTCCCCAAAGGACTATATGCACGGATCATTAAGTTATATCCACTGCTAGGCAGCCTGAAAGACACATGGACTACCAAACTTTCCATTTACAAAACACTGTGCTGTATTTTCCCATAGATTACTTCTTATTCACCCTTCTGGTGTAAGAGAAGTAAAAAGCAAAGTGAATACCCAAGAGAGTACAGTAATTATTTTACGCAATAATGTAATTCTCTCTGAATGATAAAACAGAAAATAAATTTTTTAATTCTGAAACTCAAAGCTTCTTAAATTTAGAATGAACCTCGAAAATATCAACCTCTGATAACATGGGGCTGCCATGCTGCAATTCTTTTTAGTTTTCACAAAGGCACTTCATGTTGAGCCCAACAGGGGCTATGCTGCAAAAGCTGGATTTAAAGGTTTTGAGGAAATCCAGAATTGCTGAGGGACCTCTTGAGACCATATAGTCCAATCTCAAACAGGGTCAGCTAGAAAAGTTTTTCTCAGATTGGGTCAAGCTGGATTTTGATTATAAAGGGCCTTCCTGGAATTATGCATATAATGAGAATCTTCAGAAACAAGAAAACTTTAAAACATGTCAACTAGAATCTTCAGAAACGTGGAAACTTTAAAACATAGAAACTTGGAAAAGCTGACACAAATTCCGCCTAATCGATTTGTTAGCAAGGATGGAGGCACCGACATGCAAAATGATCCCTTTACTCTTTTACTTATTTCTTCATTATCATGTTGCCTAAAGAGCAACTAGAAAACATAAATGTTTCTGCTGTTGGGGTTACCTACTTTACTGAGGACCCTCATAAGATTTGCAATAAATTTAGTTTCAGGGATTCTTCTCAGAAAGGTCTACTAGTCTAAGACCCTGGGTCTTTGCATTTATTCTACTAATAGGACATTTTCTTTTTACTAACAGGACATACTTAGTAAATTTTCTACCTATTTTCTTTCTAGTTTCTCTTATTTATTGCTTTTTTGCTCCTCTTTATAGCCATTTACCTATTCAGTAAATGCTTTTACAAAAGAGTGTGTACAAAATGACCCCATACGTCATCCCAGAAAGGGAACCCAGACTTTTGAAAGAAGACAGCAAATTTTAGGAGTCAATGTAAAACATGCAGGTTTTCTTTGAATAGCAAGCTGGGGCTTGAAGACACGACTTCTTTAGACACATGCACCTGCTGGTCAGTCTCACCATTTTACTTTTGACGAGCTCCTCAATTGCACTGACGAGTTCTGCAGCACTGGGCGTCTCGGAGCTGGTTGGCCGCACCAACAATCGAGAAGATGTCTGTGCAAGGACACAAAGGAAGGAGAACCCCAGAGTTAGCCTGGTACTTGCTCAAAGATCAAGAGACTTCCTTCACTTCTGTCAGACAAAGGTACCCGACAGGTACTGTCAGTGTCATACAACACTAAGATCATCCCTTCCAACTTGAGCAACTGGAGTTGGAAGTTTCAAGAAAACCCCACAGAAGTTAAATGCTGGGATAAAAATTCCTGTTCCTACATGCAATAGAAGTCAAGGAAATATAATTGCTGATAATTGCTGACAAATAGTTATGAAAATTTCCTGAGCTGACCCAATGGACAACAGTTTGTTAACCTATTTTATTGCTGCTTAAACAAAGCAACAACTGCAGAGCAGTAAGAGAAATCAAGAAGACTTGAAATAAAGGAGGAAGCATTATTATGTTAAGAAAAAATACACCAGTAACTCAGGGGCATTTACTTTTCTAAAGGAGCTGGGGTATATTGCCCAGATTCAGATGGGAAATTGAGCTCACCATTCCTTGTGCCATCCATTTTTTCCAATGGTATGTGTAGAGCACAGAAGATCTCTGGCCTCATAAGCTATAAAATGCCAGTTTATAGATACAACTGAAGGTAAAAGGTGTTCACAGTAAAGGATTCTGGGAGAAGGCCATTAAATTCAGCCACAGTAATTTGCAAACAGAGTTGTTTGCATATTACATTTATCAGTTAGTAACTGGAAAGTGGAAATAGGGTGTAATATGAACCGTACTTCATATTACAAAATGCACAGTGAACATCTTGCAGCACAGGGCAAGCTGTCCTGCAAACATTTCCAACAAACCGGACAAAGAAACGGCATGAATAATGACTCAACACAAGAGGTTCTGCTCAAATCAAGCACGGGTGTAACAAGACTCCCCATAAGTAAATAAAGACAAAAAAAAAAAAAAAAAAGAAGAAAGAATACACAGATTTTAGGTAGTTTGCCTTGTATTTGCCTTATTTGGAAAGGAAAAACAGGGGTTGGGAAAGCAAAGGAAATACAGATAACTTTAAACAGAAAGATATGGGAACTGAGCCAAAGCAGAGACAGAACACAAGTCAACATAATGCTGCATCAGAGTTTACAAAAAGAGAAAACAAAAAGCGAAAATAATTAGTTTCATATTAACACAACTGATCTTGAAACTTTTAACACTGCTTATCCAAAAATTAAATGCAAATGACTTGTAAACTGCCACCAAATGCAAATCCATGAGTGCGCAATGATTCTGCTGAATGGAAGAATGCATATAGTGTGCAGATGAGCTCTTAGGGGAGAAATGATTGTGTTATTTAGTGCTCTTAGACAAATCAGCATGGCCTAGCACATGATGTTTGCATGCACACCAAAAACTGAGCAATCCCACAGCTGGCCTGTCTTTTAGGCAATTTACATGCTCCTGACATCCGACTGCTGACCAGGTTTTCCAAAGCTGCGCCTGTATGTGGGTTTTCACTTTGGATGCGGAGCTCAGCTTAGTCTTACAAAACACTGTCAGTATCAGAATCAGGTTCTGGTGATGGTCTCTTTTATTTCTCTGCTGGAGTATATGGAATGTGAGGCAAAACTTCAGAACTGTGATTTCCAGGACCTGTGGTCATAGCACATATTATCTGAAAAAGAAGGAGCTGCACAGTTAAAACTCCTTGCTGACTTTCCTGATGACGTACTCTGGGAGCAGAATACAACCCTTGCCCAGAAAAGAAGGGAAAACTGGAGTGAGCAACTGAGCTCAGGCAGGTATGAGATGCTGCTAAGGGCCCACAGGAGGCTGGGAAGAGATGAAGAAACCCAGCAAACAGGGAGTTTCCAGCAGGAGCTCTGGAGAGAAAGAAATGCTTGCAGGGAGGCACAGCTGAACGCCAAGTCTCTGAGGTCACAGAAAGGAGGAGACATTCCTTGGGATCTGGAGTAGCTGAGCAACCCAAGAAACCACCCAGCATGGCAGGAATGTGAAGAAGGACTCCATCCAGAAGGCAGACAACTGGGAACTTGTTTGCAAGCCTTTTATTAAATCAGTAACTCTATCAATAGAGCCAACTACCTTCTCCTGGGTAAAACCTTGCTCTGACTTCCCACTTCTGTGCTCCAACAAAGCATTTACTTTAGGTGCTAGAAGTTGGTGGTATGTGATCTTGAGGGAGGCACACACAACCTCCCAGGATGCCCCATGAGGGGACCTTTTGCCTCCCACCATGAAGGACAAATATTGCATAATTACAAGACATCACAGAAGAATCACTATTTGCATGCTTTGAAAAATTATGGTATAATATTAACTTCACCAAATTTTAACTTCTCTGAAGTCTTCTCTGCATGTAGTTTCAGCTACTTTAAAAACTGTCCCAACATGTTTTTACTGAAGTGGGTGCATGTTAATCTTTTAAGAAGTTATGCTGGTTTTGGCTGGGGTAGAGTTAATTTTCTTCAGTGGCTGGTATGGGGCAGCATTTTGGATTTGTGCTAAAAAAAGTGTTGATAATACAGAGATGTTTTTGTTATTGCTGAGCAGGGCTTACACAGAGCCAAGGCCTTTTCTGCTTTTTGTACTGCCATGCTGGTGAGGAAGTTGGGGGTGCTTGGGAGGTTGGGAGGAGATACAGCCAGGACAGGTGACCTCAACTGACCAGAGAGATATTCAAGACCATGTGACCTCATGCTCAGTGTATAAAGTGGAGGGAAGGAGGAGGAAGGGGAGGACATTTGGAGTGATGGTGTTTCTTTTCCCAAGTCACCATTACACCTGATGGAGCCCTACTCTCCCGGAGATGGCTGAACACCTGCCTGCCAATGGGAAGCAGTGAATCAATTCCTTGTTTTGCTTTGCATGTGTGCATGGCTTTTGCTTAATCTCAATCCATGAGTTTTCTATCTTTTACTTGACCTATTCTCTCCCTGATCCCACTGGTGGGGGAGTAAGCAAGCAGCTGTGTGGTATTTGGTGGCTGGCTGAGGTTAAACCACAATGGAAGTGAAAATAAAATTTACTGGAGATGGAAAGCTACTCAAAGCTGCTCTTACTCCGCTGTGGTAAGGGTCTGACTTTGCACCAGAAATACGTAAGTAAGCAGACGCTAGTTTACAAGCATATCCCTTCACAAATATGTGTGTATATATATATATATATATATATATATATATATATATATATATAGTGTTCTTGCTATGTAAGGAGGTCTGTAATGAAGTTAATTTTTCTCTGGAGCACTTTTTATAATATTTGTATTTCAATTGTTTTCTGTCACTGAAGGAACATGCAAATATGGCAGCTCATCAGCAGGAGCTTAAACATATTTTCACCAACATTATTTTCATCTTATTTCTAAATCTAAAACTGAGATTGTTCTAGCAAGAAAACATTCTCTCAGGTCTGAAAGCTGGGCTATTTTTGCTTATTTTGTTTCAGGAATATTTCCCAGTATAATAACTCTTCAACTTGTATGTTACACTTTGTCAATTCAGAAAACATGTAGGAATTGAATACACATAGAGCATAAGAACCAGCCATTTTGATCCTACTAACAACAGCTTCAGGGATGAGTGAGATTCTCACTGAAAGGCAGTGTTTTAAAAAGGAAAAAAAAAAAGAAAACAAAAATAAGATCCACTAAAGTTATGAATAACATCTGCACCACTGAGAACAGAGAACAAGCAGTCACAAAATTCACTAACAATATTCAGTGCTGTAGATTAAAAAGGTTAAAAATTTTAAGGAGCAAAATGGCAAGAAAACAATAATGTGATTATCTGCTGCACAAGTCCAGATTATTTCCATTCTAAACACCTCCATTTCCAGACTTGATACGTGTCCCCTAAATGTCTGATCCGGGTTCAAAATTGAAATAAACCCTCGCAATGTATGAACATCATAACATTAAAGAAAAACAGATCATATGCAAGTGAGATTTTCTTCATGCAGTTACTACCTACATCCAAAGTTTCATTACCAGCGCAAAATTTTTACCCTCAATTTTAATGTGCCTTTGTTTGTAAAAAACCGATGAATTATGCGCTGGTTTTGGCTCGGGTAGAGTTAAATTTCTTCCCAGTAGCTGGTATGGAGCCATGTTTAGGATTTGTGCTGGAAACAGTGTTGATAACTCAGAGGTGTTTTAGCTATTGAGGAGCAGAGCTCACACAGCACTAAGGCCTTTTTGTTTCTCACCCCACCCCACCAGCAATGAGAATGCGGGGGCACAAAGAGTTGGGAGGGAACACAGTCAGGACAGCTGACCTCAACTGACCAAAGGGATATTCCAGACCATATGGCAACATCCTCAGCATATAAAGCTGGGGGAAGAAAAAGGAAGGGGGGGACGTTTTGTATGATGGCGTTTATCTTCCCAAGTCACTGCTACACATGATGGAACCCTGCTCTCCTGGGGATGGCTGAACACCTGCCAGTCTATGGGAAGTGGTGAATGAACTCCTTGTTTTGCCTTGCTTGTGTGCACAGCTTTTACTTTACCTATTAAACTGTCTTTATTTCAACCCAAGAGTTTTTTTCACTCTTCCCCTTCTGATTCTCACGGGGACAGTAGAACAGTGACTGTGTGGGGCTTAATTGCTGGCTGGGGTTAAACCATGAGAATTATTATCCTTATTTGGTAATTCTTTTCTCTTAGGCATCCCCCCTTCCTCTCCCCCCTAAACCCAACAAAAACCAAGTATAACAAAAGGTATGATTATAAAACAATTAGACTCTAATCACTAAATATGTCATCAGCCAAAGTGATGTAAATCATCCTGTGAGCACACAAAGTAGCCTGTTTTCACATTTAAAGTGCTCACTCGTGCTTTGAGAATAGAAAAGCATTTAATTAATGCTCTTTTCACAGAACACCCTTTTAATGTTGTCTAAAGTGAAATAGCGATAACTTCCATCTACCATAAAGTTGTATTATGTACATTTTGGAGACCTTCGGAAGCAGAAGAAAAATTTGTGCAAACAGAGGTTATCTCACCATGTGAAGCTTCCCCCACATCCTGCTCCTACCTTGTCATCCTGCGAGTCGGGCTGGAGAAGACTGTGTTGCTGAATTGCCATGGGAGGAGGAAGCGGCACAGCATCTGCTCCCTCCTCGCCTTCCTCCTCTCCACAGCTCTGCATGCCGGAAGAGGACGACTTGGAGAGAGTGCCACTGCTCAGCCCCTCGTTCCGACCTCTCTGCAAATAACATCAAGATGTTCAAGCTCTGTTGTTATCTCAACAGCATGAAGCTTGTTATCACATGCTTGTTTTAACTCTGTAGTTTCAGCCCTCTCCCAACCAGTCCAGATGCTACAAACTCTCCTTAACAGAGGGGGAAAGTGCAGATGCCAAAGTCAGTTGTCAATGTTTGGTAAATGAAAAAGAATTTAAATAGTAAGAAAAAGACATTCAGTTGAAATTTACTACAAGGAAAGTGTTATCAAAGCCATGCTTGTTTTCCAAGTTCAGTTCTGGAAAGAGAAATCTATCTCTCTGAAATGTGTATCTTGCTATGTATCACAGCAAGTCTCCTAGAGGACATAAAAACTCACTATTACAACATGAAGTATTTTTACAATTTATCTACCTTTACAGGCGGAGAGCATAGATGGTTATTGTTTTTTCCTGACTTCAAGGCACTGGCCTTAGATTTTCCCTTCACTCACATAACTGCAGAATAACATACTTCCAAAACAATGCTACAGCTGCAGCACAGAGGGTCTCTTTCTACAGCCTGACATTCAAGGTCAGAGGCCAGTATTCATTGCTAAACAACATCTCTCAATTCATCATGCTGCCAAATCTTTAGTCCGTCCTTTCCCAACACTTACTGTGGAACTTCACTAGTGTTCCAAGCTTGTAGAAAAATACATTGGGAGGAAGGAGAAAAAAAAAAAAGCAGCAATTAATAAAAAAATTGGGCAACTAAGACTGCTTTTCTGTATGGTAAGTACCAAAACCAATAGCCAGAGTCAATCTAATAAAAGGGAATAGCATGCACCCAGCTGTGCCCTTGGAAGCAGTAACATGACATTCGTTCCAGCCTGAACCATAGGTTTGTAACAGAGAATTTGGCTCTTGTCTGCACCTAACTGGAGGCCAGCTTTGTTCATAGAGGAGTTCCAGACTTTGAAGGAGAGGCACATGTTTGTGGGAAGAAGGGAAGTCCTCAGTAGATGTCCTTGGTGGCAAAATTTGGATCAGTTCACAATTTCCTTCTCTGCAATGAAAACTGCCATGCATATTACTTGACTGCTGGTAACTGGCCTGCATTGAAGGGCCAGCAATTTTTCTGTGCTCTGACTCTTATGTAAGGTGCAATTAGAGCTTTAAGCAGCTAAGCAGCTCTCCCTACACTTTCCCTGATCCATCAACAAGAAAAGCAAAGGAAATACAAAATGACCTGATTATTCCCAGACCTTGAAGCACCTTTACTCACAAAGCCATTATCCAAATTAGCATAAGAGAGTCAAGTCAAAGGACAACTTTTTATTCTCCCATTTCTCTTTTTAAATTATAGATGCTTCACAGAGCTTTACTAACACTCTCAAAGCAGAAGGCACAAGCTGTCCCTGGCACAGTACTGACGCAAAGTGCAGCAGTCAAGGATGAGCACAGGGCACATAACACTTTGCTCCACTGCTGGACAGTCAGTTGAGACAATCTTCACCTGACAACATTTAATTCTTTGAAAAACCTACAAACAAGTCTCGGGAAGCTGTCTTAAGCATTTACCTCTTCAACGGTTTCATCTTGTGGTGTTGCTGCACTGTCGTCAGAGTCCTTCTGAGAGCCTGCATCGGCACTTTTACGAACCTCTCTGCTTTTCTTATGCTTGTGGGCCAGTTTTTTGACGTGCCCATCTGCTTTCCCACTGCTAAGGCGCCTCACAGGACTGGTGAGCCATTTCCTCAAGGTGTTGCCAGGGCGCTTGGGACCCGGGGAGCTCTGAGCACCAATCATGTGGGGCTGAAGCGATGTTACGGAAGCTGGAGGACTGGCATCATTGCTGGAGACCGAAAGGGAGTCTGGAAAAAAGAACAAGGGGAGCATTTTAAAGCTGAAGCACCAGCAAGTGAGAAACAAGGCAAATGGACATATGTAATAGTGGACATCGAACTGAATTTATGGAGAAGTCAATGAGATTATTTTGAGGTAACCTGGCCTTTAATGACACCACAGCTATCAGTGTTCATGTTGCACATGGCTGTCCACGCACAAGCACCACTGACGTGCTTAGAACAGTCAAGCTCCATTAAGTTGTGCCTGCCTCAACTATAATTCATACTTCTCACTGCTGATACTTACTTGATAGTGAATTATACTTTCCATATGTCATGTAACTTTATGAAAGGATATGCTTACTGCTTACTTTTAATGCTTACTGCTTTGAGCAAAGACATGAAGGGTAATAATAATTGCCTCAATGAGATAAGCAAATCATTTTTCAAAGACCAAATTTAATTACAAATGCTCCAATTACTTTCATTATTTATATATTTCCCCTGCCCTTGGGATAGAGGGAAGAAGAAACCAGAAGACAGTTAAATGTCTGTCTTTTGCCTAAATTTTCTCAGAGTTTTGGCTTTGTTTGTTTGTTTTTTAAAAAGGCACAAAGCAATGTTTAAAAGTCCACTTGCTGAAATCTCAGGATCAGCAGTAGGTCTCAGCATGACATGCTTGAAGTTCTGTAATGAAACAAAGGATACACTTTTCTCAAGCCATAGTTAAATGTGCATGAGGTCAAAAACACTTTCCCACCAAGATTCCTGTCACTTGACCAGGACTGTATGCTTAAATACCCACTGGTCAGCTATTGTGAGACTAGATTTCTTTTCTTCCCCATGCAGCACAATGCTGTTTCCCCCAGCAATCCTCTTTTCCTAAAAATATACTTTTTTGGGGGGGGGGTGAAGAAGGGGGCTGGAAAGATTCTTGTAACACCACTCCTATAAATATTATCTACCACTAGGGTATTAGCAAGACTATCCTAGGCTGTCAAATATGGGGTTTTTTTCTCCTGTGTGTGCACTTTTGCAGACAGTTTACATAAGGATGACATAAATAATGTTTTGTTGAATGTTTCTACTGCTGGGAGTTAAATGCAGTGCTCGTGTTCCTTCTTGAAGGCTGACACAGATGTTCAGGTCACCTCTTCTGGCAGCTTTTCCCTAAGAGGTGTATTGCCAGTCTGACCAGAGATAGTTTATAGTTTGAATTTTGTGGAATAATATGGTCACATTGATGTAGCAATACACTTCATCATAAACATCCAAATGCTTGGATCCACACACAAGTATGTGAGGCTGTTCCGTTTCCATGGAGCACTAAGTGTAAATGATAGTTTAGAATGGAGATGGGGAAAGAGACATAAAATGTGGATATAAGAAGTTAGGACTTTTTATTTTTCCTTCACTGTTCAATCTGTTTCACAAAGGGAACCCCTTCCCTGGGATCCAAAATGTGATCTATCATGCTGTTTATGAAAATGTTTCTCTGTTCCAATAAAACCCATGGCATGTCACCATTAAGATACATCAACTCTGATGCCAAGAACATTTGTAGCTTAATACGGTATGAACACACACATAATAATTGCTGTTAACCACCACTTTCATCAAGTTCCACAAAGCTGAAGATAAACTTTATAAAGCATACTTTCAGTCTAACAAGCTAGCTGCTAACTCTTTAAACCAAGTCACACCTGCAGAATTATCTTCCAGCAACAGCTGTAGCTGTTGTGCACATAAGTAAGGAGAGTTCACACAACACCATTAACCTGTCTTCAAGGCTTTAAGTAATGGGTACTGGCAAAAAAGCCGATGCAGAGCAACACTAGTTGTCTTTGTCTCTAAATCTTGGGAGAGCAGTGCTAAGAACTGCCACATTATTTTCTTGCTGAAGTGGAAAGCGTAAGAAAGAAATTAATTATCTATAACAATGGTTTTCAACTTGCAATCTGAGTATCCCACAAGGCTCCAGGATTACTGCTTAAGGGTTCTCAGCACATATGCAAGAAAAGCAAGCCTACTAGCCATCAGCATCCACGTCACGACAGATTTTTGACTTTATCAAAAAAATCCCTGATCTGTTTATTAAAAAAATTCCAAAGAAAACTTGCAACCATCTGCAAGCTCTCCACAGGAATCCAAACAATCTCCTATTAAACCTCTGTAAGAATTTAGTTTGACTGCTCTTTCATCAAACTTATCTTTAGTGTATCAAGCATTTTAATTATTATCAGATGCTTTGTTTCAGAAACCACAGCAAACATCAGCTGATGGGTATTTCAATAAATAACCTTCTGCTACTCTGCTAGTGGACTGTAGATGAGAAAATGTGGTGGTGTTCTTGAAAATAAGTTCCTAAAGCACAAACTAAATGCCCTGTTTTCAAGACTCCCAAGCTTGAAGATGTTATTACTACTCAGCCAAGTTTTTCTTTCATTTGTATATATTTTTCCTCCCAATAACAGTTCATACAAGGTTCCTTCCATGCAAATAAAATAGAGAACATTCACTCGTTTACATAAGAAAAAAAAAAAAATTAAGCCTTCGCAGAAGTTCACCATGTCCTGTTTCATATTTTTATATCTGTTGCATTTTTTCCTTTACAATTACTCCTTTCTAACAAAAAGGCAGCATGGTGGTGCAATAACCGATTGAATAAGATTGACTTTTACATAAACATGCCTATTCCTAAGCAAGTAACATGCCTGCAGTTAATAAACCCCTTCTTCTTTTTATAAAGTGTGCTCCACCTCCTCAAATTTTCACACATCCTTTTGACAATCTACACTTAGCAACTACTGAATTTCTTGTAAAACCAAGCAGTACAGGACAGAGGCCCTGAAACTGTGGAAGACAAGTAAGTATTTTTGCCTGACTGTACTTTTGTTGTACCACTCCTAACTGTTAACCCAAGTCAGCCAAGAGCTTGTGGGCAGGAGGAGGGAAAAGAGCACGGAGAAATACGTACACTCTGCTCAAGCGGAGAGGATCTAAGAGACAAAACAATGTAAGCCAGACATGTTCCGCAGCACATACTTCAGCCATATCCTCCCACACAACATTAATTTTCATTTGGCATGCAGCATGTAACTGCTGCTTATCTTCTCTTCTGCATGACTTAGTATGAAATACTTACTGAAGTATTATGAGGGCTTCAGGAAATCACAAAAGTGGACATAATGTAAGTGGTACACCAAAATGATAGCACTGTTCCACTTGGCTCTTTAAAGCTTGAAATCACTCGGAGAGAAGGAAAATCACAAAGGCTGGGGACCTCTGGAGATCAGCTAGACCATGCCTGCTGCAGGGTGTACTGGGCTGCATCCAGGCAGCTTTTAATCTCCCGAGGAGACTCGACAACCTTTCTGGGCAAACTGTTTCAGTGCTCTGCCATCCTCACAGTAAAGCAGCTCTTCCTCATATTCAGATGGGCCTTCCGATGTTTCAGTTTGTACCTGTTGTCCCCTGTCCTGTCACTGGACACCGAAAAGAGCCTGGCCCCATCTTCTTGAAACCCACCCTTAAGATACTTGTATGCATCGATAGCACCTCCTTTTAAAATAAATATACTTCATTGCTATAAAAGCATCAGCCTAAAGATCCAATTTTATTAAATGGGGCATTAAAAATAAAGAGATTTAAAATCACCAGTGTTAACCTGAAAAGAACACCAACCCACTAGGCCTCTTCAGAGATCAGATCTGACTTTTTGCCCCTCCTTAAATTTGCAGAAAACATCTCTAAAACATCATAGCTGAGTTAACACTCATCAGAAATATTGCATGCCAGTGTTTTCCTAGTGAGACCCTTTACCATCTATTTTCCCATCCCATCCCAGCCAACAGGCATCCAGATCTTCCACTTACTTACTCCCATCTGTTTACTCAGGAGCCCAGTAACAATACTAAAGCACAGTCATGTGCAAAACCTAGGTGCCCATGTTAATATATTTATGTAGAGGCATTGCCAGATCGAAGCATTAGGGAATATCAACATCCAATACAGGCACAAAAAGACCTTTCACCTTCATTGTGAGAAGAGCCCCACGGGAGTGTCTCACTTCTCCCTGTCCCATCACTATAGACTACTTCTATCTATATAATTAGGGATACAGACTTGGTTTGACTGATTACCATGCTTGGGACTGTTTACACTAAATCGGCTTTGTTTCCTTTATGACTACATAGAAAATTGTTTTTCTAGGGTTGCTCAAGAATATTTTATCACTAAGACACGCTAAGACAAAAAAAGGAGTGTTCAAAATTAAACCGAGAGCAACACGGAACTTTAAAACCAAAACAGATGGAATAAATTTGGGGTATGCTAACCCCAAATGTATTTCAAGTACAGTAAACTTTCTAGTGAGAATTAGACTCCCTTTTAGAAAAAGATAAATGAAACAGATGGACATCTTGGAGAGAAAAAAAACCCAACACAAGTATAGTGATCATACACAGCAACACCAATCCAACAAGAAAACATTGAATTTAATAAAACCACTACTTGTTTAAGCAGAGAAAGTTTTGCAATTCAATAAAGTACTTTAAAAAACCTAAAGGATGGGCTTTGTTTTATAATTCATAGCCACAAAAAGAAAAGGAGGCATTTAACTGCCATTTCCCTGAAAGCAAAAACCACATATGTTGCTCCGGTGGTGAGGTCAGAGAGTTCACTCAGAGTCCATAAATATATTTTTGAAGCTAAAGGGCAGGCAGCATGGGTTCTGACCCCCTCAAACTGGAAGATAAAGTTACCTCCAACAAACAAGCAAATTTTTGAAACTGGAAGGGAAATGGGAATTCTCATTCTAGTCCCAGCTTTCTTAGCACTAGAAACATGCACATCTGTGATTAATAAACTGTTTTTTTCCCTAAAAAATAAATCAGCCATGTTAAGCTAGTTGATGACTTGAAAGACTCTGCTTCATATTAACTATTTCCATATTGCTGTTTTTCGAGTTTTATTGCAAGGCACTACAGAAACCCTGACTCCTTTATCTAGGGAATCAAACAATCTGCTTGATGCTCTTTGCACCTCTAAACACAAAATGCTCCAAAATCAAAAATAAGAACATTTCACAGTCTCTGGACTGTAAAACAGCGATGGGGCAAAGACTGAAAAGTAGAGCAAAGCAAGCTTAGTAACCCTGATTGGCGTCTCACTCTGCTACTGCAGATCTGCCATCCACCATGGACTTCAGGGAACAAAAACTCAACCACCCAACCAACCAACAAAAGTCCAGGAGAAATTAACCAGCTGATCAATAAGATGTGATGCAGGTACATTATGAGTATTTGGGGAAAAGGGCTGTTTGTTGGTTCAAAACACAGTGAGCACAATCTACAGCAATGCACTTTCAGGTTTAATATGCAAGGTGGAGTTGACAAGCATCTAATGACAAAAGTACATAAAAACCCACATGCATAAACAGTGATCACTTGTTATTAGATGAGATGGAGAAGGCGTGAAAAAAGAGTGCATGGATTATTTTAGTCATGGACATGCACAGTTTCGGCCTGGGAACTGCTTCTGAGGTAAGAGGTTACCAATCCGCCATGTGCAAGACCATTCAGATAATTTTGTATGTGTCAGGAATTTTATTTCTCTCCTGCGGGGTATCCTCTTAAAAATATCCCCGTTTATTTTTTGTAAACCAGTACTGGAATATACATCAAAAGGCATTAGATGTGTTTCAACTTTCAAAAAACCATCATAACAGCAGTCACCATTTAAAGACAATGTAGCTTAAGCATTATCAGGCACTTCCACCATGCCCTTTGGGAAGCACAGATTTCACTTGTGAGGTAGAGTGATATACCTCTCATAAAACTAGTTTCTTAAAAATATATATATAAAGAAAAGAAAAGAATCACAAAGTGCAGAAAGCTAGTACTCAGTACATAAAAAAAAATCCCTCTATCACATTTGTGTCTGGAGTGGAACAAACAGAGCCATCATCTCTGGTCAGCAAACCTTTGTTGTCATTTATTTCAAGTTATGCACTACGCCGAAATATCAGTTCATGATCTTTTCAGTACGTGAATAGACGAAGAGTTCAACTCCCTAGCACATCTTCCCTGATTAATAAATTATCTGTATTAATTTTGACTGATACAGGCACTAGTCCAGAGCACTTAGATTTACATGTATGGAATAATTAAATAAGTCTTCCACGTCATCAAAAGCTGATAATGTTAACATCAGATAGGCTGGAATTCTAAGCTTGAGGCTAGATAGATTTCAGCTTCTCTTAATGTGATACTGAAGTGCCCAACAAACAATTTAAAAAAACCCCTACCCAAGACTGTCATCCTAATGACTTCCAAAGGTCTTTCTAATACTGAGAAAAGTCATTCAACAGACATATTTGCAACTGCACTAGAGAAAGGAATGAAGAAAACCTCTGAGTAAGAGCAAAAAGAATACACTGTTCATTTCAATTAAAAAATTACTGGCATGGACCTGAAAGGTTTAATACACTTACATTATAGTTACGTTATCATTATTTTTTATTTAGTATATTCTCCTGCCTTCCTACCCCATAAATTTAAACCCAAGTTTTTGTAAACCAAGGTTTTACTTTTAAGTTTTTAACTAGTTTCGCATGCATTACAGAGTGTACACAGAGCTGCAAATACAACTGCTATCTGTGAGCTAAACACCATTAAAATTCAGATGGGAAAAAACCCTTCTCTTAGAACTGCTGGACAACTTTGCATCCACACTTGTGTTTTTGTTTTTTGAGGGTTTTTAAGCAGGAAGAAGGCATGATATTCTGCCAGAAAAAAATCTTCCCAGGTTAACAAAAGTAGTTCTGTTTGTGCTCCCTGGAAGTCAGACTACAGGGATATAACACCTCAAATCTAAATCTTGTATACTGCTACAAGCACAAGGCAGCACTACAGAAAGGGAGAGTGGACTTCATGGGGCATTTCATTCTTTGCAATAAGCTGTTATTCTTCCCTTTTTCAGGAATTTGTGACATTTTGTGTCACAAATAGGATGTATTAAGACTTAGACTGCTGAAATTTAGCTTCACAGTTTGTGAAAACCACAAGCTTTTAATAGATTAAATCTCAGCTTCCCTGAACGCAACTTACATTTTAATAGGCAGCGTCTGGATTTCAACTATTCTTTTGGCCACCTGTTTGTTCAGATTTAAAGACAGCTACATCCATGTGCCTGGCAGGATATGCCACGGACAGTTTTATGTAATTTAGCACTGTTTCTCAGTCAAGTCCTCACTCTATGTCAGTGTACTGAGCCATCCCCTTTACAGATCAAAGCAAGTGGCCTGATTATTTTAATATGATTGTCTCCCACTGGAAGGGAGACAGCATTTCCCCTAACCACTAACTGCACAGGCACTTGCATGCTTTTATGTAAGAGCTAATGAACAGAAACATGTTCTAATTTTCACTCAAAGTCTTCTCCTTTTTGTGCACAACCTCCAGTGAGTTCCCTCGGGCCAAATGGGGCCATCATCCAGTTATTTACCTCTTGCACTTCACCTGTGCCTCCATAGGAGGCATATGACACCATTTTACATCACAATTTTACATCACAGAAGATTATTTGCTCTGCAGACAACTACGACAGGCAAGATTTTCAGTGACAGATTTAAGTTACATACTAACAACTCCCTCATAGGGGCTGGCAGATACCATGTAATGTAAGAACATTAAGGTCAAACCCTTTTTTCATTGAATAGTTGAGAAAGTTCTTCAGTGCAAACAGCGAAAGAAAATTAGAGAAATACTGCTTTTCTATAGTAGCAAGCTGGTTTTCCCCCAGTACCAGTGTATTTTCCCTATTTTGCCTTAAATACAGTAGCTTTTAGGATCAAATTTCTCAAAGTTCCACAAAGACTCAATTACATTACTCTTTTTCAAAGCATGGGCATTTTTGAGCTTTACTGCAGAGACACAAATATTTTACACTGTCTGTATATGCTGCTTTAGCTAGATGCCTGGTATCAGGTATATATCCAACTACTACAGGATGATCAAAGTAGAAGATCAGACGAAGGCAAGGCCCAACCACTGCTCCCTCCAGAAGAACGGATGCAGCAGGAACAATTGTTCCAGGCTCCAGGCTGCTGCCTCCTCAGTACCCTGAGCTGAGAGGAGCAGCTCTTGCCTGCTCCCCAGCACTGATGCTGCTGGAGAGTTGAAGATCTCAGCACAGGAAGCTGTGGAGGGCACTTCCTACTGAAGGAAGCAGTGGGAGCTGGCAGCACTCGCTCCCTTCCAACTGCTCTATGGCACAGCACTCCCTGCCTTGGACAAAACCAAGCAGCCACCCAGTGCGGAGAAGTGACGTCTGAGGCAAAGAATGGAAAAGAAGGAAGGCAGAAGCTTTGGGCCTGGGCCTCGTAGGCAGCACTGGTGCTTAAGACGCTAGGCAGAGTTTAGCTGACTGCTGACAATCCATCAGCCTCGTGCTTGCCTCGTGCAACCCACTCCCAAGAGCCATGCTAAGGGATGCCAGCAGCAAAGATGCGGCTCTGCTCGTGGCAGAGAGCTGTATGTAACACACTACGAATGGGAACCACTCCTGACAAGATCCGTGATGAGCAGTTTCAGATTTTAATTGGGGCAACTGCACAATTAATTCTGCTCATCTGTTACTGAGCTGTAGGGGTTATATCATCTGCTACTCTGATTTTTGCTGTAAAGTAAATTTTCGCTCAGAATGGATAAAAATAAACTCCAGTCCTAGAAATACAGCTCTGAAGCAGCACAGCAGCTCATCTGATATGCTTTGTGCATCAGTCCAGAAGAGAAAGATTATGAACAGATATGAAACAACAATGTCTGTATCAGTACAGATAACAGAACAGCCAACCAAAAGGGGGTGGAAAAAGATGCATTCAGCAAGCCCTCAGCTCCTCTGAAAGCAGAGAAAGCTGTGGAGGAAGGGAGGGAGAGAAGCAAGTCTGCAGAAATTGCATAAGGAAGAATCATGATCTCAGATGTTATTTAAAGCAACACATGCCATGCTTCCCTGTGCAAAAGCTCAGCAATGCAGGGCATCCCAATGGAAAGAATTTATCCTACGCAGATTTTAAAACAGCCTCCACTGCTTCAAGAAAAAGGCTGTATACTGCTAAGATATTGCAAAAGCAAGTTTCAGCAAGTCTGATCTCAAAAGGAAATAGCGAGACACAGTTCTGCTGTACTGTTGAAACTGAGAATGTACACACAGATAGGGAGGAAATTAGCTTCCACCATTTTATGTAATCGATATAAACAAGTCCCACAATTATGAAGGCAAAAACTAATTACACACAGAATCTGCAAAAATTCTGAGCAAAAAGCATTCTTTTCCTTTTTTACAGAAGTTTGAAAAAAATTGAGCAAGTATAACCTCTGCCACGTATTTACAAATGCATGACCTCTACAAAATGAAAGTAGATGCATTTTATTCTCTCTCCAAATGCCTTAAAAAATGAGAAAACCTCCAAAAATTCTCTAGCAAAACTGACAGAATATATGATGAGTCAATAAACACTTTGAAACGCGAAGGGTAGATACCACAAATAATTGCTAAGCATATCTTCAAGTGTACTAGTAAAGTTTTTAGAGACAGTACACAGTGTTAGTATTAAGTTACAAAAACAAATGAACCTGCAGAAATAATGACACTATCAAATTTCATTTGTTTTAAACCCCCTCGTTATTAGACTACTTGTACTAAAAAAATACTGGTTTCCTGTTCACCCACTGCAGTTACACATTAACCTAAATACACATAATAATCCAACAGCAATTTTAACAGTCTTTTTCTTTTCCCCCATCCTCTTGATTCAAAGCAGAAGAGCTCATAAGAACAACTAGCAATTGTTTGGAGCTACAGCTTTAGCAACAGCTGTACAAACACATCAATCTCAAGTTAGGAACTCTGCCATAAGCTCAATAATAATAATAATAATATACTCATACTGTTTAGCTTTGGGGCTATTACAATAACTTTGGTCATTTTCTCTTTCCAAATGTTATACTGTTGTAGCCCTCAAAAAATACATTGAGAAAGTAATTTAGGGAATTGGAAGCGCAGATGGAATGGCTAAAACAGTGAAAAAAATGGGTCCTCTAAAATTCCTATAGATAAAAAATGATGTTTCCTCCTTATCCAACTAATTATATTAGTGATAGAGATTAATTATACAATGATGTTTGCTCCTTACCCAATTAACTGATATTAGTAATAGAAATTCATTGTACAAACATTACTTTGCATTGTAAAATGTTGACCTTTTTGGTGCAAACACTGTCTGGAGTCCTTGTGGCCATGCCACTGCTTTCAGCCTCCCCACCGTGTAACGAGATGGCTGTAGGTGATGACAGACAACTCCCCCCCAGTGCAATTCCACCTCAATACCTACGTTATCAAGAGCAGACTTAGATGACAGTGATTAGAAACTGAACTGGTTTTATATTTTTTGTCTTAAGATGGAAAGGTAACCTGAGCAATACAATGAGAGCACACATGATTTTAATAAAGGTCAGTCACACTGGAAATACAAGCGTTTTTTTAAACAGACTCACCATCAAGGTTGACTAGCAGACAGCTATTGAAAGTTGTAATGCCGATCTGCTGCAGAGATGCCTTTCCAGGATGAAGTATTTTAAGGGATTAGGAAAGGGGAAGAGACTCCTCCACAAATTCAGCAATTTTGAAAATAGATTGCATTAAAAGGGGAAAGATAACTCCTTGGTATAGAGTATTTTAAAACAAGTATTTTAAAACTATAAATTAATGGCAGATGTGACATTTTATCTCAGTGTGCAATTCAAATACACTGAATACTAAAACCAGAATCATTGCCATGTTCGTTAACTTGATTACAGTCTCTTCAGGAATATTGTATGTACCGCTGAATTTTCTTTGGCATGATCAAGCCCACACAAAAAGCTACATTTTGTCATGCAACTTTTCCATTGTTTTTGTTTCCTTCAATTTTCCCAATAAAGCCTCAAGAGGAAGGTGATGCTGTGGACTGCCTTGTCCACCCAGTCATCTAAATTCCAATTCTTCACATCATTCCCCAGCATCCCATCCATCCCTAGCTCTTCCATCCATCCTAAGTGGCCACAGGAAAATGATGTGGTAAGATCATGGGAGAGCATCCAAAACTGGTTTGGATGTAGGAAACAAAAAGGGAAAAAAAAGGTTTAAAAAAATTAAACTTCTTTTGAAAGGCAATTAAAAGGCAATAAACCAGTATTCTTTTACTTGCTTTAACTAGACACGAAGCAGAGGAAGGGAAGGAAATCTGTAATAATTTCTACAAAACAATAATTACTGCTTTTTTAACTTATAGACTCAACTGTAAGCCTAAATTTAGGGGCAAATAAGTTTTCTGGTAGAAACAAGATAAGAAATTTAATTAGCTTCTCTTCATTTTTCCATTGAAAAAGCATTTCTTCTTTTTATCTAGTCCCAAGCATTTCCTACAATGCCTCTAGACAGCTGATCTCTATGAAACTCTTCTTCTTAGGGCAAACTACTCCACATAGTTGATTTTTTGGGTGGCGTCTTTTTTTAACCACTCATTCGAGAAGATTGACTGGAGATGTCCAGTCCTATGTTCAAATGCAAGGAAACAAAAATACACGTTAAGTGGTTTAACAAGTATACTTAACTCTTCTCTGTGAGGAAAACCAACCTCTGCGGGGGAGGATTGTTAATGTTACTGATGTTGTCTTTTCAAAACAGGATGGAATATACTTATATCACCTAAATTCTGTTCCTCTCATTACCTCCCCTAAAGGAGAGTCAGCACAAGCCTAGATGAGCAAATTCAATGCATTGTCACAGCTGCTTGTAGCTCTGCTCAAAAGCAATTATGAACATGTTGTTCATTACTAGTCTTGCAATGAGCACCTAGAGGAAACTTTCATTATGTGAGGCGATAGCCCATTCTTACACTGCTGCCTCACTGAAGCAATTTGTTTAAAAGAGAGCTGCAACACAGCAAGAGGGAAATTAAGTTGAAATATAAGTTGGAACGTTTCTGGCTTCCTCAGTTTAAGCCCATCCATTCAATGCAGACTTTTGAGACCATGACACAAAACCATTTGCATCAGATGCTTAGATACAGGTATTCTCTGAGAGAGCTGACAAGGAGGTAAAGACGCAAACACACTTCTGGTATGAAATCAAACTCCACCCTTCTTTTCCAAGTTTTATCAAAATTCCTTCTGGTCTCTCTCTGGGAAATTTGGAAGCTCTTGGTATTGACCACTCATTGTTCCATCATGTTTTTGAAGCAAAATCTAGAAATTCATCACTAAGTACTTTGAATATGCTTCAGTAGCAATACACAGGAATACAGACATCTTAGCAAAATCAAAAAATGCTCATATGTAAACACTTTCTCCTTAATATAAAAATGGAGTTACAAGTCCTTATTACACAACGATTGTATTATAAACATAACTACATTTCCTTCAGGAAAGCATATGTTTTCTTTTTATATCTTTAAAAAAAGTTAGAACTCAGAACTGAGTAGCTGGTTTGAGAACAAGCTGGGGCTAAAAGAACCATTTTAAATTACTCTGTTTTCATGCAGTACACATATAAAAAGTCTGAGTGAAAAGTGCTGCACTGGAGGGAGCAGACTTCTAAGGATTAGAGGCAAAAGGCTGCCTCGGGTAAACTTCATACACACATCTGATCCACAGTGCTGCTCAGTCTTGGCTTATTTCACAGAGCAGGTAACCTACCTGAGAGCTACAGAAATGGCCTTTTCAACAGACTGAAAAGTCCAGTCCAGTTGAAAAGTCCAGTCCAATATATCCAAATTAAAGGAGAAAAAGGTCAGGAGTAGCTCAGATGAAAATGTGGATAGCTGTGGATCATATCAGCTCAGAGCAAAAAATCTGAGTCTCAAATCTTCAGGTTCACAAGAAGTGACGGCAATTATGAAAGGACATCAGTATTTTTCTTGCACAAACTCCTATGCCTCATAAAATTTGGTCGTTGTTTGTTGTTATTGGTTTTTTGTTTGTGTTTTTTTAAGGGGGATCTCAGGGTGTGGGAGGAGGGAATGGTGTAGCATTTTCTGCAGGATCTACTCCCAGGTCTGTCTGGCTGTGTGACTGCACGAGAAGCAGCTGGATCATATGTGCAAGCACAGGGTAAATAAACCAGTAGTACCTGACACGTAGCTCATTTTTCACTAACCATGAAACAGCACCTTCAGCTAACTTCTCTTTTGAGTTCTGCAGCCTAAAGATTTGGAAAAGCCAAGAACAAGTGAGTAAGGACGCAGAGGTCAGGAAAGCAGTACCTTTGCTTGTGTAACTATTGCTGATACATGAGCTCAGTTTCAGGAGGATTCCTGTTGCATGCTCTTTGTGGAGATGGAAAGGCACACACAGCACATACTTAACAGCTTCCATCTGTATTCTAAAAGAATAGACTTTCAAAGTGTATATGTGAATCTGTGCCAAGAATTACACCAACCCATTAGTAATAACTGGACTCTCCCACTGCATCCTCTGAGTTCAGTCCTCAGAGATTCTTATCCTCTCTTGGACACCATTTGCTAACAATTACTTTCCAGTAAAAGCATCCTGTTTTATGGATGAATTATTTCTGAGGCTTGATATACCATAAAATGTTATGAAAGAGGAAAAAAGAAAGATAGTTTGATTCACATACATTCTTTTAAGCAATCTACTGCACATATAATAAATGTATTTCTTCAAAACTAATTCTCTATTCTTTCTCTACTCCTACAATCACCTTTCCTCCTTCAAACCCCAGCTCCCAGATGGTTAATAACTTCAGGATAAATTTGGGGGTTGTACATTTATTCCCTGGATTTTATCCATGAGATTTGCCTCTCAAATTTCCCAAGTGAAATATACACTCACATGATCCACTTAGGGACTAAAACACATACATGCTATTGTTTCTTCCAGCTCATAAGGTAACTGAAAAAATATGTTATTTTCGATATTCAGTTCCAGATTGAAACTACTCAACACTCTCTCCAGCCAGATAACCATAAACAACTTTAATATTTATCTTGTCTCTCTTGTCTCATATGCAAAGCATTTTAAAGTTACAGAAATGGGTGGAATTACCATGAGAATTGGTTTCCTCCTAACAACACCACTGCTTTCTCCAACTGATGTCAGATAAACGCAAAAATACAATACTTACTTATTAGTTTCAGTAGTTTCTTGCCAATTCATTACTCAAATCCCTCTTTTCTTTCTCCCTATATCTGAAGTTTTTCTTCCTTCAGGCTTGATGCATAAGTGGGGCAAAAACTCAGATCATTTAATTAAGCAGGAATACATAATTACTAATTGTACATGTACTCTAACTTTTAATGAAAAATGTACCAAACTTTGTAATTCCTTAAAAAAAAACCTTAAGCAATGTCCAAGTCTTCTACAAATAAAATCATGCACTAGAGTACATTCTGAATATTAAGCCTAAATCCCACATCAGCAGTTTCAAGTTTTCAGTGGCCAGTGATGCTACAGATACAATTTTTACTTGTTCCAGTTCAAGAGATGGCATAGCTACAGTCATACTGGGTATGCATGCAAGCTTAGTTTCTCTATTATGAAAGCCTATTGAGCCTCCTTATGGCATGGTCTGTGTGCATGGACATCTGTTTTTAAGACACAGAAAGGGAACAATGAAGAATGTTTGTGAAACCACGTATGTTTGCCAAGACAGACTTCATATGTGTCTACGATCTTAATTTATGGTCATAACAGAAAGCATCTCACTGATAGGAACTGACTACACCCAGCACTTTATAAAACGTGTTTTGTAAAAATTATTTGGAAGTAATCTAACCACTGCAACTCCAAGAGTTTACAAATGAAGCAAAGGAGCTACAGTGAAGACAGGAGAATGCAAAGCAACAGGAAGAGGAGAAGACTGCTGCCGTGCCATGAACAGACCTCCAGCAGACTAGGTAGTCACAGCTCTGGGTGAGGACGTGCTCGAAAATATTTTGCTGCAGAACATTCTGCCTATCAACTACTATTTATAATTGACTCCTTTCACTCCCACCTTCCTGCAAGAAGTACTGTAAACCTGTACGTGTTTACTTCTAAAAACTGGAATAATTGCTGTTTAAGGAAGCGATTGTGCAGCACTTGGGGGCTACAGAGCAGCCTTCTGAGAACACAGCTCTATTGCTGGATCTGAGATGACAGCCTGCTAACATTAACTCCCACTGGCTGGAACTGCAGTGCCCCGATACCTTTCGAGGAACTACTGAGAGATATGACCATCCACTGACACGTGACGCCATCTTCAGAGGTCTCTGATAAGATTAATTCCCATCACATCCTCAATTTCATGTTTGCAGCCTTCTACCATCCTCCCTCTCCTCTCATCCATCCATAACTGCAGTTTGGATATTACCAAATAACACCGATTATAACTTGCGTTTTGCTGCTTTTTTAAAGTATATGCACACAGCACACAGCAACCAGTATGTAAGAAGGCATCCCAACAGGTGCATCAGCTCCAGACACTAAAGGTTAGCACTGTTTTGTCCTGGAGATACTTCCAACATTTTAATGCGCATCATACAAACTTGTTCAGCAGCAACAGATCAAATGCCAAGCACGAACATTGTTTCCTGTTAAAAATTACAAAGGAGGAATGGGAGAAAACCCAACAAGAAATGAGTTTAGCATGAACATCCTTATCCTTACCTCTGTGCTCCCCCAGTCCAGACCGAAGGAGCACAGCTTACCTCCATATTACAGAAGCAATGCTGCCTCTAAATAAATTTCACAGACCGATTTACTTCCCAGCTGCCCCTACTTTTCAAGCTCTAATTCCCCAAAAGCATTACTTCTCAACAACAATTTAACAAAAGTGATACATACTGAATAATCTACGACTTCTTTGGTTTAACAGCAACATTCTGAGAAAATTTCTGCTAATCTCCTAAAATACTACCATTAATAACGTTTCACAGAGCAAGAGTTACCATTTCTCATTTCCCTATTTCAACTAAAAAAACCCATAAAGTAGCACATGCCTCTTACAGGCTTTTTTTGAAAGACCTTACTGTACAGCATCTCAGTATTCTACAGAGAAAATTCATTCTATAACTGCTCCCTTTCCCATATAGGTCCTCTCTGTAATGCTGCGAGGTTTTTGGCTGGGGTCAGATCAGAGGGAGGGGAAGAGTAGAGAAAAAGAAAGAAGGAGGAAAAAAAAAAGCATCCTACTAAACTCCTGTGATTTGGAAACATCCCCCAACCAACCAACCAACCTGCCTCCCCCTGCCCATTGTATCTGTACTGTGCATATTTGTACCTAAATCCAGGATCCAGTATTTACAGCCACTCGGCTGCCCGTTGCCGCAGCAGGTAGGATTTACTGAGTGAAGAGATCCCAGAGTGTCAAGCTGTTTAATCCTGTTCGGCATGGTGAGGAGTCAGCTGTTCTGAAACCCACAGCTTCCAAACAACCACTCGCCTGCACGCTGGGATGGGTTACAGCTTCTCCTGAAGATGTTCACCCAGATAACGTTACAGGCGATGCCATCAGAATGAGGAAGTCACTGTTATCTTCTCTGGCTGGTTTACACCCCTGCCTGCCGTCAGAGCAGCTCCTCTCTTCTAGGGATGCTCTCCTCTGACTCACTGAACACAGTTCCAGTCTTTAAATTCACATGTGGGAATAGCCAGATGCAGCAGATTACACTCTACCGTAACTACCCTAATTGAGGCTCAGGGTGATCTTAAAAAATACAGCAAAGCAGCAATTTTTCCTCTCAGCCTTCAGAACAGATGCAGTCTAGTACCCCTACAGAGCTCTACCGTAACCAGAATGCACAAAATGAACCTCTAAGACATCTTTTTATTTTACACAGCATTGTTAGTTTTTAATGCTACAGCTAAAGGCATAAATACAAAAAAGATGGACATTTTTTGGTCAGCTAAACCATGCAGTGCTTTCCCTGGAACTTCCAATTTTCCTTGAAAAACAACTGATTCTGTCCTCACCTTCACCTTCTCTTGAGTCTTGTTTGTGATAACCAATCAATCAATCAATACACCAAACCCACAATACCAGAAAATCCACACCACTTGATAAATTAAGATCTTGCCCTAGTTTAAACTACATTGCAGATCTATTTCACCTCTGTGCTCATACTCTGCCAGATATATTTCTAGTTCATTTAGCTGTCTTCCTGTTCAGTAAACTGAGACTGCATGTATTTTATTTTTTGTACACGCATTCTTCACCTAGCATGCCACAAAAGCATTTGTCTATAAATATTTGATTATGTTTCTAGTTTTTTTTCTTTGCTATGCAAACCTAGGAAAGATGCTTGGTTTCTTCCCCTGAACACATTATTTTAAAGCTAATTTTAAAGGAGCTACATAAAGCTACATTCACTAGATAGATAAACAGCCAAAGCAAGAATTAAGTTTTTGTAAAAACGGAAATGAAATGCTTTCTAATACTATATGATCATGGCGAAAAAAAAGCCCAAAGTGAGATTGAACAAACAATACTATATAGTACACAAACATGTAGAGAGGGTAAGAAGAAAATCAAGCAGTGAGGGGCTTGCCAATGATACTAGCACAAACAAATGCATGTAATGCAAGGATAAATAGGAATTTTATGCAGAACTGACAGTCTATAGGATCCCAGAGTCAAAAAAAGCTTATCATTAGCATGTAACACAAGTGGGGTACACACACCTTATCATATCTATAGTACTGAAGAGTTGTGGTCACCCTCCACCTAGGAATAATGTTTTGCTTTCTAAGGAAAGCTAATCTAATTCTGAATCAGTTTTTCCTTCATAGCCTCCTGCACTGAAACCATTAATTCTGACTTTTGATTAATTTCTTTTGACCCAAACCAACTTTCAAATGACACTGAATTCCTAAGGGTGGAGGTGTTGGGAGGGGGGTGAGAAAGGCAGAGGAAAAAACCCTCTCTTTCTTCAGGATAAGTGTTCTTTATAGTTTACCACCTACAGTGAGACTTCCACTAAGGCTAGTTTACTCTTCATGAAATTGCAGAACATCTGAAAATCATTCTAGCTTCTAGATGAGTAAGAAAAAAAAAAAAATTAAACAATCCCTTTCTTTCGCTCCACAACCATTCCCACGCACATTGAGCAAACTTGAGAATATCCAGCCATTCTAGTTGCAGGAAAACTCTCACACCTTTAACCAACATCTAGATAGAGAGGTTATCAATACAGCTTTGAAATACTGTTTTCCATATGTAAGAAAACTTCTGACCAAAAGAGAGCAAAATTTACACATAAAACTGCTTTTAGGTTGGTTTTGTTTTGCTTTTTAATTGCATGTAGACTGCCCTTATAAACCAATAATATATGCAGGAAGATATTATAAATGCTCTGGGAACCACACAATTTGCAGCTTGCTATTGCAAGAAGTTCTTCCGTTCCTACTGAAAGCAAACACTGTTATTTTTAGGTTTTGCTTTGACCCCTTCTCTTCTCAGAGAAAAATCTGACAAGCAAATCAAAGTGGTGAAGGAGAGAGAATGACCGCATGGACGGTCTCAGGGTCATTTTTCACAGCTTACATGGTTAAGAAGAAAGTATCACAGATACACAGTTGTCTTGGATGACAAAGTTTTTGTAAAATGCAGTTGCTTTGCAGCAACACTGGAGTGGAGACAACAGACCCCATATGACTGTGGTGCAGAGCCACTGGGTGCGTTAGGTAAGAATTTGGTGAAAAAACATCTCAACGCATATACTGAAACAAAAGCTACAACTTCCTTATGGTCCTAGGCAGACAGCACAGACTTGTAAATTCTCCTGAAGTATAAGCAAAAGGCAGATGACTTCTGTATCACAAACCCAACATTTCTTAATTTAACAGGCAAGGACCATTATGCAGTATCACTCAGATCAGACTTAAAATTCCTCAAGATGTATCACAATTCTCAGTTTCTGAGACAGAGACCTCTATCAATACATGTAATTTTATGCCCAAACAGGCAGCCTATTAATGTCTTTCCATGGTTTACCTCAGGTTCTACCACAAAGCTCCCTTTGTCCTTTAGCTCCATCCGGTTTTCTGTATTCCAGTGCCATATCCTGCATTAGCTATCCCTGTCTGCTAGACAGCTCCTCCTGCAACTCCCTGCATCAGCAGTTTTTTGCAGGAACTCATCCTTGGTAATAACAAACCAATGAGGTACCCTTAATTCCACAGACAGGAACACATCTACGTGGAGAATATCTTTAGGAAAAAACTCAGCTGGGTACAGAGCACAAGCTCAGCGCAGAAGAGGTTGGGCTGCAAGGCGTGTTGCACAGCAGCAGTGAGCTGCCCCTGCTTCATCTGCTGCTCAGCATTTGAGACCACAGGCCATCAGGAAAACAAACTCTGATGAAACTACCAATGAAAAAAATTCATATATTGATGTGTGGCAGTTGACAAAAGTTGAAATAGTTGTGGCTCTTTTTTTATTTTTTTTAAGCAAAATTAACTGTTTCATTTTTTTGCCTTAACTGCCTTAAGCTGAAACGAATTTTCTTGGTTATGCAGTTTATATAATATCCTTTAAAAAAAGTAGATAGCTATCATCTTCATTTCGGAAATAAAAGTACTAATGAATGGCCATTCAGACCCCAAGAAATTTAAGATATTTCTCAGTTATTTAGGATACGGACAAAATAAATGTCCAGGTGAAAATTTTGTCTATTTCATGAAGATTTTAAAATTCCAGGCAAAAGAGCACACTCAATTTTAATACAGCATTTTGTAAGAAAGACTACATCCCAGTGATTAAACAAAGAAACTGGAACAAAAAAACCCCAGCTAGAAAACCCTGCGCATCCCGAGCGGATCAGGTAGCACATACTTTGTATGACAGACGCAAATGAAGCATCAGATGCCCGTATCTATTACTACAGTGAAGGAACGGGATCAGCTTTCTGCAATTAATCTCAGGGATCACTGATGGACAGTGTCAGCCCACCAAAACCATTTTAAGGTATTAATATTTTGCCAGCTCACCCCAGCACAGATGTAACAGCTCACCAGTCACTGGCATTGACAGTCAACAAATTAGTTCATTCCAGCTTCAGCTTCTCACAGGTACCAGCTCTTAACTGCTACAACTTCCTTATGGTCCTAGGCAGACAGCACAGATTTGTAAATTCTCCTGAAGTATAAGCATCTGCACCCACCATTTGCCACTGTATTAACTTCCTTATGGAAGTGCTACCTCGTGTGAGGCTTCTATTAATAGTCCTGCATGTACGAATGGAAACATTCATTCCTTCTTTTATTTAACAGGACAACTGGAGTTAAGCTGATTGCATTTCTCTTACTCCTAAGATATTTGCATGGTAATTGAAATATATAATAGAATCATATTAAAACAATGATAAACAGCATTCCAACTTAATCTTTGTAAGGTCCCATTACATTTTGCACCATCTTGGTGAAAACAAGCAGAACAGGAGAGGGAAGCTAATAAAATGCAGAATTTTCAAATTTAAATACCTATTCTGAGTTACCTAAGAGAAAGAAGTGAAAGAGCCAACCTTCCTTCCTTAATATCTGTCTTGGCAGGGTGGGGAGGTGTCTGTGTTTGAAAGATTATAGCATGAGAAAACACAGCTTCAATATTGTTCTCAAGCAAAACTAAATCTGTTCTCTCCAGAATCTTCCCTCTCATATTCCTGACATTCCATTTACAAAAGTAATTAATAGATTTTGGAACCAGTACTACAAAGTTATTTTAAAAATTCTTATTCATCTTAAGAGGGGAGAAGCCTATAAGATAACTGAAATTAATAGAACACTGAATTCTATTTTCGGTTCTGCCAGCATCTAAATGTCACAAGTTTTAAACAATTTTTGAAGTGATCTATGAGACAAATGCTTCCACGATTCAGTATTGCACAGTTCTTACAATTTTCAGTCATGTTTCTGTGTATGGGAGAGAAAAGATTCAGACTTCCAAAATTATGCAGGAGCAAAAACCACCCAGACCTAGGAGCCAAAGTTAGACAGAAATCCGTAACTATTAAAATTCTTGAACTAAACAACATTGCACAAACCAATAGGAATTTTATTTACAATATGCATTTTGCATTTAAAAAAATAATAAATAAATCAGGCAGACTTTGCGTACTGTCTTGGGATGACTTTATGATGTGTATCCCCTATCGCTCCTCTATGCCCAGAAACTAATTTTGTGCCTTTCTGTGCCTTTAAACTGAGTGTGAGAGGGGGGAGAGGAAAAAACCAAGCAAAACTTTCAAAGCAGTTTGCAGCTTGTTTCAAGGACACAGAGATACAGACTCCTCTATACTCTGCGGCAGGGAGGAGAGAGCGGAGAGGCACCCTGTGTTTTTCAGCCAGTTTCTCAGCTCTTTTTCTCCAGAGGGAGACGGAGAGTTGAACTTTTGTTTTCCTGGGACTTCGGGGTTTTTTTTCCCCTTTTTCTCTGCTGGACCGTTTCAACATCAGAACACCTCGGGAGAGTTCACCACCAAGACCCGGAGGTGGGCCCATGACCCAGCTCCAAGGAGGGGTGAGAGAGATCTACGGAAAGACTCTCAAATTTTCCCAGGTTTCTCTCCACAGCGAGAGGTTTTATTATTTAGCATTGTTGTCCTTTTCCCGTGTGTTTGTTAAATAAATAGTTTTTATCTCTTTCACTTTCCTCCAAGGAAAATTCATTTTTTCCCGAACCTGGTGGGGGAGGGCTGGTTGTAACCTGCCTTCTCTCAGATGGTATTTTTCCTCCAAATTTGTCCAAACCAGCACACATATAAATCCTATCTTCGGTAGCTTAGGCACTCTGCCCCACACCAGAATACTCTAATACAATCAAGAAATTGTAGAAAGCAAAACCACATCAATAAATAAATCTGAGGGTAAATCTTCAAAGGTGAGCTCCCACACCACCATGAAAATTCTGAAAGGAGCCTAACTTTGCCTTTTCCTCAGTGTACAATGTGTGCACAGTTTAACTGCTTGGGGTACAGCTGTGCCTCTAGGATCTGGTTTCTTTAGCTCCACACACAAAGATCATCCTGTTCCCAAAAAATAGCTTCGTTGCTCCTCAGTCTCACAGATAAATAACACTGCCAGTCTGCAAGGAGAGGAATCATTACAACAGTGGCTCTTTGGACTTAACATTCAGAGTGTTGTTTCCTGTTCTTTACCACCACTGCTGCCAGCTGCCAGAGAAACTTTAAACTCAGTCAGAAATTGTATTGTGCAATGAATTGTGTGAACATCCTTAATTTGAGATTTCCAAGAACTCCCTCCAAAATACTGGTATTTTTCAACAAAAACAAACAAACAAAAACCACACAAACCAAACAACAAACCTAAAATCTCCAACCAATAGCTACCTCCAACAAAACACACAGGCTATCTCACTAGCTGGCAAACCCGGGAAAAGTATTTTCTGATTAAGGGTAAAGAGATCCTTTCGGCTGGGTGATTTATAGCCTTCCATTCTACATCTTGGGTAAAGCATTTGTCAAGAGCAACTGATATCAAGACACTGAAGTACTCAGGCTTTAATTAAAAATATTGGGAAATGAACCATGTATCCAACTATGCAGTTAGCCAGGCTAGGATCTAAACAAGTCCTTCCTGTCTCCAGCTTTGCAGAACATGCCCTAGCTGTTGCTCATGCCTACAGTAAGAAAGAGTATCAAAAAGCACATGACACAGTAAATTATCTCCCATCTTAATAATTTGGCTATTATTTACTTGAATTTTTAACTCTGTTCTGTGCTGTAGCCAAGGGATTGGAGCCTATATGCCACTCCCAAGAAGGAAGAGGCCTTTCAAAGAAATGATGAGATGTTCAGTGTCCCTGGTCTTCTGTTTATCTGGAAAAGCTTTGGGAAAATTCTGACTCCTCAACACAGTCACCACTGCCAAACCAGCTTGAAGGATCCCAGCCACTGTCAGCAAAACCACAACAAACCAGCTTTAGATAATTCAAACAAAATCTTTTGGATGAGTGTAAGGAATTTTGTTTCACATACATTCAGTACTTAGCAAGGGGTGGGAGGGTAGAAGGAATAGGCCATGTGTCATCTCTACTTTGGAGAAAACACAAAAAGCGTTCCAAGCAAGAAATATTTGCTGTCCTAATGAGACATCTTGAAGAAACACTCAGTTTTTTACATTAATTTTATTATACAAGTCACCCTTCATCGTTCATTTTTTTCTTTATTTCCCCAAGGGGAAACAGCCTTTTGGTGTGGAAAAAAAAATCTGGTCAAAACAAGCTTTAATTTTCCAAACCAGTTTTAGCTTCACATACAGGAGGTTTGGATTCTTTTTAACATAAGTCTCTTAGGTAATTATCTTAACTAAAAATGCATGCAGTCAAAGACAAAAGAATACATTAATCAGAAGTGCTCAGAATACTGAATTGTTCTTGACTTAAAATTAATTTCTTTTAAGTCACTTAAAAGGAAAATGAACAGTTCTACCAGATCAAACCAGGTCATTAAACACCCAAAACAACAAAAGCAAAGCTTTATAAAAGGGACACATACTCCCTGTAAGAAATACTGATGCAGAAGTTCCATACAAATGCATCTGGAGCATTTACTTCTTCCAGCTGTGTGGGCTACCTGCTGCTTGGTATTATTGACAAAAACACTTTTCTTATTCTACTTCTGCTCAGTTCAAACTGTAAAAATGCCATTTGGTTAGTTACAAAGGTTTACTTCGCTGCCACCCTCTCCTCCTTTTGTCTCTGCTCAGTACTGCTTACCACAAGTCCTGTAACAGATTCGGTTAAATCGTATGGCACTCCTAGGTGTGGCAGATGGAGCCCAGCCACAACCCAACACCCTGCTGCTTCAGAAAACAGGAAAGGCACGTGGGCTCTGAAAGCACCTGAGTGGATTTCAAATGGAAGCATTTAGCACAAAAAACCCTTACATACTTTCACAGCTTCCTTTAATATGAAAAGATACCATAGCAAAATGAAGCAACCTACTCAGTTCCTCTGCACTGCATCTAACAGGAGAGCAAAACCAGAAACAGGCATTTTTCTCTCTCACTCTAAGCCTGGATTTCAGATGCCATGTTTTTGTAAATTATAAACACAGATTTGTTACTAAGTACATTTAAGTATATTTGGAGGCTAGCTTTACCATAGGCACAACAGAAAGGAGAAGCAAAAAATCCACAGGACTGGGGCTTATTATTATACATCGCCTATCACATGATAAAACACAGAAACACTTGAAATTGTGTACTGTCAAATAATTCCACAAATGTGAGAGTTTCTGCATTGTAATTAACAATTTTTTAATATCTACTCTGAATTATAAATGTAGTATAATTCAGCCCTGAAAAAGGCAAGACATTTATGTTTGCATTACAGAGAACGTTTTACACCCGTTTAAAAGAAAATTAGCTCTGAACCAAAGAAATTAATGTGATCACGCAGCTGACAAAATTGAAAAGGGTAAACTTCCTCCAAATTACATCATCCCTTAGCAGAATTGTGAAAATGTAGTTATGAAATAACAACTCTGAGCCTGCACTTTAGACATTTCAGTAGGTTACTACACTCAGTTAAGACAACAATGCTCCTTTAGGACAGCAACTAAAATTCAGGTGCCAGAAAATTGTTTTAACTGACACAACATTTTTCCACATTCTCTTTTCTTAGTTAGTTCCTCTTGAGCAAAGAATGCCATCATGGTAGAAGTTTCAGATTGCTAAATGTTAACAATAACAGAGTAAGGCACAAACAGCAAAAGACAGTCAAATGCTGCTGCTGTTAATTTATTCCAGTTCTGAGAACTGTAACTTCCATAAAGTCTTAAGAAGGTGATGTGAATGAGCACTGGATCCCACTGCCTGGGCATTCACTTAAGCAAGCAACCATGGCACAAAGACAGCAAATCACACACCTTGAGGGTACCACCTGCTGTAAACACCGGTTCTTTAGAAGTTACTCTGAGACTGTAAACAGAGCTCTGAGCCAGTGCTTTCCAAACTGACTCTGGCATGACTATATGTAGTCCTGCCACATCTTTAGGATGAAAGGATAAACACACCTAAGCCTGTTCTACTAAATCAACCAGCATTTAAAGTACATGTATTTTGTTCCTTCTGAGACAACGAGAGATGTGAGCACAAAATACACCAGAAGCGACCAACAACCAAGTCATGCCATGACAGATAAACTCTTTAAAAACAAACTGGCTACTCATATAAAAATTTTAAGACACGTGGTTAACAACTTGGTAATTTTCATCAATCACGTTTTTCTGTTTAATACTGCCTAAAGAATACTTCAATCTAGTCAACCAGTCCCCACCTGTCAAGCCAGAGACCAGGGTTCAATTCACCAACAGGGAGGTGATTCTTCCTTTGAGGGACATAGTTAGTAATGGTGCACTTGGCAGTGCTGGGTTAATGGGTGGGCTTGATGATCTTAAAGGTCTTTTCCAACCTAAATGATTCTAGCTTCAGCTTTTAGTTTTCAATTTAGTTTTGGGGTTTTTTTTAACCCTTTTTACTTAATATACTGTTTTTGTTAGTGAGCTACGCTTTCTTTCTCATTCTCTTTCAGGATCTTTTTCATCACTACAAATTCCCTAAATGTAACATTTTAGAATCCTCTCTCATTATTTACAAAGTGAAGAATAACAGCTTGGACTTAGACGTTGAAGACCCCATATACCTCTACGCCCCTTAAGCTTTTCTGTAAAAAGCAACAAATGATTATTCAGCTTTACTACTCCCTCTTTCCATGTGGCTTCCCTAGCAGCTTTCCCTCCTTCAGCATATTTGCAGGTTCTTACATGCAGCTAGATTTCCCTGGACGCCGTGTTTAAAGAATCTCTGTATCCCCGATACTTTAAAGTTTATATTAAAAAATGAACATGCACCTGGTAAGGTTGTAACCACACCCAGCATGGTGTAACAAGCACAACTAGAGTTTTTCACGAGGAGAAATACTTTTTATGATTCCTTCCCGTTTCTTACATTGAATAAATGTATTTGGGGGCAAAAATCTTCATGATTTCTGATAGCCCCAAAGGCACTAAGGAGAGTTCAAGACTCCAGGAAATACTTCGAACATACCAAGTCCCTGTTAGCAATTCTAAATTTTAGCATAGGATCACAGGATAACTGAAGTTTTAAGTGGCCTCAAAAATCCATGTAGTCCAACTTTCTGCTCAAAAGGACGGGACAGTTATGAGATCAGACCAGCATACCTGGGGCTTTGTCCAGTCTGCTCTTGAAAACCTGGCATACTTTTAAGCTCTTCTTGTAACAGGGGCAATTTCTGCTGCACTGTAAAGGGTTAACGAACAGTAGAAGTTGGCCACAGCTCGTTTACAACCACAGGGAAAAATGACAAGATTTTGGTAATCAAGGATAATTTGATTTCAAGTTTACCTAAGATGACCTTGACTATTTATGCCTGCATGTCAGTTATGCAAAATGTCTTCAGTTGCTATAGGGGTTAACCATTATATAGCCAACCTAGAAAATGCGGACTGCAAGTTTCTGAAAAGCATTATCAGTGTGTTTTCCTGGGATCATTAAATATTTTTATTAATTTATCACAGCAGCCTCTTTTATACTGTTTGCTCTAAGAATTCCATCACTTTTTAGCTTAACTTCCACGTTGGACAATAATGAATTTAGGTTCAATAGCTGTTCCGCATAGAGGAAAATGTCTTGCTATTTGTAGTCAACTCAAAACTAGGAGGAAACACAAGCACGTCCTGAATTGTAATTATACCTATGGCAGTGAATATGCACTCAAAATAGAAGCGAAACATTGCATAATAGAGCCAACAACTTAAGAGATGCCAAGGGCATCTGTAAAAAAGCTTCTGATAGTTACGTTAAAAGTGATGCAACGTTTCTAGTTTAGCATGCATAATATTTTACTTTTTGCAGGAAAAGTGAAATGAAGTCAGCAGAACACATTCAGCAGCCTCCTCATGAAAGCAGAATTGGAGGAAGTCAGCGGAACCCTAAATCCTGCTGGTTCCACCTGCAGGCAGTGATGATGACAGATGATGTAATGTAATGTGAGGATGTCCCAAAAGGTACACAAGATCATCAGCTCTAGCCTGTTCCTTAAAAAAAAGAAGCAGCAAGCCAAATGTGGGTAACAAAGACACCCCCACAAAGTAATTCTCAACACTTCATCAATTTTTTAATGTTTGTTGCCCCTGAAGAGGGACAAGTTAAGGAAAGCAAACAACACTTCAGGAAGGTTTTCTTCAATTGCAAGATAGAAACGGCATTTGCAGGATATGATTTGAGTTTCTACTCTGTTCTAACCTTGGTTAGAAAAAGAAACTGCTGTCAAAGAAAGGCTAATTGCAAGCAAAGTAACAACTCTCTTGGGAAACCTAAAGCCATCAGAATTGCTGGTTTATATCCACCCTCTACCTCCCAAAGATCAGCTGTGCAAATACATCTGTTCTGAAGCAGATACTTTTTATGCACTGATTTCCTTTCCAACTACAATATAGAAGAGAAATATGTTTGGCAGTTGTCTGGGACCAAAAGTACATCCAAGCCAGTATTATAAAAATTTCTTTTTCTCAGCTGTAATACTGAGCTCCCAAGCAGAGCAAAATCCTTTCATTAGCTATGTACAAAAACTCCAGAGACAAATTAACCACATACTTATGCTCACAAATAGAGTCAGCATGGGAAATACTGATATATCTCACAAGTCTTCCTAGGCTGCATTATGGTAAAAGAATAATGCAGGAGTTAAAGGCAGGTTTATGCAGAAATCAATCCTATGATGTTTCAGAGCACATGTGAACTTGATTTAGAGAGAACTTGTCTAGAAATTCAAATGGTGAGATTCACTGAACCTCCTTGTCTAGTTTAAGATTGCATAACGCCAAGGAAGCAATTCATACAGACTTTGCTATTTCTCAAGGCTCAGTTAGAATCTGGCTATTAACTCTGACTATCTGACACAGTTTGGCTATAAAGCTCAATGTAAAGATTATTACCTAATGGACCACAGTCAATTGCTGACATTTTATTTAAGTTTACTTATGCTCAGAGGATGTTTTTAACTGCAAACTCAACTAAAACCACAAGGTAGGAAAGTCAGCATAGAGAATTCTTGTTTTACTTTATACTGCAGCTACTTTATTTACCCGGACTAAGGCATGAGAACGTTTGAAAAATCACACACATACAACCTAAATTCAAACCATCCTTGCCACTATTAGACTGGCAGTGCTTTTGGGAAAAGTATTTGTGACTAAATGAAAATTTATGATTTATTACATTTTCAAAACAACTGGTAATTGTGAAGTTGAACTTCAGCTATTAAAATGCATGCATCTCTGTTCAAGCTCAAGTCTGCCTGATAAGTAAGTTGAACTGACACTGCAGGACAGCCTTTACAATTTTTTTCTTAATTAAAACATGTGGAGTGTCAAATTCAAGTGACTGCTCAGTTTTGCTTCTCATGGGCTCCTTGTAAGGCTTTCTATCAGCTGGCTATCTAGATGGGCAGCCTGTTATTTGGAAGTTTTATAAGGAGGTAATTGATTCATCAGGGAACAGAATTTTTATATTAAGGTTTGGTGTCTTGTACAACTCCAACATATTCCTCTATATCACTTTTCTGCATGCAATCACATTTGTCTGTGTAGCAGCAGCAGCAGATCCCTCTTGGTTTGGTGCCCTGGAAACTACAGTCCCCACCTTCTGCCGCCTGGCCCCAAGGCAGCCCAGCAGAGCTCGTACCCCACCAGCTCATTGTCAGGAGTTACTTTCCCCTCTGGCCTGGGCTGTAACTCATTTCCTGCAGCTGCAAACGCTGTCAGGCAGTCTCACAGGCAGCGCTTTGGCTCGGAGCCACGGGTGGGGATCCTTTTTCCTTACACATGGCCTATGCTTCACTTGCTTGCAGTCTCAAAACAGCAAATCCCCCCCTTCTACAGCCTCCCTCTGCTTGCAAGCAAACAACTGCTGCCCAAGTCGTCCTTCTTTTCTTCCACTACAAAAAGGGAGTCCTTCTTCAATTATTAAAACTGATTCCCATTTTGCTCTATCAAATTCTCCTACTGCTACACAGAGCTTCCTCTTCCTAGATTGAACAGTATTTAAACTCAACATGAAAAGCTCAATTTCTCAAAGACAACTTTCAGAGCTCTCAATCACACATGAGACTTTTACCTTTACTCTCCCCTCCTTTCCTTGAAAACTGGTATTCAATTGTGTGAGAGCAAGCTTACTTAATGTAAAGACTCTGTTTTAGCCCATTCTGTGGCCTCAGCTATAAAATCTCTCTCTCTTCTGGGGAAATATCTCTAGGTCACCCATAACAATTTTTGTCTTCCTTAATTCCTGAACAGAAGGTCCCTACAGCAATTCAAGAAGAGCTCTGACACCTGCCCTACATCACTCCTTCCCATCTTGCAGGTGTAGAAAATGGCTTACTACACAGCTACTTGAATGGATTTGTTAACCTTTGTCTTGCAAAGCCATCTGATCTGCCTTATTATGTTAAGATTCTTTGAGAGAGACTACATTTGGAAAAAAAAGACTACAGAAATAACATTTCTCTGAGGATACTGCAGCCATGAACAGAGTAAAATCAAAAGCCAGTATTCAGTATGTGAGTGGTGCGTGGTTTGGCACCATGTTACTAAGACACCACCTACCTCTCAGCTTTGAACAAACCTATACAGATCCCTGGGTTATGCGATGGCATAACACAGGCAAACACTGTACCTTCAGGTAAACAAAAGACTTCTGGGGCCAAGTTTTGAAACAAACAGATAGTAACATGAATTGGCAATTAGACATGGTCGCCCCAAAATCTTGTAACTTAAAGGAGACATAAATGTAAGTCTCATGAGCAAAGGCTTGTTGAAGCCTTTGTAGCTCTCCAAATAGTAGCTCCTACAGAAGGGATATGATGGACTTCAGAAGTACTCACAAATTCAGAAAAGACAGTAAACTTGTGATCTAAACAGGCAAGACATTCACAAACAGTTTTAAATAGCTGCCAATTTTTCTGAGCTTGCATGTTCAATTTCATTATACTGAATCCTGTCCCCTGCCTTTTACCTGAAGCTCTGTGGCAATGTAAATGCCCTGCAAAGAAAAGAAAGAGAACTGCACATATAAAAAAGAATGTATCACAGAATGAAAAGAAACCCATGTTAAAAAAGAGAGAAGCACCAAATAAAACAACAGGAACAATCTTTCTCCCCCACACCCAAAAACATGCGTGAAATGACTGCAGAAAAAATGTTGCCTTATGCATTACTTGTGAAAAACATGTTCTTCCAGAGCTGGTGATTTATTTTTTGTAGAGTGCACCAACTGCTATTCAGCCTCTTCACTACCCACTTGTTTCTCTTTTCCCCCTATTATAAAAGGGATTTAGATTTTTAAAAAATGTATTCATCTGTAAACTGCACATCAAATTGATTAAATGACCCAAATAACTTGCAAAAATAGATCTGATATCCAGCGCAAGCAAGAGGTGAGGAACCCGGAATCAACTCTCCCCATAAGTTACTACTGCCCTAGTGAATGTCTTTTCTGTGCAATGCTTTCCTCATACTCTTAACGAAGTGTTTATTATCTTAACTACCATGAAATTTTAGAGATTGAAGAGACTGTAAATGCATATTTTTTTAATCCATTCATACTGATTAGATGCTTTAGATAATACACATTCTTAGAAGAGAAGGAACACCTATCCTTGTAGGAAATTGATGAGGGTCATTTTTGGGGCTGTCTTTTAACATGAGAACAAAACAACATCACCTTTCATGGTTGACAGATAATGTGTGGACAGACGAGGAATGGCCAAGATCAACTGTTAGAACTAGGCTCCACTGAACATATTTTCTGCTTTAGTAATCTTGCATGTTTTCCTACTTTGGGTAATAATTTCAGATTATTTAAGGCATTAAGTATCACCCAACATTTCTGTACTCAATGATGAAATGTGGTTTGACACACCGTAAGAACCAGCTGTCAATTACAAGAGGTTTGCCATTTCAAAACTTTGAAGCTCATTTCACCTCTGATATGCTGTGACTTTCCAACTTGTTTTGCTGGCAAGGGGTGCTACTGATAAACACTGTTGAAAAGATCAAAACTGTAGGGTCTGTAGATACTGAAAGGAGTGCAAAACTCTTCAGCAAGCCATCTGTATGGGCTAAGCGCTCTACATCCAAGTAGCCAACCCCACCACTTCTGATGGTGATCACCTCCTCCTTTCCCCTGCAACACATAAACCCTATCTTTCCCTCAGCCTCTCCCAACTCATGTCTTAGACTCATGTCTTAATGAATTCTCATGAACGGTACAGAATTACTCCAACTTGATGCTCACACTGTGAGCCTCACATAGGACGTGTATTTTCAGACCTCAAAATCCTAATTTGTTGAATCTCTCAAAAACTCTGGAAGTTTTACTGAATTACTGTCAAAAAAGGAAAAGAAAATCTGTATTATAAAGACTGAAGGTATAAGATTAAGTACTAGAAATCTAGGAAGTACATGAAAAATTATGCACCCAAGAACATGGACTGACTTAAAATTATGTAAGTCACTCACTTGTTCTTTGTTAAAGGATTTGTTTTGTTTTTTAGGAATTCATACCTCAATCAATACCCACAGTGAACAACTCTGAGAAGATCATGTAATTGTTTTTCCATTCTTCTGATTAGCATGTTCCCCGATGCTTTATTTAATCAAATGCAGCACTTGAGAATGAATAATTGGTTTGTGGGATTGTCTGAGGTACATTTCACTATGGGGGAAAAATAAAATCAAAGCACTCCACTGGTTTTGCTTAATTTTTATAATCCCTCAGTGAACTGAACACTATCAATCTCTTTCAAGCAATAGAAGGATGAGGTAGGGACCAAAGTGAAACATATCCAGTAGTTTCAAGTGTCTTGTCTACGCTTTTTTTTTCCTCCCCAGATTACTTAACATTATGTAACAGCTTGCATGTTCAAGACAGTTCACACTCACTTCAGTCACACAGCAAGGCAAACTTTACAAATTAAACATCCATCTCCTAAAGCCTGACACCCAGCAATGTGGGAATAAACAATTAGCAGCTGCTTCTTATCAGTTGGGATTAGGATGGCATACCACAACATCCCGCAGGAAGCCTGTGGCAGGGACAGAAGGCACTTCTGAGGCTGCATTCAACCCTGCAAATTATGCTCATTCTAGCAATGGCTTTCTCTTCTTCTTCAGTGTCCGTGATTAATATAATTAATTAATGCTCTTTACTTCAAAGCACCATGTTAAACAAAGTAAAGTATCTTTGAAGTGCTCTGCCCCACTTTCCCTAAACAAATGCTGAAGAAAAAAAGCATTACAGGTCACATCCACTGGTTTGATTAATAAAAGTACCTTCTCAAACACAAAACCAGCTCTGTCTGTCCCTCAGGATTCTGACAGGCTCAATGTATTTCATATAATATATAAATACATACATATATAGTCCAGTACAATCTGCCTCTCCTAATAAAATTCTCTGCATTCAAATGTGAAGTCCCTTAGCGCCAAAGGAAATTAGATTTATCAATACTGTGAGTGTTGTTAAAAAAAAAAATCCAGATTTCACCCCCTAGCCCAAGAATAAAAGTTTCAGCGTTACCCAACTACATTTTCCAATTTTATCATCAGAATATCTGCAAGCTTTCCCTATCCAATTTATTATATGACACAAAATGACAAAAGACTACTACAACTATACAGCTCAATCCTTCAAACTCCCCCTCAGCCCCTAATCACCCTGCATTCAGGAAGTTCCTGCTGTGCCTGACCCTAATGTAAGAAACACAGACTCACTCCTGTTTTAGTCAAGCATATTTATACAGTGTCTTAAAAAAACACGGGAAAAATTGTAATAGCTGGAATGGACTGAATAATTGAAAAAATTGTCGTTAAATTTATGGAAAACTTTCTAAAACCAGAATTTTGTGTTTTGGAAGACAAATTTTTCCCAGCATCACTTGTCTGATAGTCTTGTTACCTGCAATAACAAACTCTTTGAAATGCACATGTGACAAAATGCCATCTGATGAACTATTTTTCTGGTTTTTTCCTCCTATATTTTTTTATAAGTTCACATTTCTTCCTGTTCACAGCCTGCAAACTCAAGTAGTTGCAAATGAAGCAAGCAAGCATTTTCTCTAATAAAAATCTACTCTTTGAGCCTGGGTAGTTTAGAGAGTCAAAAGATTACAGCACACTAAAACCCTAAAACCTTTCAAAAAATCATCAGATTTTTCTTGCACCCTTCAGGGGAATATTCTTTCATGCATCTGAAAAAAAACCAAAGTAAGATTTCAGAGATGCTTTGGGAAAAAGGGATGAGTGTGCCAATGCTACTCCAAAAAGCTCAGTTAAGTAAAATACAGACGTCCAAACGAACAATTCCTTTGCCAGGGCATAGGAATGAGTGTATTTACCTTTTCCATTGATGAACCTGATGTTGTCAACACTTCTTACTGCAGAGTTTCTCAGGAACCATGGATAATCCATGCTGGAGATTTTCTTCCCTCCCCACTTTCAGCACGTCTCAGGTACAGATTTTCCTATCACTGCAGCTTGATCTAATGTGATACATAACTCTTCACTAAGATATAATTTGCTTAAACCTCTTCCCTATCTTCAGCCACTTAATGCTGAGAACTGCCAACTGCTTATTCTTGGAATAGACAGCATGGTTGCGGAAAACAAGGCAGCGCATGAACACCGAAGCTGCCATTTGCACAGTACTCTCCATTACCCAAAACTCACACTGCTGATGACTAGGCTTTGTGCCCATCATTCCTTACCTTTGTGGTTAAAAATGCCCTCCATCTCCATACTGCTGCGAGAGTGAGCGATGCAGAGGGACCCGCAGGGGACCAGGCCTTCCGCAGCTGGGGACCGGTCTGTGGTTCGGACCAGACACCAGTCGGGCTTGTCATGGGGCCTCTCCAGGACCTCCACTGTCTGCCCACGGCGGATTGTCAGCTCATTACTGTTGCAGGCAGTGAAGTCGTGGA